>NC_086179.1:66453945-67121445 GCF_023053635.1 Elgaria multicarinata webbii | reverse complement strand
GCAAATCCCTGTTTTTCTTTTACCTAGCAAATGCTAATGATGTAGGAATTGCATGCATTTGTGCTAGGATAGTGACAGCATTGGATACTGCCTTAAATCCAGAAATAAAATTGTTTAACTGCAAGCCTATTGAAACCTGGTGACATTATGTTCAAGATTTTCACAGATACTTAATATTCAGTTGTATCAGGTGTTCTATAGAATCCTTTCATCTGAACAAATTTAGAGAAGGAAGTGAATCATACATACTGTTCCATTATTTTCTAGGAAATGGGCCTTGTTAATGTATGAAAAGCAGGATACAGTAAAAAATGTATGATGACTTAATTACTGAATGTGGACTACTATAAGAATTTGTGAATTCGTGAGATAAGTTTATAGCAAAGGAAGAAATTGAAATTATATGTTTAGATTCATGGCTTCTTAATGATAAAAACAATCTATCAAGCTCTGACACCCCAAACTGAGGAAAATACTATTTTTTTGTTAGCATATGCATTTAGGCAAGGCTCTGAACCCTTTTCATGAGCTAAAACTATATAGGATGAACATGCATAGAGCAGGAAGTGATGCCATCCCACTCACCCACTTATTATCCATATCTTAAGCACGTGAAGGGAGTTGGGGGTGTTTTCTTGCATGAGATTTAAATTAGCTTTTGGTCAGAATTGCTTTTTAACTCGCCAGAATGTTTTTTTTCCCCACATAACAAACGCCTCCTCTCTGCTTTCCCTTCCACGTTATCAGGAAGAGAGGGACTCACTGGCTTGTTAATCAGTCTGCATATACCAGCAGGTCACATTTTTCATGATCGCAGGGTGCCAGCTGCTTTGCATAATTATCCTTGCCAGGCATGGGCTTCTCATGTCAGCTGAACCTGGCATGAGTGATTTGTTGGGATGGCTAACAAAGCACCAAGAACCCATGGGCTGTTGTAGGCTAGTTTGTTAACCACCCCAACAAGGCACCACACTGGGTTCAACTTCAGACAACACAAGAAGCCATGGCGGCAGGGGCTTCAGTTGGCAACCTTGCGTACGGAGGTGCCACAACTTCATTAGCCACAGTGGGCTGCAGTAATCATGTGAATCAGGTCTAAACCTTGTGTGTGAAAACAGGCAAAACCAACCCCAAGGTATGAGTGGTTTGGGGGATGTAGTACTCATTCTTATGACTGGATCTCAAGTTCTACTAACCAGATGCTTGCAAGTTTTATTTGCATGAAGCTTGAGCTCTTTCTATGTTGTTTCTCAGCTGAGCAATTTGAAAGAATGGAAGCTGTTTAAAACGGATTAATTTGTAAACCCTCAATGCAACATCTATTCTTCCTGCTGCATAAAACAATTTCTGCCAGCTACCTGCAGAGCTGGCCTTAAAGGTAAAGCAATGCTCTTCAAGTAGCAGGTTCTGGAGAAGGTCTCTTTCTTTTTTTTTCCTGCCCTCAGCCTCTGTGTGTGATTTTTAAACAGCTCCAGTTGGGAGCAGGGGATGTGTTATTTTAAGGTTTGCTTTGTCTGCTTAAATATCTAATGCCAGCACGGACTGCCTCATCCGTTTCATTGGAAATCATTATTTTTCTAAGTTCACCATTCGTGCTCCTTTGTTTGCAAGATATATATATTCTTCCTAAGAGAATTGCTTTCACGAACAATATAACTGAACAATTATTTGGCTTTACAACACAGGTGTTAAACGTCAGGCTTGTGGGCCAAATCCGGCCCACCTGAGCTCTCAACCTAGCCTCCAGGATTCCCCAGATGGCCGCATACCCTTTCCCCTGGTGGCGAATCATATGGCGGTTCCTGGCTTTTGCACATTTTCGCCCATTCTAAAAGGTTGAAATGCCTCTTCTAAGGCTTCGTTACCAGTAGGAAGCGCTATAAGCAAAACTGTGCTGGGCTCTGCTCCTTTTGACTTTGGTCCTGCTGAACCCTTGTAAATGCGGCCTCCAGGAGCGGCTCTGAAATTGAATTCAGCCCTCAGGCTAAGAAGTTCCCCACCCCTGGCATAAAGAATATAAGACTTGACACGATTTTGTTGCGATGCAGGGGATGTATGGCATTGCTTCTGCATAGCACTTGCTCCATGCAATGAGCCATTCTGGGTGCATTTTTTGTCCGTGTTGCATCCTTGCTAAATGTGCCCAGAGATGGCTGTGGCTGACGACATAAGGACCAACTGTACTTGGTGGAAGGGAATCTGAAATGCAGTGTGTTGTGTCGAAATGGCTTTTTTTCATACAGCAGCAGTTACACAGTTATTAAAATGTGAACTAAACACATTTCTTTCCCCTCTCTAATAACACAGCACCAGAGGAAGATGTGACCCCTGCAGAGCAGATCATGGTGGGACTACATTTAAAAAAAAAGCAGCAAACCTCCCATCTCATAGTCCCTACACCTGAGAAAGGCCTTTACTATTCTCCATATTGAGAGGTCAGCCTATCTGGAGGAGAGAGATTTGATGATCCTGGAAAACCATTGTTCATGCGTTATGCACAAAAGTCTGTTGAAGATGCATGCGGTGCTGTACTGACCATCCTATATGGCTCTCTCAGAGAGATTCCTGCCTGTATTTCTGGGTAGAGTTTCAGCTAGGAATGACTTGGGGAAGGTTTGTTATTAGTTATCAGATAAAGTCAAGTCTATCATGAGTCTCTGTGTGTATCTCTGGATTCCCTTAACCGTTTTGTGGTTAAGCAGCATGGTTTAGCGTGTTGTCTGAACCAGGCCTCTATATGTGTCTGCAGCCCATGAAATTAGAAATGTTTGTACAATCTGATCTACTTGGGTGAAGAAGGCCATCTGCTTTGATATTCTGTATGATATTTGTTCAGTTTATGAGTCAATTTGTGCTTGGATGTTGGAGACACCTCTTTTGTGATGACCAGTGTTGGTGTTGTTTTAAGAAAAAAAAAATCATACCTGGTAAATATGAGTTCTGAGTAACAATCATACTGCCAATTTCTCGCTGGAATTTAAAATGAGCATTGTTCCACACTCTAGTTCATTTCTTCACAAAGCATGCATCTTAACAATAAACCCTGAAATTTATTGACTGGTTTCAAATATACAAATTGTCTGAATCCAGCAGGTAGTATACAGTATATTGATTGTCCACAGTCTGCAAGGTTGAATTTACTGGATGTTTTGTTTACCTTGTTTTTTTCCCCTGCTTTTTGTAGCTATAATTTTTTTTCCTCCTTTACGGCTCCCACCAACCCCTCTGCTTGCTCTCTACTTCAACATACCCCATTTCTTGATATCTTAGATCGAATATATATGTTTGATCTAACTTCTCAAGCTTCTTTGTCAATCATTATAAACATCAGTATTGGTGTTGCTATGATGTTGATCTCTTCTGCAGACTTCTCAGTAAGTGAGTGAAATGGCTAGATATTAAAGTTCTGACACCCCCGGCAACAGATTCTCTTACGAATCTAAAACACCGAGTGCTGCTTTATTCCATCTGAATATAAGCAAAGGCCATTTGCCACTAGAGGGTGCCAAAGCAGCTGAGCCAGTTGAACGTTAAAACACCTCTGTCTTCATTCAATTAAATACAATAAAGAAATTTCCATTGACATTATTGGTGCAGAATCAGGCTGTAATAACCTTGATTATATCACTGTTAATGGGAACACTAAATCTGAAAGGACTCTGGTAAAAAATAAATTTTAAAATGTCATAATTATTCAGTGCACACTCTCTCTGAATAGCACTATGCCTAGTTTTCCTAATAATGTAATGCCGTTGCCTTTTAGCACAACTTGGGGGACTGTAATAGCTTTGTGTTATATTGAAATGGGTCATCTTGGAAATATAGTGATGGTTACATAAAATTCTTTACATAACATCTAGCTTGGTGCCCTTGATGCTGTCATGTTCAGTGTATATATGGAAGGTTCCTGATCCAGTTATCCTGATTGCTGGAGCATATACACACACACACACACACACACACACACACACACACACACACACACAGGGACATTGACCAAAGGAGAAACTGGTCGTACAGCTTTGGGCTGCAAGCATGTCAGCTCATCTTAGCTAAGCTTGGTTGGTTCTGGCCAGTACTTGAATTAGGAGACCTCCAAGTTTAGGAAGGATCTAATATAACATGTCATGAACAGAATCAATTTGCCATGTCCATTGCCTACACAGCATCTGCCTGCCGTTAAGCTTTTATGTCTCACGTTCAAAAAACGTGGGCTGAAAATGAGCTGAATCCTAAAACTGATCACTGGGTTTTCTGTTAACGCAAATGCTACATTTGTGCAGTGCTTCAAAGTTTGGATTGCAACCTGGAATGTGGCTCTTCAGCTTGTATTTAAAACAACACTATTAAAGTTTTATGCTTCAGTCAGTGTACTTCTTAAATCAAGTAGGCAGAAGAAGCAATTTGCCTCTTTTGGAGGTTATGACCCATGATTTACATTTCTTACCAATATAAATCTCTGAACTGACACACAATATCACAATGGGTTAAATCAACTGTTACTCCTACTTAGAGTAGACCCATTGAAACACATGAGACTTAAAATAGTCATGACTAACCTAAGTCCCATTTGTTTCAATGAGTCTACTCTAAGTAGGGCTGACATTGGATTTAACCCTATGATCCTATTCAGATGACACGCTTAGCCACGGTGGGTTAAGCACGTTGAGCTAAACATTGCAGCTCAACGTGCTTAACCACTATGCTGAACCATTCCTAACCATAGTGGATACATAATCACAGTTTAAACACACTCACTATTTGCTGCAAAAGGATTAGTGACCTAAACATGGCTTAGTGTGTTGTTTGAATAGGCCCAGTCTGTGTAGTCTTATCCAATGGTATATGCAACAATATAACTTCTGTAATTATAAGGCATTTCTATAATTATGTTTTACTTCTGTCCTTTCTCTCCCCTCCAGGAACTGGTTTAAAGTGGCATTCAATTGTACATTTTTGATGACTTGGTGTATAAAAAATATATTAGTTTTTATCTCAAAGTTTATTCTGGCTACTTGAGTAATGCACCACCCAGATGTTCGTATTGGGAAAGGTTTGTCCATCAGATCCAGTGGCAACGTTACCCCAAAGCTTGAATACCTAGCTCTGCTCACAAGTTCTCATTGAACTTTAAAAAACCTTCCCTTTTCTCCATCTCCCCGACCTCGTTGCTTTCCACTCCACTGGAGCAAACCACAAAGAGGACATTTTGACCTTGATTTTGCTCAGAGGAACGCTTCAAGTCCATAGTCTCACAAAAACTGACACTTGGGGCTTAGGGGAAAAATACAGTTTCCTCAATTGCTTTTCTCAAACAGTCCTTTGAGATCTGGGCCTGCACTCCTAAGATTGGATTTCCAAGCATATTTACTTGGAAGTATGTCCAGGGAAAGCAGCTGTGATGGACTACTGATCCTAAAAATGTTTAGAGCCATTGTGGTGCTACAAATGAGAAATTATCACCCTTGATTGTCCAAATCAAAGATTTCATTGTAAAAACAAATCAGAACTGGCCTAAAATATCATCACTGCTTGTACCACATAATATAATATATAGCTTAATCAAAATCCATTTTGTTCAGCTAAGGAATGTCAATGCAATATCTATATACTTCAATTAAATTAAAAAATTCCATTTTAACAACCACTGCTCCAAATTTAGCTAGATTATTTTGGCTTCAAGCCTAGAGGCAATCACACACTATCCTGTGACCAATCATTCTGGTGTAATCTCTCTGAAGTCAAAAGTCTTACTTTGAGTATAGTACAAAAGAATTTCTGCTTATCTGCTATTGTCATTGCAGTGCCTGTGTGCTTGTTTTCACAACTGTGAAACTGTTACCAAAATGACTGGGTTCCTGGACTACTTAGTTACTGTTGCTTTGGAAACTGGATATTTCACATCTAAATGTGTGCACATCTTTTTGGTTGAATAGAAATTTGCAGGAGAAGTTACTTTCAACATCTTTTGATTACTCAATTATTCCCCCTCCTCACAAGTTTTAAATCACAAGCTAGAAAGCATGCATAATTTCAAAAACATACCGAAGAAAAGAAACTGACCTGTTTCAGATAATCGTTTGAGGCTTCATAAAGATTCTGGTTTGTACTAAGCCTGACTTTCCTGTTACATCTAAACCGGGGAACTCTGTTGATTAACAAGCCACGGAAAAAAGCTAGGATCACAATTGTTTATGAAGTCGCAAACAGGGCCATTGAGTTACAGCTATCTCTTACACCTCAATTTTTAAAGACATAGCGGAATTGCTAAAAAAAAATGGTAATGTTTATTTTAGTAGTTTTTTAGTCACTCACACAGTATGTAAAATGAATACTAAAGTTAGATTACCATTCAGTTTTCAATATGATGCTACCTGGTGATGTTGAGGATTTGCCTGCAAAACATGTACTCTACCATTGTTCAATGCTTCCACTTCTTTGAACAGTGTGAAGTTCCAGGGGCAGAATTTCTGGGTTTAACGTCCTTTGTCTGAGAGTACATTTTTAGAGCCTTTCTACATGAGGCATTTATTAGGTGCTTATCATTCCTCATAGTAGTTTCTGGGTGCTTTGCACAATGTTGTCATCCTCCAGGGCTTCTCCTGTTCTTTGGAACCATTTTAGTCAGTTTTTCCTAACAAAATGTCTGATGTATCCCTGAATGGTAGCATGAAATCCTCACATATTTGCACAATTCTGCTATACCACAGTACCACCTAATGGTTGTGTTATAGAACATATAGAAAGACAGAGGCGCAGAGGTATCCTGAGGCGCAGGACTAGTATCCTGAGGAGCATCTATTGCAAGAAACAGAAGAGCAGAGCACAAATCCCACCTGGCAGCTTTGCCTTTTACTGTTCCTGGCAGTAAAAAGTACTGTTCCTTTTACTGTTCCTGGCAGCTTTGCCTTTTAATGTTCCCCCTCCCCCGAATTTTTGTTGGTCTGGCTGCTACTTGCCATTCCCTCCTTTTGGCCAGAGACTGGTAGTAGCCTATATGTGAAACTTGACATCCCTTGGACTCCATGTTCAAAACTTTCTGCATTCCTGAGCCCTTTACACCTGGAGCAGAGCAATATAATGGCTTGATAGTGTATATCTTTTGAACTGCAATTCCCTCTGCTCCTCAGTATACCCTGTGCAAAATTCACTCCTGGGAAAAAGCTTTATTACAAGCTAATGTGACAGTACTTGTTCCTTAATAAGTAGGTACTGACAGCTTGATCCTAATGATTGGGTGGCTGTTGGGTATGAAGGATAAATGCTTACAAAACCAGTTGAATGAGCTTGCTAGTTAACTATGTGCCACTGTTTTCCACTGTTCATTTTTAAAACTATAGCTTTTTGGGGAAATACACACACACACACACACACACACACACCAGAACATCAAGTATACCGGTAGGACACATATTTCAGTACTCACTTAGCAAAATGTGCATGTTCTAAGAGTAGTCCTAAGATAACAAAGGTGTCTGTTGCACAGTACAATTTTATATCTAGTTTGCACATTCACTGTTTATTATGCTATATTTGTCCCTGAGAAACATTTGTAGGGTGATATTGAGCACCTTTGGGTCTTGTTGCCATTTGCCTGCAACAATTACATAAAGTGCAACAGGCATAAGAGAAATACGGCTATGAGACCATAACAGTATTAGCAATGCAAGTCCTAAGTGATGTATCCATAGCAACTCTGCAAGATGCTGTATTTAACCTTAGGGAGCTCTTAAAACTTTTCAGTCCTGAAATAGCTAAGTACCACACCATAATTCTTACATGAATGTGAATGCTCTTTCATCTCTGCATCAATACATTTTTGGGGAGGAATTAGATACATATTTTAGCTGTATAACTCCTCTAGCTAAGAAGCAATTAATGTCTGAATACCTAGCTTCATGCTATCAATACAAAATCATCTTGGTCATATATATATATATATATATATATATATATATATATATATATATATATAATTATTATTATTATGGCCTATGTCATCAAAGCGGGTGAACTATTATAAAGGTGTTTCAAAAATGTTGCTTCATATTCTTTGGCTACAATCCTACACATACTCAGGAGAGAGTAAGCCCCATTGAACATAGTGGGATTTACTTCTGAGCACACATGCATAGGATCGTGTTGCATGTTTGTTTGCTCGTAAACTAAAAGACCATATGTTGACACTCTTATTTTGTAAATTATGGAAACTATAGTCTGTGTTAGAGAGTCAGAAGAGAAAAATAATTTTGTAAATTTGAATTTTGTCCAACCAGGACATTAGAACTTTGGTTTATATTTCAACATCAGTAGTTCTCCTCTGAATATGTTTTCATATTTAGTTTTAATGAATAGCATTGATTGGTCATAGCCTCAGATTAGGGCAGGTGATGGAAGATGGAAGTTTAGTATTTTGACACACAGCTCACTTCTCTAACCAGTGAGAAGTTTTAGGGGTACAGCATGTACCCATGTTTGGCTTCCTTTGAAAAGAGATCAATGGAGACATTGATGACGTATAATATTTGTGTTTATTTACAAACATGCAGGTTGAGCACGGGTGGAGATGCACAGGTTAAACACTCCAACCAGTCATACTGCTGCTACTATACACTACTCATCTGGATTTGGGTAACATGACCTAACCATTGAAAATGCTTCCAAGGTCTGAACTGGTCTTCGATTTTGAAATATGTACAAGGAAATATGAGCTGCATATGTGGATGAAACAGCTCAAGTCATAGCTCTAGGTCATGGCCTTCAGCAGTTCCAGGAAGTCCTTCCTTGCTAAATTCTGGGGCAGCAACTCTGTGAGGCATCTTTGTGGGTCTGGGACCATTAACTTGCTACTTGCCTAATGAAACAGACAACTGCTTCCCTGCCTGTCGGGAAGATTGGATTGAGACATGGTGTTACCAACCTCACTGCCTGAGAATCATGCATATAGGGGTTCCCATATATACCTCTAATGTCATCTTCAGTGGTCCTTCTCTGGAAGACTCTATGAAAAGAAGTAAGGCAGGTGGCTACAAGGAAAAGGGCCTTTTCTGCTGTGGCATCCCAGTTGTGGAATGAGCATCCTAGAGAGGTTTGCCTGGTGCCTACGTTGTGCTCTTTCTGGTGCCAGATGAAGACTTTTTTTATTTTCCCAGGCATTTTTAGCAATCCGGGGTTGTTGTTGTTGTTTTTAGTTCTTCTGTTTTAAATCTGCTATTGTATTTTAAATCTCTGCACTGCCTCTTAGGTTTTACTCTAGTTGCACTTTTGTAGTTTCAAGCTTTTGTATTGTATTTTATGCTGTATTTTGCAGATTTAATTTTTGTGAACTACACAAAAGAGCTTTGGGTATAGAAATGTAAATAAATAGCACTTAGAAAGAAGGGAGCAAAAGGAAACAGGTAAGGCTGCCCACTTACCAATCTGCTTTAAAATAGCTGTTTTTATTTACAAAAAAAAAAAAGCTTTGGCCCTTCAAATGACGGACCTTGATAATATATTAGCATTTGCACCTGAAACACTCAACATTTAATGCTCATTGGAAACATATTGTTAATCAAATATCAAGTTAACCAGGCATATCCAAAAGATGAAGGCCTATCCCACATAAAATGGGCAGAATATAAAAGGCAGAAAACATGCAAAAGCATTCAGAAGGAACACCAGGGCAAGATCTACACTACTGCTTTAAAACAGTTTATAACAGTAGTGACAACTGACAGGGCCCATGACACACTCTTCAAAACAGTCTTCAAAATGTTTTCAAAGTGTTATATCCTGCTTAGTGTAGATCTAGCCCAGGTTACATCTTCAGCAAGATAATGCACGATTACACAGTGCAATGTGGCTGCAAGAAAGGCATATGCTATTTTGGTCTGCAGTAATAGAAGTATAGCTTCCAAATCGTGTGAGGTACTGGTTCCTCTCTATTCGGCCCTGGTTAGGCCTCATATTGAGTATTGCATCCAGTTCTGGCCACCACACTTCAAGAAGGATGCAGACAAACTGGAGTGTGTTCAGAGGAGGGTAACCAGGTTGATCAGGGGTCTGGAAACAAAACGCTTTGAGGAGAGATTGAAACAACTGGGCATATTTAGCCTGGAGAAGAGAAGATTGAGTGGAGGCATGATAGCACTCTTCAAATACTTAAAAGGTTGTCACACAGAGGAGGGCCAGGATCTCTTCTCGATCATCCCAGAGTGCAGGACACGAAATAACAGGCTCAAGTTACAGGAGCCAGATTCTGGCTGGACATCAGGAAAAACTTCCTGACTGTTAGAGCAGTACGACAATGGAACCAGTTACCTAGGGAGGTTGTAGTCTCTCCCACACTAGAGGCATTCAAGAGGTAGATGGACAACCATCTGTCAAGTATGCCTTAGGGTGGATTCCTGCATTGAGCAGGGGATTGGACTCGATGGCCTTATAGGCCCCTTCCAACTCTACTGTTCAAGATAAGCCTCTTCATCCAACCTGCTTTAGAATACCAATTTGAATTTGGAGTGTTCTCCATGTGGATAGTCTGAGAGAGACCATTGTGGCCTCCAATTAGATGGTATATGGAAGGCTTTTGAGGAATGAGCTAACTCACTGTTCTTTGGTCCACTGAAGTGATCGTCTCTGTTTCTGAGGTCACTGGGCTAGCCATCAAATCAGAAACTTAATTAGTGTTTAGACCCAGTTTCTTAATGGTTCTAAACTGACATCTCAAGCAACTCAGACAGATTGAGCCAGTCAGCTTATTATTAAAAATAAATAAATCACGTTTTTGGATGTATATTGGAAGACAAAAAAGTGAGATAAGCTTATTCAAGTGTCCCGGCATCAGCTACATCAGCATATATTTATTTATTTATTTATTTATTTATTTTATTACATTTATATACCGCCCCATAGCCGAAGCTCTCTGGGCGGTTTACAAAAGTTAAAAACAGTGAACATTAAAAACAAATATACAAAAATTTAAAAGCATAAAAACAGCAATATCATTTAAAACAACGAAAATAAGTCAGAGAATATTTATGAAAAATACAAACAGTTTGTCTAAAACTTAATCGTTACTGGTGCTGACGGTCAGCTCCTGCAAATCGTTCCACCCCAGAGGGGCGCCCCATATCATTTTTGTCATGATCTGAGACTGATTAACCACATTTTGATCCCCTCTTTTCCCCAATCTGGCCACTATTCTGTCTTCGATTCCTCCTGATGCGTCATGGTTTCTCAGCTGTTGACCTGCCCAATGCTTTCTTTGGCATCCCTGTGCACCCAGACTCTCAGTACCTCCTGGCTTTCACCTTCGACGGACTCCAATACCCGCCTTCACGTGTTGCAAGGGGCCAAAAGGAAGATGTGTTAATTAATTTAAATGGGGCACAGTTAGCGGCGGAAGGGAAAGCAGAAGCAGCGACCTGGTTCCTCCTGGTCCCTCCTTTCTCCTCTGGCTTGCTTTTTTCTCTTTAGTTGGTTCTCGCTCCAGCAAGGATGTCAAAAGGAGTAAGATCTTGAAGGCACATTGGACTTGGCTGGAACTTGTATTAAACACATCCTTGGTTTTCAGGGACTTCTTGAGAGGTAGAGAGAGTCCAAGAAACAGTCCAGAAGTCCAGGGATAGGAGCAGGTCACGAATTCCAAGCCAGTCCAAAGTTCAACCAGGATACAAGGTCACCACGATCCGAAGCAGGAATCAAGAGCTTTCGCCAGGATGCTCAGTTAATCTCTGGAGTTATAGGAGTTTGTTACTACCTGCCAGTTTGGGATGGCCTTAAAAGGAGATTAGACAAATTCATGGAGGATAAGGCTATCAATGGCTACTAGTTGTGATGAGAGCCAGTGTGCTGTAGTGGTTAGAGTGTTGGACTGGAAGTCAAGAGATCTGGGTTCTAGTTCACATTTGGCTATGGAAGCTCACTGGGTTACTTTGAGCCAGTGACAGACTCTCAACCCAACCTACCTGAAAGGGTTGTTGTTGGGAGGATAAAATGGAGAGGAGGAGGATTATGTATGCCACCTTGGGTTCCTTGGAGGAAAAAAGGTGGGATATAAATGTAATAATAAATAAATATTATCTCCAGTATCAAAGACAGTATAACTCTGTGTACCAGTTGCTGGGGAACATGAGCGGGAGGGTGCTACTGCACTCATGTCTTGCTTGTGGGCTTCCCATAGACCTCTGGCTGGCCATTTTGGGAACGGAATGATGGACTGCTTAGGCCTTTGATCCAATCTAGCATGGCTTTTCTTACGTTCTTAACACTTGACATATGGCAAAATGTTGGACGTTTTAAAAAAGTGTTCCCACCTTGTCAGGCCTCAGGATATAAACTTAAACTTAAGTGGACCCCACACTCATATAATTTCTCAAGGTAAATATCACTTAAATATGTAAATATTCAGGATGTGTGTGTGTGATACAGAATGACCCCCAAACCGGTATCTTTTATTGTGTGGTCACCATTTGGCATACATCTGTCTGCTACATATAAGGAGTCACAGCAGCTGGGACTCTAGTGTTACTGGTGGGTTGGAGCAACAGCAAAAACCAAAAGGACAGGGAAAAGAGCAATATAGGGTACTTCTTTTCACTGTCTACTCTTGGAGTTTTCTGGCTATACATGCAATAGAAAAATGGGCCACTACTCAGGAGGCAAACACTTTCCTCCTGTGTGATTTACAGTAAATCTCTGCTTCCTCCCCCTACCCACGCCAGCTCAGTTGTGAAAAGTGGGTTTTGTTTTGCAAGTTCAAATGCTAATTGGATTAAAAAATAACACACAAGGCCAAAATGAGATTTATGTGCTAAATTGATTCTTAAACTATTTTTCATGCGTAATCCCCAGAAGGCGCAAGTTAACTGGGTTGGAGAAATGTAGAACAGAAGCGGGGCTCTTTCTTTCTCTCTCTCTCTGCATTTTAACCAGTGCTTGTGGAAGGCCTTGGGGAGACGTAGCCGGATAGCAAGGACCGAAAGAAGATGAAGGCAAAAGAAACCGGAACCTAGGAGAAAACACTCAAGTACCATGTGAAACTATGTGCACATCTGTGGGCTAAACCCTCTTGAAGCTGAAATAGCTCAGGGCTTTCAAATGCAAATGCAAATTTAAAGGTGCCTTGTGTGTTGAATGGAAATGTGAGAATGCTTATCTACTAGTGACACATCATATTAAGTGTATTTTAATTTACATTCCATGGAATATTCAATAACCACAAAGACAACCTCTGCTGCAACAGCTGTCATTAAGTAAGAATATATTTACAGGCTCTTTTAAACACCGTATCCATTTCTTACATTGACAATCTATACCCCTGTGAAAACAGAGGTGATAATAAATTAACCTGATTATTCTCCCTTTGGGTATAATATAGCAACATGATTGCTCGGCTATCATGTAATGATGCTTACCCTAACCCTTACCCTAACCCTAAAAAAGCCTTCATCTCAGTGCATTTTTCAGCAAGGAATGCATTCTGATTGTTATTGGAATGAAAAAGGAGCATTATGTGCTACTTGAATTTTCTCCCCTCCTTCCTCTTGCTTTTATAAGTGTCTTGCTCACGCAGAGCTATTTCTAGTAGGAGCTCTTTGCATGTATACAATGAACGATGTAGGCCAGGGTATGTGTGAGGGGGAAAAGTTGTAATTAAAAGGTCACCTAGTGAGTGTAAGACTGACTAGCGAAGGGCTTGTGGGGTTTTGGCATGTTTGGTGATGACTCACAAGCTATCAAATCAATAAAAGCCTCTCATTTGGTCAGGATCCGTTCAGCAGGCGGCTTAAATAACAATTCTGTGAAAAGGCACGTCTTTCCTGTTGCTTATAAAAAAATAATGTTCCTCAAGTGTTCTATAAATACATTGGAAATAGAGTGAGCTCAATGAAAGGCCTCCTCTGGTTAATTCTGTAGTTTGGGGGATGCTGAAATCATAGGATATATTATAATATTATAAATTAGAAGGGATTAGAGTGAGTTACTAGAAACTCAGAAAGGTATGACCATCTGTGAGCATGCATGACAAGGAAGTACTTCAGGCCATGAGCATACTTGAGTACTGTGACATCATGGGTTCTAGACAGTACCATGAGAGGGAGGGAAGCAAACCAGCCAGCCCAGCCCCTCCTCCGTTGGTACTCACATCTGGCACCAAGTGAAGACCTTGATTCCCTAGCTGTCTCCTCTAAACAGCCCTTAAAATCTGGGAATTACTTACTGGCCTTTCAACTGTATTGGGTGGTATGGTAGAGCAACTAGGCATGGCGTGAATTACAAAGACACACACAAAGATAAACAAAACAAAAATTATGAGGCTTCTAAATACTTATTGTGAAGTTATTTTGGGGGGGGGGGGCGGGGAAACAAACTTTAAAACAGTTTGAATTGTAAACCTATGCGGCAGGGCCTTGCTATTTACTGTTTTACTCTGTACAGCACCATGTACATTGATGGTGCTATATAAATAAATAAATAAATAATAATAATAATAATAATAATAATAATGAATAGTTCATCATAAGTGGAAACGAAAATAACGTAAGAAAACCTTTCCATTTAAACCCATTCCATACTCAAACAAATGCTAAGCAAGAAAGAGGTTTTCTGCCCTTTAATTCAACTGCAGACCTTTCTATCCTGGCTTCTTTTTTGTGACTTCAGCTCTTCTGTATCCAACAGTGCTCTCACTGTCATTGTTTTCATTCCCCCTCCAACTTCTTGGCCAATAAACAGGCCAGTAGAGATCTCTATGTTTATTTCTTGAGCTGAAGTTTTGACCTGCCAGTGAACAACATCCTCTAACTAAAACAGAAACCCTCCATTTTTACAACCTTCTCTGACCTTCGCAAATGGCAGAAACAGTTTCATGCCTTTCATTAGACAATATTGATGACAACAGTACATGGAAAATAAAACATGAATTGTGGGCTCCAACTGACCCTCTTTTGGAGGCATACCTTTTATACATAAAATGGACATAGTGGGTGAATTACCAAAGCCAGTGAACATGTTATATTTATCCAAGCAATGTTTGGATGTTGACACAAGCCCTTTTCATCATTGTAGGTATGCGGAAAATGTAGGGATGTACAGATTTTGTTCCATCCATTCCATCTGTGTATCGCAGATTTTCAGGCGTCTTTCTTCCGTTGTGTGCTCATTGACAGAATTGGATTTATATTTATTTTTATATATGAGGATTTTATTCTACTTTCACTAATTCACATTTGTGCTAATGTGTATTAGCACTAATGTGCTAAGGTGCTTTAGTTAATGCAAATTAGCACTAACGCGGATTGGGGCAAATCCCCCCCACCCCACCAAAGTGGAAAAGCTTAGCCGAAGGAAGAAAAATGAAAAACAAAGCACAGTGGGGGGGGGTAATTTGTAACCACTAATTTCACGGGGGAATTCAAAGGAAAGGGGTTTTAAAGCCATCTCTACCCCAATATAACACATGGGCCACAGGGTATGGTTATTATGATACTCCTATTCTTCAAGAGTAGAAACCTATAAAGCAATGTCTTATAGGCCCCTTCCAACTCTACTATTCTATGATTCTAAGATAATTTCTTTTGCAATAATAAAGGCAGCCCTTTTTCTAAATCCATATAGCATTATTATATGTTTGCTTGTGAATTCATCTTTAAGCGGTGGTGGTGGTGGGGGGAACACTCCACTGGATGATGAGGTTGGGCATGAAGTTCAGCATCTTGGCCCAGGGGCTGTCTTGACATGTTCTTTCCCTGGGGTGGCTCCAAATTCACACTGTGCCGGTTAGATGACACAGCCGCAGGTTCAAAGCCACCCTGGGGCGAAGACACAAAGATGTGCAGCTGAAAAGTCAGGGACTTAACCCTGACTTTTCCAGCCAAAGCAAGGTCAGCCCGGCCCTTCCGCTGGTCTGTCCTCGCTCGGAGCCTAATGGCTGCCAGAAATCCCGCACTGCCTCCCCTCGTTAGAAAAAACTGGCACTACAGTGCACTAGGGATAGTGTGGGGTTTGGCAGCGGAACGGCACCAATTCCGTGTCATGAAGACAGCACCCCAGACTCATCAAAAGCCCACCATTCCAACAGTACTGCTATTCTCACATTGCTTGGTGCACTCAAGGAGGCAAACATAGCATGAGAGAATTCTTGGTTGGCAGGCCTTGTATCAGGAATCACACTGAGGGTGTCTTGTCCAAGCCTCCCCTCCGCTCTGAAATCTTGAAGTCAGTATTGTAAATGGTACTCCACTGTAAGAATATCAGAGTTCGCTCTGCTTTATTACTGTAATACTATGAACGCCTGTGTGTACTCTGCACTCAAATAAATCATAATTCTGCATCAAAGTAATTAAAATCCTGTGTTGGCAAAAGCCACATTCTATGAGCTGTATGTATCATCCCCCTCCCTCCCCAAATTAAGAATATTTGTACACACTTATTTTTACTTTCGCTATAGGAGCGGTTCAGGGCAGTGTAGCTCTGCCCCTGATCACTGGAGATATTTTCCAGTTTTCCCTCTGGCTTTTGAGAATTCTCCAGGATTGGCCACATCTTTATGCCTGCCGTTGTAGCCATAAGTATCCTTAACTTTTGTAAACCGCCCAGAGAGCTTTGGCTGTGGGGCGTAATAATAATAATAATAATAATAATAATAATAATAATAATAATAGCTAGAAACATGGTGATATCTTTTGAATATGAGATTCTCAAAATGCCAAATTAATGGAATACTCAGAGCCCTAGCAATGGCCCCTTTAGAATATTTGTTGTTTATTCGTTCAGTCACTTCCGACTCTTCGTGACTTCATGGACCAGCCCACGCCAGAGCTTTCTGTCGGCCGTCACCACCCCTAGTTCCCCCAAGGTCAAGTCTGTCACCTCCAGAATATCATCCATCCATCTTGCCCTTGGTCGGCCCCTCTTCCTTTTGCCTTCCACTTTCCCTAGCATCAGCATCTTCTCCAGAGTATCCTGTCTTCTCATTATGTGGCCAAAGTACTTCAGTTTTGCCTTTAATATCATTCCCTCAAGTGAGCAGTCTGGCTTTATTTCCTGGAGTATGGACTGGTTTGATCTTCTTGCAGTCCAAGGCACTCTCAGAATTTCCCTCCAACACCACAGTTCAAAAGCATCTATCTTCCATCACTCAGACTTCCTTATGGTCCAGCTCTCGTAGCCATAGGTTACTACGGGGAATACCATTGCTTTAACTATGCGGACCTTTGTTGTCAGTGTGATGTCTCTGCTCTTAACTATTTTATCAAGATTTGTCATTGCTCCCCTCTCAGGAAGTAAACGTTTTCTGATTTCCTGGCTGCAGTCAGCGTCTACAGTAATCTTTGCATCCAGAAATACAAAGTCTGTCACTGCCTCCACGTTTTCTCCCTCTATTTGCCAGTTATCAATCAAGCTAGTTGCCATAATCTTGGTTTTTTTGAGGTTTAACTGCAACCCAGCTTTTGCACTTTCTTCTTTCACCTTCGTCATAAGGCTCCTCAGCTCCTCCTCGCTTTCAGCCATCAAAGTGGTATCATCCGCATATCTGAGATTGTTAATGTTTCTTCCCGCGATTTTAACTCCAGCCTTGGATTCGTCAAGCCCAGCACGTCACATGATGTGTTCTGTATACAAGTTGAATAAGTAGGGTGAGAGTATACAACCCTGCCGTACTCCTTTCCCAATCTTAAACCAGTCCGTTGTTCTGTGGTCTGTTCTTACCGTTGCTACTTGGTCGTTACACAGATTCCTCGGGAGGCAGACAAAATGACTTGGTATCCCCATACCACCAAGAACTTGCCACAATTTGTTATGATCCACACAGTCAAATGCTTTAGAATAGTCAATAAAACAGAAATAGATGTTTAGAATATGGCCACCTCTTTTCCTGTTTTGTTTCTTCTTCTCCAGAAATACTTTGTAAAATGTGTATGAAAGTGCTGAAATAAGTTGATAAAATTCTACCAGAGGCATTCTTTAAAAGACAAGATTATTGTACTCCTTTAAAGGGTTGTTCAGAAACCATAGCTTTATCAAATGGAACAGGCTCGTGTGATTGACTGCCTTGAAATGCTCTTCTCCTGCAGAGGTCCAGAAATGTAGGTAGCATAAAATTGTAAAAAAAAAAGAAGAAGAAGAAGAAGCTGCACAGTCATTTGAGTTTGTTGCTATTTGAGAGACATGATTTCTTTCTGTGATTAAAGCTGTGGTTGCTATGGTAAATTCCCCCTTCCCCTCCCCAACCCTCCTCCCAATGTCTTCTGTAACCATTAATAAACTTTCCTGAGATACAGTCGGGGAAGGCAATGCATTGTAACCCCCTCCAAAGAGCTTTGGCTATGGGGTGGTATATAAATGTAAAAATAATAATAATAATAATAATAATAATAATAATAATGTGTTCCTCAGAATTTTCTATTTAGACATGAAGTCTATCCCATTTGGGATTGGCGAACACATTCTCTGTGTGTGGATTCTTACGTAGGTAAAATGACACTATCCATATGCAAGAGGTAGATATCAGCATGCTCTGGTGAACCCCAAAGTTTGTAGAAGTGCAATTTCTCTTAAAGAAAAAGAGGAAGAGTCCCCAGGCCCATAGCCAGCCTAAATTTTCTGGTTTGCAGGCCTTTTAAAGACAAAATTGGGAACTGTTTATTTGTTCGTTTGTAAAAAGAAAAACAGGAGGGGCAGAGAAAATGTAGGGGGGCAGGGCCTTCTAGCCACCCCTGGCTAGAGGTCTGGGAGTCCCCTCTTTAAAAAAAAACAAAAGCCCCATGAGGACTGAGCATGCTCAGTGGCCAAGGAACACTGAGCAACAATTGAAAGGAAAAAGAACTGAAAACTGGGGGAGGTGGAATGGAGTCTCCTGGAAAGGGGCAAATCTTGCTGTCTGGCTAGAACACACTGCAACATCTTGTTGACGATTCCACTTGCTCCTTGAAATGCTATTGGCAAGATCCTAATAGGAGGAACAGCCTCAACATACTTTCCAAATTTTAATTTTGGGCAGCAGGAGAGGGAGTGGTGGAGACTCTTTAGATTTCAAGTTTCTAAAAATGCTATGAAGTCAGATATGTTGAAATTGTGTGACAGGCTTCTGCTATTGAAAACCTCGGATTTCTTTTAGTCTTGGCAATGCTTCACAGCAAACTAGCAAAGCATGGCATGCATCTTCTGCCTGTTTGATGTCTGAGTCTCCTTTTCAAAGTGCCGCCGTGTTCAGACATATGTAAAAGAGTGCAAGATATTATGAAGGACGTCTTTTCTCTCCTGCAAGCACATATCTTGGAAAGCAGCATTTGTATAGCACTGGGAAACCACAAGGGCAGATTTTCAACTTCTGTATCTAACTGTATGTGGCTGTGTTTTATTTCTATAGAATCCACACCACTAATGCCACATGCAAAGGAGTTTCAGTGTTTGCAACAGATTTCTGATAGCTGGTCTTTATATGAATGACTAAGGGTTGTATCCAGCTAACCTCGCCACCAAAAGAGTGGTATTTGTCATTGGAACTGGGTGTGATAATTTGTCCTCTTCCCCCCTCCTCATCAGTCCTACCCCCATACCCTCAAAATCTGCTCCAGAGGGTTCAGGGATGAAACAAGATATGATTGTATTTCAAGCTGGAATTAGTTTCTTATTCTGAGTGTTGCAGAATCTTCTTTCTTGGATACTTGAGTCTTGTAAGTAGTCCAAGCAGGCTTGTAAACAGCAATAGAAGCCTTCCCAGCTGCTGTCTCCTTTCCCAGGCCTGGCTGAAGTTAGAATATCCTCTGAGGGCATCCAACCCCCTAAGATATGCTAGACACTGAAAATATAGAAAACAAGTAATGATATATTGTTACACTTTCAAGCAAGCAATACCTGAATATATGTATTTTACAACATATGACCAATTGGTAATTAGGTACGCCGCTGAGTTTTTATATTCCTCTGTCTGAAAAACATATTGTTATGGAATTTCTCATAAATATCCTGGCAATGTTTACCTGTATGGGGCTGCAGAAGTCAAACGCAAATGCTTTCACGCATACCAAAAACATTCTTTTCCATGTTGGAACCACCCCCTTTTCTGCTGCTACTCTCTTTTAAATCTATTGAAATAACGGGAGGGCTTAATTGGTCCCTCAGTGGCACGGAGTGCCTTCTACAAACTCCGGTTGGTGGCCCAGCTACACCCCTATCTAGACAGGGATAACCTGGCTTCAGTTGTCCATGCTCTGGTAACCTCCAAGTTAGATTACTGCAATGCACTCTACGTAGGGCTGCCTTTGAAGACGGTTCGGAAGCTGCAGCTCATGCAATTGCAGTGGCCAGATTGATTTTGGGAACCAGAAGGTTCGACTATATAACGCCTGCTCTGGTCCACTTGCACTGGCTGCCTGTATGTTTCCGAGCCCAATTCAAGGTGCTGGTTTTGACCTATAAAGCCTTACACGGCTTGGGACCACAATACCTGATGGAACGCCTCTCCCGACGTGAATATACCCGGTCACTACGTTCAACATCTAAGGCCCTCCTCCGGGTGCCTACTCTGAGAGAGGCTCGGAGTGTGGCAACGAGGGACAGGGCCTTTTCGGTGGTTGCCCCCCAGACTATGGAATGATCTCCCTGACGAGGCTCGCCTGGCACCAACACTGCTATCTTTCCGGCGCCAGGTTAAGACTTTCCTCTTTGCCCAGGCATATGGCGGCACATCTTAATCACCCACATGTTTAGTGTTTTTTTAAATGGTTTTTAATGCTTTATGTATGTATGTTCTGTGTTTTAGAATTTTACATTTTGTATACTCGTTTTTATCTTAATTTTAGAATTTCTGTAAACCGCCCAGAGAGCCCTAAATAATCAGTTCTTGCATTTTGCAAGGCAATCTTGACAGTTTTGATGAAATTGGTGATTGCCAAATGGTGTTCTGGTGAGCCTCGATTTGTCAATAATAAAGTGCTCAGGGCGAATCAGTGACATAGAATCATAGAATAGCAGAGTTGGAAGGGGCCTACAAGGCCATTGAGTCCTACCCCCTGCTCAATGCAGGAATCCACCCTAAAGCATCCCCGACAGATGCTTGTCCACCTGCCTCTTGAAGCTACTTTGTGCAGAGTTAGCCCGATGTCAATGGGGTTGTGAATCTGCTCTGGGTTTCAATCAGAACCAGTCAGAACTATAAAGGAGCTATCCAACGTACTGAACCCAACCACCAAAACAGGTTTAGCACATTGGATTGCTCTTAGAGTTTTGGCTGGTTCTGACTGAAACCCAGAATGGATTCACAGCCCCAGTGACATCGGAGCCACCAGCCTCTTCTAAGTTCACCCCACCCAAGATTGTCTAGTTTGATTAGCAGCTGCTCTCCAGGTCTACTACCTGTACCTGTACTACATGTACATTGATGGTGCTATATAAATAAATAATAAAATAATAATAATACCTGAACATTTTGAACTGAAGATGCCAGAGATTAAACTTGGGAGCAGTCTGCATACAAAGCAAACATGTTGCCACTGAGCTATCTGTCCTTCCCCAATGGAAACAGATCAGAAAGATCAGAAAGATATGTCTTAAGCCAGCCTTCCTCAACCTGGGGCGCTCCAATGCATTGGATATTTTTAAAGCTTTTGATTGTGTGAGCTGGCAGGCACTAAAGAGTATTATAGATAAATTGGGATTTGGAAATAAATTTAAAAATGTAATAGAACAGCTATATTCCCAAAATACGGCGGTAGTGGTGGTAAATGACGGACTTACTGAAAAGATACGACTAGCCAGAGGAACAAGACAAGGATGTCCGCTCTCGCCGGTCCTGTTTGTAATGGTTATGGAAGTTTTGGCGAAGGCACTAAGGGAGGATGAAGAGTTAGAAGGAATTGGAGAGGTAAGGGAAATAAAGTTAAACATGTTTGCGGATGATACTTTATTGACCATTAAGAATCCATTAAGAAAATTAGAAAGAATTAAATATCAGTTGAGGGAATTTGAGGAAATTACAGGGTTAAAAATAAATTGGTCTAAATCAGAGATGATGTTGTTTAACTATACCAAGAAGGAAGAAAAGGATTGGGAATTTAAGGGAATGGAATTGAAAGTTAAGAACGAGATTAAATATTTGGGAATTAAAATTACAAAAAATTTAGAGAATTTAGAAAGGGAAAATTTAACGAGGTTAAAGAAGGAGGTATTAGAGAAATTGGAGAAATATAAAAGATTAAATTTATCTTGGTTTGGGAGAATAGCTTTGATAAAAATGAAGATATTAGCTAAAATTAATTTTGTATTTAGGATGTTACCTATAAAAATATCAGAAACCGAGATAAAAAGTTGGCAAAATATTATTAATAAATATTGTAATGGAGAAAAGAGAGCAAGAGTGAATAAAAATAATTGGTACCTAAGCCAAAAAAAGGGGGGAATGGGTCTCCCAAACATAAAATTATACTACGTAGCAAATAGATTAAGACATGTTGTAGAAGCAATTATGGGAGTAGGAGATTTATATTGGATGGAAGAAAAAACCATAAGTAAGGTAGAGATGAATTTGGAGAATGTTTTTTTTAAAGACGGTGGAAGAAAGTGGGTTGGAAGTATAGATAATCCACTCCTGAGGACTCAATGGGAAATTTGGAGTAAATTTAAAGGGAAGCTGCTTCCGAGCAACTCTCCCTTAGCACCGATAATAATGTTAAAGAATTTCCCAGAGGATCTAAAGGGTAGATTATGTAAAATATTAAAAGAGAAAAATAAAATAAAATTAAAGGATTGGGTAAGAGATATTAAAACAAGAGAGGATATGGAAATTTTGTTAAAGGAGAAGAAGCTATCTTGGCTAGAATATGGTCAATTAGAACAATGGAATAAAAAGTGGATTAAAGATAATAGAATGTGCAGAAAGATGACGAGGTTTGAAGAATTAGTAGTAAGTAAGGAGAAAGGAAAAGGAGGTAGTATAGTTTCAAAAGGATTAATGAGTGAAATATATAAAATATTGTTAGAGAAGGAGTTTAGAGAGAATATAGAGAAAATGGTTTGGGAATCAGATTTGAAGATACAAATAGGGCGACAGAGCTGGGAGGGACTATGGAAACAAAGAGTGTTGAGAAGTTTATCAGTAAGAATAAAGGAGAATTATTTTAAAATTTTATGGAGGTGGTACCTAACCCCGGTTAGATTGAATAAGATAAGTGATCAACATTCAGCAAATTGTTGGAGAGGTTGTGGGGAAAAAGGAACGTATTTACATATGTGGTGGCAATGCAAATATGTACAAAGATTATGGAAGATGGTGTTCTCAGAAATTGAAGAAATAGTGGGAATGAAAATAGAACAAACACCAAAAATAGCATTGCTGTCACTATTTGAAGATATAAAGTGTGGAAAAGGAACTATAGAGCTGATATCGAGTTTGTTGGTTGCAGCACGACTGATGGTAGCTAGGAACTGGAAGATCCAAGGGGAATATTCTATTGAGGAATGGTATAAAGAAGTATGGGACATAGCCATTAATGATAAACTGACATGTAATATTAAGTGGAGAAAAGGCGTAACTAAAATAAATGAGTTCGAAGGAATCTGGAAACAGTTCCTAGTGTTTGTGTTTACTAAGGGAAGTGGGAAACCACCAGCAGAAGAAACGATTAGATTTTGGACTCAAGAATGATCCCGAGGTGGGGGGGTGCACTTTTATGTTAAGAACGAAGATGTTGTAGTATGATAAGGTATATGTAATAGTTTTTGATATTTGTACTCAACAATTACTCAATATGTATGCAGCAGATATTTGATGTTTTTTTTTCTTATTGTGTTTTGTTTCAGTTATATTTTGGTAATGTTTATCTATGTTTATATAGTGTTGAAAATGAATAAAAATTATTAAAAAAAAAAAAAACCTGGGGCGCTCCAGATGTGTTGGACTACAACTCCCAGAATGCCCCAGCCACCTGGCTGGGGCATTCTGGGAGATACAATCCAACACATCTGGAGCGCCCCAGGTTGAGGAAGGCTGGCTTAAGCTTTTCTGGAAAATGCTGTTTTATTGGCCTTTAGCACTGTCAGTCAGGTGTAAATAGGAAAAGACCGTAAAGAAAACTGAAAGAGAGAAAGCATATTACGTAGCCTTCTATCCCAATTAAGAGCTAGTGTGGTGAGTGATTGGCATGTTGGACTGGGAGATCCTGGTTCTAGTCTTCATTTGGCCATGAAGCTCACTGGGTGACTTTGGGCTAGTCACAGACTCTCAGCCCAATCAACCTACCTCACAGAGTTGTTGTAAGACTAAAGTGGAGAGGAGGAGGAGTGGGGGGAGTGTTTAAGGCACTTTGGGTTCCTTGCAAGGGGGGGGAAGGCAGGATATAACTGTAATAATAGAATAAATTAATATTCACAAAAGTGAGTCTGGAAGTTATTTCATGACTGAGTTTATATGTTTTAATACGTGATGATCTGCCATGTGAAACTTTAGCTTTCAGCAGCTCTTCAAGATGTTAATGTGGAGTCTCACAAAATGAGGGAGCATTCTGGACAGAATTTTACAATCTAAAATAATGGGTAAAAGATACTACAGAAACATTACCATAGCAAATAATTAGCATGAAAATTGGGCCAATGTGTCATATTTGATACATTGTTAACATTTAAATGTTTTGACCCTAGCCTATTAACTGCCTCTAGCTCTCGCCATGTTTGTGAGATTTTGCCATGTTTACAATTTTTGTGAAAGATATTTGAAATTTTGTCTTCTATTAAACTTGACTACTAGCAAATCCATTTTTCTGCTTCGTTGTTCAGGACTGTATTAATCCATTTACTGCTTCCATTATTATCTTTATTCGTTACCATTTTATTCTGGATACAATATAAGATACTTGGTTTAATTTCATGTTTTATGGTTTCCTGGAGGATTTATTCTAGGCCACAGCTAGACCTAAGGTTTATCCCTGGATCATCCAGGGGTCAAACCTGTTCATCTAGGTGACACACAGGGGATCCAGTGCTCAGGCAGGGGCTAACCCTGGATGATCCCAGGATAAACCTTAGGTCTAGCTGTGGCCCTAGTGTCTGTCTTAGTGATATTAAAACTAGCTAATAATGGTAGGAAGTCTTTCCCTTTAAAAGAAAATAATGGAGAGGCTTGATTTGCTTTATCAGATCATAAGAACATAAGAAGTGACATGCTGAATCAGACCAAGGGTCCATCTAGTCCCGCACTCTGTTCACACAGTGGCCAACCAGCCGTCAGCCAGGGATGAACAAGCAGGACATGGTGCAACAGCACCCTCCCTCCCATGTTCCCCAGCAACTGGTGCACAAAGGCTTACTGCCTCGAATTCTGGAGATAGCACACAACCATCAAGGCTAGTAGCCATTGATAGCCTTTGCCTCCAGGAATTTTCCAAACCCCTTTTAAAGCCATTAAATTGGTGGCCATCTCTACATTTTGTGGTAGCGAGTTCCATAATTTAACTATGCGCTGTGTGAAGAAGTACTTCCTTTGGGATGACACCGGGTTCTAGTATTTTGAGAGAGGGAGAAAAATGTCTCCCTATCCACATTTCCCACACCATGCATAATTTTGTATGTCTTCTTTTTCAGCTTGTTCTTAGTGCTAAAGGAACCTTTTGGTGTAAGACACTGC
This sequence comes from Elgaria multicarinata webbii, assembly GCF_023053635.1. Taxonomy (NCBI): domain Eukaryota; kingdom Metazoa; phylum Chordata; class Lepidosauria; order Squamata; family Anguidae; genus Elgaria; species Elgaria multicarinata. The sequence goes on along the minus strand of NC_086179.1, from coordinate 67,095,842 downwards.
TACTGTTTCATTTGTTCGTAATATATGTCATGTTAATGATTTTGTCACTTTTTTGGTGGGGTTAATACTTGTTTTGTAGTATAGTGGTAGTTTACTTTGTAAATTATATGGTCTAGACTGTAAATTCAAAGCTTATTTATTCTTGATTTCTGTAGTGGGTATATCTCTGCTTAGAATAGGACTCGTATTTCCTACAGGCAAAAGAAACTGTTATCTAAATAATCAGACTGAAAAGTAAATATCCCTCCTGAATTTATAGTTCAGTCGAGCCCTGTAGATCCAGGGTACATGTTTAGATTTCTCCAATGCACTGCTCCACTCACCTCCAGATGCAACATCCTGGTGGGTGGGGGTGTTTCAAAAAATGTTCAGCTCTATGTTTACAGGAAATACTCCTAATACTCCTCATACTCCTAATTCTCCTGGTCAGTAGTCCATTAAAATATCTTGATAATGTATACAAGATACAGGCATGTTTCTGCTTCAGAGATGCATCCTCATGGGTTTTTCAGATCCTCGGAATCTGATTCTTCAGAACACTTTATAGTGCCTACGTTGAACTGGATTGCAAATAGGGATGGACAGACCTGTAAATTTCAGTTTCTCATTTTTCCAGTCTTAATTTGGTTTATCCTATTTTCGCATCCATTTGATTTGATTTTAATGAACAAAAACTGTTCACATTTTTGTGCATGTTTCTCCTAATATACACATTTTTGTAAGCAATTTTGCCAAATATATGCTTTTTGGGAAGTAATATGTAATGTAACACAATTTTGTATGTTAGTTTCACTAATATATGCATGTTTGTGCGCACTTAGTCTTAATATAGACATTTGCAAGTGCATTTTTATATTGGAAGACTGAATTGTAAAATTCAGAGAACAGGGAATTTTGAAGGATAACTGCTTTTCGGTTGGTATATTGGTTCTAAAGTGTGAAATTAGGTAAGCACCAAACAAATTCCTCCCCTATCCCTAACTGGGGTCACTTAGCTCTGATTTCTCTAATCCCTAAAGTGATATGCTCGCTCAAGTTCTTTGCCAAATTCAAGTTGTCCTGATGGCATGATTCCTTAAGAGTACAATCTGACACACACTTACCTAACATATCAAAAACTGTGGGACTTATTTTTGAGCTAAGATGCATGGGACCAGGCTTCAAGCCAAGAACCCATTAGCTTATTTAATCTAACAGTTAAGTTCAACGTTCACTTGAGCTGGAAGGCAAGAGATTCATGTCTGTCAACAGGTTCTGGCCTTAACTTTGAACTGCAGAAATGCTCTTGCCAGGGAATTGCCAGAGTAACTAGAAGAGGAAAACATACTCTACAGTAGCGCAAAAGAAGTTAAGGTGGTCTGTATTTATGAAGTCACCACCAGGGCTGGTTTCAGGTTTTTGAGGTCCTCTCTCAGGGCCCCCGCTTTCTCACCATTATTGCTCTACCTCATCTTTTTCATTATTGCTATCTCTTGTTTGCTTGAGAGGCAGAGAGGCAGCGAGCCAGGAGGCCATAGCACCTACAGCTCCTCCTGCTCACAACCACTGATGCCCGGGCCAGAATGAGAGGCAGATGAACATGCAGGTTGCAAAGGTAAAGAGGAGGAGCAAGTCCAGGGAGTGTTATCAGTGGGCCCCTGCTGAGGTGTGGGCCCTCGGTAGGTGCCCAGCCATGGCTACCCTTGATGCCAGCCCTGCACACTACCCAACACGGAGAGGGGAATGGAAAGGGTACCAGCAGAAGGAAAAGGCAGTTGTACATTGTTAAGCTTAGATTGCTTCCACACTTGCCATAGCCTTAGCTAGACCTAAGGTTTATCCCGGGATCGTCCCGGGGTCATCCCTGTTCATGTAAATGACACTCAGGGGATCCCGGGAGCAGGCAGGGACAACCTCGGAACGATCCCGGGATAAACCTTAGGTCTAGCTAAGGCCAAGTCTCTGGAATTGTTATTTTTCATTCACTCTGGTTTTGTAAAGAATCTAGATGAAGTCATTGACAAACAGTTGTATTCCATTGTTTTCCCTGTTGTCCATCTGTCTGCCTTTTTTAAAAAAAAAACCACACAACTATTTTGTGGCAGTTTTCCTGTGCTTAATGTTAATTTCACTGCCAGACTATCCAGGGTGGATGGGCGAAGTGCTATTGTGGAAACCTGGTGGTGCCTGAGGCAGATGTCGCTGGTGAGGATTTCTGTGAGCCTCATCAGACGGGGCCTGGAGAGACTGCATTTCCCTGCTTCTGTCCCACCATAGGGATGAACAGCTTCTTCTTTCTTCACACAGGGAAGAAAAAGGAAGCAAGCAACAACCATGTGGTCCATTCACTGGGTGTTTTTATTATGCTATTTCTCCTGCACACAGCAGGAAATGGCAGCAAGTTTTGTTACAGCACAAAGAAACAGATTTTCCGGGTCTCATTGTTTGATAGCAAAAAGAGCATAAGCAGCGGGAGACACACAGGAGTCCTTTTGATGTTGTCGTCAAAAGGACCCATGAACATTCGTGAGTGGCTAGTAAGGAGTGTGCTATAAACCGCTCGTCTGTTGACGCTCTGTGTCTCTCAGCAGCATTTTTTGCATTGCTTGCCATTTTTTCTTCACTGAAGTACTTAATAAAATGAAATAAATGAACCAGCAATTGCTCTGCCTGCAAAAAGCAAACAGGTAATTAAAGGGCCATTGACTAAATCGATAATGGAGAAAGGCATTAAGAACACAATGTAACACTGGAGCAGAGAGGCAATATAAGCGGGGTCTCATTTCTGAAAGGGGGATGGAAAGAATTGCTACTGACGGCTTTGATGACCCTCTTCTTTCTGTGGCAACCAGTACAATGGGTGAGGAGTTCAGCAAATAGTGTACTTTAATTAAACATTTTATCCTGAATGAAATTAAAATATAACAAGCAGAAAGGATTACAAGCTGTCTTGGGAGCAGGAAGAAGGAGATCTGTAGCACTTATAACTTCAAAACGTCCCTTGGATTTAAATGGCTATTCAACACAGCTGTTACACTGAACAGTGAGGGAGAATGCTGCTCATTTTCAATCGGAGATCCCCAATTTAGTCTTTCTGCTGGTGCTCACCATTTTCTGGATGTATGTATGAGCGGCAGGGGGAGTCATTTCCTGAAGTGGCCTGGGCATCAATGTCAAATTAAACCAGGAGTGGATATCACTATTGACCCACTGCTCAAAACCCATGGTAATGGCAAGGAAATCAGTGATTTGCCACCACATTTCAGCAGCAAAACACTATGGAGAGGTAAAAGGAACAAAGTTTGCAATGGGGAGTTTAACTGTTAAGTTGCTGTTCTAATGATAGGGTAGCACTGGGTCCAAACTGAGACCGTAATCTATGCTGGTGTTCTAGATTTGTCTTAGTAATGAAGGCATCCATTTTGGCCTAGCTTCTTCTCTGAAATAACCTGGCAAGTCTGCCCCCGAATGTCAGCAGCAAATCACTATGGAGGGCCAAAAAGGGCAAATTTAGCTTGAAAGCCAGCTTTTCACCGAACTATAACAGTCTGCTGCCAAAATTCAGCGGCCAGCCACCAATTTCTCTCATAACACCACTAAATTCAGCAGGAGTGGGGCCCATAAGGAGGTCCACAGTTGTCAAAAGTGGTCTCTGGATCCCCCAAAATTGCCCAACCCTGAATTTAAGGATCAGTAGCTGGGAGAAGCACGAGCTGCTTTTAAAATCACCAAACGTGGAGAATTGTGCTGATTGAAGGCTGAAGTCCTAAAAACACTTAGGGCTCACCTACACCAAGCAGGATATTCCACTATGAAAGTGGTATATAAAAGGCAGGAGCCACACAACTGCTTTATAGTGGTATTGAAGTGCACTGACAACTGTCGGGGCCCATTGACACATACCATATACAACTTTCATATCGTTTTCATAGCGTTATATCCTGCTTGGTGTAGATGGGCCCCGACAGTTGTCAGTGCACTTCAGTACAACTATAAAGTAGTAGTGTAGATCCTGCAGTGCACTTCAATACTGCTATAAAGCAGTAGCGTGGCTCCTGGCTTTTATATACCGCTTTCATACTGCTTTCATAGTGGAATATCCTGCTTGGTGTAGATGAGCCCTTAGTAGCAGATAAGTCCCATTGAACCTAATTGGACTTACTTCTGAATAAACAGGATCCATGTAGGGAAAGGCGTTATAGGATTCTTCTGGGAAATGTAGTGCTATATGAGTTTTAATTAAAATCTACCTTCACTCTTGTTCCCGGGCTGCTGAACGCCTTTGGCGTAGGACCAGGGACTGGGCAGACTTTGTCCATTACAAATTTGTTCTCTCCTCTTTCTCTTCTGCCATTTCATTGGCCAAACAGTAGTATTACTCTATGTTGATCCAGTCAAATGCTATGCATCCTCAGTGGCTCTTTGCGTCCTTCAATTCTCTTCTGAAGCCTAATCCACCATCTCTCCCCGCCTCTCTGTCTGCCAATGACTTTGCCTCTTTTTTCAATGCTAAAATCCAAACTATTCACTCTGATCTGGCCAGCTCTGTTTCTCTTCCAGTTCCTGTTCCTCATCTGTCGGTTCCTCCTGCAAATTTCTCTACATTTCCTTCGGTCTCAGCTGATGAACTGTCCACAATACTGCGCTCTTCGAAGCCTTCCACCTGTTCTCGTGATCCGATTCCTTCTCGCGTCTTTATTAATCTTATCCCTGCTACCCTCCCTTCCTTGCTTCATATTATTAATTCTTCTTTGTCCTCTGGCTCATTTCCTTCTGCTTTTAAACACGCTACAGTCTCTCCTATTCTCAAGAAACCTACTCTTGATAGGCTATCTCTGTCTAACTACCGACCTGTCTCTTTGTTGCCGTTTGTTTCAAAGATCCTGGAACGTGTGGTCTACTCTCGTTGTCCTGATTTTCTTTCTAGTAACTCTGCTCTGGATCCTTTTCAATCCGGATTCCGTCCTTTACATTCCACTGAAACTGCCCTTACTAAGATCACCAACGATCTTCTTATTGCCAAGTCTAAAGGCCTTTATTCCATTCTTATTCTCCTTGACCTAACTGCAGCCTTTGACACGGTTGATCACGATCTTCTTTTAGATTCCCTTCATGACCTTGGATTTTGTGGCTCTGTCTATAACTGGTTTGCCTCCTATCTAGCGGGTCGCTCTTTCAGCGTGTTGGCTAACGGCAGCTCGTCTTCCTCTTTTCCCCTTTCAGTAGGGGTTCCGCAAGGCTCGGTGCTTGGCCCGTTGTTGTTTTCTTTATACATGTTGCCCTTGGGTAATCTTATTCAATCTCATGGCCTCCAATATCATCTGTATGCCAATGATACACAATTATATCTTTCATCTCCGGATCTTTCTCCTGATGTTCACGATCGTATCTCGGCATGTCTTTCAGATATCTCAGCTTGATTGCTTCATCGTCGTTTGAAACTTAATATGGCAAAGACTGAATTGCTTGTTTTTCCTCCTAAACCTTCTCCTCATCTCTCATTCTCTCTTACTGTCAATAATGTTACACTTACTCCAGTCAAGGAAGCTCGTAGTCTTGGCTTTATATTTGATTCCGCGCTCTCCTTTATTCCTCATATTGAGGCAGTAGCTAAATCCTGTCATTTTTTCCTGTATAATATTGCCAGGATTCGATCATTTTTGTCTGTCTCTTCTGCCAAGACTCTTGTTCATGCATTGGTTATTTCTCGGTTGGACTACTGCAGCCTTCTTCTCACTGGCCTTCCTTCTTCTCACATCAGTCCGTTGGTTTCTGTTCACCACTCTGCTGCTAAGATCATCTTCTTGGCTCGTCGCTCTGACCATGTTACTCCACTTCTGAAATCTCTTCATTGGCTTCCAATTCACTTCAGAATCCAATATAAACTTCTCCTGTTGACCTACAAAGCTTTTCACTGTCTAGCTCCTTCCTATCTCTCCTCTCTCATCTCACACTATTGCCCCGCTCGTGCTCTTCGCTCCTCTGATGCCATGTTTCTCACCTGCCCAAGGGTCTCCACTTCCCTTGCTCAGCTTCGTCCATTTTCTCCGGCTGCCCCTTACTCCTGGAACGCTCTTCCAGAACATTTGAGAACTACAAGTTCAATCGCAGCTTTTAAAGCTCAGCTAAAAACTTTTCTTTTTCCTAAAGCTTTTAAAACTTGATTTTGTTCTGACTTTTATACTGCCTGTTTGGTGCATTCTCTTCCCCTCCTTATTGCTTTATTATGATTTTATTAGAATGTAAGCCTATGCGGCAGGGTCTTGCTATTTATTGTTGTACTCTGTGCAGCACCATGTACATTAATGGTGCTATATAAATAAATAAATAAATAATAATAATAATAATAATAATAATAATAATAATTCTGCTCCTAGCTGGTTGCAGAAGAGCAGTGCTAAAAGGGATGTAATGTGAAAAAGTCCTTTGTTTCTGTAGGGGATGAGAGAGACAAAAGCAAAAAAAGGAGAGACAAATTTAGAGATTTAATTTAAAAGATGAACATAAGGAGAGCCCTGCTGGATCAGGAAGGCCTTTCTAGTCCAGCATTCTGTTCACACAGTGACCAGCCAAATGCCTTATGGGAAGCCCATAAGCAGGACATGAGAGCAATAGGACTCTCCTGCTCTTGTTCCCCAACAACTGGTATTGACTGGAGGTAATATATAGCCATCTTGACTAGTAGACATTGATACTGGTTACTAATAGCCTGGATGAGGAAGAAGAGTGACAAGCCTGGATACTGGAGGAATGAGGAAGAAGAGTGATGTACTGAAGGACAAATCATTTCCCTAGTTTCAAAATGGAAGATCCATGGAATTATAGACCAGTCACTCTGACATAAATACCTGGGAAGATCTGTAGAACAGATTATAAAGTGCTTGATCAGTAGCACCTTGACACTAAAGCAGTGAGTTTGTCAAGAACAAGTCCTGCCAGACTAATCTTACTTCATTTTTTGATCAGGTAATTTCCATAGTAGATCATGGAAATGCTGTGGACATAATATATCTTGATTTCAGCAATGCATTTGACAAAGTGCCACATGATATTCTGATTAAGAAGCTAGTTAAGTGTGGGCTGGATGGTACTAGGTGGATCCACAGCTGGGTGCAAACCATACTCAAAGAGTGCATGTTAATAGTTTCTCATCACATTGCAGAGAAGTATCAAGTAGAATGCAGGACCCTGTTTTCTTCAACATTTTTATTAATGGCTTGGAGGAAAAGGTGGGGAGAATGCTTAGCAGATTTGTAGATGACACAGTTTGCAGATTGGGAGGGATAGCTATTAACTTAGAAGACTGAAACAAAATTCAAAACTACCTTGATTCGGTCAGAAAACTGGGGAGGAAATAGCAGAATGAAATTTAACAGAGGCATGTGCAAAGTTCTTCATTTAGGATAAAAAATAAATAAACACACAGTTATAAGTTGGGGATACCTGGCTGGGCAACAGTACATGTGATCACAAGTTACAGGAACACAGATTTAGGTTGAACATCAGAAAACACTTCATAATGGTCAGAGAAGTCAGAAAATGGAAGCAACTGTCTAGGGAGGTAGAGAGCTCTCCATTGATGGAGATACTCAAGCAAAGTCTGGGCAGCCATCTGTCAACAATCCTGAGTACACAATGACTTATTATTCTATTAGCCATTCCTCTCTCAATGGCTGCCTCCCATATTACAAGTCTTCCACTCATGTGGTTATGACAGACTATGTGATTATGTATCACAGAAGTTATATGCAATATCATGAATCACATGAGCAGAATATTTAGGCATTAATAGTAGTAGCAGAGTAGCAATCACAGATGAGCAACAACTTGACTTTCTGTATCATGAAAAATAGCCAGTATCTGAAACTTTAAGTTTAGGAAGTTTCCATGACCCCTGCTGCTTATCACAAGAATGAAAAGACTTTCAAGATAACTAATACTTGCAGGGCAGGGTGTCTTTTTCTTTTTTTAGATAAACAACAACACACTGTATTTCATTTGAGTTTCTCTGGTTACATGCCTGTTGTTAATCAAGTTGGTCAACAGCCCGAGTGCCACAGTTGAGATCTAACTAGATCTGAACTGGTGTTTTCAAGTTACGTCCTTTACACCAGTTATCATAGCTCAGACCATCTGCTTTTGTCTTTCTCTGTTTATTGGATAAACCGTACAACAACCTATTGTGTCAAATCCTTTTCCATGACTATATAAATCTCTGAAATCTCTTTGAACTTGGTCATTCCACAGATCTGGGTCATACTGTCACTTTGATGTGATCGGGAAAGATCCTTTAAATCTGCAATGTATTTGGTACATTATGTACATGGCACACATTTATTTATTTATTTATTTATTTATTTATATAAAACATTTGTTTCCTGCCCTATATCATTAAGATCTCAGGGCGGCGTACCAATAAAAGCTTACAGTATAAAACAATAAATATGCACAGTTAAAAACAAATTAAACCATGAACCAAGTTAAAACAATATATAATTTAAAAAGCAGTAAAAGCAGTTAAAACAGTTAAAACAATGTGCCATCTTAGTGGATTTAACCATCAAAGGCTTTGTTAAAAAGCCATGCTTTTACTTGGTGTTGAAATATAATCAGTGTTAGCACCAGTCGGGCCTCCAAGGGGAGGGCATTCCACAGTCTGGGTGCCACAACAGAGAAAGCTCTCTCCCTTGTCCCATCATAGTGTATATGTTGTGTTGGTGGGATGCAGAGAAGGGCTCCTCCAACAGATCTTAAGTCTCGGGCAGGCATATATGGCCAATAGCCTAGGGTGACCATATGAAAAGGAAGACAGGGCTCTTGTATCTTTAACAGTTGCATAGAAAAGGGAATTTCAGCAGGTGTCATTTGTATATATGGAAAACCTGTTGAAATTCCCTCTTCATCACAACAGTTAAAGTGCAGGAGCTATACTAGAGTGACCAGATTTAAAAGAGGGCAGGGCACCTGCAGTTTTAACTGTTGTGGTGGAAAGGAAATTTCACCAGGTTCTCCATATATACAAATGACACCTGCTGAAATTCCCTTTTCGTTACAACTGTTAAAGATACAGGAGCCCTGTCCTCCTTTTCATATGGACACCCTACAATAGACTTCCTGGACTAAGCAAACAAACAAACAAACTGCTCCAACATAAATCCACTGTAGACATAATCTTGCCCTGCAAAATGCATGTAGGTGATATGGTGTGTTTCCTCCAATTGGGAGTTCCTAGGGGTCTGCTGTGCATGCCTGCTCCAGCCAGCCCCAGACTGCAATATACACATGATGCTAGAACAGGCCAAATTGCTGTCAGTGCCAAAGGCACATTCCAGTGGTTGTCAGGGCCAAGAGCAAAATGAGTGGAGCCCAAAATCCCAGTGTTTTTTAGCTTAAAGCACCTACTGTCAGTAACTATGGGCTTCTTCACATTAGCAAAACAAGGCATGTTCATGATGTTTGCTGGTACTTTTGACAATTTCAGCAACCTCCTGCACGTCTCTCATGCCTTCCCCCAGTAATTCCATTTAAAAAACAACAACACAAAACCAGAAACTGTGATATCCCGATTCACCAGGGCTTGATTAGCTGGAAGGAGGTGTGAACTTCCTTTGCATGTATATATTCTACATTCTTTTTCTATGAATAAACTGTCAACTTTTTGCGCAAGCGGCTTGTTTCATCTTGTTAATCAAAAGAACATGATGATGACTTGGACCTGGCAGAACCAGAACCCAGATCTAACACACTACCAAACAACTAGTGGTTGACAGAAAGGGCTGGTTAATGGGCATGACATCTGGGAAACCCCAGGAAGCTCAACTGGGACCCTAGGTGGGCTGAAATGGGACCCCCAAGTAAGCCAGACCTGAAGTTCTGAGCCTATGTGCTAAAGCCATGACATGGCTTGTGTAGTAAGGCAAGAATTCCTTTCTGGCCCATCTAGGTATCCAGCACCTTGATTCGCGGCACAAGGTTTTTTGGCTTGTGCCGCGAATCACAGTGCATGGCAAGCACAGTGCATGGCAAGCTTAAAGGTGCAACTGAGCAGGGGAACACTGGTGGAAAGGAAGAATATAGAGGGTGGGCTCAGGGGCTCAAGCTCTTTTTGGCAGGGTAACCTTTCCACTACCTGTATTAAAGTAAATGGGGCAACATTGCTCCCTTGACTTTAATAGGGGCAGGGAAAAGTCAATTGTGGGCAAACTTGGTTAGATGGCAGTACGCCCGCAGGTGCTGCATTGCCGACCCTTGATGAAGAGGTTAGCCAAGAGGGGCATCCTGAGATGGGGTGTGTATCTTAGTCCTAAACTTGGCCTTGGCCTTACCAGGCTGCATGCTGGGTGTTGGGTAGACCAATATGCCCTATCCCGCATTTATTAACTGTGCTTCAATTTACCCACCTAATACCTCATCCCTACCTGTTCGTAGACATGGAGTGATGTCTCCCTTGCAATGCCTTCTCTCCCCATCTGAGTTATACAGGCATGGGCTCACAGCCGAGGTTCCTAATCCCTGCATGTAAGGGCCAGATTGTGCTACTGGCTGTCTTATGCAAGTGAACTGGCACACAGAATCTCACTCACTGTGTGCCTTTAAACATCGCTTGCACATTTAATTCAGGATTAGCAGGGTTCTGCAGAAAGGTTTTAAATTTTTATAGTAACAGAATGGGCAAGTTGTTAAAAATGACATTTAGTATGGCAGATGGATGGAATGCTAAATGTAGTACAGACTTCAGAGCTAGTCAGTCATGTCATGAAGAGAGAAAATGTAATACAGAAAGCACACACAAAAAAGAGGGTTGATTTTTTGGGGGGAGGGGGTTGTTGTTAAAACAATAAAGAGACCTGTAACACCTTAAAGACTAACACATTTATTTCACAAATAAATCCATGAAAGCTTGTGCCGATATAAATATGTTAGTCTTTGACATAAGACTCGCTGTTAGCAATGCAATAAGCTAATATGGCTGCACTCTCGAAATCCTTTTTCTGTTAGACATCTGAGTATTTAACTAGTATTTATGCCTCAGCATATTACTTTTTCAGTTCCCTTCCATAAATGAGAACTGTTTCATATTTATGAGCACTAAAGGTGGGAAGAACAACTCCCTAGCCCCCCCCATCGTTGTAAACTTCCCCACCCAAAATCCTCCAAGCAATATGAGCCAAACAGCTGGTTGGCTGTTTCTTTGTGCTCATTTGTTGGCAGGCCAATCAGAATCCTTAATTTAGAGGAAGTGGAATCCTCCTTCTCTTGCTCTTAAAAGCAACTCAGTTACTTCAGGGGACATGACAAAGTTGCAGTAGAAGCTTGCACCTCTGTTCCTCAGAGCAAAGCTGCTGCAAATCTTGCACCTCTATCACTTTATTTTATTTATTTAGTTGTTTGTTTATTACACTTCTATAACTACCCAATAGTTGAAGCTCTCTGCGATATTTCTGTTTTGGTTGTTTATCCTTGGCCCTATTGGCCAATTGAAGTTCTACAGCTGTGCTGTATCTGGAAAATTGCACAATTGTAAATATGTCCAGCCAAAACATTTACATATATGGCATTCCTGAATCAACTGCATGCCACACGTAGGATTTAATTCCCTTTAAAAAAAAGAAAAAAGAATGGTTGGGCTCATCATAAAAACATGCACTAGCAGATCCATATCTCTACTTGAAAGAAGAGCTTAAGTCTAGCAGTCTCTGGCAGTTAGTTTAAAGCTACTACTGCATTTATCTAATGGTGGGTTGGAATAAATAATTCTTTGGCTTTTTTGTCCTTCTCAGAGTGTGATTTAAAATAACTAACGTTGCAGTCCTATACAAACTTATCAGGAAGTAAGTCCCATTGAATATAATGGAACTTACTTCTAAGTAAAAATATAAAGGATTGTGCTGTAAAATCTTATGCACCCAACCTCAAAGGCAGGGGAATCAGAGAACAGTGTGCAATTAAAATAGAAAAGCTTTGTAACTGATCTTTCCTGCTCATGTTTACTTTACTTCATACCACATCAATAGCACTATAGAGTAGTATGCATTTGTTTAGCTGAAGCTATTAAACATGGAATTGAAGATTTCTAAAAAGGCAAAAGATAAACATGAAATGTTTATTGTGGCTTATTTCCCAGGAAAATATTATTAAGAAATATATACATTATATAGGTTTGAAGAATAGCTTTCGATGATCATATCAGATGCTGGATTATTGCATATGCTGAGAAGATATATGGATCCCTATGCAAAAACATGTACTTCCTATGCTGTTGCATCCAATTGTGAAACTGGCCAACATCATTTTTGGGTCTTTTATTTGTTCTGGCTTCCCTCCTTGCTGCTGAGGAATTTTTATAGTATCCATCCAATGGGTTCACCACGAATGCTGGTTTCTTTGGTTCACAGGACTGCCTGAAGACATTTTGCTGCCTGAGGCAGAGCACCAAATGATACCTTCATCCACAGTCAAGATACACAGTAGTCAAGACTCAGGGCTGGTGTCAAGGGAAGTCTTGGTTGAGCATTTGCGAGGGGCCCACACCCTAGCAGGGGCCCACTGATGACAGCTCCCTGGAATTGCTCCTCTTTGCAATTGCAACATGCCTCTTTAACTGCCTTGTGCTGTATCCCAAACAAGAGTCCTGATAAGAAGGAGATGCCATGGCCTACTTGCTCACTGGCTCTTTGCCTCTCAAGCAAGCTGGTGGAAGCAATGATTATGAGCAAAATCAGCTGTTGACAATGGCGGTGAGAAGATAGATCTATTGAGGGTGTCTTGCCCAGGGTCCCTCAAAACTCTGAAATTGGCACTGCCAAGCTGGTCAAGGTAATTTGGCACCTTAGGCAGAAAATCTCACAAGTGCTTCTTCCTCCTCCATGGCAGTAAAAATACAGTAAGTATAACAATTTCTTCTGTCATGGAACTCCTCTCCTCACGTGGTCTTTGAGTATGGTAAGAATTCCTGAAGAAGCTTGTGTCTCTCACATGGACAGATATAGATGTACTACCCTCTGTGTGAGCCCAGTGTTAGAGTCAGTGTAGCTAGGACGTGTGGCAACTTGTAGTGTGGGAAGGTGAGGAAGTGATTGTACAGCACCCTTGCACATACTCCTAGGCGACCTCATAAGTAAGGCAAGACAAGAACACTGAACCCAACCCATGAGAATTTCTCTGAAACTTTCTTCTTCTTTGAATTTCTTTTCAAAAGCAATTTCTCTTCTACAAAATTAAATGAGAATGATCAAGAAAAATGTGGGAGGAATTTTCAGCATAGAACTGTGGAAAATAAGGTGAGAAGAGGGCTAAAGTTACATCCCACCTCCTTGGTAGCTGCATAAAAATCAACCCAGCATACTTTAGAAATAATCAATCAGCTTTTTCATTCACTTATTCATACAGTGGATGTTCACATACATAGTTCACCAATGCATGCTACACTTATTAAACTTACCTTACAATAGTGTTTCTGATAATAGTTTCAAGATACACGCCTCCTCTAAGTTTGATCACGAAAGCTAAAAAAAGTTTATAAAGTCACAATGTGTTTTATGATTGCTATCTATTTTCCTCATTAATGTTGCTTGCTTTTTGCTACTTTACATAATTTAATAATATTCTATAAATCACCCCATCATTAGCACGAATAGAAGGGCTTTAATTCTACTGAGGAAATTATTCAGTTTCCTACTGGGACTAATCTGAGAGAAGGTATTAATAGAAAGAACCAATGTTCATCTATTTCCTCTGCTGTTAATTAATACATGACGGAGAGCTTTATTTCCTGATGCAGAGTTTCTTTAAGCTAGATTTTAAAATCGTAACCTTTAATTTTGTGATAGAATGTGTTCATATGGAAATGTCACAATTATGACATAATTTGGGGCATCAGGGTGGAAAGACGTGCTAAGCCACTTGAGCTAATTTTATTTGAACAACAGTAAAAATGTGCAAGCCCTGACATGCACTTAAATGGGCTCTTTGGATTGTTGTGACCTTTGAGAGAGATGTCTCCTTCCTCCCTCACTGCCAACTGCTAGTTCCAGATGATCTGACTGCTTTCAGTGGCTGGATCCAGCAACAAGAAAAGGGGAAGGAAAAATACTTGCAAGGAGCTGCCTTTGGTTAACTGACACGAGCCCTTTGCAAACTTTGATAGCAACGTAGAATTGGAAGGAAACTCAATGGTCATCTAGTCCACAGCATACTGTATGTGCAAATTTTGAGGGCACTTATTTGCACCATCTGTAAAGTTGTACAAGGGCCTGGAGAGTGTTTGGAAAGGCTGCACAGCCTGCAGTGGTTCTAACCTGCCTTAGCTTTGCCTCTGTTACTACATTTTCTGACTGGCTGGCCTTTATTATGGCTTACTGCAAGGTAATATCATTTTCTAGAGAGAGGTGTTCCCGGATGTGAGGTATCACTGCCTTCTCCACCAATTGATCCCAAATCATTTCCTCTGCCATATCTCCAAAATTACAAGGCAGGATCTCAAGTAACAACCATTTCCCTCAAAGCAATAATATATTGATTTGTAGTTTCTCCTTGTTTCTGTCCCCCACTGGCGAAATTTGTAGCGTTCTGCCAGAATATTAACTTTAGGCACAAAAATGTTTTCCTAAAGCAGCCAAAGCGGTCTCACATCTATCATCCATAACAGCAGGGTGGTTTTTTTAGTGTGCAGTTGGGCACAAAATGTGCAGTTGGGAAAAAATGTGATAATGTATAGTTGAAAAAGGTGGTGAAAAAAATAAGGCATGTGTTGTGTGTTTATTAAGAACTTAACAATAGACAAAGTCAGGGATGGCATGTAACACAGATTATATAAGGATGCAGGTCAAAAAGCCCTTGATGCTGTGACTGATGTTGTGTCCTGTGACAGTGTTGCCTGAATAGATGTGGGGGCAGAGTTGGCATTTGGGTTTATTGCATGGTCTGGTCCCTCTGTGTCTCTGTCCTGTATACTGTTGCTGGTTAGCATCTGCTTCAGGCTGGGAGGTTGTCTGGAGGCCAGGACTGGTCTGCCTCCCAAGGCTTGTGTGAGAGAAGTGTCTGTGCTGATGATGGGTTGGAGTTCACTGATGATTCGTTGCAGTGGTTTCAATTGGGGGCTGTAAGTGACAACCAATGGTGTACTTCTCTTGGTCTGTTGTCCTTCCTGGGTATCCATATGGCCCTGTCAATCTGTTTTTAAGTTTAAGGTGCTACTAGTATTGGTGATAATCTGACCAGTCATGAAAGAAATATTGGGTTTGGCTTGGATGGGGGCAGAGTGTCTGACAGGGCATTTGTGCAGTTGAAAATTTTGCTTTAGAAATATCCTGCATAACATGTAAATTATAAAAGATTTTCTGAGCTTTTGCTCCCAAGCAACAGTAATGCATGCTTCCTTGCCTCTAGAAGTTCCTCATCATGTAAATCCAGCACATAGGAATCAAATATTGTAGTCCAAGAAGTAAATAGAATCACTGGCTCACCCGGGGTTTGGCGGAAAGGTGGTGGTAGGGTCAAAGTTAAAAGAGCAATTCCACTTTTGTTGCCAAATTGTTGTACTGCAAGAACACCAAGAAACAAGAGACAGGTACGTAAATGCTTCTTTATTCTAGGTCTTCCTAAAACTGAAACTCAAACAAATATTATGCCTCTGTAATTTTCCTCACTCCTCTCTTCACTTTCCCCTTCCTCTTTCCTCTCTTCCAGCTTTTTCTATTCCTCTACAACTCCCAACATGCAATTCACCTACCACAATATCACACTCTGCATAATTATTATTTGGGGGCCTGTTCAGTTGACACGCTAAGCCATGGTTCAGTGCTAACCCTTTTGCAGAAAATGGTCAGTAAATGTGTTAAAACTGCAGTTATGTAGCCCCCATTGTTAGGAACGGTTCACATGACGTGCTACGTGTATGGTTCACATGACACACTAAGCCATAACGTTTAGCTCAAAATGCTTAACCACTGTGGTTTACCGTGTTGTCTGAACAGGGTCACTGTTTTTCTGTTCTCGTGAGTTAGGGCAGGGGTGCAGGATCTCAGGCCCAGGCACCAAATCTGGCCTGCATGGGTCCCGATCCAGCCCTCAGGTTTTCCAGAAGGCCAGGCCCCTTTCCCCTGGCCCCACCCGCTGGCCCTGACCACTGATCATTTGCTGCTTTCCCACAAAACATTAAAAAGTGAAAAGCCTCTTCTAAAGTTTAGTTACAAGCAGTAACAGCTTTATGGTAACATAGGGTAGTATTTTTGGCTCCACCCCTTTTGTGTTTGGCCTGGAATTTGGCCCTCAGCTGAGCACCCCTGAGTTAGGGAAAGGGCTGTGGTTCTGTGGCAGAGCATTTCTTTGCATGCAGAAAGGGCCGAACTTAATCCCTGAAAAAGGCATGAAAGGTATAGCCCGATTTTTAAACTGGCATAATATATATATATATATATATATATATATATATATATATGAATATATATATGATTAGATCTGTATCTTAACATGCCTGTTGACAAACAAAACAGAACAAAAACTGTGAGAAATTCTGCTGAAAATATTTGGGCCACAGCCAGCGAGGCAACTTGCTACCTAATACCAGATTGGCGGGGGGGGGGGGAGGTAGTTCCTGGGTGGTTGAAGGAGAATCATGTTTAGCACAGTGGTCTGTCATTCGAAAACCATATTTCAGGTGTGAGGCTCAGAGTGAAGCAATGAACCACCTGCGAGAATTCCTAGGAAACCAAGAGAGACGGAGGTTTTCATGCGACACCGACACGGATGCCAGTACCTGCTGTCATCCTCTGGTAATCGCGTGATGCACTGTTGCTGTTTGATATGCATGTGCACTCGAAGGGAAGGGCTGGCTTCAGATCGTAAGCAATCTGTTACTCCATACGTTCAGCAGCAAGATGATTAATGGGTAATAATGAGAAATCATGCTCTACAGTGTTTAGATATGCAATTCAATCAAGAAATGGGGAATTTCTCTGTCTCTACATTCCAATGGCCAATCTATCATGAATTCCAAATTTCAGATGATCTCCGACTTCAAATATGGCAATCATGCATAAAGGAAACACGTGTGAAGGGATTTGCCATTCGTTCTGAATGGGGAAGACATTTGTGGATTCGGCAATCTGTATGCAAATAACTCCTATGCATAAAAGAAATAGCACAAAAAAAAACAAAACATGAATAGTTTGTTTGAACTCGTAGCTTCCATATATACAATGCTGTGGAATCCAGGGCCACTATTTAGGGATGAGAAGGGGGCAGTTGTTCCCCTTCTCTGTATTCCAGGCCGATTGTGAGCTCCTGTATCTGTTGCTAGTAGTATAAAGTTTAAAAAGGAGCCACAGCAAATGCTTTTAACACACCCTGTTGTTGTTTTGCAATTTAATCTTCAATGTATTCAAGTGCAAGCTTTGACTCTTTGCTTTTGACGCCAGTCAAATCTTTCTTACATACACACGCACACACCAAAACCTAAAGTGATGCTTCTTGTGGTTATCTCGGAAGAAGATAGGTTGACAATAATTCTTAGGACATCAATTTGTGACATTTTTGGAACATAGGAAGCTACCTTATATTGAGACGGACCGTTGCTCTATCTCCAGAATTGTCAACGCTAACTGACATCGGCTTTCCAGGGTTTCAGGCAAGATTATTTTTCTTCTTCTGATCTACCTGAAAATGAACCTGGGACCATTTGCTTGAAAAGTACGTGCTCTACCTCTGAGCTACACCCCCTCACAGTTGGTCATAATAAAAGTTATTATTATGCTGTGGCTTTTCGGAGCATTGCTAATGTCTACTTTTTGATAAGGGTGTTGCAAACATATGAATGCATGTGCTGATAAGTCTTCTACTTCCTTATATGCCTGGCAAAAGTCCATAATCACAGAAATTCAATATGCTCAAAGAGATCAATTTAAGGTAGAAATGTTGAAGAGGATGAACTGCAAACCCACCAAGAATCTGGATTTTTATTTTTATTTTTAATATAAAGGACAAAATAAAATTGAAGGAAAAGGTGCTGGAGAGAGAAGAGAATTGTACACCCACAGTCTTGCCATTGCCAGGCAACTTGAAAAGAAAACCTGTCAAAGTAAGAATGGTTTTGTTCTATATCTGAAGGGCTGCAGTACTGCAATCTGTTTGCAAGATTGTGGCTTCCAGGAAAGATGATACACCCACATTGGAATGGCAGGTTGGGATTTTCCCCCCAAAGGAAGCAACAGCTGGAAAAAAACACATTCTCCTCCCACCCAACTAAACAACAAGCCACTTGTAACAAGATTTAATCATCAATGAGCAGTACCCAGTTTTCTCAAGAAAACAGTGCACTGTGTCAAGGAAAGTTTAGCTTAGAAAAATGCTAGATTGCAGTTCCCATATTCTTTCATTAAGATACTGATTCTTGCCTTTGAAGCCCTCTCCTCTGCTTCTGCTCCTGAGCACTTTATTTGATATTTGAAGTTCTGTTCTGGATTCCTTTGCTGGCTGAAATATGGCAGGTATCTTTAACATCAGGGCCTTTTCTGTGGTGGTGCCAACCCTGAGGAATACCCTCCATAGGGAGGCTCAACTAGACCCAACACGAAACAACTTTAGATGCTAAGAGTCAAAGTTATGTTAAATACATAGTATGTTGAGAAGCTCCAAAGAGGGACTTAAGGCATACACCTTGTACACTGCAACAAATATATTTCTGTCAATGTCTTACTGTAGAAAGAGTGCTGTTGACCTGCTGCTGTATGGTGCAAATTAGTCTTGTCCACTTTAAGAGATGGACAATATGAATCCATTTCAACATCATTGCTACATCTGTGGCATCTTTTGTTTGGCACCATCAGCTGAAAAAACTCAAGTGCTGTGCAATAATATACTTGCACAGCACTTCTAGGTCAGACGCATGTCTTAGAGATTGAGCTCTATATCCTATGAAATTAGATTGGATTAGATTAATCCAGTGTTTGCATGCAGCAAGCACAAGAGTTAAATGAGGCCATAGGATGTTTTGTGGCTGTCCAAGTTACCAAATGAAGACTATACGTTGCTGAATATGAGGAAATACCTCAGAGTTGTATTTAGAAATACGTGGAGGGGGAAAAGTGTGTGTGGGGAGGGAGAGAAATCTACTCATCCTGGTATACTTAGAATACAAAGCCTTTGTTAATTGTGCAATACAATATGCCCAGTTGATGCTGATATCTAGGGAGAAAGCAGCATATGGGGAAGCAGAGACTTATGGTATGTTTGTACCTTGGCTTTAGTCTAAGGTCTTGAGCAGGATTAGAACCCAATTCTGCTGGATATGGGTCAAGTAATCCAGGAAGGCTGTTCCTGCCCTTTTTCATTTGGAATGTTAGCAATACCTTTGGGCTGGGAACAACTAGCCTGATACAGACTTCCTGCCCCACTTCCAGTCCTGACTATTTGTCTGACACAAAAGCTCATAGAAAGATTTGCTGTTCCCATACGCAGCAAATTGCACCAGACAGGAAGAGAATTCATCACAGTAGCCTAGAAGTGCTTCCAGATGAGACTTTTAATGTGTAATCCTCCTGTCTCATTGAAGGATTTTTATGGGGCGGAGGGGTGGGATCGATCCAGACGTCATCATCTTCTACTTGCATCCCTCCTGTGTTTCCAGACAGCTGCTTTTTTTCTTACAGTGGAAAAATACTTAAAGGAAGAAAAGATGGAATCGGCGCACAAAGCCTTCTGGTCATTAGAACTAAGGCCCCTCTCTCTGGAAGCATCCTAGGACTGAAAGACATTTTCAGAGAGAAAAGGAAGACAGATTGAGGAGATCCAAAAATCTGTAACATTCAGCAAAATGGGCTGCCTCTCAGAGGCTTTAAAAGATGAAATGCCCTGCCAAGCTGTGGCCAGCGGGGCAGAGTAACACTGGAAGTAATTTTTGAAGTGGTCTACAGGAGGCATGCTGCTGGGTGCTGGGCAGGCCATAGGATTTTTCATATCCTGGCCTCTCTTCTCCCCTCCCTTCCCAATGGAATGCCCCCTTTCTGACATTTCCAAGGTCCTACAAGGCTGCTTTTGTGACCTTAGAAAGCAAGCGCCATTGTCCTTTCTGCAGCAGCTATGCGGAGGCAGGAGAGTGGGGAGCGATCGGTTTATGAAGTCTCCCTCCCAAAGTTGTCTACTGCTATGGCTTCAGGAGGGAGAATTCAAACAATCCTATATAGTCCCTGGGACACTCTCCCGAGATGATAGGATTAATTAGTATGTCAAGAATTTTCCGTGCCTTTCCTTTTTTCTGAAATTTATACAATGTAAGGGAAAAACATGCCATTGGGCAGTATTCAATGCTGCCACTCCACTTACGCCATTGACGTAGCACTACACCAATAGGGTTTATTGGCACAATAGGTTTTCCAGGGAACATCAACTTTATATAGCAATAAATATGGCCAATTTAACATGAAGCTTCTGTTTCTAGTAGGGTGCGCTTGGTACAGCCAAGTATTCTGCTTTGTGTTGGCTTTCATGGTCAATCTGTTTACAGAAGCTATTAAACACTGGAAAGTTTCCTCAGCACTTTCTATGACACTTCATCTGGCAGCTTTGGAATCCGTTCCAAATCAGCACAAGTGGAGATCCAGCACAGCTGTTATAATGGAGAACAGCGAGTTTTGCCTGATTAGCACTCTAGTATCTAGTCTTCACCCATAGTTTGCTGCCACAAAGTGGTGGGAAGTATGGGTTAAATAATAGAAGATACGCATAAAATGCGTAGGTTTGACCCGTTACCTCCTGAGGGGGCAACAGTATCTGTTGAGCTTTATTTAACCCCACCTAATATTCTGTAAAATTCACAGGCAAGTTCCTATAAGTACAGATTTTTTTGGTTAACAGGGTGATTATTCAGTTTCCAGTGTTCAGCTAGAGATAGCTAACTGTGCTTGCTGAAGTCCGTGCTTTTCCTGTGCCAGGAAGATAAGAGAACACCCATTTGATTTGGACGGTGGCAATTTTTCTTCTAGACGGGCCTCTGAGCCCATCTAGAAGAGGTGTGCCAGTGGGGGTGGGACTAGAGAGGCCATAAGATTTTATATCCTCATTCAGACCAGTCTCCAAGGCTGCTTTTGTGACCTCAGAGAGCAGGTGTCGTGCTTCTTTCTGTAGTAGCTGTGAGGGAAAGTAGGAGTAATCGGATTTTGGAATCCCTCTCCTGGAGTCATAGCAGTGTTTATTGCATCGAGAGAAGGAATCCAAAAATCCTATGCTTCCTGGGATGCTCTCCAGAGGTTATAGGATTGTGTCCTATAAATGTTTAACTGGGAGGCTGGCATAAAGCCAAGTAAAGTGCTATCCTGCAGTGCCATCTTTATATGGGTTCATAAGAGTTGCTTTTTGTTTTGGAGCTCAGAACCCATCTTTGCCTTGTACTTAGGTTTTGGGGGAAGTTACTTTTTTTGCTTTAGTTTCAACCATTTGTCTTATGAGAAGTTGGTGTTTTGTGAACAGCCTTGCCCACCTTGGCAAGCCCCACCCCTATGGCAGCCATTTTGTGAGCGCACCCACAACACACATTCAAAATTCCAAATGTGCACACTGATCCAGAACCAGGATTTATTTAATTGACTGAAATGTTACATTCTGTTTGTTCTCATTAATAAGTGTGCTCCCAGATTGAGGTGTCCTAGTACTAACAAATAGAACACACTGTGCAAGTATTCTGTCTTTTTTTACTTAGATTTTCCACAGTAACAAAAAAGGCAGAAGAAATGGTGGGAAAGCACAGGGGGGCTACAAGTTGAATACATTTATTGTCTGGACCCCCTATAAAAATTCCCATGAATGGGGCTTGACTGATCTGGGTATATTCTGAATCAGTATACCTCACCCCTTCTTGTTGGCATGAGCTTCTCAACCAAGCTATTGAACAGGCATACTGTATGTTAACTCCATAGGCAGTTGGATGTGCAGAAGCTGGGAGCTGGTAGAGTGGACCATCAGTATCCCAGTCAGATCTCTTTCCCCAAGATTTAAGATCTTTCCTGCCCTGTTATTGTATTAGCTGGAGGTAGCTACTAAATCGTAGGGATATTTTAGGGTAAATTTCATCCCAGTGGTAACATTGAAGCAAGTCAAAAACCCATTCAGATTGGCTTATGTCATGACCCCCTGGGGTGCCAGGTTAAAGGAGGGAGATAAAAGTTCTCTGAAGGACTCCAGGGGACCCCAAATGTGTCCTCTGCTTGATTGGGCTGCCTATGAAAGTGCTCTTAAGACCTTATGAAGGCATCACAGAATTAATCTTCCCCTTGTCAGCCTTTGTATTTTCCAACTGGAATAAAAGGAAACGTCCAAAGCTGGTGGAATGACTAATGGTGTAATTGTGCATTTTTGACATTAGCTATTTTCTCATGATTAATTTCCCTTACTGTCTTCTTTTATAGAAAATATCTCTAATGTTTCCACATATAAGGAGAACTAAGTAAAACTCAAGGAAATGTATTCTGTAGCTAACAGCATGTTATCAGCAGGTATTCAGAGCATCAAGCATGTTAAAAGTAACATGTTACAAATGAACACTCTTAGGGCTGGGAAACGTCTAGCCTCAAGAAGCTAAGTAAAAGGAATTTGAAATGTGGCTTAGCTGCCTTTACTTGGCTCCTGTATGCACAAATTTTGGATCTTAGGATGCTCACAGCAAAAGTTTTATCATCCATAATCTGTATTTCTATGGCTCCTGACTCTACCTAAATCTAGGGGTGCTGGAGGAATCTACAATGGATTCAAATGATTTCAGATTTTTCGGAATCCAACCCATGAATTCCACAGTGGAAAGATATTTTCCATGTTGCTTGGATTCTGTGAACTTGTGGACCATTTTTTTAAAATGTTCCAGGAATTGTATGCAAATTTAGTCATACCAAAGTGCAAAGAAGAAGGAAAAACACCAAACAAAAATGCATTTCCCTCCCAGCATAAGCTAAAGTGTGAAGATGCAGGTTTGGGGGGGGGGGGGTGTTGCGCATTTTTAATTTCCCCCCACTTTGGGGGAGATTTGTGCAAATTCGCATTAACTAATGAGGATTCATGCTTATTCCCATTAATTAATGCAGATTAGCATTAGTTAATTTGGAAGAGCACATTTGTGCACTTGTGCACAAGTGAATTAGTGCGTGTAGAACAAAATTCTCCTACAAAAAATCCAATTCTGCCAATCAGCGAATGACAGAATGAAAGGCAGGCCACGAAACACAGAATAAATTTAACAAAATCCATACATCCCTACCTAAATCTCTATAGCTCTGATCTCCTCACCTCCAAGATTCGGTCTGTAATCCTAGCCACTGTAATTTAAGGTCAGAGATTTGAATTGTCCACAGTTTCTAGATTTTGCCCTATTTTTCCCAATTATTTTGCTTGCTTCTGGCTTGTCAAACTGTACAATGTGTTTCTGATCAGAATATCTACATGCTAGTAGAACATACTCTGGCAAAATAATATTTGGAACGGCCCATTGTGAGACATTTGGCCTGATTCAGAAGCTAGGAAATCCTCCAAAGTGATCATTCCTATGGATATGGTGATGAGGAAGAAATAATTTCAGACCTAACCCAAGGGGTGTGTGTGTAGGAAGAAAAGATGATAAGTTTTTCAAAGGCAACTATAGAATTCTCTCCCAAGTGGAGTATTTATGGGCCCTTCTTTACAGGTCTATGGCAGGCAGTGAATACTTATTTATTTCAGGTTGCCTTTTCTAGATAAGTTCTGAGATCCCATTTATTTTATTTTACTGCTTTAAATGGTATTTGCATAATCTCTGCTAGCTCTGCTGCTTTTAAATGAGTTTATGCTAGTTGGTTTTGGCTTTTTTATGGTTTTGGGTCATGTATACCATGGTATGCTGTTGTTTTTTATGGTAACTTTTGAAATGGTTCTTTTATTTTGATGTGTATTTTAAGTCTTTTATGGAAACTGCCTTGGGAAGTTATTTGCCTCAGAGGTGCTGTATAAATATTTAAGATGAATAAACAAAATAGAAATAAAGATTTAATGGCCCAATGGGATTTGAAAGATTCCTTCTTCAGGGTCACTTAGAGCCAAAGTATACATTACTTTAATTGCATAGTATGTTGATGAAGATTAGCTTTTTATTTGCTCTAGTGTAAGC
The DNA here is from genome assembly GCF_023053635.1 of Elgaria multicarinata webbii. Lineage (NCBI taxonomy): Eukaryota > Metazoa > Chordata > Lepidosauria > Squamata > Anguidae > Elgaria > Elgaria multicarinata. The sequence goes on along the minus strand of NC_086179.1, from coordinate 67,071,742 downwards.
ACGCATCAGTGCAATTCAGTTTGGGAATACTGTGCACCAGAAGGAAAGGATTCCTTGCACCATTTCTCCACACACACATGGGGGAGAAAAAAGTGCTTCCATTAAACAATGGACCCCCTCTTTTTAACATCCCTGTGGCAGGGAAGGGGAGAGGTTTTGGAGGAAATTGGGGGTGAAGGTTTAATCCCCCCTTCACTGAGCATTATGGTTCGAAACTCAATCAGGGCCATGCACACTCACAGTAGAGTACATAAAAAGGTAACTTTCAGCTACACCCTATGTGGCTCTTAGATTTATAACATGGTGTCCCAGGGTGAAATCCTAGCTGAAGAAGAAGGTGGACCCCTGCCTCTTTCAGGCTGCCATTCAGCATTAAATACTGAGGCCAAAATGCAAGCCACACAAACATATCACAAAAACTCTGAAGAGTTCCAGAGCCTACTGTAGTTATTATTGTGTTTAAAATAAAATATATAAACAAAAGTTTGATTTTCTAACTGTGTTTATGTTCTGTTAACTTTACACAAGGAAGACCTCCATCCTGAATTGCACCCCCTTGTGTTCTCAACCATGCTGTGTGACCGAATTAACCTCCACAGCCATTTTGGTTTAACATAGGGTGATCATGTGTCTTCTTTTACAGAGGACAGTCCTCTAATTCAAAGGGTTGACAGAGAACCATCCTCTATTTAAAAGGCTGTCCTCCTGTCCAATTCCAGTTTGAAGAAAAAGCAGCATAAGAACTGTTGCCCATCAACAGTCAGGACCTGGAAAGCAAATAGACACACAGGTCGCCTGATGCACTGTATTTTTATTGAAATGATAATAATTATTTCTAAATTTGCACCTCTACATATAAATGGGTGTATGCACTTATGCAGTTTCGTGTCTTCTTTTGCCCTCTTTTTTGATGATGCATTTCATGGTTTTTGGCAATTCCTAATTGGCCACCCTATGCTTCATCTTGGTGTGGAGGCCCATTTTGTTTAATCTACCATGTTCATGTGAATTGCTGTCAAGAAACAGCACCTGTTAGCATTACTGCTCCAGGTCAGATGTTCCTCCATACTCTTGCTTCCATGGAGATGCTCAGTATGGAACATTTTACACTGCTTAAATTGGGTGTATGTCCTACTTGCTTGTCTCTTCCCATGTCTGGGAACTGCTTGCATGTGATTTTTGTAACTTTAAGCTTGAACTTTACAAAACTCTGCTCTGTCCATAATTTGGTATTTTGTTGTTGGCAGATGAATGGGTATATTATTATATTAGACTCACTATAAAGAGTCATCATGTCATCTTTTTGTATGCAGAGTTATGTACAAAAGCATCTGAAGATTGGACAGTTTCTTTTTCTCCATCCTGTATTTTCTCACTCTGTTCCTTCTTTGAAATACCTTATTTATTCATAGACTGAGAAGCTGGAAGTTGGCCACTGGCATGGAATTAGTTTTTAAGTGTCTTCCAAACATTTGTTCACACGCTTCTAAGTCTTTCCACTGTTCCCTCACTTCTCTTGACTGAATGTTTTGCAGCTTGTGTTACCAGTTTTAGTTCTGTCCAAGATTATGCAAACTGTTTAATACTGAAGTATAACTGGTGTAAATACATACACACAGTGGACAGAAAGGAATAATCACAGTGTTTGCGGGGGTGTTTCAAAAAGGTAGCTATTTGTGTATGTTATAGTGTGTTGTGATGGGCTAGTGAGGAAAATAAACACAATGAAGGAAGACACAAGAGAAAATATGGAGAATCATGGATTCATTGTGTATATAATAAAACTTGTTTAAGAGATCTGCTGCAAGTTAAACCAATATCACAGGCCTCCAGCATAGAGCTGTCGTTTGCAAGAAATTCCTAAAGGCAAAACAACAAGGCAAGAAAAAGAACCTTAGCTAAGCATTAGGATGTGGAACAACAACATCTAGTAGTTGGAGGAGTTGCTTATATTATCATTACAGTCAGTTCAAAACATTAAGAAATTTGTATATCTAATACAATTGCTATTAAAATCACAGGTAGCTTTCATCACCACCTCTGAAATCAATGATCAATTGTGTGAAGGTAAAGTTTATTTGGGGTGGGGTGGGGGAGTTTCCCTGGTTGATTTCACAACATTTTTACCTCCACCTCATTTATCAGTAAGCAAAGGGGAAAGTTTCTGCCCTGGGGAAGACTACAGTCTAAATTGTGCCAGTGGGGAGGTAGACAATAACAGAAAAGGAAGTAGTGGGGAGAAGAAGAAAGGAAGGGCATGTCTACACCATGCCTTATCCCATGGTTCGCCCCGGGATCATCCATGTGCTTCCACATGACACACAGGGGATCCTGGGGGAAGGGAAGAATGATCCCTCTGTTTCCCCAGGATAACTGGGATGGCTTTTAGCCCAATTTTTCCCACAGTCTCAGGATCGTGCCAAGACTGTGGGAGGTGTGGGCAGCCGTCCCGGTTTCATCCCAGCTCCTCGCGAGTAAAGCTGGGAACCAGGCATGGAGCTCTTCAGGTGCTCTGTGCCCATCAGGGGTGGGGTGGGGGGAGCAGGATCATTTTTTTTTAAAAAAAATACCCTAACCTTATTGTTGGAGCACTCGTGCGCTCTGTTTAAGTATATGAAAAAAAATACTTGCTTAGTCATTAAAATTGTGTGTGTATAGCTATCTCAGGGTTAAACAGAGAAAGTCTATCTGTAGGCAATTACCTTGAGATAGAGGCTGTTCTGGGAACTTTGCCAAGATTCTAAGTTAGCTTCATCACAGCTGTATGTAATGTAGATAAGAATTGTGTAGATCTGTATATAGTTTCTCACTTGTGTAAAATGTTACTGATCACTGCTTACTGATCACTGCTCTATGATCACTGCTCTCTGTGTATGCCTCAGTGTGCTGATCTGAACTGATCTGAATTGGACTGCACAGAAGCCTGAAGAAAATAAACCAGCTCTGCTGTATAAGACCTGCGTGATGTGTGTTTGTTTCTGAGCACAAACAGAGTTCCAAAGAGAGAAAAGTTCTGGCACAATAACCCAACAAAGGTTATGGGCCCAGCCCAGTCCAGTCCAGGCAAGTCTACGCCAGCCTAACTCAGGCAGAAGAACCAGAACTTGATGGGAACGGTGCAGTATCAGAACCAGAACCAGGAGTCTGCTAAAAAAAGAAAACTGTTGATGAAAGAAGACATCAAGCTAAAGCCAGTGCTGCAAAGTGAAGAAAAATCTCAGTCGGCTGACTCTGAGGAGGACTCTGAGCAGGAGGACGGTGAGATACCAATTCCTAAAGCAGAGGAAATGGCAGGAGCTAATATGTCTGGTTTGCATCAATTGTTGGAAAAGCTGAATGACTCTAACTATGCATTATGGTCTTACAAAATGCAAATGTATCTGATTCAGGCTGAACTGTGGTATGTAGTCACAGAGGATCCACCAGATAGAGCAGATCCACAGAATGCTAAATGGTTTAAGGACGATGCAAAAGCAATGGCAGTTATTGCATTAGCTGTGGAAGACTCTCAAATTTCCTTCATTCAGTTTTTGAATACATCAAAAGAGTGCTGGAATGCGCTACAAGCTGTATATCAAAGAGAAACAGCGGGCAGTAAAATAATTCTAACCCGGAAGCTGTATGGAATGAAGCTGAAACCAGGGGAGTCTATGTCAAACCATTTGAAAAGCATGAGAGAAATCTTCAATCAACTCAGGGCACGAGGGATGGAGTTTACAACTATACACCAAGTCTATGTGATTTTGTCAAGTCTTGATTCATCGTACGACGCGGTTGTCACCATGATGGAAAGTCAAGAAGAGAAAAATTTAACCCTCGAGTATGTAGCTAGAAAACTACTAGAAACCTATGAAAGAAGACAAGCTTCAAAACAACAGAGCCTTAAACTTCCTGTGGCTGAATTTCAACAAAGCCATAAATCTTCTGATGTGGTGGCTGCATTAAAGGCAAGGAAATGTTTTAATTGTGGTTCCACAGAACATTTACGGCGGGATTGCAACAAGAAGAAGAAGAAGCTGTTGACAGCAAAGTGGAGAGAAGAAAACAAAATGAATGAAGCTGAATCAACAAAGAAGTGTCTTCTAGCAAGAGTCAAAGAGACAATGAATCCTTGGTTTTTGGACTCTGGGGCTTCAATAAGTATGGCAAAAGACAAACTTTCATTTGTAACCTTGGAAACTTCTACTTCAAAGCAAAAGTGTGTTACCCTTGCAAATAGAACAAAAATCCAGATTTGTGGTGTAAGTAATGTATATTTTGATTGTCTGGGAGTTGAACTACAAAGTGTTTTATATGTACCAGAATTAGAAACAAACCTTCTAAGTGTGTTTCAGTTAACAGAAATGGGGTATGAGGTTTGTTTTACTGAAGAAAATTGTACTATAAAACAGGGAAACAAGGTGTGTGTGCAGGGAATAACGAAAGAATCTTTGTATGTGATTAATACTTGTATAGAAAATGAAGTTGTAGCCAGCAAAGTCACAACAAAAACAATAGCCAATTGCAAACCACACCAAGAGTGTATCCATTTAACTCATAAAAGGTTTGGTCATGCTAACTATAAAACAATTTCTAAGATTCCAGAATTGTGTGAAGGGGTGAAAATCAAACCATGTTCTAACTATGTAGAATGTAATGTATACAATAAAACCAAGTGTCATAAGTCAAACATTCCAAAACATAGTGAGAAAACAACAAAAAGAATTTTTGAATTAATTCATGCAGATCTTGCAGGTCCTTTTGAGACAAGTCAAAGAAGAAACAGATTTTTCTTGTCTATTGTTGATGATTACAGTAGATTTGGATTTGTGTATGTGTTAAAACAGAAGAGTGAAACTTTTGGAAAGTTCAAAGCCTTTGTTAAGTAGAGTAAAAATAGATTTAAAGAACCTATAGCTAATCTAAGAACAGACCGAGGAGGTGAATTTCTTAGCAACCAATTTAAAAAATTCCTCAGTGATGAGGGTATACAACATGACCTTACTGCTCCATATTCACCATTTCAAAATGGAGTTGCAGAAAAAAAAAACAGAACCTTGCAGAACATGTTAAGAGCTCTATTGAAAGAGTCAGGATTGTCTAACCTGTTCTGGGCAGAAGCTTTGTCCACCTCAAATTATTTGTTAAACAGGCTTTACCACTCTGTACATGAAAAAACTCCATATGAAATATTTTACAAAAGAAAACCTAGAGTGTCACATATAAGGGTTTTTGAGAGTAAATGTTTTGCTCATATTCAGAAAGAAAACAGACCAAAAAAGCTAGCTCAAAGAAGTTTGGAATGTAAACTGTTAGGATATGATACACAAACAAAAGGCTATCGTTTGTGGTCTCCATATCACAAAAGTGTAATTGTGAGCAGAGATGTAGTTTTTCATGAACAAATGCAAGAAACAAAACAGTATGTAAGTTTGCCTGTAGAACAGAAAGCTATAGAAACAGAAGAAATTCCTGAACAATCTCAGCAAGAGAGGGAGGGGGAAGAAACTGTAAAAGAAGAAACTGTGCCTATAACTATGCCAAAGCGACCAGAAAAAGAACGCAAAGCTCCAATTCGTTATTCAGATGAATACCAAAGCAAACAGGTTTCTCATAGAGCTTTACTAATAGCCTATGAACCTACTTCATTTGAAGAAATTCAGGAAATGGAACCTACAGAAGCTCAGGGCTGGCATGAAGCAATGTCAGAAAAAATCAGAGCAATAGAAAAAAATGAAACGTAGGAGCTAGTACCTTTACCTGAAAGTCGTAAAGCCATTACCAGTAAATGAGTATTCAAAGTAAAACAAAATAAAAAAAGACAGGTAGAACGTTCAATAATAAAACAAAAAGAGATGCTTTAAAGCTAAGTCTCAGATTGTAACACAATTTAAACAACATGCGCAAGAAGAGGACTGTTAAGTATATGAAAAAAAATACTTGCTTAGTCATTAAAATTGTGTGTGTATAGCTATCTCAGGGTTAAACAGAGAAAGTCTATCTGTAGGCAATTACCTTGAGATAGAGGCTGTTCTGGGAACCTTGCCAAGATTCTAAGTTAGCCTCATCACAGCTGTATGTAATGTAGATAAGAATTGTGTAGATCTGTATATAGTTTCTCACTTGTGTAAAATGTTACTGATCACTGCTTACTGATCACTGCTTACTGATCACTGCTCTATGATCACTGCTCTCTGTGTATGCCTCAGTGTGCTGATCTGAACTGATCTGAATTGGACTGCACAGAAGCCTGAAGAAAATAAACCAGCTCTGCTGTATAAGACCTGCGTGATGTGTGTTTGTTTCTGAGCACAAACAGAGTTCCAAAGAGAGAAAAGTTCTGGCACAATAACCCAACACGCTCATCTTCAATAATTTTTTTTAAATGGTGGGCACGACGTCCTCCTTCCTCCCTGGACATTGCGCGCCACGTGTGGAGTGAGGGGAACGATCTCGCAATCAGCATATCACAAGATCTTCCCCCTCCCTTCCCCTGGTGTAGACATGCACAAAGAGACAAGGGTAAAAGGAATAGTGTTTGCAAAGGAAATCAGTGTCTTTTTGTTTCTCTCTCTCTCTCTCTCTCTCTCTCTCTCTCTCTCTCTCTCTCTCTCTCTGTGTGTGTGTGTGTGTGTGTGTGTGTGTGTGTGTGTGTGTGTGTGTGTGAAGTTACCATACAGTTGAGAGTTCGCTATGTGGGATACAAGGTCAGTTTTCTTCAACTTTAATAAAACAACACTCCCACTTCTTAAAATGCAAATTACCTGTCTTCTAGTTTTCTTGCTTGTTGTTGTAGGATGTGAATGTGCTTCCATACATGCTAATCAGAAAAGCTTTAGTTTATGCTGGTATAACTGGCTGTCCTAAATTGAATTTTGACCAGATTTCAATATATTTCTAAATCTAGCCCCTATGCACTGCTAATGGGTGACTGAATATTGTGTTCTTCGACATATACAAACAGGTCAGTGCAGGCAACCTACTTGGTATTCAAATCACACCCCTCTACAGTTTTATGTCCAGGTTTAAGCTCCAGAGCACGAACAATTCAAACATTAACAGAAAGCTCTTTTCCCATGCTTCTTGAATGTTATGGTGCATCTGGAAGAATCACAGTCACCTGACGGTCATGGAAAACAACATGATGTGCCCCCACTTAGTAGCCCGTTGGGCACTTGATTTTGCTCCTGAGTGGCTAAAGGCACACTAGAAACACAAGTTGTCTGCTCTCTTTGGTATGTTGTTTTGTGAAGGACTTAAATTGCCAGCGTCTTATTTGCTATCATTGGCTTTGCTGTACCATTTATGTTTGGGCAAACTGGGCAAACTGGAGGCAGTCACCGCAATTAGACCAAGGCCAGATCTACACCAAGTAGGAGATGACACGTTGAAAATGGTTTGAAAACTGTATATTGGTTTGAAAACTGTTGGGTCCTGGGCCCCAACAGTTGTCACTACTGTTATAAACTGTTTTAAAGCAGTAGTATAGATCCTGCCCAAGTAGACTTGAATGTAGCCCAATTGCATAAACACTTGGCCTCTGCTTTGTTTGTTGACCAGACATATCTCTGCTTGTGGCATGTTTAGAGCACTGCTGTGCATGGTTTCTCAGAGGTAAGTCCCACTGAATTGTATCCAGTTGTGTGCCTCCGGTGATAGAAGAAACTTTGGGGCCATTTATACAACACCGCTTTGCCTACTCATTTCCCCACAAACCTCATAAGATCACTGCTGCAAAGCAACAGTGATAGAGTTATGGGAGCGCAGGTTATCCAGGCAGGAAAAATCACAGCACCGTTATCAGATGGCGGTAATGGGCAGGAAATATCAGGGCACTGGAAGCCATGAAAACCTCTTCTTCTTTTTCCTGACAACTCTGCACAGCTTTGAAATTTAGGCTATATACATCATAACTGCCCTTACTTTTGTTCCCCTGACTTTAATATTGCCATGGTGGCCATTGCTTGGCTTGTCGACACCTCCACCTGTCCTGCATTCCCACACCTAGCCTGCACTGGGATCCACCTCTAACTACACCCACTCTCTTAATCCGAACTGAAGTCACTGCCGACAGACAACAAACCATGGTGACATCAGAGCAATGTAAAAAGTCACGTTAAAACGACACATCGAACAGCACAGTTTTGCAAGGAATAGCACAATGTGGCTGCGACTTGGCAGCTGCGTCATGTAAACAAAAGGGCGCAACTGCACAGCTATGATGGGGTATATAGTGCATATAGACAAGCAAATGCTTTTGAGAGTAGAAAGGTGGGCATGTGTTTTTTTGCAAACGGCCTCCTTTCTGCCACACCCCCTATTCCATCTCTCTCCCTGTTCCAAAGAGTTTCCTACATCTGGAGCAGATTTGGGGGGCGGGTAGAGGTGCAGAGGCTGCAGAGGAAAAGCGAATCAGCAAAAATCATGTTGCAACAGATGATACATCACCCTTTTTTGTTTACATTTGGAGGTTCGCAGATCACGAAGAGTGCTAACAGCAACTTCTTGTACTTTCTGAGTCTGCATAACACATTTAATTTTAAACACAGTGAGCAGATTAACAACTAATGAAATGGTCGTTTGGTTAACAGTTGACCCGCTTGCTGCTTTTTAAAGTCTGCAAGCTCTTCCCTCCACATGGGAAAGTCATTAGGTTCTTTCAAAACATGCTCTTTTCTGTCATGCTCCTTGGCCGGTTTTGTGTGCATTTTTAAACATTCTGGTACCTTTTGTTTTAGGCTTTGTTTGCTTGTTTGTTGAGTTTAGGAATTTTCCATAGGAGGCAAGTGATCTTCTTCTAAGTTGGGGGTAGGCGAGGCTGGAATGCAAGTTGCTGCATGAGGGTTCAGGCAGGGGTTGTATTATGGGCACCGCATGCCAACTCAGAGATTTTGTTCATCCCTTCTCAGTACACATTGTCTCTTTTGATGTGAATAACAAGCGCAGCCAGCCAAATGCAGAGGTGACCACTCAATTGGAAAGTGCCATGTCCAAAGTCCCCCACAATCTCCTCCTCCTGACCTTGTGCTGCATTACTGCTTCCTTTCTTCTTCTTCCTCTTCCTCTTCCTCCCATCAATGTTGCTGCATCTTCTCCATCTAGGCTGCCATCTGCATAATGTTTGCTGAAGCTTGAGTGATTTTAAAGCAAGGCTGGGGAATGTGTGGCCCAGACATTGGTGGACTGCAGTTTCCACCAGCCCTAGTGTCCCTAGCCAATGGCAAGGCAGTGGCAGTCCAACAACATTTGGAGGACCACATGTTCTCTATCCCTGCTTTAAAGGAAATTTTAAGTCGATAGAAAAGTCCTTGAATTTATTTATTTATTTATTTATTATTTTATTACATTTACATACTGCCCCACAGCCGAAGCTCTCTGGGCGGTTTACAACAATTAAAAATAGTAAACATTAAAAGTATACAAAAATTAAAAAAACATAAAAACAGTATAAAACAACAGTATCCATTTTAATTGCACCCATTAGCAACAAAATCAGTATCCAACTACATTTCCTCTTCTTCTGCCCTCATGATAATCCTTTTTGAAGCACTCTTTGTCCAGATTAGAACATCTTGGCTGATAAGTTTTTAAAAGGGCACTATTTCTCAGTACTAGTGAATAATTCTTAAGATTATCATGCAGCCTTTGAAGAAAATCAAATTTTCTTATTAGATTATTTTTCTTCACTGGAATGCTCAACTTTATACCGAACAAATGCCATTTACTTTGCAGATGTATCTGTTAACTACTACAGTATAAAATCTGTCTCCGTCTGTCTCTCTCTCTCATACACACACACAGAGAGAGAGAGAGAGAGAGAGAGGGCACAATGCATGTTTAGACAAAAAAAAACCTACAACTACCAGAGTTCCCCATGCTGGCTGGAGAATATTGGGAGTTGGATCTTTCCTGTCTAAATATACATAGGATTTAAGCTATCCTATTTAAATTATTTCCCCAACACAAGCATATTAAGTAAAGAGCTATCCTTTTTTTTTCCTTCTTGTGATCTGGAGTTTGAAGCTAGAAACGATAAGAACAGGTGCCAGTGTTTTTAGGGTCCATGAAATCTTTATATACAGTCCATCTATCAGAGAGTTCAATCAGTCTTGGTTACTTGCTACGAATTTGCAGTGATCAAGACTGTATGCATTCCACAGTGGTGGCTTTTCTGAAACTACAATAGTTAAAAGGCATATGGCTTTGAGCCAACGGTTGATTGAGCAAAAGCCAACGTGAAAGTGACACTGACAGTGGGTAGCGTGCCGATGACAGATTTGCTGCATGTATGTCTGGAAGCATGTCATCACTCCGATAATTGAATGCAGTGAAGGCAAATGCCTGTTTAAACAGTAGCCCAGCTTTTATGTTGGTTCTGAAGAAAGCCTGGCTCAAATTGGCTGAGGAGGTTCTCGGATTATGGACACAAGAATGAGATTCTTACAAGTGTGTTGGTCACTGGATCAAATGCCATCGCCTGACACTCCAACCAGAAGTGGGCTTTGCACTTCTGGTTTGCTTATATTACAGACATTATTTCAAACTCTGAAGTAATATCTGAATTTCTCATTCTTTGCCCTTGCTCTCCCTACAGAACTCTGTCAAGCGTCTTCTAAGCAACACTCAAAATTTCTGACTAGCCAGAATATTTGGATATATGCCAGGCCTTTTGAAAAACAAACAAACACAGTTGTAGTGTGCGTGTGTGCGTGTGGTTGTGACTGCATTGGATTGACATGAATATTAAGATAGATTAGGGTGTGTTGTTGTTTTTTAAAAAAATGTAGCCCAGGCAGGAACATTGTGAATCTGGTAAAGGAAGCAGACCTGTAGGTATGTCATTGGGAGGAACACATTCAGCCACACAAAAGTGTAGAATCCATGTATTGGTCAGACAAACAGGCAGATCCTGAAGCCTACATATGTGCCTTGAATTGCCAGAGGTGACAGGCTGCAATGCCTCCTCCCTCCCTTCTCCTTCTTTGCCAGGCAAATTCTGTCTCCAAACCTTAGATCCCATTGAACCCGATGGAGAGTTGAGCTGATCTTTCATTTCAGTGTGAAATGCAGGATAGAGGGGAGCCTACTTGTGTCTTCTCTTCAAGGCTGCGACACAAGCACCGTTATAGGATGTCTCTGTGCTATGTCTGAAATCATTTGATCCTTGGAGGGCATATTCAGATGATGATCATCCTGGCATGTCTGCCAAGGACCATCTTTGTGAGTCTTCTCCTATCAGGAAGGAGCAGCGGAGTGAAACCACTTATCCTACCCTGCAACGTGTTTCACTGAAAGAAGCAATTCTACAGGGAAACAGGCGCATTGGAGAGAGCCATTCCTGGCCCAGTTGGGAGAGGCACAGCTCTTTGGTGGGCTGGTGGGCCCCCAATTCTGCTGGCAATCAGGGTATGCAAGGATGACTCTCCTTGTGCACCGTTTCCCAGCAAAACGGAAAACATTGGGGAAAGAGGGTGGAGTGAGAGGAGGCATCCCACAAACCTTCTTTCCAGCCAGATATCTGGGAGGAGGGCGAGACTAAAGCCTCCCACCCCAGGCCTCTGAAGCACAATGTGGGAGAAGGAAGTGTGTGCATATATATGTTGTGAACTACCCAGAGACCTTTGACTATTGGGTGTTTTAGAAATTAAATAAATAAGTCTGTCTCTCTCTGTCTCCGTGTGTGTGTGTGTGTGTGTGTGTGTGTGTGTGTGTGTGTGTGTGTGTGTATAGATAGACGTGTGTGAGAGAGAGCACATGCTCTTCTACTCACATGTAGTTCTGGGGCCATAGGTTGCCTACCCCCACCCTTAAGGATACATTTAGGTAGACACACCACCCTCTGGATAGAGACCCATAGGTAGGTTGCAGCTGTACTGAATATTACTGTATGCAGAGACATTGTTCTGTTGCAAGCCAGAAAACAACATTCTGCAATGGAGGAAGCCAAATCATCCAAATGATACACACCAGGCAAGTGTTGCTTGATGAACTAATCAAGTAATCACAAGTATTATTCTGTGGACAACAATTCAGTTCTGCACAAGCAGAAATTTGACGCTATCCTGTACAGTAGGCACTGTCCTATAACTGCAAAATAGTACAAATGTACCATTTGAGAAAAGTAGGAGTGGGGGGGGGTTTGATGAGTTAGAGGGAGCAGTTCTGCAGCATCCTTGGTTTTGGAGCCCTGCCAGAATGCTCCCAACTTTTTTATCTCACATTTCTGAACTTCAAGCAGCTCACAAAAGAATGTATTTAGGAACAACAGAATAAAATGAACAGATGAAAACAATAGAAAACAACAACAATAAAGCAGCTATCACAATAGAAACCCTCTTCGGTCAAATTCCTTCTGGAATGAATGGATTAAAACGTGAGTGAAGAACTGCCTCAGACTTCTTCATTAGATCATCCTGCAGCTTCAGGGTCATTTCAGCGAAGACCTTGTTCTTTATAGTTAATGTCCTCATATCACATGTGAAGAGTCTTGGGGCAGGGCCTGAGCTGCAGGACACAGCTCGTATTAGAAGATGCAATCTATGGCAGCCTTCTCCAGCCTAGTGCCCTAAAGATGTTTTGGACTTCAGTTTGGATCAGCCCCAGCCAACATGGCCTTTGGTCAGGAATGCTGGGACTTGTCATCCAAAACATCTGGAAGGCACCAGGTTGGTGAAGGCTGCTCCAAGATATCTAGATGGCAGGATGTGAAGGGCTTTAAAGCCAAGCACCAGCACCTTGAATTGGACCCATAAGCTAATTGGGCAGTCAGTACAATTAACTTTAAGACTGGCTGAATATGTTCTCACCTCTCTGTATCCATTGGGAGAGAAGCAGCCGCATTTGGCACCAGCTACAGCTTCCTAGTAAACTTCAAAAGTGGCTCCACCTAAAGCACATTACAATAGTCAATTAGAGTGGTTAAAACATGGACACATGCAGCAATATCATTCCTCCCCAAAACGTGAGGAAATGTCATTAATAAAAAGCAGCAAAGTGGGGTCCAGGACTTCTCCTGGACTCTAGACATGTTCCGACTGAGAAATCACATCCACATCTATCACAGAGAATTCCCTAAAGAGCAATGAAATTCCTCACTAACACCACCTCTGTGTTTCCTGCATTCAAATTCAGCCTGTTTAATCTCATTCACTGGAACGCAGCCTTGTAGTGCAAGTGTGGTTACTCCTTTGCCAACAAAATGTAGCATCAACGTATTATTTACATCCAACCCAAAGTTCTGGATCATCTCTCTCTGCTTCAGTAAAATAAATGATGTAAATTAGCTGGCAATCATCTCAAATTTCCAACCCCCAGCCCCAGCCCTAGAAATGATGAGGACTAGCTTCTTTTTAATGTGGCAGTTTTTCAAGAATCTGATGAATAAAACATATTCTGCACTGAAAAGAGGAATGCAGTATTTGTATTGCAATTGCATCCATCTCTCTGTCCCTCCAGCGATACATACAAGCCTGGAGAAGATTAAAAGATGTCCCCCTACCCTGTGTACAAATTCACTATCAATTTGAAATAACCAGGAACATATTTAGCTTTCAGTGTGTCTCTTTCTGTAGTATGTATATAAAAATGGATTCCTCAGCAACTTTATATCTGATAAATGTCTTAAATACATTCAAATGATTTTAAAACCAATTTTGCAACTGTGATTTAAATGGAGAGTCCATTTTGCTAAATCAAGCAACATGGCTGAGGCAAAACTGTGGAAGATAGTATATAGTGCATTTTCAGCAACTTCTACAAAAATCTATAGATCTGTGCACCATAGCAACAGAAGAATATTTTGAGCCTGAGAACTGACATCCATAATGGCATCAATCTCTTTGAAAGTCTGAAAGAATGTCATTTGCTTCTCTTTCCAGCAATCTTTTCAGTCTACTTCTGATTTAAAAAAAGGAAAGGGGAAAAAAGATGGGTACTCTTCTAGAATTTGCAGATATGCACTGCTACATTAGTAATGACATGTTTTTTTCTAGGGCGGAATAAGATTATTATTATTTTTAAGGTACGTTGAATCAATGTACTTAGTCCCCAATTGGAATGCCTTTAGAATGTATGAAAAGATAATGACTGAGATACCAATGCAAGTTTCTTGGGCATGCTGAAATAGTTGGGTAGTTCTTTAGAGCTGAGACAAAGGCTTTAACCTGAAAACCTTCCTAACATCTGACATTAAAGTATATAAATAGGATCACAGGCATCAGACTTGTTTTTAAGCTTACATTCATGGATCTGTTCAGTTTCAGGATCATAAACACTGCCTAGGGTGACCATATGAAAAGTAGGACAGGGCTCCTGTATCTTTCACGGTTGTATTGAAAAGGGAATTTCAGCAGGTGTCATTTGTATGTATGCAGCACCTGGTAAAATTCCCTCTTCAACACAACAATTACAGCTGTAGGAGCCCTGCCCTCTTTTGAATCTGATCAAGAGAGCAGGTAAATGATAAATGACTACATGGGACACAACCAAAAAAACAGGAAAGTAGAGGGGTATTTCTAGTGTTTTAGCCATTAAAATAATTCTACGTTGTTGATCCCAAATGTTTTAGGTGGACAAACAGATTCTAAGACATGGCTACATGTTTGATAGAATACTTCTTCAGAAGGTTATAGTCATTTCAGTTTTTAGTATGAAAATCTTTTTAAAGATCTCAGGAAATCTTTTCCTTTTTCCCCTCTCCTGAAGCTATGAGTAACTTTGTTCTTTTAATGATACCTAGTTATATTTATCATTTTATTGATTGCAATTTATTCTGTTTTTGTTTTGTTTTATGAATGCTGCCTAGAGTTCTGGAGATATTTTGTACTGAAATGTATTATTGAGATGAGGTTCTATGAAAGAATATTTGTGACAAAACATGAACGTAGGGTGTCATGTGAGAAAACCAACAATTACATCCAACTACTGAACAAATCTCTTCTTCTGTAACAATCCCACTGTGGCTGCTAACAAGCCTGTTTTTGAATATCTCTGATTGGAAAAAGATACTGCCTTACTGATCCAGTTCCTGGAGTGCCTCATGGCATTTTGAATTTAGGAACAGCTGAAACAGGTAGTCAGGACAAGAATCTATCATCATTAATTTCCTTAAATTTTCCGATTTTGGATTACCTGTACATTTTGACAACCGTAATCCCATTTGCTTCACACTGCAGTCTGTCCATTGTTGTGTTCTAAAACATCTGAAGTGCACCAAGTTAGAGATGGCTGCTTGGTGCATATAATGAGGGAAGGTTACATCACCTAGGATTGTTTAGCTTGGAAAAAGGAGGCTAAGGGGAGACATGATAGAGGTGTGCATGCTGTGAAGAATGTGGATAGGGAGACATTTTTCTCCCTCTCTCAAAATCCTAGAACCCAGGGTTATCCCATGAAGATGATTGGCGGGAGATCCAGGACTAATAAGAGGAAGTACTTCTTCACACAGTGCATAGTTAAATTATGGAACTCACTACCACAAAATGTAGTGATGGCCACCAATTTGGATGGCTTTAAAAGGGGGTTGGATAAATTCCTGGAGGCAAAGGCTATCAATGGCTACTAGCCCTGATGGTTGTGTACTATCTCCAGCATTCGAGGCAGTAAGCCTGTGTGCCCCAGTTGCTGGGGAACATGGGTGGGAGGGTGCTGTTGCACCATGTCCTGCCTTGTTGGTCCCTGGCCAATGGCTGGTTGGCCACTGTGTGAACAGAGTGCTGGACTAGATGGACCCTTGGTCTAATCCAGCATGGCTCTTCTTATGTTCTTATAATTTATACCTGTATTAAAATAAATAGATGACCTGCATCTAATATAAACATGTTTAGTCAGAAATAAATCCCATTGAATTCAGTGAGTCTTGTTTCTAAGTATGCGTGCTTAAATTGCAGCCTGAAGAGATTACAGTTTCAGGGATATGAATTAAGAAATAAAAGAATGAAATGAATAGCAATCTGACAATTTTGTGAGTTTATGATCAAAGTGGAAAAATTAAATGTGGCATATAAACCAGTATCTGTAGAATTTAACGTAGAGAAATTTGCCACAGAAATGCCTAAGATAAAAATAGATTAAAAAGGGAAAATGGTAGTAGATCAATAGCAATCACTTGCAGTTTTATGATCGGTTGGGAAGGGGCTGTAGGAGCAGAAGTATGAAAATAATATGGCTCTTAATATTCAATAGAAAGCCTGTGCATTTACTAAAGAATC
Organism: Elgaria multicarinata webbii; assembly: GCF_023053635.1. NCBI lineage: Eukaryota > Metazoa > Chordata > Lepidosauria > Squamata > Anguidae > Elgaria > Elgaria multicarinata. Next base: position 67,055,555 of record NC_086179.1, on the reverse strand, counting down.
TACAAGCATATTAACTTGACATCACTGACAAGTATAAAATGAATTGCTGAGAGTGAAGTTAGCCGAGAGTATATTTATTATTATAACCTGTTGAAATAAAACCTTTGCCTTGCTTAACGGATAAAGTTTTTTTTTTCCCTCCAGGAGGCTGAACAGCAAGAGACTCTTCTGTATTGTTACAATCAATTCAGTATTTTCAGAGCAGATTGTTACACACCCCATAGGACAGGTGTTGCAATGGTACGAAATGGCACGATTTGTGAGATTTTTTGCAGAAAGAGTAAAAAATACCCTGCAAGCACATGCCCATCTCAGGAAATAAAAGGGGGAACTGTAATACTTCATGTAGGGGAAATTCAGATGTACATGTTATAATAGACTGCCTTTATTGGATTCCAGGAGCTAAAGGGAATACACATGATCTCCTCATTGTTATCCTCATAACAACCATGTGAGGTAGGCTAGTCTCAAGATCGCAGGCCAGATCTACACCAAGCAGAATATAACGCTATGAAAGCAGTTTGAAAGTGGTATTTGGAACGTGTCAGTGAGCCCCAACAGTTGTCAGTGCACTTCAATACCATTATAAAGTGTTTGTGTAGATCCTGCCCCATTGTGGAATACAGGAGACCATTTGCTGATGTGCCTCAAGCAGCAAAAAGTCTTGGGCTGGCCCTGGCTGGAGGCTAACTAGTTTAAGAAAAAGAAGGGGGGAACTGACAATTCAGGGAAGGGGAAAGTCCTCACAGGCCTCCAGGCATATGGGAAAGAAACGGTAAGGAAAACAAAAACCTAGATGTCCAACTCATGCAGGAAACAAATATTATAATCTGAGCTGTAGAAATCCCAGTGCATTTTGAGCAAATAGCTATATGCTCATTTAATCTCCAACCTTTTTATTTATTTCTCTGTTTCATCTGCACCCACCCCTACCCTATAGAGCAGACTTCCCCACCCTGGTGCCCTCCAGATGTGTTGGATTGCAATTCCCATCACAGCATGATCACGATAGGAGTTGTAGTCCAGCACATCTGCAGAGCACAAGATTGGGAAAGACTGTTGTAAAGAACTGATCTCTCAATGCCCCAGCTGTGCAAGTGAATGGCCCATTCAAGCAACCATCTCCTGAGCGTTTGGTCTCACTGAAAGAGCACTTCAGCTAATACTATTTCTGGCTATTAGCAAGTGATCAGTAATGGATGCACTCGTCATGCTATCTTTACAACAATCCACCTTTCCCAACTGGGATCACTGCATTTTTGTAGTGTGCAATTAAATTGTTATTGCACAAAAGCACGGCCTGAACTCTGAAGTAATCCCGAACACTGAATATTACATTTTCCATGCAAGTTTGGTTTCCATGGAAATGAATGGTACTGTGGGTTTGTGTCCCCCCCCCCTGTATTAGAACTCTAGTAGGGCGAATATAACAAAACAGCTTTCCCCCCAAGAAACACTTGGCAAACAATGCATAGGAGTGCTGATTTATCATATACTTATCCTTCCCTTCTTTACAAAGCTGAGGTAAGTATGTCTTGCGTCTTGCTCTACTTTATCCCAACAACAATCCTGTCAGGTAAGTTAAGTGGAGAGGAAAGCCACTTTAGCTACCGGTTCAAGGTCATCTAGGGAGTTTCATGACTGAGCAGAGTTTTGGAATCAAATTGCCCCAGTTCAAGTCCAACACACTATCAATGATCCCATACTGATCATTTTAATGTTGCATGGTTTTCCTCCATAGGCGTGAGCAGCACATTTCATTAGGGTATGCACCTTGAGATTTTTTTTAACGGTGAACATTTATTGAATACTCAATCATAAAGGACATTGTCTTTATTCATTTATTTATTAAGCACTGTGGACACTGAGGCCTACACCATGTTCAGCTCTCCTGACCAGGGGAGGGCCGTTGCAGGTGGGGCTTTGTGGCCACACTAGCTGGAGGAGGGGCTTATGAGGTGATACTAACTTTCAGGGCCCCTCCTCCTGGCTTCTTTGAAGCGTGCAAATTCCAAATCAAGCTGAGGGGAGCTTGTCTAGTACTGGGGAAGATTTTGCAGAGATGGAGCATCATCAGACACACTGCTACTGCTTACTTACAGATGTTTGTGCATCCTTTGGACAACGAAGTCTGCCTTCTGTGTTCCTCCCGCTCCTTGTGCTTGTTTTTCCATTGCAAAATAGACCCTTTTTAATCCATCTTTTTCTTAAATGGAATGTGCTGCCATTTCTTGCTGTGTGCAGGAAAAAAGTGAATAAAGGTTATATTTCAGTTGAAGGTAAAATCTTGAGATGTCTTTGCTGAAAATCTTGAGATGCTTTTGCTGTTTGCAAGAAAAGAGGCGTGATAAAAACGGCCCCTGAAGGGGCCATGTGGTCGTTGCTTCTTCCTTTTTTTGTGAAAAGAGATCATCACTATTGTGGGACAGCAGCAGGAAACCATAGCAATGGTAGGGAAATGGGAAAATCCACCCATCTTATGATGCTCATGGTGAAGAGGAACACTTAGGGGGACAAAATGGGATCCAGGCTTCTCTGAGTTCAGAGTTCAGCATATGTTCATGAAGTAAATGTGCACTGGGAGCTGAGCAAGAGGAAAGAGCTGAATTCTGCCTGAAGAACCTTCACTCGCCACAAGATCCATAAGAAAGGAGGGCATTCATGACCTTATTAAAGCATCACCATTTGCCATGTGATGCTGCAAAAAGTAACAACAACAGGAGCCTTCTCATGAATTGGTTGTCTTTATTCTCTTAACCTGGGGGTGGAGGAGGGAGGTGAATTTTTGTACTAAATCCAGCTTCCCCTAAGGAGTTTTTGTATAACACCCACATCTGCTAAAGTCTTCAAGCAAAGACTGTACAGTCTTTGTTCTTTCTTGTAACACCTTGCCTTGGAAACCTCAAAAGGAATATAATACAGAACACGTTATTGGAACATGTACTCCTCTGCCCATGCAAATGGCTCAAAATTCCAGGCAAGCAATACAGTTACTTTCCCCAAACAAACAGCCTTTAGGCTGTAGCCATATCTTAGTTGAATACAGTTAATATTGGCCATAAACTAGTCCCTTGACACCTCCAACCATTTCCTGCCATGAACCCACCATTTTACAACACATGCTAATAAATCCAAAATTTTAGGCAGCCTGGAAGCACAGAAACAGGGACATGGTATAATAAGCCTGATGTGTGGTACTAGGTACTGACCAAATACTATATTTTGCAATATATTTTTACACATTGAAACATGGAATTAGTTTTGAAACTTTTTTTCTTAAAAGTTGTGGGCAAAAATAAGCTGGATAATCCTCTTCCTCATTATTGCTACCACTTGCTTGATGGCTCGACAGCCTAGTGAGCAAGTTGGCCATGGCATCTACTGCTGCTGCTCCTCCTCACCACCCCTGTTGCCTGGACCAGAATGAGAGGCAGCTGAACAAGCAGCTCTGCTGGGATGTGTTCAACTGGGCCAACCCTTGGTGTTGGCCTGGCCCCATCCCCCATATTTTATTATCGTAACAACCCTTTATTTTAGTTATTATTTGTTGCGTTTATATCCCACTTTTTTTCCTCCAAGGAACTCAAGGTGGTGTACATAATCCTCTTCCTTTCCATTTTAATCCTCACAACAACAACCCTGTGAGGTAGGTTGGGCTGAGAGTCTGTGACTGGCCCAAAGTCACCCAGTGGGTTTCCATGGCTGAGTGGAGACGAGAACCCGGATCTCCTGACTCCCAGTCCAACACTTTAGCCACTACACCACATTGGCTCCCTTTGAGGTAGGTTAGGCTGAAAGTTAGTGGGGAGTTGAATAACTGAAATTCTTGTTGGGTTGTCTTCAAAGAACACATCTGCACAACACTTATTTGTGAGATTAGATATGAATACACATAACAGAACCACACAGTCTATAAAAGCTGCACAAATGACTTCCTGCTGTTAACACTTTAGTTTTTTTTTCCTCCAGGGATGCTGCAAAGAGTTTGGGATCCTGGTTCTGTCAAGTCACAGTGAAACCAGATCCGAGTATTCCCAAAGTGAAACAAAGTCACAGATATGTTCAGTTAAGAGTTTATTGATTATACACAGGTGATAAATGGATTCAGAAAGAAATGCAAAGATAGCTCACACTTCCCTTCAGCTGATCAAAGCAGGACTTCATCACAGCTGGGTGTGTATTGGGATCCCTGCAGAACCCGAGTTGCAACCCCCTGGACCAAAAGTTTTCTCCAGGCTGGTAGTGCATGTTTCCCCCTTGGAATGAGACCAAAGAGCAAAACCAGCATGCTGGATTTAATAGGTGTCTGTGCGAAGTTTCACAGCCTGTCATGACAAAATCACTCCTTTCTCAGGGGAAAGGGGGCCTCTCTTTCACTCCCCACAGGAAAGTCCTTATCTCAGCGGATGGAATCACTTGGCATAGGCTGAGTAGCTGAGGTTGTACTTGCTTGATACCAATTATCTTACTAGAAACAGCCTATTATAGAGGCCTACTTGGTTATTAAAATTTGCCAACTATGTTATAGGCTATACATTTACAAGCAGCATATAGGATGCTGTGTCAGTTCAACACCTGATTCCCCGTCACTCTTCCAAAACCAAAATCACTACAAATGTTTCTTGCACTTTCAGTTGCATGCTGCAGTACATACCCAGAAGCATAGGCTACTGCCATGAATTTGTATCTAGTGATGTCACTGAATCTTTTAATGACACAAATTGGAATAAGAATTTGTTACGCTCGTAAAGTGCACCAATGTTCTCAACTGGGTCATTGCCTTCACCCTACCCCCCCCTTCCCCATTTCTGCTTTGGCTTGTATTGTAATCTGAGCTGGAAAATAACTCCCACTCATAGATGTTTTGGCAGAAAAGTGAACTTGGAAATATTTAGAGTTTTATCCAACAACGATTAAAACCACACAGGCAAGACCACTTGCTGTGCGACACCCGTGTCTTGCCATCTAATTTTGTGACTTTGAAAGCCAAAGTATATCTACTTTTGGCCATGTATACTGAATACTGATGGCAAGAGAACCCACTCCCCCTGGAAGAGGAGAGAAATTACAAACATCTGAAAGAAGAAGAAGAATGAACTTTCATGGCTTGAAAACGTAAATATTCCAAGCACACAGGAAAACTTCAGTCTTGCCTATACTACAGATACTTCAGGGAAATGTAATGCTTTAAAATATGGTCAAATGCTAAGAAAGGAGGAAACGGATTGAAACAGAGGCAGCACTTTCAGTTTTGTGAATCTCAGAAAACTGAAATAACAGTGAGGCAACTCAGGTTAAAGAAGATTCTGCAGAGATTAATAGGTGTTCAGCCATCTCTATCCAAGTAATGAAAGAGCAGGAGGGAGGGAGGGAGGGAGCACTTTTGGGAGGAGGGGGGAAAGTCTAATTAGTTTGGGAGCAAATCAGGGCAATCCTGGGCTAGCTCTAATTTATGTTGATCCTTGCCTACTGTACAGTAGGGATATGCCTTATCCTCTGGCTGATTCCATGCACCCGGCAGTTTTGTAAGCGAACCCCTAGACATTTGCTATATCTAGAAGAAATCCAGAATGAAAAACAGTATCAAACTGGGAATGGTCCTTGTTATGCCTTTGAGAAGGGAAATGGCAAGAGGCTGGATCAGCCCCTTGTGCTCAGGATGCAAAAGAACAGTACATCTTCTACAGTGCAGCACCTCTGCAAATAAACAATTTCCCCCAGGTCCATTATTCAGATTTGCAGGTTGCAAAATCCTACCCTGTGCCACTTCCACTCATTCATATTACTTTTCCAATGATCCTTCAAGGGGCTTCCCCAGGGCTGGATTTAAACTGGTTGTGGCTCTAAGCTATAACATGAGTGGGGCCCTTCCCTCTTCAGCAAATAATAAAAAAATTAAATGCCAAATATGGGCTGTACAATTAAACAAAATGTGATAATCGTGTAATATAGGTATTAAAAATGCAAGTTATATGTGTGCACATTCTTTATTTAAGAGTTTGTCAAGCACATAACACAATATAATATAAGGTTATAATATATAAAGTAGATGTAAATCACAATAAGTAATTATTCTTTGCACATTTTCTTTGGTTTTTGTAAATGTAATGTGTTTGTTTTTTCTAACGTGGGGCCCTTCATAATGTGAGGCCCTAAGCTGTAGCTCGTTTAGCTTGTACATAAATCCGGCAATGGTCCCAGTTGTGAATTAATAATAATTTATTTCTATACCACCCCCTAGTCAGAGTTATCTGGGCAATTTACAACAGTTCATAAAAAATACATCAACATACAAAAATACAACATGATAAAATCAATCTAAAAATTTTTTTAACATGCAAAAATTAAAACAATATAAACAGCTAAAAGCAATGCTAAATAAACGATATTTTCCTGATTCAAAACAGCAGACATAGATGCCCAGCATATATCATTAAATACCTGGGAATAGAGAGCGGTCTTTACCTGGTGCCGAAAATTTGACAGCATTGGCACCAGGTAGACCTCAGTGTGGGAGTTCATTTCATAGTCAAGGGGCCACCACTGAGAATAGCCAGTGGTGAGGGATGGTGGGAGTTGCAGTCCACCAACATCTGGAGAACTGCACATTCCCCATCCTTGTGTTATGCCATACAGCCAGACATGAAGGAAAATTCCTGGGAAAAGGCAGATAGTATGTTCCCCCCCACCCAAAACAGGTTCATAGCCAGAGAACAGCCTGAGGGCTGTGTTGTTACTCTCCTACTGAAGCTAAGAAGGTGCGGCCCTCCAAGACGTGTGGGTGGGAGAGGGCCTGGGAACGCTGTTGCTACATGTGTCCGCTTTCTCGTGTGAAAAGAAGGGGTTTCTGATTCACAGCACTTAACCTGGTTTGTTTTCTTTTGGACAGAGAGATCACTGGAATGAGACTTAAGGTGCTTTGTAGTATTGGAGTTTTAATTACAAAAGTACAGGGCGACACTCAAACCTGCGCTGGAAGTAGATGACAATTCTTAACTAGAGTAAATTCCATTGGGCACATTTGGCAGATCGCATAGGGAGAAGAAGCCATCGTGGCTTCTCTTACACACACATACCCCGCTGCCCCTGCACCTGTTGCATGTGCAACCATGATTTGTGTAATTCACTGTGTTGCAGTGTGGGTTGGCGTGTCATCTGAACCTGGCATGCATCAAGGCGGGGTGGCTTCGTGCCCACCCTAGAGCCTCTACTGCGTGGGTTGTAGGGTGGTTAAGAAGCCAGTCCCGCCATGCTGCATGCCAGGTCTGGAGGCATGCCAAACCATGCTGCATTGCAGGGAATTATGCAAATGGCAGTTGTACATGCAGGGGGTGGGGAGAAGCACAATGGCCTCTTCTCCCTACACAATCGTCTGAACCCAGTCACTGTCTCACCTCAGATCTCCAGCACTCGAAAGATGACTTCCAGAGCTCAAAGGTTAGCCCCCTGCCTCTTCCTCTCTCCCACTCAAAAATGGCAGTCAAGAGCACAGGCCAAGATTATATCATCCATAGTTAGTATGTCCACATTCAAATCAGAGCTGTGTTAAACATGACATCCCAGAGTGTGATGTCCTCTCAGAAACTCGGGCACCTTTGTGTTCTTTTCTGTCACAAATCTCAGGTTTTAGGCCACCACCTCTAAGTGTGTACTCAATGCCTTCCATCTATTTGCTTGTTTGTTTTTGTTACATTTATATCCTTCCTTTCCTTCAAGGTGCCCAAGGTGGTGTACTTTTCCACCTACTCCCATTCATTTTATCCTCATGACAATCGTGTGATGTAGTTGTCACTGAGAGTCAGTGACTGGCCCAAAGTCACCCAATGAGCTTCATGACCATGTGGGGACTAGATACCAGTATCAGAGGCAGTAAGCCTATATACTTCAGTGTCAGAGACAATGGGCCTATATACGCCAATTGCTGGGGAACATGGCTGGGAGGGTGCTGTTGCACTGTGACCTGCTTGTGGGTCGGCATCTGGTTGGACACGCTGTGAACAGAATGCTGGACTAGGTGGACCCTTGGTCTGATCCAGCAGGTCTCTTCTAACGTTCTTAACCCAGATCTCCTAGATTCCAGTCCAACACTCTAACCATACATTGCAGTGGCTCTCTTTACTAGGGATTTATGAGAACATCTACTTGCCATTTTGCCAGCAACCTCCCTAACAAAAGGAAGCTATTGCCAGCAGGTTTGACCAACCTTAATCTGGTCCCATTAACCCTCTTCCATACAAGCCCACAACTGTGATTCTGCATTGCTCCAAGGTAAACCCACAGTGATAGCTCTATTCACAATAATTGGGTGGCAAAACACTTTATATTATGTAAGCGTCTCTGAGCTCTTTGGAGAAGGAAGGGAGTATAATGTTGGAGCAATGAAACTCCATGAGTTGCTAGGCCAAGAGGAGGGGGCAGCATGTATATGCAAGTGAGGCAGCAGCAGAAAAGAGGCAGACAAATAAAAAGACAGAAAACGGAAGCTGAAAAGGGACAAATTTAGCTTGTTTTCATCTGCGTTTTTTTTTTTTGTTTGTTTGTTTTGGGGTTTTTTTGCCACCAAATTTCAGAAGTGCAGTGGCAGGAGTGTGGGCGGCAGACTAGAGGCCAGATGTTGCCCACTTCTCGTGTAGAGAATATTGACTCCAATGAACCAACTGTCTGATTGTCATGACCCGCAACCCTCAGGCCTTCCAGTATGCAGCAGATGAGGACAAGGCACCGGCTACTACCTCAGGGTTAGGACAGTCAGTGCCTTCTTCATGGCCCTCCTGGCCAAAGGATGCAGCCCTACTGACTCAGAGGATGTGTTACCAGCAGAAACTCCATCTCCCCAACCTGACAGAAGTCTCAACCTACAAAATCAGGAAAGGCCCTTTAATACTCCAGTCAGCTCCTCCAGGAGGGGCAGAGCTGACCACACTTCAGGTCTTGTCAGCCTATATAAGGCTTCAGTTGCCTCTATCTACCTGCTGTGGCAACATCCTCCTATTGTCCTAGTAGGAGAGAGGTCCAGCCAACAAGATCCACTTGGAGCTATCCAGGGTCTGCTTTATTCCTTCCCTGATCTGCACTCCTACCTTGAACTTACTCCCAGCTTCCCTTGTGAGCCTCAAGGGCCTCTGGAACAAGACACTGCCTTCATATATGACAGCTTCCTATGTTCTAACCAAAGTATCAGCTTCAGGCCCTCTAGTAAATAATAAATAAGCTAGTTGTGCAGGTTGTGTAGCCCATACTTGTCTTGCATCGGCTCCTTTCCACCATCTAGGCCAGCAGGGCCCTGTGCAACCACTCTGTTAAGATCAGAAATGACACTTCTTTTGTTTCTGAAACCAGAACTGCATGAAAATGGTTTTAGCTTGTTTTCCGCCACTTGGTTTTTAGTAACTTGGTATTGCACACTGGGCTCTTGGGCTTTACATATTTACCATCCCAAGTGGCATCTTCACATGTAAAGTACTACATGTTTGGTTCATGTGCTTTATGCTCCTATTCAGAAGGTGAGAAATTTTCTCCATGCTACAAGTACATGAGTTATGTTCTTGGCTCTGTAATCTGGTTTGAGCATTTCTAGGCTGACACTTTACCTCAAGCTCATCTGCCCCAGCTTTGACATGGCAATCATTTGACTCAGTCCAGAAAGGATTGGGAAGATTTATTAGTCTCATGTGAATAAGGGGAATTTTAATGACACAACCTACTGCTTGTTATAATCTTGCTCAAGTTCGGTGAGCCCTAAAAGCTCAAGTTCAATATTAGCATTTTTAAAACTCTCATCGGGGTGTCAAGGCTTCTATCTGAAATGTCTTTGGTAGCTCTGAAAGATGGCTTCAGTTTTATAGCAAACTCTAGTTAATCCTGCAAATTAAAGGAGCTAAATGAAAATACCTTCTGGATTGAAATCATTCTCAGGTTAATTCTAATGAGTCATTTTCATTGCAGGATCAGCCATGGGACCTCATGAGCAATGCATGAATATTAACTGTGTGTTTTTTGATGACCCCATTCGAGTTTGAGCTGCTTCGAGAAATGGATCAAAAGCTTTTCTGAAAGCAGAAGTTTGGGGCTTCAGAAACCTCAGTCCTCTTCGCCAGAGCTGTCCCCAGGTTTTGGAGGGCCCTTGGACAAGGCAGCCTCAATTGGCCCCTCTCCTTCAGTGAACCTACCTTTGAACCAGGATTGTCACCTGCTGCTGCTTCTCCTTTTCCACATCGTTGCTACCACTTGCTTGTTTGCCAGGAGGAGAGTCAATGAGCAAACAGGCAGTGACATCTACTCTTCCTCCTTCATGCCGTAACTGTTGTCTGGGACAGAGCAAGAGGTGGGTGAACAAGTAGGTGCAATAGTGAAGAGGAGAAACAGGTTTTGGAGACCTTATCATTGGACCCTCCTGGGGTGTGGGCCCTTGGCAGGTCCCCAACTATGCTGACCTTTGACTTCAGCCCAGCTCTTGGCAGCTTGGATGTTCACCTAGGAGATGGAGAGTTTCCTTGGTGTTTGCTTGGGACAAGCTGCTGGTGGTGGAAGATTTCTCAACCGTCTTCCCATGGTTGATTATTATGTTGTGTGGGGAGTACCTCCTAGATAAACAACTGTCAAGTTTATTATTACTGCACCATTGACTATCATGTTGTTTGAATGCAGCTTCTCTTTTCCAACTTCATAAACACACACACACACACACGGAGTGGGACAGGTTTTATACTCTGATGAGCATAATATTCAGACACATGGTAGAGATTATTGATTACCTCTCAGCCATCAATCAACTATTCTGGCCTGTTGATCAGCAATCTATGTAACAAAAAGAATCCTTGACCAGCCACCATAACAGTATTTCTTTCCCCATTTCCTTATTTATATTGAGGTTATTTATTGTGACTTTTCATATGACAAAAAATTGTGGGGGGGGGGATCCAAATCAGCGCAACAGAAAAACTTTAATGAAAAGATTCTACTGTGTACATAGCAAAGTTCTTATTCAGGAGAATATTTTTAAAAGAAATAACTACACCAACCTCAGTTCTCTAGAGAACTGAAGGTGGTGGTACTTAAGAATTTGAAAGCCATCACCCTGAATAGATTTTGCCCCTTCCCTGTTATATTTATTACTTAGATGTTAATATCTGCTTCTGTTCTATTCAGTGTTTGCCTTCCTTTTTATGAACAACACTATTATCTCCCTAGGGGTCCAATCACAGCTAGCAGAATCAGCTATTCCTATGAAAATCCTAGCACTTAAAACAAAATGTGTAAAATAAAATCCTGAGTAACAACCTGTTTGAACTAGTGTTGTTCCAATCCTTTTGGCCATTGTGGGGAGGGGGGAGGATTCATGAGGTGGGCAAAAATAAATTGCCATGCCCCCTAATTAGAGAGGGATGGGTGAAATTTCTCAGAGGGGAGGTGCTTACTTTGGCTCCGAGGTCGGAAACAGGGCTCCCATCTCAGATCCCAGAAACCACACTCCCTGCCTCCTCCATCTCATAGTGGGCACAGTTCTAGTTATGTCTCCAAAATGGGAAAAGTGGGGTTCCTGAGGGTGGGGACAGGAGGAAACTGAGTCATTGGCTATATATTTCCTATGGCTGTCCCAGCCTCCTTCCCTCCTGCTTCAAAGCACCGCTTCTAGATGGGCACAATGCAGACCAGCTGGAGAGCAGAGGCGAAAAGTGGAGATGAAGAGTTTGCACCAGTCTTCTTTCTGCTCTTCCTAGAATGAATGGCAGCTGGTGCTCATTGGGGCTGATTGGGAAAAGGAAATGGCAACTATCCACAGGTGTAACCAAGGGGGCTAATACACCTTAGGAACTGTAACACAGAAAGGACAAATTGAGGCATGCATATTGACTTCAAAGGCATGAATTCATAGCAAAGGGGTCCGGCAGGAGTTTCTCTGATCTATACAGCCACACAGAAGAACTCCTTTGAGCTTACATTTGTCTGCTCCACCACCAGCAGCCCACTGCACAAAAAGAGGCAAACTGAGGCAAGTAATTTCAAAATCATGAGTGCAAAGCAGACTGGAAAATAGAAGGGAAAGGAAGAAAAACTTGAGGGGGGGGGAGGCAGGAAAAATGGCAAGGTGTTGGGGACTTGTGTCGCTTCATTTCACACACACACACACACACACACACCACAATTGTTCCCACACACACCTTTAAAAAAGAAAGAAAGAAAATATACACATACAATTGAAACTCATGAACTGAAACTTCACCAACAAGAAGGTAACAGTAGGTCAATCAAAAGATTGCCAGATGTGTGTTTCATATAGTAGTGTCTCCAGCAGACTTCCTGTATCCTAGTTTTCTTACCCAGTTATCATTTTTGCTTCCCCTTTATAAACTCAATATCAAGGAGGAAGACAAGCAGCGTGCTAGGAGAAACACAGTATTTTCCCCATTCAGTTCTGTGTGAGGGAAAATGCTGTTGGTTATGAACGATATTAACTTTCGATCGCAGCTACTGAAAAGCAAAAAAAGAGTAAGAAATCCATATTCAGTAAAGAGCCGCCTCTTCACACGTATTTCTGTGGATAAGAGAATTTCTGCAAGTTGTTTCCACAGTGTCTGAAATAATGAAAAGGATATTTTACAGTGCTGTGATGATATAAATGTGGACATATGAGTGTAGATATAAGATAAGATACAGGTGTAGGATACTGTATTGTCTTCTCTTAAGCTTACTTTGTGTGAGGCAATTCAATATATGTTCTACCAGGGTGCCCGATCCCTATGAAGAAGGCAAAGGAGGATTTCACATTTTAAGGAACCCCTACTACATTGCAGGAAGGAGGTGGGTTGCCCAAAGGAGAAACAGCTGAGCCCCCTTTGCTTGTCAGGCAGAGGAGCAAAGGGGACTCAGTCACTTCTCCTTTGTGCACCCTCTGTCTTTCCCCATTGCACGAAGGAGGTGGGAAGTGCAAAGTCGGTAGAACCAAGACAGAATGTAGTGGTCAACTCTCACAATGGAGGGATATAAACAACAGAATCCCATATGGACATGTATTGCGACTGATGCTTTTTCACTTGTTCAAAAATGATCTGGAATTAGGAGTGAGAAGTGAGGTGGCCATATTTGCTGATGACACGAAATTATTTAAGGTGGATAAAACACAAAAATGGATTGCAAAGAGCTCCGAAAGGAACTTTCCAAACTGGGAGAATGGGCATCCAAACGGCAAATGCAATTCAATTTAAGTCAATGGAAAGTGATGCACCTTGGGCCAAAAAAATCCCAGATATGCTGATGGGAACTGAGCTGGCAGTGACTGACCAAGGAAGAGATTTTTCAATTGTGTTGGATAGCTCAATGAAAATGTTGACGCAGTGTTCCTCTGCTGTGAAATATAAGTGGAAGGATGTTGTTGCACTCATGCCCTGCTTATGGACTTCCCAGAGGCAGCAAGTTGGCAACTGTGTGAACAGAATGCTGGGCTAGATAGGCCTTTGGTCTGGTTAGCAAGGCCTTTTTATGATAATAACAAGTTTTCCTGAACTGTCAAAGATCTATTTTATAGTTTTAATGTTAAATGCTCCAAGCACTTGTGAAAGATTCCCTTTTATATAGAGATTGCTGTTCATTCATGGTCTTGTGATATTTTGCTTATCCATTCCCTGTGTAGATTTAGCTCTTCCCTTTTAACTATACCAGGATGTCCACTCTCTTGAGTGGAGAACTAATCAGATATGATTTAGAGTTTCTTGGGTGTTTTTTCTTCTTCTCCTTGTGACTTGTGTGTGATGGAGAGACGCAACCTTATTAATGGAGCAGATGAAAGAATTTCTTAAAACATATTCATACAAGAATATATTTACGCTTCGGTTTATTATTCATGTATGGGGAAAAGAAAGCAAAACAACAACAACAACCCAACAATGCTTGAATATGGATGTTTATCCCCAGCAAACACGATGCCATGCTAATCATGAAACATAACTTGCTTGTGTCCAAATATCCTTGACTGAAATGAATGCAAATTGCAAGAAGGGACTTGCTAGATTACCAAAGGTAACAGCTCCCAGGAGCAATTGCAATGGTGATCTTTCATGCCATACTCTCTAAAGCAGGGGTGTTGATTGTGAGTGGAGAAGAAACTGAGGAAATTACACAGACACCAGAACTTGGGATAAACTAGGCCCTCTGTATTTAACGTGCATCATTCACCCCAACCTGGATCTGCATGTGAAAGTGCAGGAATCTATTAACCTTTCTACAGGCCACTAGCCTGTCTTATGGGCGAGCCACTCTGCCAAAGTCAATAGTTTGGTAAACCCAGGCCCTTTCTTAAGCTTCACTTATATAAGTGTGGGGAAACCACCCTGCGTCACCCCCATCCAGTGCTGCACAGCTCCAAACACGTGAGACAGGAAGGTCCCCAAAGGCAAGCCATACCCTGACATGAGAGCTGCACAGCCCCTGAGGAGAAGGCATCCAAACTTGCCCATCATCATAAAGGTGCCATTGAGTGCTCACCAAACCTATTCTAATACCCTTAAATTCCCACACAACCTGAAAGAGATTGGGTTGCTGGCAGGGTTTGCCTTTATAAGTATTGCCCCACCCACACCTCACACTGCAGGCATGCCAAGAACGTGTGCAGCATCTATTTCCTGTCCTTCCCACCCACAAATGCCCCCACCCACCCAAGCCGTGCTGGGCATCTCTTTCAGTGTAAGGGTGAAATTTTATTTCAGAGAAGCTCCAGTGGTGGGTGGGGCCAAAGGCAAAAGGGGCAGGCCCAAAAAACCAAAAATACCAACATATTGTAGCTGAAAGCTCTTACCAGCAATAACTAACTAAGCCTTGGGAAAGGCTTTTCAAATTTTTATGCTGGGGGAAAAAATGTACCAAACCCGTTGAATAATAGCAGCTGTTATTTGTCCCGAAGTATTTATTGGGGCTGTTCACACGACATGACAGTCCAATGATTTAACCCAATAAATACCTGGGCTGTGTGCGGGGGTGGGTATGCGGCCAGCTTTTTGAATATGACGTGTTCTGCAAACATGGCGACCGTGGGTTACCAAGGGTTAAACATCACATAACAGATGGTCTGTTTTAGGGTTACATGAGGTTATGTGCCACATTCGCTAGTTTCTCACAATACAATCCCCAAGTGTGTATGGGGGGGGTGCGGTGCGGTGCGTATGTAATGTGGTGCCTGTGGATGCTGTGGCTTGTTGTGGGCTAAATAAACCACAACGAGCCATGGTGTGTCATCTGAAATCAGTCATTATAAGTTTTAGACTACATGCAGCATGTGGTGTTCTTGCTTTGTTTTATTATGGTATTGTGGTGTCTTATAAAAATGTGAATCAACCTTTTTTTTTCTCCTTTTTTTAAGGACAAAAGATGAAGAAAAAGAATTTGTACTTTTATGTTGTTGAAAATGTGAGTTTCACCAGACCATAGGATCAGTGGAACTGGGATCTTTACAGCATGCTAATAGAATCACCCACATTTGGAAAACTGCATAAATTCATTTTATTTGCAGATATTGTTCAGTTTTCAAAATTCTACTTTTGCTAATCCTGTCTCCACTATTCTGGGAATAAGCCCCACTGAACTGAATGCAGCTTCTAAACAGTCAAGAATAACATTGTGTGGTATGTCATTTATTTCTGCTGGACTTGAGCCATTAGATCTACCTGCTTCAACACTTCACTGATTTATTTAGTAGGGTTTTTTTTAATGATTCCTGTTAATTAAATACAAATATACATCCATAATACACTGGCTTTTTTCATTATGTTACATCGTCTTTCCAAAGCATTGCCTAAGGAAGAGAACACAATCTGCCGAATGCCGGCTGGAATGATTTACACCCTGTTCTACATTAACCTATAGTTCATGCATGACTGATTATTTTCCCTCTCCTAATTGAAGACCAGCCAGTTGTACTATTTATAATTAGTTAATGTGACAAGGATGTATGTGGTAAACAAAAGGGAGATTAGATTGAATAAAGTAATATAGCAAATAGTGATCCTTTAATTAAAAATCATCTCAAAAACATTTTTCACTGGCTTGAAGATTATAGCTATGACGGTATAGAAAGAGTGGCAGACAAAACTATACAGTAACTAAAACCAGATAAAAATAAAACAGTGGTCTACCCAAAGACTATTTTGGGCTGCATTAATAGAAGTATAGCTTCCAAATAGCACGAGGCACTGGTTCCCCTCTATTCAGCATTGGTTAGGCCTCATCTTGAGTACAGTTCTGGGCATCACACTTCAAGAAGGATGCAGACAAGCTGGAAGGGGTTCAGAGGAAGGCAACGAGGATGATCAGGGGTCTGGAAACAAAGCCCTATGAGGAGAAACTGAAAGAATTAGGCATATTTATCCTTGAAAAAGAAGACTGAGGGGAGACATGATAGCACTCCTCAAGTACTTGAGAGGAGGATCCAGATCTCTTCTCTATCATCTAGACTGCAGGACACAAAATAATGGGCTCAAATTACAAGAATCCAGATTCCTGACTGTTAGAGCACTATGACAAGGGAACCAATTACCTAGGCTTTCAAGAGGCAGCTGGACAGCCTTTTCTCAGGTATGCTTTAAGGTGGGTTGTGGTGGAGACCTCAATGAAAGTGACAACCCAATGTGCGACTGCTGTTACAACGGCAAACTCCATGTTAGGCATACTTAGAAAAGGAATAGAGAACAAAACTGCCAATGTCATACTACCTTTATACAAATCTATAGTGTGACCATATCTGGAATATTTTTTTCAGTTCTGATCACCATACTTGAAAAAGGATATTGCAGAGCATGAAAGGGTGCAGAAAAGAGCAACTAAAATGATCAAGGGGCTGGAGCATCTCCCCTGTGAGGGAGGGTTACAACAGCTGGGTTTGTTTATCTTGGGAAAAGGAGGGTAAAGGGAGACACGACAGCATGCAAAATTATGCATGGTGTGGAGAATGTGGATAGGAGGGCATTCTTCTCCCTCTGTCATAATACTAGAACCAGGTTTCATCCCATGAAACTAACTGGTGAGAGATTCAGGACAGATAAAAGGAAGTACTTCTTCACACAGTGCATAGTTAAACTATGGAATTTGCTATCATAAGATGGAGTGATGGCCACCAATTTGGATGGTATTAAAAGGGGGTTAGATAAATTCCTTGAGGAGAAGGCTATCAATGGCTACTAGTTCCGATAATCATGTGCTACTTCCAGTATTAGAGGCAATAAGCCTATGTACATCAGTTTCTGGGGAACATGGGTGGGAGGATGCTCTTGCATTCATGTCCTGCTTGTGGGTTTCTGGTCAACTAATGATTGGCCACTGTTAATAGAATGCTAGACAATTCGTCTTATCCAGCATGGCTCCTGTTATGTTCTTTCTCCCTGTTATATACCACTGAAACCTCAAACTTCCCAGTCTATCCCCATAGATAGTACATGATAGGGAGCCTCTTAGTCCTGACTGTTACACTTCCTGTCCTCTGCAGAGGACCCCCAGTTTTGCCTCTGTGTCTAACCAGCACTTTTGATGAATTTATTTAGAGCAAGGGAAATATAGCATTTGTAAAAGTGAAAGAAAGCGTGATTTCCTCTTGTGTATTTCTGCTATTCACCTATGCCACAATGCCACCTAGAAGTTATGTAGGAGAAAAGCAGGAAAGGAAATGCTCTTCGTGTAGTGGTCAGATCTCAATTCTGAAACAAAAGCTGATTAACTCTGGAGAAAAGCTCACTGTATATATGTAGGCTCCCCTTTCAAATGCCATGCTGAATGCACAGTCATCAGGAGTAGGGCCAGTAGGGTGTGCAATATTGGGGTGGGTTCAGTTGATGCAGTCCTGGGCCCCTTTCTATTCATTGGATGTACACGTTCATTTGAGCACCGCTAGTATCATGGCCATTATAAATTTAACAATGAACCAGGCCATGAACCATGTGTGTTTTTAATGTCTCTCTAAACAATTTTCCATTCCAGTTCTTGTTAAATTGATCCTGAGTGAACAGAAGCTCACACACAGTGGAAGGACATTTCTTAATTTAGCATGTGGTCTTGCAAATTATATTGGCAGGTTCATTTCATCAGACTGTCTGGGTGGCTGAACATTGCCTGATTAGTTATTACATTACATTATTGATGTTTTGCCACAACCCTTTGGAAAGTTAATACAAGCATGAGAGATCACTCATATAACAGGAACTCCTGTTGTTCTTCTATTAGCATGCCATGTGAGTGTTTTTGTACAAGCTAGTGAAATTATACTTTTGGGATAGTCCTTAAAGGTAATATATACTTTTTTTCTCTCTGAAAGTGGTAAACAACTTTAAAAATTAGCTCTTGTCTGCTTGAAGGACTCTCTCGGAGGTCATGCAATATATTTTTTTAAAAAAACACCACACACACCCCAGCTCTCGCTACTAAACACACACACAGAGCTTTCCACTGCTCTTTCTTTGTTCTTGCTTAGTGTACCATTTCTGGTTGCATAATATATCCAGTACAAAAGAAAATACAGGGATTAGTCAAAGTAACAATATCTAACGATGGTGACTGGATCCAAAGAGCTACGGGTCAAATTTTCATACATATATGCACACATCAGTGTGTACTCTAGGACCAGCCTGGCTCTGGAATTTTGGGGACCTGTGGTCAAAAAAACCCTTTTTAAAAAAATATTTTTATTTGCATTGACAAACACATTGTATTTAAATCTAGTTGACAGAGGATAGCACATTTAACATATTTTCCACTGTACTTTACAGACAAAAATAGAGATGGAATCCATTGGCTGCTTGGAGGTTTCCTTAATGCTTCTTCATAAATAACCAATTATATTTAGCTACGTTTCCATAATCCATAATATGATGAAAGGATTTGATAAATATTGCTGTGTATGTCCCTTATTTATATATACAATAAATTCAGGCTGTATTTTATAAAATATCTGATAAAAATCAGATATTTTGACTTTGCCTTTAGCTTATTTCAGTGTAAATCCATCTTCCTGCCATGGCTATTGGCTACAAATTTGCCCCATATATGTGAAAAACCTGATGTTGTTGATGTTTGTTACATTTCTATCCTGTACCTTTTTTCCAAGGAGCCGAAAGCGGCATACACAACCCTGCTCCTCTGCATTTCAGCAACCCTGTCAAAGTAGTTAGGCTGAGAGTCAGTGACCCAGTGAGTTTCATGGCTGAGTGGGGACTAAAACCAGGATCTCCCAAGTCTCAGTACAACACTGTAACCAATGCACCACACTAGACTAGTCTGGTCTTAGGATTTTGTGGGGCCCTGTGGGGAAGAGGGGGTGGGATACAGAACTAGAGCAAACTCTGCCCAGATGGCTTGCCAAGCCACATGTCAAATATTATATTGTTCTGGAAAGATATGTACAAACGTTGGCCTCTGTTTCTTTCAAATGAGGGCAATAATAAACATTGTTTAGCCTAAAGGAACAGCAAAGACCTTAAGGTTTTGTTCAGCTTTTTCAGACCTTCTCAGTAGGCCTCAGGCAACTGCTCCATCTGTATACTTCTGTAAGCTGGCTATAAGTCCCTCTCAGTGATAAAACTGGCACATAAGTAACAGGCTAAGTACAAGAATTATCCTATGTCAAATCATAATTTTCCACAACTGAAAAATTAGATTAGCCTGGACATTGCCACACCTGGGATATTGTCCCTGTGCAGGATCGCTCTTCTGCTCCACACACAGAAGTACTTGGGCATCTCAACCAATCCAAAGGGTGACAGAATCAAGCACAAAGAACGAGGGATATTTCCAGAATGGCTGAGCCTAACGGCACTTCCGCTAAGCTGGCCTGGCAAGCAGCACTGCAGACAGGTGCTAGGGCAAGCTGTGGCTTGATTACCTTGGCAACAAGGATGCAACTACAGAGGTTCCAGAGATCTTGTGAGAGCTCAGGAGCTCCTCACAGAACTGAACCAAGAAGAAGATACCCCAACTGACAAGAGGACATGGAAGATGGAAGAGATGGATCTTGATTAACTTCCTCTAGGTATGAGGTAAAGGGCAGAGGAACAAAGGAAGCAGCTGAACACCCTTGCAAATAATACCATGCTATGGAATCATAGCAATGGATTGTTGTGAAAGCTGTTTTCTGGTGCACTGAATTCTTATGAGTCCTCCAGTATAATTCCTCAATACCTCTTGAAGTCCAGTGCTGATACTTTTTACAACTCCTTAGTCATAACTGGGACCTAAATTTAGTTTATTACATTTATATCCCACCTTTCTTCCAATGTGGAACTCAAGGTGGCTACATGTGGTTCCCAGGTGGTCTCCCCTCCAAGCACTTACCAGACCCAGACTTGCTTAGCTTCAGTAAGGTGGCTGCCTCATGTGCCTTCAAGCCATGCTCTGGGACTTCACTTGGCCTAGTTTCAGTACTGGGCTTCTAAGTGGTGAATTATGCCATTACACTTTGATAAGCTTTTCTTTAAAACAAAACAAAAAAACAAAACAGTATGTTCTATCATATTGTAGACTGAATTTGCTGTTAGACTTTTGTATATTGGAAATTATAGTCGTTTTCTTCTTGTGTTTATTATAATGATGCCATTGTCCCTTTGAGTAAGCCCTTTGCTTTCATGTATAATATTGGTTTAGGGTAATGTTTCCCCTTGTTTGTTTCCACATAGCATATATAATGTACAATAATGTCAGGCCTGCAAATTTACATATGTTGAATATCCTTATCTCTGTGTGATGACTGTAGTCCCTGTAGGAGACCGTATCAGCAATTGTAATTGCAGCATATTCTTCTTCCTCTCAGTAATTTGCAGCCTTAGAGAATTCCTAGGAAACCTTCCTGTATCAGCAAGTGGCGTATCTCTCTCCTGAAGACAATTGCCCACCACCAGCTGCGCAAATGAATCCCTGTGGTTTTACTATTCTTTCCTCACAGAAGCTGTTTGGAACTGTTTCTCACGCTGTAGAAGTAAACACCTTAAGGATCGCTTGATTCTATTGGAACAATCCAACAAACATTAGTTGGTTCAGACTCAGCGCTCTTTTTTATTTTGGCTGGAAAAGAGCTCAACAACAATCCGCAAGAAAATAATAATAACAATTAATAATAATAATAACAACAACTGAAACGTCAAAATGTAGTCAATTGAAGCGCTAATAAGCAATTTAGCACCCAGTCAGGAGGCAGCACACTCAAGGGAGGGAGAAAGGTATGAAGGCCCCTGCACTATAGAGCTGCCAATTTGGGGGGGTGGGATCCTTCCGAGAGCTCATAAAGAGTGACTAAACACAACTCAGTGGGTTCCTTCACCCAAGTGATGAGGTTGTGGTGCCTCCTTCCCCCACATGTCACCTGCTCTGAGCAGGAATAAGCTGAAAATGTAAGTCATTAATTTTCCCCACAGATAACCATTGTAGGTGGATGTGGGGCCCTTTTGGATAGATATGACCAGCCAGACAGAGATAATATGCCGATGCATCCAAATCCCAGCAAATCCTGATTAATATCTACAACTTTTAGACTGTGTGTGTGTGCGTGTGCGTGTGTGTGTGTGTGTGTGTGTGTGTGTGTGAGAGAGAGAGAGAGAGAGAGAGAGAGAGAGAGAGAGAGAATATGAGTGACAAATTAAGCACCCGTGTGGGCAGAGCCACATTCCTGAGCTGCCATTAGCACCCTCCCTCCCAGGGTGAGTGGCACATCTTCGGGCATTTTCTATAAGTTCTGGTCCACTTGGTTTTAGGGCTACATTCAGGCTGGGGCTAGCAGGGCATGGAAGCAAGCCTCTGGCTCCATTGTTGGTACTGTGGCCCTGCTGCTCTCTTCCCGATCCGTCCCCCACACCCAACATGACCGGTGCTCACAGCATCATGGGCATGAAGAAGACTCCAGTGATCTAGCACCAGCTGCACCTGAAGGAAGTGAAGCCCACTGTTTATTTATTTCGTTTAGTTATTTGATGCATTCTTATATTGCTGAAGGTTCGCAGCCATTAAAGTCATAAAATACAGCACAATAAAATAGAATCTAAACATTTAAAACTACAGCATAAAATAAAAAATAAAACCTAGCAGCAGTGCCAAGATTTAAAATACAGTGTCAAGTTTAAAACAACAGAAACTTGAAGTCAAAAATGCCTGGAAAAATAAGAAGGTCTTCACCTGGTGCCGAAACGAGCGCAAAAGGCGAGGCTGTAGGGGGAGCTCTTTCCACAGTTGGAGTGCCACAACAGAAAAGGCCCTCTTCTTAGTAGCCACCCACCTGACTTAGCAATTGGAACACCATGGTTCCCTGTCGTGCCTCAGCACTCAGTGGTCATGTTGGATGGTTAGGAAGAGAGGGGCAGTGGCAGCTTGGAGGGGAAAAAAAGGAAAGGAACCTCTCATGCAAGCACTGAGTCATTACTGACTCTTGGAGGAACGCCAGCTTTTACTGACGTATTCTTGGCAGGCCTTATAGCGGGGTGGTTTGCCATTGCCTTCCCCGGCCGTTATTACCTTTCCCCCAGCTAACTGGGTACTCATTTTACTGACCTCGGGAGGATGGAAGGCTGAGTCGACCTGAGCCGGCTGCCTGAAACCAGCTTCCGCTGGGATCGAACTCATGCCGTGGGGAGAGTTTCAGCTGCAGAAACTGCTGCTTTACCACTCTGCACCACATGAGGCAGGAGATGCAAAAAGGAGGTAGGACAAGACCACTCCTTGGCTGGGAGTGGTAAAGCAGCTGTGGCAGGAGAGGAAAAGGAAGAGGTGGAGGAGGAGGAGTTAAGGCTGGTGCTGGGGCAAAGCACACTCTTTGGCTGGGAGAGTGCACAAGATGGTGTTGTTGAGCAAGAGGAGGTGGGAAGAGGATAAATGCTGGCTAAGCTGTCTCTCAGACTCAGCCAGGGTTCCCTCTTCTCCCACTGGAGTTCTCCCCTTTTACAAGAATGCCCGGGGAAGAGCATCCCCTCTGGCCACAAGGCTTCGGAGAGTGGGAGACAGGGGAGCAGGGTTGAGCACATTGCCTTTCCTTATTAGAAATCTCATTTTAGGCCAGCACTGCAGCAGCCTTACAGCATTCAGAAGGGAGGGAGGGGAGAATATCTCACATTGTTTTTTCTTCAAGGGCATTTGTTGTTACTTGCAGTAGACTGTTACTGAGCTCTCTTACAGTGCAATCCTTTGAACTGTGTCCTGATAGATGGAGGGCTCTGAGATTATTTGCATCCCATACCCTGCCGGCAAGGAAAAGCTTTCTGAGAATTTAGGACAGGGATGGGGAACCTCAGGCCAGGGGGCCAAATCCGGCCCTCTGGGGTCTCAATCCGACCCCCTTCCCCTGGTTCCACCCCCTTTCCCCAACCACCTATTTTTGGTGGTTTCTTGGCTTTTGTGCAGTTCCCCAACCCCTGCCATCGCATTCCAAAAGGTTGAAATGTCTCTCTTGAGGCTTAATTGTCAGCACTAAGAGCTTTAAACTAAAATATGCTGGGGTAGGGGGTTGTTTGTTTGTTTAGTTTCATTATACTTTGACCCCACCCCTTTTGCCTTTGACCTGCCCCACCACTGCAATATGCCCCCTGAGAGCTTCTCTGACATTGATGCAGCCTGAAAGAGGACAGAAAATATAGTTCCAGATCAGTTAGTCCATGCAAGGAGCTTCTCAGGGCTACACTCTGTGACCCTGTTCAAATGACATGCTAAGCCATTGTGATTAACCATTTTGAGCTAAACATTGTGGCTTAGCGTGTCATGTGAACCATGACTTAGCATGTCATGTGAGCCATTTCTAACCATGGAGGCTACATAATGAGTCAGTGTGGTGTAGTGGCTAAGGTGTTGGACTGGGAATCAGGAGATCCCGGTTCCAGTCCCCACTCAGCCATGAAAACCCACTGGGTGACTTTGGGCCAGTCAGAGACTCTCAGCCCAACCTACCTCACAGGGTTGTTGTTGTGAGGATAACATGGAGAGGAGGGGGATTATGTACGCCACCTTGGGTTCCTTGGAGGAAAAAAGGAGGGATATAAATGTAATAAATAAATAAATAACCACAGTTTAAACATGCGCACTAATGATTTGCTGCAAAAGGGTTAGCAGCATACCCATGGCTTAGTGTGTTGTCCGAATAGGCCCACAGTAATTTTCCCAGGAAACACAACGGCTGTACCTCCATATTTATTTATTTATTTATTACATTTTTATACCGCCCAATAGCCGAAGCTCTCTGCACTGCTCTCTGCAATATTTGCACTGATTAGCACTGCCAGCCCAAAGACAGGGAGTCAAATCCAGAGACTTCTGGCACACGTGCAGGAGCATAAATGACGTTCCTGTATGTCTAAAGTCTTCCCGGCATAATTCTACAGACACATTGCTGTTGATGACATCCCCGTGAGCCAGCAAACCACAGTGCCAAGCAGGATATGTGGGCTTCGCACTCTGATAGAAGGAGAGAACATTTTTACAGAAGACACTCCTGTGCTAGGCAGCAATTGGAGGATCCTGCATAAGTAGAAAGAAAAACAATATGAAAATGAATAGAAGCAGTTCAGCTTTTTTTTAGTGGAACAAATAGTACTTTATTGCTTTACACCAGATGGCCCAGTGCGTAACCCACCAAGCTGAAGGTAGCCTGTCTATGGCATCCTGCCTGGAGTTTACCCAGCGTCCCCCTGTTTCTGCAGGCCCAAGCAGAGAGCAAAAACAAGATTTATGGAGCCTGTTATAGGCAGCCACATCGTGCTGAGGTACTGTGCTTCTTATGGTGGAGGTGGAAGGGATGTTGCACAAATTCTACAGACCCGTGTTATGCACTGGGCCATCATGGTGATTCAGGCTGTTTTGATTTCGGGAAATGGGTTGTATCCAACGTTCATCAAACTTAGGTCCCATTTGTTTCAACAGGTCTACCCTAAGTAGGACTAACATTGGATACGATCTAATGGACTTTTGAAAGGGAAGTTCCATGTGAAACCTCTGCTGAGATTTTGTCAAAGGCACTTAAAAACACATATCTGTGTTTTGACCTGGTTTGAAAAGTCCAAGGTGACCTCTCCGCTCTCACTAAAAAAAATTAGAAAATTAAAAGCTATGGCAGTGCTACTACAGAATGATACCACCTGCTACACATTACACTTGTCAGAGTACCTTTCCACAGCCTGGTACCATTCAAATGTGTTGGACTACAACTCCCAGAATCCCTCAAGCAGCCTGGAGGGCACCAGGTTGAGGAAGGCTGTGAGAGAGGTTTTTCTAAAAAAGGAATTCTTGAGGGGAAAGAGAAATGTTCCTGATAATAGAGCCTTTTCTTCCTGTTTGTACACGCCGTGTTCATAGGGGGGTTGGGTTGGGGAGAGGAGTCATGTAGCATTTCTATTCTTCTGAAAGCAGTTCATCTCAATATATAGCTTACATAGGTATTGAAAACATGTGGGTTGGGTGCTGTTGCTTGGATAATAACTTAATCTTATTATCAAACTGCCAGATGGCATGATACAAAACTATACTTGAGGAACGTAATCATATATCCTCAGAAGAATGACTCCTACATTGCAACAGCAGAGACGACTGTGAGGAAAATGGAAATCCTCTGTTCAACGGGGGAGAGCCATTTTCATTAATCATAGGCCCCTGATATTTGAAATGGTGACTTGAAAAGGCATCACGGGGTGCTGTAGCAGCTGAATCAAACCTCTTTCAGAACAAAGGTGGCAATAATCACCCTGCCTGTGCCAGGTGGATGACGTTGCTGCTTCACTGAGCTTGCTGAAAAAGATGGTGACATTTTAACCAGAACAAGGCAAAACTCTCCACAGATGCTAAGCGAAACACTGTTTATACGATCACATTTTAGGTAGGAAGTCTTCAGCTGGTGGTACTTATCCCGCATCCTGTGGAATGTGCTTTGAAAAAGCCTAGCATTTGCCAGGTTGTGAAAATAATAGTTTTGCCACATGGAACACTTTGGCATTTGTCCTTTCTCTCCAAGGTGGGGAAAGCATTTTCTTTCACTTTCACAAATAATAATGCATTTTCTCTGCACTAAAAGTACTCACCAAAACTGCTCTTAAAAAACAGACACGAAACTGGAGGGTCAGGGTCATGACATCTAAAGAACCTTTAACATCCATGAGTAAGGAAGAACGAGCACAAGTTAAATGTCTCATGTAGAAAAGCCCAATGGCATGTGTGCATAGCTGTTCGGATTCCAAGCCATCCCTTGGATGTGAGACAATAAAGACATCTGCTGTGTAACCCACAAAGCTTTATTCAACAAATAAGCATCTCTTCACACCTGAAGGGAGTGTGAATGCTAGGAACTATCCCCTAAGCCTAATTCGGCTAACAAAGTTAGGCAGTTGCCTTCAACTAAACCAGAACTGTTTCCTACAGACGAACAGGCATTTTAGCTCTGGGAGGGTCTTTTGGGATCCTCTCATGAGCTGCTACCTAAGAGACTGCCTCCCACCTCCTCTCAACTCCATCCTCTACACTCTGCAGCAGACTCTGGGATCTGTCAATCCTGATGTCCCCTCCCCATCAGAGAAAGGATGAGTTCCCAGGAGTGAGGAGATGGTGTCTGGGCCATCTGCATTCTTGCAGATAAGTTGCTTGGAAGATTCATCCTTGTCTCCTGAATCTTTTCCCCCCGCTTCCTGTATTGGCTGGTAAATTTCTCCTCCTCCTCCTCCTCCTTCTTCTTCTCCTCCAAACCCCTTCCTCCACACTAGGGAGAACAGGCCTGATCCTGACAATAATGTGGAATGGCATCTAAAACATATGCCGGTTGTTCTGGGGACAACTAGATGTTATATAGGCAATCTATGGGATGGTCTCAACCCTGTGGGGGTTGCTGAGATAAAGAGAATGCAAGCTGAGTGGGCCATGGAAGGCACATCTCCTGGCTACTGATTCAAGTTCCTACCCCCTTATTAGAATTATGGGTATGAAATATTAGGTTGTTGACCCAATGTTCCCCTCATACCAATTAGTACCATCTCAGTCAATCTCAGTCTAAAACACCTCAAATTGTTAATCAGTGGTGTTGAGAGTTTCTGTATTTAAAAGGATTCTTCCTTCTGTTTACTTTATGTAAAACCATGTCGGTGCTGCTCTGGAGAGTCAATAAGAGGGGAAACTGCATTGAAAGGATGTGAACTGGAAGGAAGTTTCTTTATCATAGACAAATTTTGTAGTCAGAAGTTAATAGCTTGCCAGAAAGTTGCTAACCATTTGCTTGGTTAATGGGAAAGCGTGAAACGTTTTCCTTATTTTTGCTATTGGATTGCCTTTGAATTACAGGATAGAATAGAGTGATACAGTAAGAAATGTTAAAAAAAATGTGGATGGATCTATATAAAGTGTATTCACAACTGAATGCTCTTCTTCATTCCTCCTTCTATGCATCCCCATCATCCTATGGATCACAGAAATTACAAATAATTTAAAGAAATCATTTAGATTAGTAAATGTCGTTCTTCGCTTCTTTAAGAAAAATGATATGCTGCATCCTGTAATAGATCTAATTTCATGGTAATCAGCCTGAATTTTCCTTAATTCTACCTCATTAGTCTTAATTACACACCAAATATCATCCTAGGTTCTCTTTGCTTCAAGGTTTATGCCATTCAGATATGTTTAGATTATTGTGTTCCTTGTGTCTATGGATGTGTCACATTTTGTATGCTTGATATAAACTGAAATTCCAAATTTATTTCTATTTTTGGTTGTTTGCTTTCAAAAGTGTTGCAATATGCAAAAAAGCAATGTTGCTGAAACATCTATAATCTCTATGAATTGTAATTTTAAATTGTTGTTTTATTCTTGTGGTACACCACCTGTGATAGTTGATAAGGGCAGCCTAAAGTCTTTTAAACAAATATGGAGAGGGACAAGTCACATGACCAAACTGACATATTGAGAATGTAGCCTGTGTGAATCCTGCCAAATTTGGCACACGGTGAAGCAAACATATCATTGTTTTAGAATGCTTTCAAATCAACTCCATTTTCCATGCCACTAAAAAGTTCCCAAACTTATAGTGAGCAGTTGTGGAATAAATGTGGATTGGGTTACAAGAGCTCCATCAGATGAGTATTTTATTGCACGCTTGTTACTGGGCACTTACGGATTTTTGTGGGTCCCTCTCACAACGATGTCTGCCTCCCGTGTGCCTCCTGCCCCTTCTAGCCTTCTTCGCGCAACAAAAAAACACCCCAGTAAGTCCGATTTATTTTTTCAAAGGGAAGTTGCCACTATCTCCTGCTGTGTGCAGGAGAAGCAGCGGGATCAAAACTGAATGGGCCACGTGTGCGTTGTTTACTTCCTCTTGTCCCTCATTGTTTCTAATGAGGGACAAACGCACAGGCGAAGAAGCAACAGTAAGCAAATGCGATTTTCCCCTGTGTGATGATGCTCAAGGTAGGTGCGATGCAGAGAAAACATACAGCCCATTTACAGAGTGCATAGCTTTGCGTATCTCACATTCTCAACTCACCAGCTGTAAACCAACTCTGATATGTGAGAATGTGAAGCATCTAGTGAAGAAATGCATTTTCTTTGTCATGTACTTGTATGCTATTGTACATATGGCTTCCTGCAAGCATATATGCCTTATTTTCTTTAAACAACTGAAAGAAACCTTACAGGAATAGGGACTGCAGAGGGGGGAGATGGAGGGGGGCGTTTAACACTTACGTGTACTGAATATTCTATGAATACTTCCAGATATGTATGCATCTTTCTGTAGCAATTGTAGTGCTTTTTATACCTACAAGCTAACTGTGCTAGTCCACCAGTCCTAGAAATGACAATAATTCCAAACCAAGGTGATAACAGGCTTTCATCCTGTTCTGCTTCTGGGTTTCTGGGAAAGCTGGCATCTGAAAACACCCCAATAAAACTGTTTTATAGTGTTTTAAGGTACTATGTTCCTATATATAGATTTATATTACATCAGCATCAGCATCTTGGAGCCTAAGTACTCTTAACACACAACCATATGTAAGAGTAGCCTACTATTACAAACCCCTGTATTCTGGAGACTCTAAAAAAATGCATCTTCAGAATATAGGGGTTGCCAGATGCTAGAGCATCTAACAATTTGGAACACTGCCAAGAAGCCTGCAGAAGCAAATACCTTGGATTTGTTCCCGAATATGCATCCAGAAGCTAATCTCTTTTCCATAATAACCCATCTGGTTGGAACCAGCTAACTCTTTTGAGACAAAAATTTAGAGTCATTAAGAAGGTGAGTTTAGCTGCAAAGTAATTTTCTGATTTGTTGGCTAGACCACAGAAATGTGGGGTAGTGTACTATTGGGGGGGGGGAAACTACAGCAGTCTCTGTTAGGGAGATGTCTTTCACTGATCTCATAAATGTATGAAACATCATTCTCATGCCTTCTGAAATCATCTCCATCAAGACTCCAAAGATGCTCTCTCTCTCACAGCCTCTTTTCTGAAATGAACTCTACATGTGTTTTGAAACCCTAAATTCTACTCATGTAGTTAACATGCAACTAAATAAGTTTGTTGGATTTTATTGGTTTTCCATTGGAATTCTATACTGAGAACTTCAGCTATTGGTTGGTATTGAAACTAACTAAATAAATAAGTAAATGTTTGTGATTGTTACTTTCCTATGTTGTTCTTGGTTCTGCTCCCCGTCCCCCCAAAATCCCTTTTCTATCTGGACATTTGGCTGGATTGTTTTAAAAGGGATTTTCTCACTAAACCTTTCCCCACTGCAAGACTGCATGGTTGCTAAGCTACCCCCTTGTGTTCTTAGGATATTTCGCAAGCTTTTATCAAGTTCTGTGTTTTCTCAGCCTTGAGCAAGAACATGTTTCCAGAGCTGGGCTGAACAGCATTCAGGTGAGGAGTAGCCTGTGGTGGCAGCCTGTCAGTAATTCTTTTTGGAGAAACCTTTGTAAAGAAGGGGTCCACCATTAGAGGAAGTCATCCCCAATCCCAGATTCATAACACCTGTCCAGTTGCCCTTTTTATACTGGGAAAATGCTTATGTAGAGGAAGACTGGCAATGGCCAACCAGTGTGAGATGTATGGTTAACCCTTTCCCCATCTGCTATTTCTGGGCCCCAAATTGTGTCACATTCCCCCACAGAATTTCAACTGCATGTTTGACTTTGCAAACATATGGTTGAAAACTACCAGTTTAGCCAGTCTGGACGGAGGAAATTTGGAGTGTGGAAATGATTTGGGAGGGAAAGGTTTAAACACTCCCCTACTGGTTGTTTGTTCGTGCTCTCCCAGCACCCCGCGAAGCAGTTTTTCCTGTACAAAAAGGGATGTTGGTCTCCCATTACCCACAGTTGTGTGTAACATGTAATTTGTCCCTTACACCCCAGTCTGAGGAATTGTTCTGCAGCCTGCAAAGGTTTCACCTGTCCTGCATCCACAAAGCACAGTGGGCCTGTTCAGACAATATGCTAAGCCATGATGATTAAGCATTTTGCACTAACCACGATGGTGTGTCATGTACAGTGTATCATGTATAGGGTTTTTTCCATAACCATGGTGGCTACATCACCACGGTTTAATCACCCTCACTGATCATGTGCTGCAAAAGGGTTAGCGGTCCTAACCATAGCTTAGGATGTTGTGTGTCAAGCCCCCAAGGTTAACTGAACATTGCCGTAGAGCTGCCATAACCTTGCATAAATGGCGGCTCTGCGGCCATCATTGTATAGAAGACCTTTTATACAGAATAACAAGCCACCATTTTTATGCATAATGATGCTCCCCGTCCACTCACGGAGCCATCCAGCGGCTCACTGAGCAGCATGGCAACTGGCAGCAAGGTTTCACACACACCATTCCAGCAGGCTGAGCGGGGGGGGGGGCATGTCCATTATACTCCACCCCCATATCAGACGCCCGCTACATTCTTGGCAGGGAACAAATATGTTTTCGATCCCATGCCACTGATATCAGCCCAGCGACGTTGAGACACAAACACCTTTGGCCATGTCATAAAGAAAAAACATCCCCATCTTCCTAGCC
The DNA here is from genome assembly GCF_023053635.1 of Elgaria multicarinata webbii. NCBI lineage: Eukaryota > Metazoa > Chordata > Lepidosauria > Squamata > Anguidae > Elgaria > Elgaria multicarinata. The sequence goes on along the minus strand of NC_086179.1, from coordinate 67,024,574 downwards.
AATGGCAAGAGGCATGAAAACGTCTTCCCATGCTTCTCCAAGCAGTTACACCCGAGCAGCAACTCCCGCACCCAGCAGCACTGCCAGGAGAAGATACACATGCTCAAAACAGTGGTTAGGCACGGTGGTTAGTGCACATGTGACGGGAGCACCCACCGTGATTATTGCTAACCACCATGCACCGTGATTAGCCTAACCCCCTATCTCAAGTTACATCTGAACAGGGCCACCCTTTTCCTGAGAGCAAACTTTTGTGGCTAAATAGAAAGGTTGCTCAACTAGAGTGCACATTTTCCCCCTGAGATCAGGTTGGGAACATCTGGGGTTTTTTCATGTCTCACCCTGCAGAGGACATCCCATGCTGATGTCTATAAGAATATATTTTGCACGCCAGCTCACGAATGGTAGTTCAGCAGCACATGTTGTTTTCCTTTGTGTCCTTCACCAACAGTGCTGGGGTGTATGTAAAAGACTCTTGACTTGTTGAAGAAGGCTTTTTTTTAGATATGAAAGAATTGTTTATTCATTTGTTTGGAAGTTATGTGCGTGCTCAGAGAAAATTGCAATGTTTTAATCATGCATGAAGTGTTTGAGAGATTATATATGCAATCTCTTATGGTGAGACAGCAAGCCCTCCACTCACTTAACTATGTGGGGGTGGGGGAGGAGTTAATTTAAAACTCAAATGAGAAAAAACGAGCCCATGTATAAACTGTAGTGTGGCTCCTGCCTTTTATATACAGCTTTCATACCACTTTCATAGTGGAATATCCTGCTTGGTGTAGATGAGCCCCTTGTATTTAACTTCTCTTCATAGCCATTGTTTTCTGTGGTTGCTGCTGTGGGCCATCATTTTCTCTGATCTCTAATTCCTGGAATGACTTTAGCCTATCAGGGACCATGTAAGGAATGAGATTCAAGTGGGAGCAATGTTTCTTACCTGGCTGGTTCTAACCAATCAGGGATGTATTGCCTTTCTAAACAGCCAAAATGTGTGCACACTAAGGAGAGAGAGGAACAGACCATGCTGTAGAATGCCTCTTAGGCTTATTTTCTCCCTCTCTACTCATTTTGCAAGCACTTTACTTAGAGAGCGAGAGTCTTCACGCAGTGCGTTGCACTGTTGATCACCTCCTTTAATGAGCCAAAGTTCTTTCAAACGGTTACTTTAAAGAAGGGAGGATTGACAGAATATTCTCTTCCCACTCTTTCTTGGAAAAGCGCTAAGTGACTGTCAACATTTTAGCCCTGGTTTGTAAGCCTCCCTAGGAAAAAACAAAAACACACTGGTTTCTTGGGAAAGTTTTGTAAAAAGGGCCCCTACATTTTGGCTTCATCCTGGAGTAGACAGTACTAGAGTAGACAGTAATCTGACTCAGTCTGAAGCAGTTTCATATGCTCATAATTAAGCATACTGGAAGGGTGACTGCATTGTGTTGTATTAGGAGTACATCCCAAGCAAAGGAAACGCATGAACGTAGTTCATGCTCCTGAAAAATTCTATCCTCCTTTACATAAACAGCAGCTGGTAAGATGAGTGCTCTCAGTTAAAGTTAGTATTTTCCCCCCTTGGGTCACAAATAACTTTATTCAGCCTTTTTCTTCGGTGGGGGGGGGAAAATATTTTGAATATACTATAATCATCAATTTTAAGAAAAAGGTTATTAGCCAAGTCTCTGTTTTTATTAATGGCACATCTAAAATACATAGATTTATGGTTAACACATGAGTAAGCACAGAATCTGAAAAGGGTACTTGATATTTTCCCCTTACACGAATTAAATTACTTCTAGTAGCAGATCTATTTAAGTTAACCGAGTTGGAGGAGGCACAGTCCCAGGAAGCATAAGGTTGGAAAGGCCATTTTCATTTCTGATATATGGTAATCTTTCAAACTCTGATTTGGTTGGAATGCTAATTGGTAGTTTTGCATTTCAGGCTTCTATTCAGATGCTCCTCTATAAGCCACTACAAAGAAACTTGACACTTCACACCACCTCACTGCCTTCATTTTAATGCTGCAGACATCTAGCACACACCAAACCGAGGATCCTCTGCACTCGCCTTTTTCTCCATTACTAATGCCATTTGCTCACTCATTTATCCTGATGTCATTTGCTCACTCATTTATTAAACTTTTTTGGCCAAACAATTACATTTCCCATCTCCCTGTCTGGTTTTGAAAAGTGCTGGTGGTTTCTAGTGAATTTTGGAGCATCCTTTGCAATTGTAGCTACTGATGTAGCCATAATTTCTCACCTAGTTTGGTGGCATGTCTTGTGATGTGCTCAGTGATGTTATATAATCTTGTAATAATGTTATAGCGTCCCACTTCTCTCCATTATCTGATTGCTTCTCCATCACTACCTATTCTGAAATTCCATCCTACTCTTATGGACATCGTGAAGTTGAGTGCCTGTAGTGTTTCAAGGCAATAATAATAATAATCAGAGATCGACACTTAAAGCTGTAGCAGGACTCAGGAGTGAAGTACGTGTGTTGCTTGAGTGGGGGTCATTGAAGTGAAAGAGAGAGCGATCAAGTTATCTTTTAACATATATGAATAAAGACAGTAATAAGCATTTAACGTATATGAATAAAGACACATTTAGGCCTTAGCTAGACCTAAAGTTTATCCCGGGATCATCCCTGCCTGCTCCCGGGATATCCTGTGTGTCATTTACATGAACAGGGATGACCCCGGGACAATCCCTGGATAAACCTTCAGTCTAGCTAAGGCCTTAGTCTAGCTAAGGCCTTAGTCTCAAAACCCTTAAGTAATCTTTGGTTTACTTAAGATATAGACATTCCTTTAAATACAATGTCTATGTTTATATTTGCATTTGTAATATCCCCATAAGATTTTAATTTTTATATTTATTTTATGATTATGTTCCATACTAAATCTCCATATGTTGTTTGAATTACTGTGGAATATTATTTCCTTTATTTATTTTCTCTCCCCCTTTTTCTTTTTTTCTTTCTTTGTTCTTTTCCCTTTCCTCTTTTTCCCCCCTTTTGTCTGTTTGTGTGTGTGTGTGTGTGTTCTTTCCTATGTGATGGACTTGTAGGCTATTTTCATTGTATTTCATGTATATTGTCAATAAAATTTAAAATAAAAAGTTAACTTTTAAAAATTGAAATAGGCAACATACCCTGGTACACATATACCGTTGTTGATGCAAAAAATAAAATAAAATCCCCACTCTGCTACAGTTTTGAGGCAAAAGAAAAAAAAAGAGAGGTAAAACTGACAGCCTCCTTGTCAATTTCACTCTGCCTTCTTCTTCCTCTTCAGGGCAGCAGCATTTAGGGCACTAGTGCTCTTACAGGAAAAGAGATGGGCAGGTGAATTGGTTAGGAACTTAGGAAGCTGCCTTTTTGAGTCAGGCCGCTGGTCCATTTAGCCCAGTATTGCCGACATTGACTGGCAGCTCTCCAAGGTTTCAGGCAGAAATTTTTCCAGCCTTACCTGGCGAAGTTAAGGATTGAACTTGGGACCTTCTGCATGCATGCAAAGCAGGTGCTCTGTCCTATTGAGCCACATCCCCTCCAGCTGCAGCAGTTAGCAAGAACTACAGTTCAGGGGAGAGTGCCTTTATGCTGCCCTTGAGCAGCAATGACAGCAGCAAGCATTCTTTTAAGTTTCCCGGAAAAGGGATCTGCATGGAGGTTTCCTTCCCAGCAGCAGTATCAGCAGGAGCTTTATAGTGAAGGTGTGGGCAAAATGTTTTCCAGCATATGGCACAATAGTAACTGGCACCTTTATAAGTGTTCACAAAAAGAAAGAAAGGTGGTGGTGGTCATTTGGAAGTACCCTGACTTAGGGTGTTTTCATGGTACAATTTCACTGTCTCATTTATGGCATTTTATGGCAGGGGGAGGGGGCAGATCAGAACTTAAATGTATAAATGTAATTCTTACATAATTCATACATTTATACAAATGTATAAATGTAATTCATACATAAATGTAATTCATACAGTGTTTGTTTGTTTATTACATTTCTATACCACCCAAAAGCCAAAGCTCTCTTGATCATCCTAAGCAACTCGGAACCCAAAAAGCCTTATTCACTATGGTTAAAGCTATGGTTTAAAGTGTCTTCTAAACAGGAACATTCATGAGTGGGTAAATTCAGACATGTCAGACAAAAATGGCATCTTATGTTGTCTGAATGTACACACTTATGGAAGCCTTTAAGCTACTCCCACTTGGCTGTATTCTTTTGTTGTTGCTTTTTAATTTCCTTAAAGTCCCTCTTTTCCTCTTAACCCAGTATAACCCAGTGGTAACCATCCTTTTGTTGTTCACCTCAGTGCTCAACAACTGTTAGTTGTTGAATTGTGAGGATGTGTCGAAAGCTAAGGCAGCCAACTGGAATGAAGCCCATTAGGAAAAGATTCTTTCACAGCAATCTCTTCACAGCAGCACGGACATTTATTAGCTTCCCCTGAGCACTGCATGACATTGGAAGGATGGAGAGATTGAAAAAACAAGAGAGAGAGGCCACTGTGCAATAACAGGGCATGTTTCAGCAAAGAGAAAACTTCCTCTGATAGGCCTTGTGCCACAAAGAGAATGATGATGCCCAGATGGTAAGAAACATCTTGCACTGAGTACTCCAAAGTGCCTTTTCAAGTAGTTATTAAAAGGGGAGTATACAATCTTCTTTGGGAAATATGTGCAAGTTGGACAGAATGGTCTTACTGTGGTCAGGGCTCTTCACCTTTGTGTGTGGGTAGGAGGCAGGTTTAGTTATTGTTGTAATTATATCCCAATTACTTACATTCCAAACATTACATTGCCACTTAGCTCTAATTGAAGGATGCACTTGAAGTGAAATTTCTAGATAAAATGCTGGCGATAAGGACGCAATTCTCTTTTGCTCAATGCCTTGGTGACTTTGGGCAGGTTATTTAATTGCATTGGCCCCGATCCAGCACAGAGTTAGGTGGATGTAAGCCCATTGTAATCAGTGGGCTTAAGGAAGCTTAACTGCTTTGGACGGTGACCTTTGTGTGCAAACAGCTCTTACTTTCCAATCAGCCATCCCCTGACATTCTCTTGCTGGTCTGCATGCATGCAGAGTGAAAATCCTGGATGGAGGAACATTGCGCATTTGTTTGCTTGCTTGTTTATTTATACACTGTTATCAGTGTACATAGAATGCTGTGATGTGACTGACATTCATAATAATCTGGTTTACTATATACATTTAATGTGGGATAAAGAGCAAGAAATAGCACTATGAAAGCAGTATATGGAATGTGTAATGTGCCCCATCAGTTATCAGTGCACATCCATACCGCTATAAAGCAGTAGTGTAGATCTTGCCCAGGTGGCCAAAGGTGGCAGCTGCTGCTCTTTAGATAAATGCACAGAAGCTCTTTAATGTTAACCACTTTCTCATGATGGAACTGAAATTGATTGCTGTGAACTGACCAAGCAGTCTTCTATTTGATGAGCATCATCTCCATTCAGGCTGATTTTGACAGGTTCTTGCAAACATTTTATATGATTCTTCTTCATCGAGATCTAAAACCCTTTCTTGTTTTTTAGTGGGGTTTTTTTTTTGGGGGGGGGGGTATTTTTCAGGCAGCTCCCTGCCATGACAAACATCAAAACCAACAATAAAAATTCTTTAAATATCTCAGAAGCAGGAAACCAGCTGGGGAAACAGTTGGACCGTTGCATGAAAGCAAAGTTAAAGGAGTACTAAAGGATGATAAGGAGATTGTGGAGAAGCTGAATGAATTCTTTTCATCTGTCTTCACTGTAGCAGATATCTCTGCCTGCCCTGAACTAACATTTTCAGGAAAGAGGTCTGAGGAAATGAGGCAAATAGTGGTGACAAGAGATGAAGTTCTTGAACTTATTGACAAATTGAAAGCTAACAAACTACCAAGCCCAGATGATACCCATACTAGAACTCTTAAAGAACTCAAATATGAAATTGCTGATCTTCTAACAAAAATATGTAACATGTCCCTAAGATTGACCTCTGTCCCAGAGAGCTGGAGATGTAATGCTAATTTTTAAAAAGGGATCCAGGAGGATCCAGAGTAACATCTGTTCCTCATAAATTGGTGGAAAGCATTATTAAAGATAAAATTATGAAGCACATAGAAGGGCAAGCCCTGTTTATGTGACTGTATTTGTAGCATGTCCTGGTCCCTTTCCTTGGCTGCTTGACAAAAGAGTCCTCCTTCCCTGCATGGGTCTTGAACCCTTGTCCCAGGAGGGCTGATCTCCAGGCCTCCTACCCAGAGAGCTATGTGGATGATGTGTCACATGGGCTCTCCTTCCTTCCCTTTGTGTATGATTTGCTCATAAATCGGTGGCTGATTTATGAGCAAAAATAAGGGGATTTTCACTACTGCTTGTAGGATTGACAGGGAACAGCCAGTAGCACAGTCATTGCTGGCTGAGCCACTGGGGCTTATGGAGTGGAATCATTTTGACATGACTTGCATGTTGTGTGTGTGGTGATGCAGGGGTGTGTGCCATCGTGTCCTTTGGTTGCCTCTGTGTGAGAGCAGTATGTGGGTATCCCAGACTGATGTGGGTGTCCCAGACTTCTGGAGTTTTCAGGGATGCTGTGGCAAGTCTGTCATTTTTGTGCCATTTTCATATTTTCTACTTGTGTGTTTTTCTCCTTCCTCCTAGACAGTGGTATAGCCGAATCTGAGCTCTCAGGAATTCAGCATTATGATGATGATGATGATGATGATGATGATGATGATGATGATCAGGGTCCTTGACATCATCTGCTACCCCATCAGCTTTCCATGTCCCCTCTTAGCTTAGCTGAAATCCTCACTGAGCTTCTCTAAACAAGTGATTTATAGAATGTTCATGATTGGCCACTCATGGAAGTTTGCGGGATCGTTTCACGATGTCGTCAGCATCCAAGGCCCCTCCTGTGCTAACCACTGGAAATTGCAGGTTTTCAAAAAAACAGAGATAAATGTGGGAATTTCCAGGAAATCAGCATGTAAACTCAGCATTGCGCTATAATAACGCCACCAGATGGCGTCATCTCATTAGAGTGAATTGAGCATATTGAGAAAGCAGACAGAGGAAATATTCCATTTCAAACCACGTCATGGCACCAATCACATCCAAGAAAGAAGTGGATGCAGAAAGTCACGGAAAGGCAGTGTGATTTTTTAAAAAAAAAATGTAGAGAAGATCAGTAGCTGCACAAGAGGGCAGGGGGTGGGGCGCAGTTTTCCAAGAAACAATATATTATTCCTTGTTAGCATGTAACTTATTCTATCAATATAATGGCATCATATCTCCAGCCGACTCCTGGCATAATGAGTGTATGGGGTTGTTCTGCCTGGCATTCAGAAATATGTATTTCTAAACATTTAAGCACTAATTAAATTGCTTCCTAAAATGGAAATCCTGATTTTGGAATTATATTGGCAAACACATCTACACTGATGAAATTAATTCTGTTGGGGAGGCTTTAGATCCTTTTATCCTTTAAATGCCTTATTTTAGTGCTATGGAATACATTTCCATTCTAAGCAGGATTGTTTGGAAGAGGAGAAAATGCTTAATTTCTCAGCAGCAGTTAATACACTTTAGATCTATTTTGCATTTCTAGCTATTGAGCTATTGTCACCATTCTTGTTTCTAAAATGCATTTTCCTTCAAAGGGCCAGTGGGGAGCTCAGAAGACTCCTCCCGTATCTCTCACTATGCAGGGCATCCTAATCCGGAGTCTTTTCATGTGTACAGGCTCATAGACTGTGTGTGTCTACACACACGCACAGTTTATCTCCATTACACCTGAAGGAATGTTTCACTGCCTAGAGACAAATCATGAGGGCAGATCCATATAGTGAACTAGCACACACAAAATGGTTTGCCACAGGTGCCCCATGGATGCTGTTTCAATATGCCTTCATGTGGCAGCCTCGTGTTATGAAATGGGCCCCTGGGTGAATTCATTCTAGCTCATCCAGCATAAGAAGGGGGGGAACGCTGCCTGTTGGTACAATCTGCACTTTGCCCAATTCAGTCTGTCCCTCGCTTCTAGGTGTTTAAATACACACAACGCTAAATGCACTAGCTCTTTAAATAGGTTCTAACTAACCTTACCCTTGGAACCAGTAGTGCACACAAAAGTTATACATCTCCTTTGTTTTCTAACCATTATCCAGCTTCTTCTCTCCCTTCCAAGCTTTTTGTTTGAGTCCCCTGTTGATGTGATTGTACACACATCTACCTAGTCACCAGTCTTAAAAAGAGAGACATTCACAAGTTTGAAAACATATGCTTATTTTTGTATGCACATCCACCTCTTCCAAAAAAGAGATCCTTTCACCATTTGCTATTTCCCCTCCTGACTTTAAAGTTGGAAAACATCTGCTTATTTTGCTAGTACTTATTTTCAAATATATATTTATTCTTTCTTTTAATGGGTTTTGTACATTCCACCCAAATTAGCAGTGCAGACATTCGTGCTCATCTGGCTGGCTGCAAATTTTATCCCTCAGTGACAAAGAACACCTGAGTTTTCATGGGAGGAACCGCACATGTACCATATACAAGTTACGACAAGCACACCTGTCCAAAGATGGACATGAAGGAACAACAAATTACAAAGTGACATGTTAAGAACACTATTATTTTTGAGACTGCTCTGTAAGAGCAAAGAACTGAAATCAAATATTACTGTTCAACCTTGACAGCTTTTTGCATTTGATACAAGTGAATACTGTTGGTGAAAGTGGAGTTTCCATAAGTAATAAATATAACGACAACAATAACATATTTTGTGGGGAAATCATTTATGATGCCAAACAATGTCTTTACATTTAAGATTAAAAGGCTGAGCAAGTTGTCTATTGTATAAATCAGATGCATATATGCATATATTGAATCATGAAAAATGGGATTATCATAGTTCTTCCTCTGCAAGCAAAGAGCTAAATCCTTCGTATTCAAATAACAGCAAGATGTGCTGTTGGTTAACCTGCTGCAAGAGCAGACTTGGGACATTTCCTATGATTTTCCTCTTTCCAAAGAAGTGAGTAGAAAGTTAGCAAAGTGTAAGGGCAACTTGCTGAGGCATGTCAGTCTAGATTATGTATGCACTAAGATTTAGAGACTTCTGCTTCAGGTCGAACTCCACCCAAATCTAGCAACTAGAAAGAGCAAATGAAATAAAAAAACAAACACTTGTGAGTCAATTTGGATCCTTGTTTTCGTTCAGACTGAAAAACACGAGATTCTTGTGAAACTATTTGCATTTTATAAAGTGGCCCTATTCAGAAGACACCTTAAACCATGGCTTTACCATTCACCATGGTTAAAGCTAGAGTTTAAGGTGTCTTCTGAACGGGGCCATAGTGGTGTAGTGGAGCCGGGGTCACAGGGAGGCACTTTTTTTAATAGCAGGGATGCTGAATTCAGCTGCCAGGCCCTTCAGAATTTCCTGTTCTCTCTGAGGTTAGCTGCAATTCTCACAGGAGCTGGGGGGAAATGAGTTTTCCAAACAATAATATATTGTTCCCTGTTGTGATGCAAAGTGTTTTGGGATGGCTTGTTTTTGAATGGGCAACTAAGACCCATTAGTTTTACGGGGGGGGGGGAGGAACCCCTGCTCCTGGTTAAGATGATAACTACTAGAAATGGTTCATTGATTTGGATCAACACAGCTGCCTGCATTTTTTAACTCTCCTTGGGGGCGTGGTTATGGGGACTGCCATGATGAGCACCTGTACTTCAAAATTTATCACTACAGCACTGTTTAAATACAAATGTGTGGATTTAAAGGCTGAGGGAGCTCCAAGGTGTCTCACCACCAGAGGCAGGAACACATGCCACCAGCATCACCTTGAGCACTCTCTGCCACCACAGCTGCCTCATGACCCTTTCCAGCTGTGTGGCTCTCACGAGAGCTCTAGCAGCTGGCTCTCACGGGAGCTTGGCTGGCCGGAGCCCCACACCAACAAAGCTAAGGGAAAGGGGGGGCATGCAATGTGAGGGAAACGGGGGAGGGGGGCAGCTACTCCAGAAAGACCTACCAGCCATGCTCACACTGCAGCAAATGCCATGAGGGGGGATTGGCGGGGCTCTCCAGAGCACCTGCTGAAAGAGGCAATGAGCCCCCGGGGCAGGAGCAAGAATGCAGATGCCTCAGTCCACCACATGATAAGGCCAGCCCTGGGCTGAGGGCTGCGTTGTTTTTGGGGAAAAGCAGCTTTGGGATAGGTTAACTTTCTGCAGAGAAGTGGGGGGTGGGGGGGTGTTTTGCTTAGCCCATTGCCTGACTTCTGATTTCCTACTGTAATTATCCCCTCGGCTACATCTCCCCCACCCATCCACAGTGTCCCAAATAAATATTAACTTTTTCAGGCACATGTCTGGAACACTGCAAGGACGAAACCAGCTCAGAGGGGATGCAATTGAGTCACTTACAAGCTAGTTGCCTGTGGTGATATCTCACATGGCTCTGTGTGTGTGTGTGTGTGTGTGTGTGTGTGTGTGTGTGTGCAGAGAGAGGAACACACACACACACACACACACACACACACACACACTGCATGCAGAAAGTCTCAGGTTCAGTTTCCAGCATCTCCAGGTAGGGCAGGAAAAACTCCTGTCTGAAATCCAGGAGCATCATTGCCAACAATAATGGGCTAGATGGGCCAATAGTCTAACTCAGTATAAGGAAGTTTCCTATGTTCTTATGACCAATGGCCACACACCAAGGGCCCAAACTCCAGCAGGGGCCCACTACCAAGGAAGCCCTGGTGTTCCTCCTCCTCCTCTTCAATATTGCAGCCTGCTTGTTCACCTGCCTGCCTCTCTCTGGCCGAGACAATGGTGGTAGTGAGAAGGAAGCGCATTAGACCATTTGCTCACTGACTTGCTGCCTGTCAGGCAAGTGAGTAATGATGAGAAAGAAGAGAAGGAACAATGGCAGCTGGTGATAATGGTGGTGAGAAGATAGACTCACTGAGGGAGGATGGCCATTGAGGGTGTCTTATCCAAGAGACCCCAAAAACCTGCAGCTGGCACAGCTCGGCTGTACCTGTTCCTATTATTAATATAGTACAAGGCAACTTCACAAATCTGTAAGAATTGAAGCTCTGGGTTTTCATGATTATTGGTGATTATTCACAGCAATGGCATTTTGCCTGGTGTATCTTCCTCACTCTTCCTAACTCCAACTTTGGCCTGTCTATTCAACTTGCTTGGCCCTTTGGGTGTTGGCTACTGAGCAGCTAGAGGTTGTCATCGCTGTATTTAAGGGTTCTTCAGGATAGCTAATAAAACATATCAAACATATTGCATACACTGTGGAAGAATTTTGCTGGCATCAAGCTGGTGCTTTAATCATCTTTCCGCAATCTCTCATTAAAGCGTAACATTCAACAATAATCCAACCAAAGGCACATGATCCACACTTTGCCTATGTAGTACTATATAAAGTGCCAAAAAGGCACACAACTACTCCAAACACCAATAAAAGGTGATAATTATCAAATAACCCATTTATTTACAATTTATAAATTTATTTATTTATTTATTTATTTATTACATTTTTATACCGCCCAATAGCCGAAGCTCTCTGGGCGGTTCCAACTGATGTGTCTCAAAGTGGTGAACCATCACAATGTTGGGTACTGTAACAACTTTCTTGATGGTTCAGTAGTCTTTCTATGATGTCGTTGTGTCATCATCTGCAGATCGAGAGGCTGACCAACTTTGGGGAGAAGGTGAATGAGGTTGTTTGTGTGTGTCGTAGTGACGTCTGCGCAATTTTCAGGATTTTGAAGTATGCATGAAAATACACAAGGGTTCTGAGCAACTGGTGTGAACCGCCTAGAGGGCTTCAGCGATTGGGTGGTATAGAAATGTAATAATAAATAAATAAATGTGCAATCTTGCTGTATCATGATGAATAAATGGTCTTCTGAACTTCAGAGGACAATTTCATAACAAAGCACAAAATAAGAGAACTGGAAGCAACCTCACAGTTCACCACATTATCTCATACATATAGGCTCCTCAACCACCAGCAGGGATCCTACCTATGTGTTTTGTTGTTTACCATCCTATCCAGGAATGAACAGAGATTTGGATAACGGCCAAGAAGATACCTCCAGAAACTGTCCAAGTCCTCTTTCTGAGTCATGGATTACATTATATAAATTAATCTCATCCAAATTGTTTGTCTAACTTTCTCTTAAGCACCCACAGTGATAAAGATTCAATAGCAGGGGTGGGCAACTTGTGGCCCTCCAGATGTTTGGGTTTGCAACTCTCACCACCTCTAGCCAGCATAGCTAATGATGAGGGATCGTGGTAGGCCAAAAAATCTGGAGAGCTACAAGCTGCCCACCCCTGTTCCACAGCCTCCCTGAGCTCCATAACTCTTCCAGTTCTATCCCCACTGAGTTCTTAATCGGCTAAATGGTTAATCTTACTAGATTTGTGTTAGGTAATTTTACAACTTTTAAGTTGTTAAACTTACTACCTAGCCAGGTTCAAATGTAACAATCTCAGTATGATAAGCCATGCTTTATTGGACCAAGAATTGCCATTCCGCCTGTGCGCTCTTTCTTCCCATTCCCTCGTACCACATTTATTAAACCACAACATACATGAGGTTACATCCAATGAGGAAACTGCAGTTTTATATCTCTCTACAAACCAGGGGCCTTTCCACACTTCGTACCGAGACCGCTTCTAAGCGACCCCAGTGCGACCCCAAACCGATTGTCTAGCTTACTTTTGGAAGAGACGAAGAAGAGGCGTCCTTGCCGCCGCCACCGCCATCACCCACCGACATTGGGTGACGGCGGCGGCAAGGACGCCTCTTCTTCGTCTCTTCCAAAAGTAAGCTAGACAATCGGTTTGGGGTCGCACTGGGGTCGCTTAGAAGCGGTCTCGGTACGACGTGTGGATTCCCTCCAGGTTTAAAACCAGGGGCAAGCCCAATGGTAGCTGTGGATCTGTGCTGCATCAATGCAGGTGGAGCTTCGCAGCCACCACAGGGTTTTCCTGCAAAGCTGCGGATTGAAAACGTCAGGGATTTACCATGACTTTTTTCAATCAGAGCGATGTCAGTACAGCTCGGACACTGTCTGACATCACTCCGGGGCCAATCCAGGGATGGTGCCTGATGGAAAGAGACTGGCAATTGGTCACCAGGAAGAGGGGGGCAACTCCAGTACCCGTATGGCCACCCAGAAACCCTCACGCTCCCTCCTCAGTGTTGGGATTACCTGACATCACCCCTGGAGAGGAAAACTGCAGGGTTTCGGAGGAAGAGGCACCAACCCAGTACCGTGAAGACAGCTCCAGGATGTGACTAGAAGATGCTGGGCATTTGAAGAAGAACTTAAGAGCTTGAAGCAGAGTGGGGCTGGAAGGGAAGAAATTTGCAAAGAGGAAAATGCAGACTACTACTTGTTAAAAGTATCTAGAAACTAAAAAGCAACTTAATTGTGGGTTGAGGTGAGGGTGGTAGGGCAAGAGAAAGAAACTGTGAGTCTATAAAAACTATAGTGCTGTAATGTGTTATTTGTTCCAGCTTTGATATGGTTACCTTATTACTTGGTACTGCTGTTTACCATAGTGCATTTGCAATCCTGAACAGTTCTGATCCGCTGATCTATATTTTAAGAAGCATCAGGAAGCCTCTTAAATAAAGAGCACAGCTACTGTGACAATGGAAATACAAGGATAACAGAGTGGTAGAAATAATAACGCCCTATAAACGGAGAAAATAATGATGTCAAGTACTGAGTCTGACTAATAATATCATTAGTTTGGATGGATACTTTTATAGAAGACTTAGCTGAGTTGCATGTATGAGACCCAGATTCAACATGAGGTTATTACATTCTCATCTCCAGAGAAAACCTCAGTGGTATTTCTAAACAGGGCTGGAAAAGACTCCTATCTGAAACCCTGAAGAGCCACAACTAGTCAGTGTGGACCAGTGCCCTTCAACTGGTGGGTCACAACATCAAAGTGGGTTGTGAGATCAGTCCAGATGGGTCACAGCAAAGCTGTTGCTGCCATGTTGGCCACAGAGAAAATTAAGAAAGTGGGTCCCATGTTGCAGATTGGGAGTTTGAGGTGGTTCTTGGGTCTGGACCTGTTGAAGACCACTGGGGTAGACAATACAACTAGACCAGGGGTGAAGGACCTCTTTCAGCCTGAGGGTTGCATTCCATTCCAGAGAGGCTCTCAGGGGCCTCATTCTAGGGGCGGGCAGGGCCAAAGTCAAAAGGTGTGAGACAAAAATGCCTGCACAGTCAATCTCAAAGCTCTTACTACCTTAGGAGCAGCATGCCAGCCTATTAGAATGAGGAATCAACTGCACAAAACTCAGGAAACCACCAAATGATCAATGGTTGGAGGAAAGTGGGTGGAGCTAGGGAAAGGGGGGTGGCCAACTATAGAACACCAGAGGGTTGGATTTGCTGCCACCCCCACCCCCCAGGCCTGAGTTTCTGCACCTCTGTGTTAGATGGACCAATGGTGTGATTTGGTAAAAGGTAGCTGCATGTGATCATTAATCTAAAAAACAGCTTTTAAACCATTTCCAGTTAACAAATCCTGCCTTGATAGTGATTTAAAAATAAAGGCTCACACAACTGTATAAATAGCCCCACTTGATAAAAAAAACAAAAAACCCGTACGTCCTCTGTGCAAAGGAAAATGACTCCTATATATTATGCTTAGTATACTGTTGGGGAAATACATACATATTAAAAAGCTACGTACAGGTTATATTTAATTTAAACAAATTATTAATGAGATCCTGGTCTACTTTACCATGTCACTGCCTGCTATCATTTTATCTTCTTGGTACGTATAGTAAAACAATTATTTATCAAGGTTAAGGAAGAGAGAAAAAGGAAATCAGAAACGGGTTCCTTGCTAGTGCACAGAATAGCATGAAGTTATAGAATCTTAGGGCAAAAGGAAGTTGCTAATTGGCCAGACATTCCCACCTGGAAACAAAGTTATTAAAGGCTGAAAATCTTGTGCACACTTTCCTTGGAGTAACATATTTTTATTTATTTATTTATTTATTTATTTATTTATTAATTTATTTATTTTTAGAACTTTGATCCCACCCTTTAGCCAAAAGAGACTCTCAAGGCAGCTTACAAAAATATTTTTAAGTCAATCCCTGCCCACAGGCTTACAATCTAAAAAAAAAACATGACACAAAAGGAAAGGGGATTGGGAGGGAGAAGGAGGGGGAAAGAAAGCAAATTTAGGCACTAGATTCTTAGTTGCAAAGTTCAGCAGGTCATGGAGACAGTGGAAGGGCTGCCACTTCCTCTCCCTCTCCCTCTAATAGCCTCACACAGATCCAGGCATGATGGAAGGATGCCTGCCTGCTGCATCCTTTCCCTCTGATGGCCTCAGCAGCAACATATTGGCCCTGATCCTGAGTTTGCTCCCATTGGCGGGCTCGCTCCGAAGAGGCGTTCCACTCACAGATGTTCCTGCCAGTGGAATGGGGGAAGGCAACTTTCAACAATTCCTTCTTCACTCTGCAGCATCTTGTGCTCTTGAAAGTCTGCTCTGGAGGGCTGAGGGACCCTCTGGAATACAGGGAGAAGGGGGAATTCATGAAAATGGTCTCCCCCTTCCTTTCCATTACTGAGATCCTCCAATGGATCTTAGTCCCATCCATGAACAGAAGAGCTCCTTCTGTTCACAGATGCCTTGTTAGGATCCAAGCCAATGGGATTTCTGATAAACATGCATTACACTTTGCTCTTAAGCAACAAAGTGGATTAAAAATATGTTACGTTAGGGAGGATTGGAATACAGTATTAGTTTTACTGTCTGTAATTAAGATTTCAAGAAAAGTTGACATATGTGTGTGCAAGTAATTAACATACAGAAGTGCGTGCATGTACAGTACTGTGCAAAAGTCTTAGGCCACCCAAAAAAGGCAACAAGCAGAAGAGATTGCAGTACACAAAAGACCATAAAGCATGGAGTGACAACCTGTGGCAGAAAGTCTTATGGAGCAATGAATACAAATTTGAAATCTTTGGTCCACAAAGATGCCAATATGTCAGAAGAATAGTTGGCGAGAAGTACATTGATACCTATCTGCAGCCTTCTATGAAACAGTGTCATTGTCTTGGGGTGCATTTCAGCCAACAGTGAAGGCGATCTACACTACTGCATATTGAAATGCACTGATAACTATGGGGACACATTCCATATACTGCTTTCATAGTGTTATTTCCTGCTTTTTATTCCACATAATCCAAAATACTGTAACAAATGTCATTGTGTGTCCTATGAGATATAAATGCGCAAGATAGATATAGTATTTCCATGATGGGATCATAGTGATTTAACTCAAGGTGTAGATCTGGCTCTGGTTAAAAAAAATGGAATTATGAATGCTGAATCTTGATTCATGATGCTATACCTTCAGGAAAACAACTGGTTGAGGGGGGACCTTTATCTTTCAGCACAAGAATTTACCACAGGACTACTTGAAAAAAATTACACAATAGTCTACCAAAGCAAATTGCTTCAGTTTTGCAATCTGAGAGACCACACAAAATACTGACTTGTTTTAAAAACACAAGAAGTTTTGTTACTTTTCATTGTATTAATGTTTCTTTGTGTTTACTTCAATGTTATATAGCTTTTTTTTTCAAACAAATAAACACTTACTGCTCAGATAAATGGCTTTAATTTGCATTTTTTCAGAGTGGCCTAAGACTTTTACACAGTATTGTATATGTAAGTAATTGGTGAAGACTAGCATCTTTGGAAAGAGGCAGAGGATGACGCACAAACACATCAAGCCTAATATGCTGAATCACCCAAAATAAACTGCTGATTTTTTACATTTCTAGCTACAAAAACAGGTGAAAATGATCTTCACTGTTTCCAAAATGATCATTATTATTTCATTGGTCATCAAGTCTTTGTAGGAAGTTGGTGCAGCAGGAAGTGCCATATGGTTATTAGTGTATTTACTGAGAGTTGTCAACCATCAGTCAACCATCTGTCACGTATGCTGTAGGGTGGACTCCTGCACTGAGCAGGGGGTTGGACTCGATGGCTTTTTAGGCCCCTTCCAACTCTACTATTCTATGATTCTATGAGTTCTGCAAGGATATTGAGCAGTATTCTTCCAAGGGTACTTCTTTACACTGCCATGTTCATGGAATTTTATGGGGGGTCCAAATGTTGTCATTATCTTCATTTGGAACCTTTTCATGTTTCTTCCATTGTTTTTCTTACCAAAAAACAAACACCTCCTAAAGAAGAAAAGACAGAGGCTGGGTTCAGACATAATGCTAAGCCACCATAGGTCACGTTTGACAGCAATCCGCTGTGGCTTGGTGTGTTGTGGGGGGGGGGGGTGTTTTGAAATCCTTGACCACAATCACTAAAGACCTACCCCAGTTACCCACCCCCTGCAGTGGGAGTAAGGGATCTCAGAGTGGCTTACCATTGTTTCATTGTTAAATCTGGCTGCTCCATAGAAAAAATGCAGCAAATATGGAGACGAACACCTAGAATATCCAGAACTTCTGCAGACACTTTATGCTGTATAGCCTATATGGACTCTATGGACAGTGTCACATAGTGATAGATGGTGCAGCCAGCACAACATGATTCCACTGCAGCAGCCACTGGGATAAGTAGGGGTAGTGGGAGAATAGGAATTTACCTATGGAGAGGGTAGAGGTAAGTAAACCATGGCACTGTGTATGGTTGCCAGTCATTTGAGGGGTTTTCCTACCCACCTACCCCATGATTGTGTGAATAGGGCCAGAATTGCTGCACAATACTTTTTGACTGCTAGCACTAGAAGCCTTCTACCCAGAAGTCCTATATAAATGTCTTTCTCCCAAATGTTGGTGTTGTGCTGCAATTCACGCATACGCATTCACTTTACCCACATGTGTAAAAGAAGCCTTAGAGATGAAGTAATGAAAAACGCATCTATGGAACAGGAAACCAGAAATACAAGTTGCCTAGCTACAGGAAGCAATACAAATCTGGAATGCATTTGAGAACAGAAGCCCAAGAAATCACACGTGAGAGATTACAACAATTACCTGCACCAAAAAGGTGTGACAATAACGAGCGTTCATAGTGCAGACCAAATTTAATTACCCTTAGCGCATTTTGACCAGATTTTTTGATGATTACGTAGTTGTAACAGGATGGGTGTTCATTTAAAATTTTCAGTACTTGCTTTTAGGTTGAGTAGCTTGCCAGGCACAAATTCCCCAGAAGGTGCTAGAGTTGATAGAAAATGATAATCAAGGATTAAAATAAGTGAAGAGAGCTAGATGTGTTCAAGAATAAAAGCAACTGCTTCTTCAAGAGCCAAATTATATATAATAGCGAGTAGCTCCAAAGGATCTCTCCAAACTGGGAAAATGGGCATCTAAATGGTAAATACGGTTTAATGTAAGCAAGTGTAAAGTGGTACACGATGGGGCAAAAATTCCCAACTTCATGTATAACCTGATGGGATGTGAGCTAGTGGTCACCGACCAAGAAAGAGATCTTGGGGTTGTGGTGGACAGCTCGATAAAAGTGTCAACCCAGTGTGTGGCTGTTGTAAAACGACAAACTCCATGTTAGGCCTAATTAGAAAAGCAATTGAAAATAAAGCTGCCAGTATCATACTGCCTTTATAAAAAATAAGTGGTGCGACCACTTGTGTACAGTTTTGGCCACCATACTTTAACAAAAGATATTGTGGGTGCAGAAAAGAGCAACTAAAATGATCAAGGGGGTGGAGCATCTCCCCTATGAAAGGTTACAACAGCTGCAACTGTTTAGCTTGGGGAAAAAGAAGCTAAGGGGAGACATGATAGATAACATGATGCACAGTGTGGAGAATGTAAATTGGGAGTCAGTTTTCTCTGTCTCTCAAAATAATAGAACCCGGTATCATCCCATGAAGCTGATTAGTGGGAGATTCACAATTGATAAAAGGAAGTACTTCACACAATGTATATTAAACTATGGAATTCACTACCACAAGATGTAGCAATGGCCACCAATTTGGATGCCTTTAAAGGGGGTTGGATAAATTCCTGGAGAAGGTTATCTATGGCTACTAGTCCTGACAGTTATGTGCTCCTTCTAGTACAGAGGCAGTAAGCCTATGTACACCAGTTGCTGGGCAGGGGAGTACTTTTGCACCCATGGCCTGCTTGTGGGTCCCTGATCAACAGCAGGCTGGCCACTGTATGAACAGAGTGCTTGACTAGATGGACCCTTGGTCTGATCCAGCATGGCTCCTCTTACGTTCTTATTTTTCAGTGGCAACCCCTTCCCTGCACAAAATGTTAAATGCAGAGTTAAGGTCTAGAAAACACATGTTGATACACACATGTTATTGTCAAACTCATTCACAAATGAGTTGCATGGATTTTGACCCAGTTAAGGTTGGTAAATTTGTTTTCAGGCATCTATGTTTCATAGGGTTGTTGCTATGCAGGTGCTTTTTTATTTTTAGCAACCCATTCTTTTACCGCCTCATGTTGTGGTGTGCAGCATTATAGTAGAAGTGAAACTGATCAATTTTTAATTGACGCGCTTTGCAGCATTTCACTTGTTCTAGCCTTGTGTGATGCTTCTGCAAATAGCAAAGGAGTTGGGGGGGGTTGTTTTGGTTTTGGCCATTTAAGAGTGGTTTCCTGCACTTCCAAATGTGTCCGATTAAGATATTCGCTTCTGCTCATTCTCTTTTGCCTCCTGTGCAAATTGAATGTTGACTGCTTAGAATTGCACGTTTCTTTAGGAAAGGATGTGGGGGGGTGTAGTTACTATAGTACATAGTTGCAAGTGCTATGAAGAAGCCCAATGAAACAGACCATCAAGTTTCTAGCTTGGTATCTCCTGTTTAGGCTACCAGTTGGTATAAAAATTCTGTTATGCACACAGAATGCTCAGTAAATCAATAGAACACCCTCCGGGCAAGCAACCCGGCCACACACAAGCCTGCAATCACATGGGAAACGTTAGTGTCAATCTGAGTTGTGTGCAGAGATACAGCTGGAAGTAATTTCTGCTCTTGCGGCTGCACTCCTCCCCCCCCCAGCTGCAGATATCACGTGCAGCCCAATTCACAGGAATATTTTCTCCGTGCAGTCGTAAGCATCTGCATGGCTAAGGAAGGAGGAGCTGCCATGACCCCATACTGTGAGAAATGACTACATGAATTGTCCCTCACCTCTTGCCGTAATTTTCAGCAGCTATGATTGCTGAACAATTTTGAAACTGCCTGGTCCAGGCAGAAAGACGTTGCAGGGTTGATGGAGAGGGGGAGACGCTCCCTGCAACAAGGGTGCGTCAACTGGCCTTGCCTATGGAAATTGTCTATGGTTTCATCATATGCCAGTTATTATTAGGGGAGGTGGGTGGAAATGCTCAAAGCAGGCGGAGAACATGTTTGACTACTCCTTTCACATCCTTTCTCTTTATGTATGTGCTGCGTTGTTGAAACAATTCTCCTTTTGTTTTAGTAACATGTAACACTAAGGTTGTTAGTTTTTACAAGTATAAATAAGTGCAAGTATTCCAAAAGAGGTACAATAATAATAATAATAATAATAATAATAATAATAATAATAATTTTATTTCTTACCCGCCTCTCCTTTTGGATTGAGACAGGGAACAACAATAAGTATAAAATACATAAAACTGATTAAAAACATAGTATACAGTACATTATTAAAACA
Source organism: Elgaria multicarinata webbii (assembly GCF_023053635.1). Taxonomy (NCBI): domain Eukaryota; kingdom Metazoa; phylum Chordata; class Lepidosauria; order Squamata; family Anguidae; genus Elgaria; species Elgaria multicarinata. Next base: position 67,003,833 of record NC_086179.1, on the reverse strand, counting down.
TCCTAAAAACATCCTAAAAAAGATGGGAAAGACTCAACAGACACCTATTTTTGCCTTGTGGTAGAAAAACATCCTCCCAATATTCTTTTCCTATGATTGCCTTGCCATGCAATCTTATGCATCTGTCTACTCAGGGGTAAGTCCCACTGAGTTCAATGGTTCCTACACACAGATAAGTGTGCTTAGGCTATGTATCTACTTGAAAGTAAGTCTAACTGATTTCAATAGGGCTTACTCCCTGGTAAGTGTGCTCAGGGGTGAATCCATGCAACTCAATGCAATTGGCTGAAAGTAAACTCAGTGGGACTTATGCAGGGGTAATGAATCCCTTTAAGAGCTGTATACAATTTCAGATGGTTTGCATTCTGGGGGTGGACAGGATTGAAGGAAAAAGGAGCAGGGTCAAAGTCAAGGGGTTGGGGCAAAAATAAAAAATGCTAGGATATTACAGCTTAAAGGTCTTACTGCTAATAATGAATCCTTAGGAGAGACATTGCAACCATTTAGGTTGAGAGAAAACTGTATAAAAGCTAGGGAACCACCAAATGATCAGTGGTTGGGGAAAGGTAATGGAGAATCCAAGAGGGCCACACTGGGAACCCAGGTGGGTCAGGTTTGGTCCCCCAAGCCTGAAGTTCCCCACCCCACTTATGTGTGAGTAGACAGGTATAGGATTGTGCTTTGAGGCTTCTACATTGTACTCATGTTATTATTTCAAATGTGTTGGCAAGAAATTGGCAAGCACTTTATCATATGCCCCAATTCTCAATGGCAGAGCACTTCGGGCTGTCTATCATTTTCCTGTAATTCAGTTCAAGCATCAGGAGAGCAATTTTCTGGCTACCGTGTTTATTAGCATTCAGTCTGACCCTTGCAAATGTGCTGCAGCAGTTTAGTTTTTCTGTCCTGCCGAAACAAACTGCCCCCTTTGTTTCTGTGGGTTTTAGTTGCAAAATGAGAGCAATCTCATTCAAAACAGGGCAACATCATACGTTTCTTTTCCTAACCAAGTGTCTGTTTTCCAGGTTGCAAAATGCAAGTATGTATTTTGTGACCTTGGAAGGAATACTTCCTTTTTTGCTGCAGATACATGGATCTAGAATCCAACATCTGTGTCGGCTTTTGAATCCAGACATCAATGAGTACACTTTTCAAATGTTGCCAGATGTAAAGTTGAACAGCAGCTTGACTCTTCACAGTGTATCCCAGCCTGTCTCATATTATATCTTTGGATTTAAGCTCTCAGCCCTAGCCTGAAGCCAGGGCTGGTGCAAAGGGTAGGTATGGTTGGGCACCTGCCAAGGGCCCACACCCCAGCAGGAGCCCACTGATAACAACCCTGTGGAGTTGTGCCTCCTCTTCACCACTGCAACCTGCTCATTCGACTGTCTCGTAGGGCTTCTCTAAATGAGCGATTTATAGCACACTCGTGACTGGCCACTCATGGAAGTTTGCAGGTCGATTTCATGACTTTGTCAACAAGCAGGGCATCTCCCATGGTTCCCCCACCTCATTCCATTTAAAAAATATATCAGAGATAAGCTGGAAAAAGCCCTTAATAGCGCAAATTGGCAGTGTGCTACGAACTTGCCGAGGAAAGACTTTCCCTGCTATCAGAGGGAGAAGAGAGTAAAATGCCTCCCTACAACAAAAGGAGACAGATCTGATCCCCACCCCACCAAGAGCATCGCTTTAAGTTCAATGGGGCTTATTCCCAAGTAAATGTGCCATGGGGCTAGAGGGTTTTAGAAGCAACAAGAACAAGGCCCTTCATTTTGCTCCGTTAGAGTTGTGCTAGGTTTAAATCCAATGTGATTCTTTTTAATTATTTTTTTCTATTGGTTAGTTCTCCATGTGTCTACTCAGAGGTAAGTCCCATTGTGTTCAATAGGGCTTTCTCCCAAGGGTTGCAGACTTACAGCAAGACTCCCACCCCGCTCCTTTGCACACATGCCAGGGAGGGAGGGAGGCTCTCCCTTAATTCAAATGTATCTGCCATTTAAAGGAGCCCTCACCCTAGGCCCAGACAGGGAGGGGGGGAGGTGAGAAGGAACAGCTGTTGAATTATGGCTTTAATAGCTGATTAGTTATGGCACAGACTGGGATTCTGGCACATAACCTTTTGTGTTAAGTCTCTGTCTGGGCCTTCCAGAGACTAGCAGAGGTTGCAGCGGTTCTCAGCCAAGTCAGCAAAGATGTGAATTAAGACAGAGATTTATGTAGGTTAAAATAAACCTTTTACTGGCAAATAAATATATAATTTAGTTATGGCAGTACAGATACAAATACTTACAAACGGTCAGTCAATACAGCTCACATCAAGTTGGGTAAGGGACATGGAAGTAAGGAACAATAAAACACATTTACTTTTATAGACAACCTGTACAATGATGCAACTCCTTGCAACCCTTAATTGAAGACAATCAGTTAGACAATTATTCAATTATGACACTCAATGTCCAGGTGTAGAGTTGACCTTTAAGTTTCTGCTGAGTCTTCTGTTCTTCCAGATCCTCAGCAATTAACAAATCAATGGAAAACATAACCAAGATCCATTCCAGGATCCAACAGCAGCAGCAGATGCCAGTTCACTGGTTCTCTGCTTGTCAAGCAAACAAGTGGGAGCAATGGTGAGGAAGAGGAGGAGGAGCAAGAGCAAGAGGTGACAATGATGGTGAAAAGGTAGACTCACTGAAGGAGGTTGACTTGCTCAAAGTGGCTTATACTTAGAGCCAACACCACCTGTAGATTACAGCAGGAGTGGGCAGCTTATGGGATCTGCTTCGGCTTTTAGAACCCCAAGATCCATCAACCAGAAAGAAAAAGGAAAGGAACCTCTCGTGCAAGCACTTGAGTCATTACTGACTCCTAGAGGGACGCCTGCTTTTGCTGATGTTTTCTTGGCAGACTTTGTAGCGGGGTGGTTCGCCATTGCCTTCCCCAATCGCAGTTACCTTTCCCACAGCTAGCTGGGTACTCATTTTCCCAACCTCGGAAGGATGGAAGGCTGAGTCAACCTAAGCCGGCTGCCTGAGAACCAGCTTCTGCTGGGATCGAACTCAGGCCAAGGGGAGAGTTTCAGCTGCAGTAACTGCCACTGCAAAAAGCATACACTGAGAATTAAAGAATTCTGAGCCTAGAAATTTGCTTTGATCATCAGAAATGAGCGTAACTCACAGTCCTACCACACAAAAATCCACCAGCGTTATACTGTGCAATCACTGCAAATTGCATGCAAAGGACTCAGAAGTTTTCCACCTTATAATCTGCTTTGATTGTGAAGTATTCCCATGCATCCTGCCTTAATTGTGCAATAAAGTAAAAAGGTTCACTGCATTTAGCCCCTACATTTTGAGCGTATCTTCCGAGCCGCCGCTGGGGCGCAGGAGCAAGATTTTAAAGAAATGCTTACATCTGAGTAAGCTTTAAAGATAAAGACACCAAAATTGGCACAGTAATAGATATTAGGGAGAGCTTTAAGCATACCAAATTTGAATTGAATTGGGTCATCCATTGATTTTTTTTAAATTATTTTTTACATTTCCACCCTTAAACTCACTTCCTGGTATGCAAAGGATCACTGTCGCCCGGTAGCAAAAACAACAACAACCGCGAAAGCTTAGCACTACGGGGATAATCCGAGGGAAGCAGGTATGTGGGATGAAGCTTTAAATCACCCAGAGATCAACTAGTATTTTGAGATGTACTGTAAACCTATGGCTTACAGTAGCCAACTTGTGAAGATAACTTTCAGCAGTGCCCCATACATTCTTGTCTATGTGAATACATTCTATGATCGATTAGTAGAACCCGCAGTATGTCTTTTTGAAAGCCTGTCAAGCTTCAAATCAGATGGCTATTCTATCCAATAGGGCCTCTCTGTTTTTCTGTTAGCCCTAAGTTCTATAAACACTTTGATATCCTCATAATGGTTTGCCTATGGTGCTGCAGAATACTGAACAAATGGAAATAATAGAAATATCCAAGGTTATGACCAATTATCTTGAAGACAAATAGCAATTTTCAAAGTGCCCCTGCTGTTATGTATATCGTTGGCCCTGTTGCATCAAAATGCTTAAAGCTGAATCTTACAAGGTGTCTGACTTCAGCTGCTGCATTTTCAGATCTTGCAACAGAAAAAAGGACCCATGACGATAATTAATACCTAATGGTGTTTAAACGCTGCTGTTTCTGTCGTTGCATGGCAACCGACATATCACAGGCCTGTCAATATGCAATAAAAGAAAGGAAAGAGCCACTTAAACTGAGAGACGCACGATTCCCTCCCCCCTCTCAAACCGACTTACCCATTTTGTTTTCTAGCAGGACTTTTTTCTCTCCACCAAATCCCCCAGGAGCCCTAGGTTTATGGCATGGAAAACGGAAATTGAATCATATGGGAAAATCTATAATTGAATGAAACAAAAGACTACTTTTTTCTTTTAAAAACATAGTTTGGACTACAAATAGTTTGGACTAGTAATAGTGTGGTTATTTGTCAAAATCTTACATTGTCTTATTTGTGGAAGGTGGGTTTTTAAGGCATCCTTCCTCCCTGCTCATAGTGAGATTTCTTTCCCAGCCCTAGGCTGGAATTAATCTAAACCCATGAGTTACCTTTTGCTAGAATGTGAACTTAAGTCATACAAGAGTTTTCAATAGTTGCATACAGTATGCCACAGGTTAGGAAACGTAGCACCAAGGGCCTTGCTAGACCCAGCCGGATAAGCCAGCAGAGAGGCGGGGCAACGGCGCGCTAACTTTAGTGCGTGCCGCCCTGCCTCCTAGATGCACGACGCGCAGGGACAGCAGAAGCCCTGCAGCGTTGGCCATTTTGTTGTTGTTGTTAAAGGGGCCACGTGCGCCCCGAAGACTCCGGAGAAAGTAGGTGAGTTTTTTAAAATTAAGCCCCCCACCCTTTTTTTATTAAGCCCCCTGCCCCTGCCCACTCTTTCCCCATCCTCCCTCCCCGTCCCCATCCCCTGTGTCGCCCTCCACCATCCCCCCGTCTCCCGTGTCGCCCTCCACCATCCCTCCACGTCTCCTGTGTCGCCCTCCGCCATCCCTCCCCATCCCGTGTCGCCCTCCGCCATCCCTCCCCATCCCGTGTCGCCCTCCGCCATCCCCCTCTCTTGCCGGTCCGGCCTTCCCCCCCATCTCCCCCTCCCGGGATCCCCCCGGCCCGATGGGCACAGCACTCGTGTGAGCGCTGTACCCAGTCCGTGGCTTTTCCCGGCTACTCGCGAGTAAGCGAGTAGCCGCAAAAAGCCACGGACCTTGCTAGACGTTCCGCAGCCCCAGCCTCAGGCCAGGGCTGCAGAAAAGGCGTGCCATAAGCGACTTCGCTTATGGAGCGTTAGGGGAGGCTTCAGTGCGGCCTGACTCCGGATTCCCCTGTGCGTCATCTGGACGCACAGCAGGGAAACCGGGCCTCACAGCGCGCTAAGGCCTCGTCTAGCAAGGCCCCAAGTCCAACAGGTCACTGGCATAGTTAACAAGCAGTGTCAAGGTACCTATTTGAGAAAAGAAGCCTTCCTTCAGAAAATGGCAGTCTTGCCCAAATGAGGAAAACAAAAGGGAACACAAGCTTGCACAACGGAGATGAAAGCAGACAATAAGAGATGCAAAACAACAACAACTCATTTTGAGGAGCATATCACTAACAATATCAAGGCCAACAATGAAGAATTTTTAAATATATCAGAAGCAGGAAACCAGCTAGGGAGGCAGTTGAACTGTTGGATAAAAACAGTGTTAAAGAATACTAAAGGAGGATAAGGAGATTGCGGGAAAGCTGAATCAATTATTTTTATCTGTCTTCACTGCAGAAGAGACAGATCACATACCTGTGCCTGAACTGATGTTTTCAAGAAGGGAGTCTGAGGAAAAGAAGCAAATAGTGGTGACAAAAGAGGAAATTCCCAACTTCAATGACAAAATAAAAATTAATAGATCACCAGGCTCAGAATGTATCCATCCTAGAGTTTTAAAAGAACTCAAATGCTGGTCTGATCCAGCATGGCTCTTCTTATGTTATAGTATAAGAGCATCTAAGCAAGACAGAGTGTAGTTAGTTCTTCAGAGTTAATTTCTCTCTCTCTCTCTCTCTCTCTCTCTCTCTCTCATAAATAACTAATAATTTCTGGTATAAAACTCTTTATCTTCATTCTCTGAGGATCCATCCCTTCCAACAACTGGGTAAAGCTACCCAATTTGGCTTCCATTGACTTCTTCTCTTTAAAACCTACTATATTATCTAAAATTATCTCCAGTTTTATCAATATAAAAATATCTAGTTTCTCTCTATGTCTGTTTTCCACCTACCAAGGAACCTGTGTCTTTTGTCTAAGGATGGAGATGGTTCTGAGTAACAGCTGGATTTTTATTTTCAAAAATGGGGATCAACCATTGTTTGTTTTCTGCTTTTCCACAGCAACTCTTGGGAGGGTCCCGAGTGCAACCTGAAACCATCTCAGTATCCGGTAGAGCATATGAATGTCTGCAGCTCTCTCCCACTTTCCATCTTAAGATTGTAACCAAATGCAGTCTCCACAGCTTAAACATCAGCCACTTCCCCCACCCTACCCCTCTTTGTACTTTGTTTACCATCTTGCCTGTGAAGAGTTCTGCAAAACCCTACCCAGTAATTTACGACATCAGAGTTGGCCTAATAAAGGCATGAGGGCGATACAGATTTTAGATTTTTTCCCCTTTGGGGATTTTTCTTTATCTTGGTAGCATTGTAACATAAAAAACTCTGTGTATTCCTTTGATACATTTATTAATAAATGCAGCTGGCATCCTGCAAAAATAGAAACCTGACAAATACCAAATGAAACCATTGATGGTGAAGCTCAGTGGTGTTGACACCAAGGTAGAACTCCAGGTATTTTGGACTTCAATTTCCAGAAGCCCCTGTCTCCATAGCCAATGGTCAGGAATGCTGTGAACTGAAATCTAGATATCTACTTTCTGCCCATCCCTGGCCTTCACTGATTGGCCAGTGCCTGTCCAAGGTTTCCAACAGGTGTTTTTCTCACCCAGCTCTACCTGGACATCCCAGAGATGCAACCTGGGTACTTTTCATTACAGAGTTCCATTTCATGTACTCTGTGGCCCTTGCCCCAACATATACATTCCTGGCTGCTACTAGAAATCCCCCTCCAAGGCTGAGTTCATTGAGCTCCAAGAACCTAGTTTTACCTGCCTATTCAGCAATGCTTTGCTGTAGTATGAGATAAGCTTCACATCCTTAGTTTTGATGGCTACATGTAAGGATGTTCCGTTTTCAGACTTCACTAGTAATACTTTTGATTCCTGAGTGAATGAGACCCAAGCATCTTTATATGCAGCAATATCATTGTGTGCTTCACATTGTATTATACACCTAAATTAAATATAAAGCATGAATAGGGCATCCGGTCCTCCTTTTAATTATTAGTTCCAATCTCACTGTCTGCCTCTAACATTATTTTAGATATGGTGGTTCCAATCCACAAACTAAAATGATCAGAGTATTTGGTTTCAAAGTGTTTAGGGTTACTATAGTACTCTTCTATAGTAAGATTTTTGGGGGTTGTGGCCACTATTTCTTGTGTTTATGCTGTATTGCTATGCATACTGTGGAATTTGATTCTCAGTGAACATGCCTACAGTCATGCTACACAAGTTCTAATCTTGCTCAACTCAAATGCTTTTTCTGAAGTTGTATTATGATATGCTTTGAGATAGGGGTGTGATCCGCTCCGATTAGGAGCGTAGAAGCAGTAGCGGATTGGCCTGCTCCGCCTTACCCAGAGGCGGAGTAGGAGCGGACCGCGGACCCCCTAGAAGCAAGGCGAAGAGAAGCGCCCATTTTTCGGAGCTCCTAGTTCAGGCGGAGCGCTCCGGTCGCCATCTTGAAAACATTTCGCCATAGGATTGCATTGTGGCAAATAATCGCGCATAACTAGGTTGTTTTTGAAGCTATCGTTCTAGAAATTCTTGTGCACAGAGAGTCGTGGATGGGGGTCATTTTGAGACCACTCTCACCTCTCTGCGTTGTCTGGGTCGCGTGCTATATTTTTTTTAAAATCGGGTCAACCGCGCGGCTCAAACGGCGTTTTCGGCTTTTCGCCCATAGGATTGCATTGAGGGAAAGAATCGGGGATAACTGGGGGGGGTTTAAGCTATCCTTCTGAAAATTCTTGTGCACAGAGAGTCGTGGATGGGGGTCATTTTGAGACCACTCTCACCTCTCTGCGTTGTCTGGGTCGCGTGCTATATTTTTGTGAAAATTGGGTCAACCGCGCGGCTCAAACGGCGTTTTCGGCTTTTCGCCCATAGGATTGCATTGAGGGAAAGAATCGGGGATAACTGGGGGGGGGGGTTTAAGCTATCATTCTGAAAATTCTTGTGCACAGAGAGTCGTGGATGGGGGTCATTTTGAGACCACTCTCACCTCTCTGCGTTGTCTGGGTCGCGTGCTATATTTTTGTGAAAATTGGGTCAACCGCGCGGCTCAAACGGCGTTTTCGGCTTTTCGCCCATAGGATTGCATTGAGGGAAAGAATCGGGGATAACTGGGGGGGGGTTTAAGCTATCATTCTGAAAATTCTTGTGCACAGAGAGTCGTGGATGGGGGTCATTTTGAGACTACTCTCAACTTTCTGCATCGTACGGGTCGCGCGCTAGAAGTTTTTAAAAAATCGGCGGGAAAAATACCTTTTTCAAAGGGCTGAGGGGCAGAGTCAGCTCCCGGTCATGATGATCCCAAAGTTGGAGGAGGGCATAGGCAAAACAGGTAACTTGGGATTCTGGGAAACTTCTCTTTCTTCATCTGAACGGGCTTTTCCCCGTGTTTTTTAACACAGTAGCCCCACCAAATGCACAAACACAACCTGAAATCATATACTAAGCCAAGAATAAGAGATAGAAACACAGCACTGCTCCCCACCCTAACCTTGGTGAACAACTGAATAGATGTGGTGCAAGGGGATGAGCTCCCCTAGGGCATCTCATCGTGGACGTGCCCCCACTCTCTCCTGCACTGGAAGGCCATTAGAGCCTTCCAAAGAGAGTAAAACGGTGGAGCAATGCCTATCATGAGTTGAAGTGAATGGTCACTTTTCAGTGGTGGAGCAATGCCTGTTATGAGTTGAAGTGAGCGTTTTACTTCTTCTCAGAGCTGTTGGTGGCTGTCTTGAACTGGCAGCTACTTCCCCCTCCCCCGGGCACGTCCCCCTATTGCTGGTAAAAGACAGATATAGCCTTTTTAAAAAAATTCTTCTTGCTGTTTATTGAGCAACACTGCTGCTTTTAATTCCACCCCTCCTTTGTTTATTTATTGATTTATTCCATTTTATATGCATTACTGGCTTATCCTTGGCTCACTTCCTTATGCCCCGAGAAATGCCAGCTGCATGCCTGCCTGCCTTCCCTCCCTCCTCCCCTGCCCACCTCGCAGGGATGTTGTGTGTGGGGTGCCCGATTTTCAAAAATTCCCCAAAAATCAGGGGATGATGGGATTGCTTTGAAACTTGGCGTGCGTGTGTATATCCCCATGAGGTGTCACGGTGCCAAACATGAGGTTTCTAACTTGAACAGAAAAAAAGTTGTATAATTTTTTAGCTTTCAATGCAAGCCTATGGGGGGGGAAACGGAGCTCCGGATCCGGATCCGGAGCTCCGAGCGGAGCGGAGCAGAAGTGGGCGGAGCGGGGGCGGGGCGGAGCGGCCCGATCCGGAAAATGGCGGATCTGCAAGTGAAGCGGAGCGGGGGGTCCGTGCACACCCCTACTTTGAGATGGTACATTATCATCATCTGAGTAGTCGGATCAATGTAAAATGTTATTTTAAAAAATAAAATAAAATTGGCCAGAGCCAAGGAGTTCCAGAACTTGGTGCTAACGTTTCTGCCAGCCACAGCTGTCAACATCTGTGGCTGCATAGTCAGCAAAGAAGTAACAAGTATGTGGACAGACTTCCTGGTTTACAATTCTTTCTTTTTTATTAATTTTTATTATTTAACAACAACGCAAGATAAATCATATATATACATAATATAACATTCCTCTTATTTCTTAGCTATACATTCTACTTCTTAACTAACTCACATTAGTAAGTGCCCCCCACCCTCGGGATCTTATTCTAGTTTCCAAAATTGCATTGAATCGTCTGGAGGTGTTCCTCTCCCTTTTAACAATACATGCTCTAGGAACAATTTCCATATCTCTTCAAAATCATTGTTTTTTGATATTCCCCTCCTAAATCTAATATTTCATGTTAATTTATCGTTTATAGCAATAGCCCATATTTCTTTATACCAGTCTTCTATATCATAATCTCTTTGAACTTTCCAATTTCTGGATATCATTAACCTTGCAGCTGTTAACAGGTTCATTATTAATTCTTTTTCCATCTGATTACATTTAAGATTTCCATACACTGATAATAATGCTACACTTGGTGTTTCTTCTAAATCCATTCCAGTTATTTCATTTATTTCTCTATACACCATTTTCCATAATTTTTGTACATGTTCACAATTCCACCACATATGTATATACGTACAATCCTTTCTGCTCCCAAATTGCTTGCTGTATGCGCTGACTTACATTGCCAGACCATAAATCAGAAATAGGGGACATGGGGCCCTCCAGTTGTTGCTGGACTGCAACTCTGATCATCCTGAATCCTTGGATATGCTAATGGGAGTTGAAGTCTAACAACAGCTGGAAGGCCACACATTCCCCATCCCTGGCATAAGTCATGGTTAGAAATGAACCAAGGTTTATTTGGTGCCCTGAGCCAGCCTACAGTTCCCACATCCCCAGCCAGCATGCTAGGTAAGAATTTAAATGCTACATGCCCCTGAGCTGACTGCTTCTCTACCTGCGCCCTGCACTTCTCCAGCCTTTGGGAAACGTTTTCTTTTTGGACAGTTGTCCTTTGCAACATGCTGCTTCCACCACCACCACCCCATCACATCCTCCTCTGCTGCCTCGTTCCTTCCCCCCTTCCCCAGAGTTCCGCAATTATGGTTTTAACTTTTGTGAACCGCCCAGAGAGCTTGGGCTATTGTAATTAATAAATAAATAAATAAAATGTATAGCTTCACTCGTCTGTGCTCTGTATCAGCGCACGTGCGCATGTGCACATTAATAACTACATTTAAAAAAAAATTCAGGCGATAAATCACTGTTGCTGCTGCAGTGTGACACTCTTTGCCTAGATTTGAATCAACGAAAATTCGGGTTTATATTCAATGAGGAGCAATCCTGTTGTTGTATAGACAGGGGCCCAGGTTACCTTGTTGTTAAAGTCCAACATGGCCATTCTGTCACTATCCCTGAATTTCAGGCCTGAGAATTAAAACCAAATCCCACTCATCCATACTGTGGGAAGATTGTAATTGCTATTTGAAGTGTTTGTTCATTTATTTTTACTTTGTTGTTTAGTGTTTTGTTGTTTTCATTCATTTGAAAAGAAAAGCCATAAGATGGACATTACAAAAACAAATAAATCAATAATGTTTGGAACAGAAATTCTCTATAATCAGGGAAATACAGGAAGTATATTAGCAGTCTACTCCATCAATGAATAAAAGGTTAGGTTTCATATTTGCTGTACTCCAACTGAAGCAATGAATTCAGAGATCCCTTAGTGTGACTTTTCCTTCTGAAGTTGGATTTATCTATTCCCTTGTGTCATGGCTCTGCGGTGGGACTAACAACCTAGTGAAATAGTTTCATTTCATTAGCAAGTCAATGTCTCCTGTGCGAAGCATTTTTACGCAAACAGTGTTTCATTACCAGCTCCCTAGCAGAGAAGTTTAAACTTGGACCTGAGGGAGTTAACTCTTCATTGTTAAAAGGTTCTCTTGACAGTCAAACAAATTAACTTCCCTGAAGATGTTATTTTCCTCAGTAATGGAATTAACTTCCCCAAACAAGGCAAGTTTTGTGTGCATTGAAGACTCATCTGAAGCAATGTGATGCCATCTGCATGACAACATAGTTACCTCTCCAGATAGTTCAGTGTTCTGTTCAGTACTTGCCATGAGTAGAAGTGTCTTTTTTTAAAAAAAAAAGAAAAGAAAAAGAAAAAGAAAATGGCAGGCACATTTATTTCTTGTCTTTGGCAGCATTGACTTGCTGCTAATACCATAGTTCCAAGCCAGCAGTAGTTATCCCATTCTGTGTAGAGAATGTGTTGGAATATAAAATGAGAAAATAAAGCATACTTTCACATGTAGTTGTGTCATGGGCCCCAACAGTTGTCAGTGCACTTTCATAGTGGAATATCCTACTTGGTGTAGATGAGCCCAATGTGTGTATAAGCACTAATTTAAAAAGTTGATTTGAACTATAAACTGTCTCTAGCCTGTGTTTATTGCCTCCAATACTAAATCTGTGTTGCCACACTTTCTCTACCCATAAGGAACCCTGCTATAAGTCACACCAGACTTTATAATAAGCAGAAGGGTACCCCTTTAACCCATGCAACCTTTTTGCTGTTGAAATTGAGCACAAACATTTATGCTTTAGGGTGGATTCCTGCACTGAGCAGGGTGTTGGACTAGATGGCCTTTTAGGACCCTTCCAACTCTACTATTCTATGATTCTGTAACCAAAATTGACCCCAATGAAACCAAGGGTGTTGCTAGACCTGCCGGGATAAGACGGCAGGGAGGCGAGGCGATGGCGCGCTGACGTTAGCGCGCGCCACCCCGGCTTCCAGACGCGGAACGCGCAGGGACGTCGGGATCCCTGCAGCGTCCGCCATTTTTAAAAAAAGTTTAAAAGGGCCACTTGCGGCCCGAAGACTCCGGAGAAGGTAAGCCGTTTTTTTTTACTTAACCCCCCCCCCATCAGGTCCTGATCCCTTCCCATGCCTTCTCCCTCCGTGTGTCCCGTGTCGCCTGTGCTCCCTTCTCCCTCCGTGTGTCCCGTGTCGTCTGTGCTCCCTTCTCCCTCCGTGTGTCCCGTGTCGTCTGTGCTCCCTTCTCCCTCCGTGTGTGTCCCCCCCCCCCCGGCTGATGGGCACAGCACTGAGCGCTGTGCCCAATCCACGGCTTTTTGTGGCTACTTGCGAGTAAGCGAGTAGCCTCAAAAAGCCACGGAAGTCTCTAGACGTTCTGCAGCCCCGGCCTCAGGCCGGAGCTGCGGAAAAGGCGTGCCATAAGCAACTTCGCTTATGGCGCGTTAGAGGAGGCTTCAGTGCGGCCTGGGGCCGGATTCCCCTGTGCGTCATGTGGACGCACAGCAGGGAAACCAGCTCTCAAGGTGCGCTAAGACCTCGTCTAGCAAGGCCCCAATTGTGGGGCTAAATGTACGTTTGGGCCAACTGCGTGCCATGTTGTTGTTTTTAAGGTGAGTGGATTATATGGTAGGGTGACCAACTGTCAGGATTTCCCCGGATTTGTCCTGGTTTTTGTTCTTTCCATGGTGTCAGGGGGGATTTTCTATAATTTTCAATAATGTCCTGGAATGACACACCTTCCCCTTTAAGGCTGCCATTAGCATGGCAGGAGGGAATGACATGCTTTCTTGAGGCACATCATTCTCCCCCGCCGAGCTCCAATTGAGGTCTTAAAGGGGAAAGTGGGTCATTCGTGGACATTATAGAAAAGGCCCCAATTGGAGTGGATGGTGGTGGTGCAGAATGAAATCCTTTCCCCTCCTCTGCTCCAATCGGGTTCTTTAAGGTGGCGGGGGAATAACGTACTTTCTGCAGGACTCAGAAAGCTGCTTCCCCACACACACACTAGGTGTCCTCTTTTTTGGTTTCCCAAATATGGTCACTCTATTATACGGTCTATAGAAATAAAAACAAAACAGAATTCACCTGCCAGAAATCTCATGTCAGATTTTATAAGAAATGAAATCTAGAACATATTTTCAGATAACGGCCTGTTGTGTTATTTTGAAGCTTGTTTCCCTTTCCAACAAGCCATGCCACCTGGTTTGGGCAACATGACAAGCCGTACCTGGGTGGGCAATTAGCCAAAGGTTGCTCAGTACGTACTGCAGATTAAACAAGCTTGTTTAAACTGCAGTGATTGTGCGAACTGGATCAATATGTCTCCAAAGAGCAGTAGACTGCCCTACCATAACTTCTAAAAATGATCACATGCATACTTATTTAGGATTCTGTGAGGGTGTGAATGCCATGAAATTACCTTGTCCACTCTTCCCCTGAAGCTGTCAGTGTTTCCTAATTCCTAATTCCCCTGTTCAAATGATAAACGATGGTTAAGCATTTTGAACTAAATATTATGGCTTTGTGTGTTGTGTGAACCATTCCTAACCATGCTGGCTACATAACCCCAGTTTAAACACACTCACTAACCATTTGCTGCAGAAGGATTTAGTAGCCTAACCATGGCTTAGCATGTTGTCTGAACAGGCCTATTGGAGCAACAGCAGCAATCTTGTTGCATCTTAAAGACTAACATCAAAACGACCAACATTGTTATCTTTTCGGCGCCAGGTCAAGTCTTTTCTCTTCTCCCAGGCATTTAACAGCATATTTTTTTAACTGGCCCCAGAATAGTTGTTTTTAAATGGATATTGTCTGTTTTTGTTTGTATTTTATGCTTTTTATGGTTTTAAAATTTTGTATATTTCTTTTTAATGTTCACTGTTTTTAACTTTAGTAAACCACCCAGAGAGATTCGGTTATGGGGCGGTATATAAATGATGATAATAATAATAATAATAATAATAATAATAATAATAATAATAATAATAATAATAATACATTATTTTAGCATATGCTTTTGAGAACTCTAGGCTCATTAGATCCATGGAGTGCTACCAGGAATTTCAGTTTATATACAATACTTATTTGTGTATGTTTGTGTAGAATTATACAAAGTGAGGTCAGAACAAAATTAAATGCAGAAAGTACTGACAGTGACAATTACATTATTAACAGAGGCCATTCTCAGTATAGTTGCCGCTGATAAAACAAACATCCTGGCACTGGGTAAGCTAGTTAACTCATGTAGTGTGAGAAAAATCCTCTATCTTGATTGAAGCCTCTGGCAATAGAATTGAACTTGTTGAGGATTCTAATTCAGCAGTCTCTCCCTCTAATCTCCATTTGAAGTTTCTTTTCTCCACAAAGGCCACTTTAAGGCCAGTGATAGTGTCCTCTCCCGCTGAAATGCTCTCCCACTGGTTTCTGAATATTGCAATTTCTGATGTCAGATTTGTGTCTATTTGTTTCTACAGAGACTAGCTTGCTTGCCCTATGTAGAATGCAAAACAATATTTCAGTCAGAAGAAGGCATATATCACATTGAAAGATAAGCAAATGAATGAGCCCCTAATGTTGTGGTTGACATTATTAGATCCTGTAATATTTTTTTCAGAGTAGATATGGGGACAAAGTCAGCAGCTTGGTTTGTTGCAGGTCTGGTCACTGTGTTAGTACCCTTGTTATCTGCTTTGTTGCTGCTGAGTTGTGGCAGTGGGGTGAGTATTGGTGTCTATAAGCAAGTCAGGTCTACCACCCAAGGATTGTCCAGGATGGGTTGTACATCACTGACTATAAGTTTGAGTGGTTTTAGCTGGGAACAACAGATGACAAGCTGGTTGTTCTGTCACTGGCTGTTGAGTTAGATTTCATCAACAGGTTTAATTCTAGATGGACAAGGCCAGACTAGTATCTAGGAATGCTCTACTGTAGGACAGACTCAGAACACCATGTGTTGTCACCTACACAGGTGCATGTCTAGACAGAAATAAGTTCCTTTGAGTTCAGTGGGACTTACTTCCAGGTATTTGTGTGTAGCACTGCTGCCTTATTTGTCCAGTATGGGACGTGTGGCCTGTTAAATCCCACCATTACCATTATAGTAATCGAACTCCGGAACTAGAGAATTTAGTAGAGCCCTGACCTGAATCAATTGTCTTCACCCAGAGCTGAAGAGGTGCTAGCTTTTCTGCACAGCTACTGGCAAGTTTGGAAATCTACATAAGATACGCAGGGACTTACCTAGTTCATACATGTAATCAAATTTAAACATTACTGGGTTTGAGTGGTCTTCTTTTTCCAGGGCCCATTCTCCTCCCTGTTCTTTGACATTCTCTTTCCTATCCTTGACAATAGTAAGGCTGCAATCCTATTTACACTACTGTGTCTTCAATATCAGTGGGATCTCCTCTTTCTAAGTCAGGAATATGTTGCTCTCCAGATGGTGTTGGACTACAACTCTCAACACCCCTGGCCATTGGGCATGTTGGCTGGGGCTGATGGGAGGTGGAGTCTACCATCATCTGCGAGGCCACACATTCCTCACCCTAGATCTAAGTAAATCACCTAGTGAATGTATTGGCATCAAAATGATTATCTTCCTGGCTTTCCAAATGAGAATCCCTTTGATAATTTCTGTCACAACAACAGCTTAAACAACTTCCAACATTAGGATGATGTATTGGGAGCAAGTGGTCTGGGGGTGGATTTTAGCTGAAGTCCTGCTGGTCTGTCTAGTCTTTTCATGTCTCTTTAACTGAGATTTGAAAATGGTTCCTTCTTCATGATCAGAAATTATTTTTAAATCTATCTTCTCATGAGAAAGGAGAATTAATATTCTGAAATCTGACTACTGCGTGGAGAGACTAATTCAGTAATCATTTGGCTTATGATATGGTCATGCAGTAACCAATACTGAAGAAAAACGTATTTACATCTCTTTCTCTAAGCTATGTAGTTCCCAGTGAAAAGGATATATGTACTGCAGGTAGGACAGAGCAAAGATTCTTGGGGATATACAGGTAATTGGACAATTCCATGTGTATCAGCTAGATTTTAATAGCAATAGTAATCTCAGAGGGCAGATTCCAATGCTGCCCTTGCCTGCGCAACCAGACCCGCCAATTCCGGTCCAGAAGTGGCCCCTACTGCTTGCAGAACAGCAATTTAACACTTCCAGAGGCAAGCCAAAATGAAAGAAATACCTGTTTCTAGAAGGTCTGCAGAGCTCACATAAGGGACCTTCCAAAATATGAGTGTTTCTGTTTGTTTCTGGGCTTGCCTTCGGAAGTGCTAGATTGGTATTCTGCAAGTGATCGGGACCACTTGCAGACCAGAATTGGTGAGCCTGGCCGTATGTGGACTAGACCACATACTAGACCACATACTAGGCCAGCTCTGCTAGTGGATGGGAGCATTGGATTCTTTCCAGAGTTTTAATAATGTCATTTTTACAAAAGGAATGGAAATATCTAGCCTTCAATTTGGGGAAGATTAAGCACAATGTGACACAAAGATATTAAATTGGCTCCTGATTTTGGAAAAAGGATGCTTAAAAGCCCAATCCTTATTTGATTGATTAATTGATTGATTGATTGATTGTATTTATATCCCGTTTTTTCCTCCAAGGAACACAAGGAAGCATACATGATCCTCCTCCTCTCCATTTTATTCTCACAACAACAACCTTGTGAGGTAGGTTGGACATAGGCCAGATCTACACCAAGCAGGATATGACACTTAGGCCATAGCTAGACCTAAGGTTTATCCCTGGATCGTCCAGGGGTCAAACCTGTTCATCTAGGTGACACACAGGGGATCCAGTGCTCAGGCAGGGGCGAACCCTGGATGATCCCAGGATAAACCTTAGGTTTAGCTGTAGCCTTAGAAAACGGTTTGAAAACTGTATATAGAGTGTCACTACTGTTATAAATCATCTTAAAGCAGTAGTGTAGATCCTGCCTGAGAGGCTGTGACTGGCCCAAAGTCACCCAGTAGGTTTCCATAGTCAAGTGGGGACCAGAACTCGGATCTCCCGACTCCCAGTCCAACACCCTAGCTACAACTCCCAGCATGCTGCCTGGGAAATTGGCCATGATGGCTATGTGCTACTGCTAGTATCATAGGCAACAGTCCTACATACACCAGTTGCTGGAAAACATGGGTGGTAGGATCCTGCTGCACTCACATCCTGCTTGTGGGTTTGCACAGGCAACTGTTTGGCCACTATGTTAACAGAATTTTGAATTAGATGGATGCTTGGTGTGATCCAGCACGACCCTTTTTATGTTCTTGCATTCTTATTCATGCAGTTATTTCAGTCAATGATGTGATCACCTGTCATTTTAGTTGCAAAGCTGGGAGGAGTTCTTAAGATTTCACTGTGAGCTTTATTTTCACACTAATGATAGATTTCCTCCAAATGCAAATGAAAACTTCAGAGGAAGGATTTTTGTCAGGACCAGAGCAGGGGAGGAAAGGATTAGATTCCCCTTTCCTGCCTTCTGCAATCTTTACTATTATCTCCCCCCACTCCCTCCATGGATGCCATATTCATCTTCTTTGGATATGTTTCCGAGTTCAATTCAAAGTGCTTGTTTTGAACTATGAAGACTCTCTTCCCACACGTACCTACCCAACCCAACCCCCCTTGTTAATCAACAGAGGTCCTTCTCTGAAGTTCAAGGGGGGTGCCTTTTGCCCATAGCCCCCTGGCAAAGAACACTCTCCCTAGAGAAGCCCACTAGGCCTCTT
This sequence comes from Elgaria multicarinata webbii, assembly GCF_023053635.1. NCBI lineage: Eukaryota > Metazoa > Chordata > Lepidosauria > Squamata > Anguidae > Elgaria > Elgaria multicarinata. The sequence goes on along the minus strand of NC_086179.1, from coordinate 66,985,339 downwards.
CACTAATGCATTTCTGCTGGTGCCAGGCAAAGACTTGTCTGCTCTCCCATGCCTTTTAACATAATCTTAATCCTTTAAAGAACCGCCCAGAGAGCTGAACCACCCAGAGAGCTCCAGCTATTGGGTGGTATAGAAATGTAATAAATAAATAACAAGATAATCCTATAGATGTCTACTCAGAAATAAGCCCCATTGAGTTCATTGGTGCTTACTACCAGATAAGCAGGTGTAAGATTGCAGCCTTCAGGCACAATCCTGTGCTTGTTTAGACAGAAAAAAGTCCTACAGCTCCAAGCATTCCCCGGCCAGCCATATTTTTAATCTAGGTTTGTTTTCATGGTAGTTGGGATGTGTTTTCCTCATTTAGGTCATTTTAGTTTTCTGTAATTAGGTTATTTTCTCTGTTCTGGTGTTGCCTTCTGTTATTATTGGTAGAGGTTTTTTTTTAAGGGTATAATGTAATTGAATTTTATGGGTTCTATGCTTGTTTTTAATACTTCGATTGTATGTATGCCAGAAAACCCATGGTATTGGGCAACTAACAATTTCTTTTTTAAAAAAAGTGCATGTCTAAATGCAAAGATGCATTTAACACATTTAATATAATTTTTGGCTTGACTCTTAGTAAAGAACCTGAGCTGCCTGGCAAAATACTTTGCCTAGAAAGCTTGACTTCTGAATGGAGTACAGTTGTTTAGAAATATCTAAGTGAAAGGGAAACTGACCAGAACAAGGACAAAATACAGAAGTCAAATTTCAAATAGGAAAGAGAAAGTGGCCAGCTCTAAAAAATATTGTACTTTCCTGTTCAAGGATTTGTACACACATGCATCCCTAACTATTAGGTTCAAATTAAATAACAATTTGTCTATCTGACTGCCTTTGCTGTGCAGGCCACCTTGAACACAGTGGCACTGAGGAAATAAATGAGTTTCTGTGCTCTATTAAACTATAAGTTCAGCAAGGTTTGTGAGCTCATGTTATTGTCAAAAGCCAGCTGGGCACTGAAGAGAGAGTAATACAGTGGCATCAGTGTGGTGTAATGGCTAAAGTGTTAGACTGGGAGTTGGGAGATCTGGGTTCTAGTACCCACTCGGCCACAGAAACCCACTGGGTGACTTTGGGCCAGTCACAGACTCTTAGCCCAACCTACCTCACAGGGTTGTTGTGAGGATAAAATGGAGAGGAGGACGATTATGTATGCTGCCTTGGGTTCCTTGGAGGAAAAAAATGGGATATAAATGCAATATTAATCAGAGAGTGGTGGCTCAGATATCAGTGACGCAGTAACCCCCTGGCACCTTGCACAGCTCCTTTAGAGTTCTGACTAGTTTTGACTGAAACCTGGTGCGGACGCACCACCTTACTGACACCAGAGACTCCACTGACTGGCATAGCAAAGCCAGGACTTGCAGGGACTACAGTGTCAGTACACCTGCTCCCCCCACCCCTGGACTTCCCTCTGAGCTTAGTTGCAATCCTCACAGTATTTGGGGTGGGGGAATGAATTTTCCCAGCAACAATATACCGTTCCCTGTTGTTATTTTTTTTAAAAATTACTTTTTATTTGTACCCTGCCTTTCTACGAAGAAAAACGACGCTCAAGGTGGCTGCACCAATGAAACAAAGGCATAAAAATACAATTAATAAATAATAAAAGCGAATGGAGGGAGGGGTATCAGCAGAGAGGGAAGTATTTGGGGTGGGGGTGGGGGGTTGAATGGGCAATTTCGATCCATTCGCTTCACAAAAGAGCTGCTCCTTTTGGGAGAGGAATGCTGCTTTAGAGCTGGTTCGTTGACATGGTTCAACCCAGCTGCCTGCATTTTGGGACTCTCCTTGGTGGCGCGTACAGCCCTGGAGTAATCAGGATCTTGATATAGCCAACGGGATCGGCTATATGGACATAAAACAGAAAATCCGTGCCGGGAGCGAGCGCAGGGGTCGTAGAAGACAAGAGCTTGTGGGATAAATGCACATCTGTTTTGAAACGCCGGTGGCTATATCGATGCTGCTGACTGTGGTTCTCTAGATCTGGGGTTGCCGGCTGGCTTTCCCCGTTCAACCGCTGGCCGGAGCAGGACCGGCAGGCGGGCACAGAGGCAGCAGGCGAGGCAGCGCGGCTTTCGGGCCAATGGCTCCACCTCCCGGTCCGCGTCGCATGGCGGCGCCCCGTTTCTAGGAGGGAGGGACGGAGGGAGGGAGAGGGGGAGGCGAGCAGAGGGAGAGCGAGCGGGAGCTGCTCGGAGGCCGCTGCGTGCCGGTGCCGAAGGGGTTACGCGGCGGCGGCGGGGGCCGCCGCTCGGCTGGGCTCGACTCCGCGCCGTTCTCCTGGGCTGAGAGTCGGGGCTCGCGCTGCCAGCGGGAAGATGGCGACGGAGGGAGTGAGCGGGGAGCCCGGCTCCGGCGGCCGGGGGGATCCGGCGGCAGCGGCGGCAGCAGCAGCGGTAGGCGAAGCGCGGGCAGCTCTTTCCCGCGGCGGTCCGGCGGCCGAGTCGCCGCGCAGGCTTGCGGGGCTGGGCAGGGGGAAGGGGCGCGGGCCCGGCGTGGGTGGCGGGGAGCGCCTTTCGGGCTCGGCTGGCACGGGTGGCCGGGCTGACTTGGAGCGGGGAGGGGGGAGAGCGACTCTTCGGCGCTTGGAGACGGAGGGAAGAGCAGCCAGGCGGAGCGCACGGGGCTTGGGCGCACCGTCCGTTAGCGCGCTGGGGTCGGGGATCCGCAGTCCCAGGGGTGCCTCTTGGCTCGAGCTCCGCGGGGCGGGATGAGGGGGGGGGGGAGAAAGAGCTCGGGGCGCAAGGACCCCAGGCTGAAGGCGAGTGGAGAGAGAGGCGATGGCAGGCGGCGCTGCTCCGCTTGGGAGCGGATCGTGCGTCCTTGGCAGGGAGGAGTGGACACAGGCGCCTTTCTTGTAACACACACACGCACACACCATCTTTCTATCCGTCCGGGGAGCGGGGACTGGATCGTGGAGGTTTCTGCTCTTCGGTGATGGAGAAGATCCCTCGCGCCCCCCACCCCACTTCGTTCTAGGAGGCGGCTCCCTATTGTTTCCCTGCGTGTGGGGGGGGGGGGCTCTACGAACACGATCTCCTCCTTTCCAATGGGACGGGTTGAGAGGGGAGAGGGTGTCCCCAAACTTGCCCTGGCACCAGCGGCCAGGCGGGCTCGGGGGTCAGAAGGAGCTGTCAGCATCGAGTCGCCCCGTAACCGTTTCCAAGGCTGATCGCCCCCTGGCATTAACTCCCGCCCCCTTCCATATGTGCTGCTTCTCTCCCGCCCCGCCAAGCCCCTGCATAACAAGCGTGGGATATTGTGTGAAGCGTTGGAAGGGGACGCGGAAGGAGGGAGTGGAGCTGCGTTTGAATCCCGAACTCTCGTGGATCTAGAAAGGCTTTAGGTTAGAAAAACAGGGCATCACTTCAAACTGGGAAAGGTTTGCTTTGGGGGGGGGCGGGTGGGAGCAGAGGGAGGAGATCAGGTGCTTTTCTGAGAGGCAGACAGATAACAATAAGCCTGCGCTAATTCTCTCTTATTACACCCACCCGCTCCAGCTTCGGAGTGGTGGAGCAGGAAGGACCTACGTTTTTTCATACCTTGGCTAGAGGCTTTATCTCACGCTAATAACAAGCACACTCCGCTCTCTAGAATGCCCCAAAGTACAGGTACTTTTAGGCTTTGCCCCTTCTTGGAACATGCCTTTCTAGCAGCCTTTCCTAGCTAGGCTCCCTTTGCTGTGGCAGCTTTGCCCTTTCCTTTTCTCATTTGTAGGTCAATTTCTGGTCCCCTTGCTTGTCAAGTTAAGCTGGCCGGACTCCTCCAGCTGTAAATGGAACCGCATGGTAAAATCCGTGCTTTGATTATTGCCCTCAAAGGCATACGTCAAAATTCTCCTGCAGCTTGAACAGCATGCCTTGTTTGCCCATAAAATCAAGATGCCAGTCCTCTCTGTTTTTGCCTACTAAATCATTTGGAGAGGGACAGGTCCCAAATGAGGCCGCTGTCCACCTCACCAGGGTCCATGTTGATTTTTCTATGGAATCAAATAATATTCCCAACATTTCTATTAAGCATATTTGGCGGCTGGGGCAGGGGACGACTTTAGGGGATGGTTATGAATCCCGATCTCTAGAAAAATGCTTTTGGACAGCAACATAGAATCTAAGAAATCTTTTTAAAAGGTTATACTGTGAAATGGACCCAAATGGATATACTGCAATGAAGACAGTGCCACATGTTATGGCTGTTACACCAGTGTTTCTTGTAGTAAAGATGTAACATGTGAACTTCATGTATGCTGTGTACGCACTTTTTAAACCACTCACACATGACTCTAGAGAGGGGCTGTTTTGCATGCAGAAAGACCCAGCTTCTCCAGGTAGGGCCAGGAAAGAATCCTGGCTGAAACCCTGGAGAGTTGGCTGCTGCCAGTCAGAGTGGACAATATTGGACTAGAAGGCCTCGTGGTTTGACCCTAAGGAAGCTCCCCATGTTAATTAGAACAGGGAATCCAAGACATGTGTACACTGATATTTAATGATGCTTGGAACTGCTATAAACGGAGTCCTCTGTTGAGATTACTCATTGAATTTTTCAGCCTTATGGTACAAATGTTTTATTAAACTCCCATTAAAATGGTTTGAAACAATAACCATCTGCTACACAAGGCAGTAGACAGGTACATAGCTGAATACATTGTGGTTTTATTGCTTAAGGTATGAGAGATTCATAAAGTAAACATGCAAGTAATTGAATGGTGAATTAAAACTTGACGGGCATTGCGTTTTGTATTATGAAAAGAAAAAGAGTTGTTTGAAATACTAATCCAATGCAAACCTTTATGTGGCTGCTTTTTGGCTCAGTATTGCTATTAGTTTTGAAAATCAGATCACTTATTTCTATAGAGGGAGTTAGAAAGCTATTCATAGGCAATTACTCTGTTTAAAAGTTGTTATTTTAAGGCTGATGGGGACAGATTGTTAAGTCTTGGTGTTTTTATAAATGTTGAATTTGTTACGTAACTTAATGTAAAAGAGATTTTTCCCCAGATTGCTAGGACGTATTAGAAAAAGCAATGTTCAAGTTGCAATTCAGTGCATACTTACTTGGGAGTAAGTCACTTTGAAATTAGTGGACCTTGCATCTGAGTAAATATGCATTGGACTGCATTGTAAAAGCAACCTCGTTGGTTTCTATTCTGTATAAAGAAGAAAAGCCAGTATCTTTGCTAACAGATAGATTCTGGATTTTTGCCCAGATCCCAGATTAATTTGTAACTTGGAAGTTCAGTAAGATTTCCAGTAGTGTGTTTTCAATTGAACATAAGCCTTCTGGCTTAGCTTTTCCAGCCCTGAAAATATAGATAGTCCAATAAACAATTTAAAATGAACAGCAACAGTTATAGAGCAGAGGTTCAGTGTTACTTAACTTTCAGCATTGGGCTGCCATTTTAAGCTCAACCGCCTTAGGTATTTTATGCTAGCTACTGCTTCCAGGACATCTTAACGAAGAAGAAAAACCTCAGTAACTTTCAGCAATAAAGTTGGCAGGCTTCTGATGGGGGAAAATGCATAGAATATTATGGAAAAATAACCCTGCCTTTGAATGTCAGCAAGAAATTTATGACTGAGGAAAAAAGAAGAAACAAGTTCTTTAATGGGCATATTTGGGAAGGAAGCCAAAATTCTTCCCATTCTAGGCTTTCCTGAACTAAGCATAGCAGTTGGTATGTGGGGGCATTGCAAACCTTTAGTATCTGCGTTGTTGCCATGGTAATCGTGACAAGGGAAAAACTTGAAAGCCGTTGGTGTGATTCACCCCTCACACCTACATGAAGCTGAAATCCACATTCACAGTGAAGTCTCTGCAGGCACTATACTTTACTGGTTGAGTCTACGCTTTACAAACAGAAGGCTACTGGTTCAAATCCTGACATCTCTAAAGGCACCTGGGTAGCAGGGTTGGGAATGGCCCTTACATGAGGTATTGGGGGGGGAGGGGAGGGGAGGGGGGTTCTGTCAGTTGGAGTAGAAGATCCCAAACCTTTTGGGGCCTGTGAGAACATTTGGAATTTTGAGGGAGTATCACAGGTACTCTCACAATATGGCCACCATGGCAGGTTGCCTATTCATAAAACGAATGCCAATGGTGGACATAGTCACAAAACACTCATTTCCCAGAAGGCAAACTGGTGGGGCTAAGGAAAAGTAGTCTGCCCAAGAACTTTAGTACAAAGCAGACATGGGATCTGAGCTCCAAAACACAAAAACATGCCTGTCAACCCAAAGAAAGGTGTCCTGGAAGGGCAGCATTTGCTGCAGGCAAACCCCCTGGTTCATTTCTGTTAATTAAAAACACCTTACTAAAAAAATAAATATTAGAAAGAACAGGGGGCCCAGTGGATCCAAGAGAGGTGCCTGCGAGTGTATAAGTGCCTATGGGTACCACATTGGAGACCTCAGGGTAGAAGATGGACAAAACAGATGGACCAATAATTGGTCTTAATGCAAGATGGCTTCAGATCTTCATGTATGCCCATGTAGTAATACTTCCAGGGTAATAGCCAGTTTCGATGTTGCCCCATATGCAGGCCATAGAAAAGGTCTTATTTGTCCTGATGCTGGGAGTAACCTACTTCAAAGTAGGCATGCACAACCCTCAGCAGTGGTACTGTCTGTGCACCTGCGCCGCATGCCCCTGGTGCCACCAAATACTGACCACATTGGGAGCTGTGTATGTGGTTGCAAGCATTTCAGCATTACGCTTTTGTAACCAACAGCATTACTGTGGCCTGCGTTGTGCCTTGACAACATCAAAACGGGCCTGAAGGGCTGGGTGATCCATACCCTAAAGCAGAGATGAGGAACCTTTTTGCCAAAGGCAAACGTGGATGGAACCAACACATCCCCCCAAACACACGCTGTTTACTTCTATGCAGAAGTAGGTCCCTAAAGGCTGCTGCTGTATGGCTGCTGTTTTCTGGACTCACAGGCATGGTCTGTTCATATGATCGGACTTACGTAGGGGAGGAGAATCATGGACCAAATCCAGCCCTCCTGGAGTCCCAATCTGGCCCCACCCACTTTTCCCCAACCACTGATGGTTTGGTGGTTTCCCAGCTTTTATATGTCCTCCCCCACCTTCTTTGAAACGTCTCTCCTGAGGCTTAGTTACTGGCAGTAAGAGCTTTAAGCTACAATGTGCTGGTATTTTAGCTCCACCCCAATAGCCTTTGGCTTCACCGCTTTTGCCTTTCGCCCCAACCAGCAGTGGAATGTGGACCCCAAGAGTTTCTCCAAAATGGAGTTTGGCCCTTGGGCTGGAAAAGATCGAACATCCCTGGTCTAATGGAAGTGCTCCCCATTTATAAGGCACGTTTCAGAGTTTAAGAGGTTGTGGAGCTAATTGTGTCTGAGATCCATGAATGGTGTTTTTTTTTAACCTTCTGTCTTTAGGGAATCCCATTTTACCTCAGCTACATTTGCTAATTCAGGATTGCCATGGATCCCCAGTGGATTGCAGGGAATTCTGGATATATTATAATCTACAGCACATAAGGAGCGGGGGCAAGTCTTTGATCCCCAACTGTTGCCTTACTGAGAACATAATCTAGAAGAGACCCAACGCTCTCCCTGAGCTGCGCTTTGCAGGAGTAAGATTTGGAAGTGGTGGGCAAGCTTCTTTTCATGCTCCTTCACACCTTGTTCCACTGAGGAAGGGCTGATAAAATTCAAGGGTTCATTTGAACACAATTTGAAAATGTGTATGTTATTCTAATCGCCTGAGTAAAACTGTTCCTTCGTGAGGAAAAAGCAGTGGCAATTGATGGTGTCCTGGCCATTCACCGTGGCCCACAAGGAAAACAGCTGGATAGAAGGCAACCTAATTTTGAAGAAGGCCCAAGCTTTGATTCCTCTTAAAAAAAAAAAATAGCAAGAGGATGGTGATCTTGTGATTGCCCCAAGCATCCATGCTGATGGGTGATTATGCAATGGTGTACAATGGCAAAATACATGAGGCCTTTTACATGGCATGTCACACGCACATGCCTTGGTTTCATGAAAGGTGGTCTTGGCAGATGGGTAGCATCAGACAATATAGCTATTTAAAGACATGCCATGCAAAGCATCTGAAAGCTATGGGGGATCCATTAACACTTTGCATCATGGAAGGCAGACATTGCTTTTGCCATCCTCATTGGAAACATTTAACCGCCAATATGGCTGGTAAGCTTGTAGGACCTGTGAGATGATCCTGTTGCATTCGACTATGTATCTTATTACTGATTGGTTTTATTTTATTACCTGTAGGTAGTCTTAATTTGCACAAACATGTTTCCGTACAACTATTCAGCAATATCTTCAGGCTTTATATATAAAGGTGGCACTGGAACGATGAGTGCTTGAGCCATAACTATCACTCCCAGTCTCACACTTGCAATAACTAGGTCCGAGTAGAACCCACGCTTCATAAAAAACACACATTGATATGTGTTTGGGAAGGGCGGTAGGTCAGTGCTAGAACATGTTTTGAATAGGGTGACCATATGAAAAGGAGGACAGGGCTCCTGTATCTTTAACAGTTCCATAGAAAAGGGAATTTTAGCAGGTGTCATTTGTATATACGGAGAACCTGGTGAAATTCCCTCTTCATCACAAGGAGGAGGGAGCTATACTAGAGTGGAGCTATACTAGACTGACCAGATTAAAAGAGGGCAGGGCACCTGCAGCTTTAACTGTTGTGATGAAGAGGAAATTTCACCAGGTTCTCCATATATACAAATGACACCTGCAGAAATTCCCTTTTCTATGCAACTGTTAAAGATACAGGAGCCCTGTCCTCCTTTCCATATGTTCAGCCTAGTAAAAGGTCACAGGTTCAATCCCCAGTATCTTCAGCTAGGGTCGGAAAAGACAGCTGTAGGAAACCCTGGAGAATCACTGCCAGTTTTTTGTCTTAAGATCCTGTTCAGATGACATGCTAAGCCATGGTGGTTAATCATTTTGAGCTAAACATTATTAAGGCTTAGTGTGTCGTGTGAACCATGATTTAGTGTTGTGTGAACCGTTCCTAGTCATGGTGGCTACATAACCATGGTTTAAACATGCTCACTAACCATTTGCTGCAAAAGGGTTAGTGGCCTAACCCTGGCTTAATGTGTTTTCTGGACTGGGTCATTACCAGGTAGCTTTTCTAAGTTCCTAAAAGGTGAACAAAAACCCTCTTTCCCCACCTCATTGCAAGTAGAACAAGATGGCAAAAAGCTGTTAATAACCAATCAAGGTGTTTGGTATGCCCTCTTCCAGCATGATTCATTCTAGGATTTATCTTTTAAAAGTAAGTACCAGTAGAAAGATAACAATTTGGCGGTGAATATTTTCACCTGATCTCTCTCTCTCTCTCTCTTTTAAGTTTCCCAGTTCTGTGTTCATGGTTCTCATGAAGGTTTTCCACTAGTGGATTTCTAAACATATTTGGGACTTGCTAGGCATTCATAGTCCTTGGCACAGATGTTATCCTTATGTTATATTGTCCCACTCCTTGGTGTGAGTATTTTTATTTTTTTTAACATCAGAGAGTGAGCTTTTTAATGGGCCATTTCAGGAGTATGAAACAGATGATCCCATAGGAATTAGCAGCTATTATAAATGTATCTACTTTCTTTTTCAAGTACCTTTGCTAATGCACATTTTTGGCAACACACAAGCAACATTTCCTCTCTTGAAACCTCCATGCTTGCCCAGGAAAAGACTTGCCAAAGACACTTGGTGCAAAATGATACCAGGAGTCACCGAAAGGACAGGATTAGAAACCTGAAGGACTTTCTTCCTTTTTTCTTGCAAGGCCTTCTCTTGAATTTTCAAAAGATTCATGCTGTTCTGCACTTGAGGCTGAGAACAGATAACCAGAATGGGTGATTTTAAAGTCTGCTTTTTTCTCTGCAAGTGTATACAGCCTATTCTTGTATTTGTAGCTGCAATGATCTGTTATGAAAATGCACTTCTAACTTATTCTAGAATGGGTGAATTCGTAATTTATTAATACTGCTGTGTTGGATGGTGTTTGCAATTTGTAACTTGTATGGCACTTTTGAAAAGCAACCTGTCCACATCTGTTTATTTGTTACATTCATATCCTCCCTTTACTCCAAGGAGTCCAAAGTGGGGTATATAGATTGAGGGGAGACATGATAGCACTCTTCAAATGCTAGGTAGCACTCTCCCCTACCTAGGGAGGTTGTGGGCTCTCCCGCACTAGAGGCATTCAAGAGGCAGCTGGACAAGCATCTGTCAGGGATGCTTTAGGGTGGATTCCTGCATTGAGCAGGGGGTTGGACTCGATGGCCTTGTAGGCCCCTTCCAACTCTGCTATTCTATGATTCTATGAAATACTTAAAAGGTTGTCACACAGAGGAGGGCCAGGATCTCTTCTCGATCCTCCCAGAGTGCAGGACACAGAATAACGGGCTCAAGTTAAAGGAAGCCAGATTCCGGCTGGACATCAGGGAAAACTTCCTGACTGTTAGAGCAGTACGACAATGGAATCAGTTACGTAGGGAGGTTGTGGGCTCTCCCACACTAGAGGCATTCAAGAGGCAGCTGGACAAGCATCTGTCAGGGATGCTTTAGGGTGGATTCCTGCATTGAGCAGGGGGTTGGACTCGATGGCCTTATAGGCCCCTTCCAACTCTGCAATTCTATGATTCTCCTCCTTATTTTATCCTCACAACAATCCTTTGAGGTAGACTAGATTGAGAACCAATGACTGGCCCAAAGTCACCTAGTGGGATCCATGGTCAAGTGGGAACTAGAAGCCAGGTCTCCTGAATCCTTGGCCAACACTGTAACCACTACACCATGATAGTGAATTGACAGGTGAATCTTGATTGCAAGAAGAAGGCAGCCTGCCCCAACCTGGTGCCCTCCCAGACTCCCAGCATGACCAATGCTTAGGAATGCTGGGAGTTGTAATCCAAAATATCTGGAGGGCACCCAGTTGGGGAAGGCTATAAGAAGAGAAGATGGCTAATATTGCAATCCTGTTCACACTTAAGTTGGAGTAAGCCCCATTGAATGCAATCGGTCTTGCTCTTGAGCAAACCTGTGTTAAGAGAGTTTCAAAGATGATCACAAGAAGCCAGTTTAGTTATTGCCCCTCCAGCACTGATGACATCACTACTGGGCTTACTGCCAAGTGGGTGGAGTTAAAGTAAACATAAATAGCTCATGTGCACCTGCCTGTGTTGCGAGACTCAGTAATGATGTCACTGGCAAGCACAGCATGAGGATGCCTACTGCTGGAATTACATTGCGGTGAGGATATTTGAAGTAGTCCTGGGGGCTCTTGGTTTAACTGATAAATCCACAATGAGTTCATATTGCTATGAAATCGACCTGCAGGTTCTGCAGCAGCCTGGTTTTTCCAAGTGATGTGGATTCTGCAGAATTGCAGACCAATTTTTCACTTTTGGGCTGTATGATTTGTATTGACTAATGCAGATCAACACATTTGCACAATGCTCAAGTATGTATTAGTGCTAATGTGCATTATCGCAAGTACGCATTTGCACTAATGCATAACACTGCAAGTACAATAAAATCCTGGTAAAAAAAATCTGATTCTGTCAACGACTGGATGATGGAACAAAGGACAACTGACAATCCACAAAACACAGATGGAATGGATTTAATAAAATCCATACATTCCTATATGCAGTGGAATCCTAGGCAAGTTTGCTTAGAAGTAAGTTCCACCGGGGTCAATGAAGTTTACTCTAAAGTAAGTGTAAATAGGATTGTAGCCCTATTAACTTAGTGCTCCTTGAAACAAGGGATGCTTGAGGAATTTGTGAATTGGGCTGCACCTGATCTGTACTGCTAGGGCTAATCCTTAGACTGGGACTTAGTTATCCAAGAGCTTTTGAATTTCCTGAATATTCTGACAGAGTTCTCAGCTCACAAACATATGAAAACTTTTAGAAAAGCATATTTTGAGAGAGGTGTTGTTGTTGTTTTAAGTATTTAAATGTGTGTGTGAATGCAGTTGTTTCCTGGACTATTTCAGGAAGATTTATAAAGAACCCAGCTGGAATGAATTTATGTGTGAAAGTGTCACAGACCAGAAATAGATGGATCCATCTTTTCCTGCCCTGAAATACTACAGCAGCCTTCCTCAACCTGGGGCCCTCCAGATGTGTTGGACTACAACTCCCATAATTCCAGCCAACACATCTGGAGGGTACCACATTGAGGATGTCTGCTCCACATGTTCTTAGGGGTCTTTGCACTACCTTGAAACATGATGTCACACCTATCTCCAAGATCAGAAGAGCTAGCAATTTTGTGTGTATGTGTACATTTCTCTAGATTATACCAGGTCCCTGTGTGTACTGCCTACCTGTGGCTTACATTTGCTCTCAAATCAACACAGCGACTTGAAACCTGCAAACTGGGTAGTAAACGATTCCAAGCTCTGAAATGGAGATAGATGCCCAAAAGTCAACTGAGGAATTACATTTTTCAATGCTTTTATTGTCCTCTCTCACGCAGCGACCAAACAGACTCTTTAAAATTTAAATAAAATCTGCAGTGTTTGGATTCTCCATGCCAAACGTCACCCAAGAGCCACGTCTTCTTACGCCTCACTCATAAAACCCAGTGGAATGGCAGCACTGGGCTCAGTGCTAAACTGGAAATCCATTACCTCGGCCTGTTATTACACATGAGTTTGTGAGGGAATTGCCAATCAGCAGTGTGGTGGCAGGCAGAGAAAGAGAGATGCTGTTCTTCTGAGCATCAATATTTTGTCTAGCGGCCAAAGGGGTTACACGGATTGTTTTTCTTGGTGGGACCAGCTTTCAGCAGGGTAGGAAGAAAGGAAAGGAACCTCTCGTGCATGCACTGAATCATTACTGACTCTTGGAGGGACGCCAGCTTTCGCTGACGTTTTCTTGGCAGGCCTTATAGCGGGGTGGTTTGCCGTTGCCTTCCCCGGCCGTTATTACCTTTCCCCCAGCTAACTGGGTACTCATTTTACCGACCTCGGGAGGATGGAAGGCTGAGTCGACCCGAGTAACCGTCAATCTATTCAAGCAAAAAAGCAGTCTAGCAACACTTCTGTAGTTCTAGCTTCTTTATCAAACCACGTTTTGGGACAGGCTGCATGCTTGCTTTGCTCTGTTCTGCTTTCGCTGTTAAGGCTTGACATCACACACACTCTTGTTTGCACCATTATGATAACCTCTTAACTGCCTTGACAGAAGAGATGAGGCCTTACTCTGGGCTAGTTATAGCAGGGCTGGGCAACATGTAGTCTGTAGTTTCCCCCTGCCCCATGGTTGCTTTTTTGCTCCCCTGACCCACTATTGAATTTGCCACAGTGTGCCTTGTTTGCAAGCAAAATCACGCTCTGCGCTGCTTGCAAAATTGCTGCCTTTTTTGTTTTGTTTGTTACTGTCACCACCAATTCAGCTACTGTGGCAAGAGAAGAGTGCAGCCCCAGTGGGTTCCAGGGGGTGGAGGTGGCAATTCAGCCTCCTGACCCCCAGAAGTCGCCCACCCCTGAGTTAGAGGAACTTACCTTATTACCAGGAAGGAAAAAGCATGTTTGTACATTAGCAAGGTTTTCCCACCTACTACAGGAGGTATCTTGCATCTGCTTTCAGTCTAACTTTTTCTGAATGGCACCCACTGACATTAATGGCATGGGGTTATCTCTGGTTATCTGGTCTACATTCCTTTTTTCTTCTTTTTTTAGTAAGGCGCTATAAAGAATAGCCTGTACTATCATTAGGAGGGCGATATGAGAACGTTAGGAAAACACTGCAATCCTAAACAGACCTACTCAGAAGTAAGTCTCACTGAGTTCATTGGGGTTTACTCCCAGGTCAGCAGGGAGAGGATTGCAGCCTGATTCATATGACCCTTGCTGCACATTCAGATATGCCATTCATTGTTTGAAGATGTTGTTTCTTGACGTCTGTGAAAAAGAACAAGAGTGGGTAATATGAACGAAATCAAAACTGATGTTCAATATGCTGTACCTTTTCAGTGTTGCCTATCCAACCCTATCAACCGCCATAGTTCATTTTCGTTGGGGACGCATTTATTTGAGAAGTAGAAGCCGATGAATGATATTCCCAGTGCTTCATTTTATTTTTACGTCTTCCATCTCTTTTGAGCCACCCATCTTCTTTTTTTGTATCAATAAAGATTGTTAAAAAAAAAAGTATTGATCTTTTGTCCTGAAACATTTCTTTCCAATTTTAAATGTCCTTACTATTTATCTATTTATTATTTATTTTTAAAAAGCTCTATATATCAGGTTTTGCAATTGTATATGTCAGGTTGTGAGATATGTTTACAGTATTACACCCTCTTCGTCAGAGTAGCTATAATTGAAAGGTTAGTAAATATGTCATTTCCAGGCAGGGATCCAACATTCAGTCCTCACCCCAACTGTGAAGTGGTGTTCTCCTTCCCTGTAGTGTGCTCATCCCAATCTCAGTTTAGTTTCCACTAGCTGGGTTATGCTGTGCCTGCCTGTTTGGAAGCCCTGGGATTCCAAGGCCTTCCCAGTGGGATGGTCAGGGGGGCAGCTGCAATGCTGGAGTTAACAACTGATGTGGGACTAGAGAAGGGAAAGGCAACATTTTGGGGGCCTGTGGACACTTTTTGGCAATTTGACCAACTGCCCTGGGCACAACCACAAAATGGGTGCACTGCAGATAATAGCATCAATCTGCAGCCACCTGCCATCTTCATTTCCTAAAAATGTCTTTGAATCCCACATGGGGCTCAGAAGATTCATGGGAAAAGAAGATGGGAGCAGCTAGGGACCCTCACTTTTGCTTTGAAGTGATCCTAGCCACCAATAAGAAATGTTATTTTTTTACAAAATAAAAAGTGGGAGGTGTGCAGCACCTCAGCAGGCATCAAGGAAGATATCTGAGGGTGCACTGGTGCTCATGGGTGCCATATTGCCCACCCCTGGACAAGACCAAGCACAACATGGGGAAAGGACAAGAGGAACATCCAGTTCATAACCAAGGCAACTTTGAAAGGTCTACAAATATTGGCTGGCAGAAGTAGCCATCCAAAATATATGGTTGCCACCAACTCTGTCCTTTCTCCAATCCTGATGAGATATGCAGGCTTTGGAGGTACTCATATCCTGTGAGAAATAAGCAGTGAGGGCCTCTGAAAGCTCAGCATGGGTATACATACCAGCCCCATACTTCTTGTAAGAGGGATATGGGTAGAGACTAGGTCCTGTAGTAATGGCTGTGCTTTGAGGGAGTCAATAGCAGTGAGACTGCTTACTACCTCTAGTAGACTCCAAAGCCGTGTGTGCAGTCAGAGATGAACCCCTGCACAACTCTCCCTTTGGCCTGGGGCAGATGCCACGAATGCACTTTCCCAAATTAATAATATAAGAACATAAGAAGAGCCCTGCTGGATCAGACCAAGGATCCATCTAGTCCAGCACTCTGTTAGCACAGTGGACAACCAGCCATCGGCCAGGGATGAACAAGCAGGACATGGTGCAACAGCACCCTCCCGCCCATGTTCCCCAGCAACTGGTGCACACAGGCTTATTGCCTCGAATACTGGAGATAGCTTGCAACCATCAGGGCTAGTAGCCATTGATAGCCTTTGCATCCAGGAATTTATCCAATCCCCTTTTAAAGCCATCCAGATTGGTGGCCATCACTACATCTTGTGGTAGTGAGTTCCATAGTTTAACTATGCGCTGTGTGAAGAAGTACTTCCTTTTATTTGTCCTGGATCTCCCACCAATCAGCTTCATGGATGACTCCGGGTTCTAGTATTTTGAGAGAGGGAGAAAAATGCCTCCCTGTCCACATTCTCCATACCATGCATAATTTTGTACACTTCTATCATGTCTCCCCTTAGTCTCCTTTTTTCCAAGCTAAACAATCCCAGTTGATGTAACCTTCCCTTGTAGAGGAGATGCTCCAGCCCCTTAATCATTTTAGTTGTCCTTTTCGGCACTTTTTCCAGCTCTATAATATCCCTTTTATAGTGCCACAATAAGCTTGAAAACATATTTATGGACCCCTGCAGCTACTTGGCTGCTGCTATTGAGGGAGAAACATGGGCGAGTAGATTTAGACTTTCAAAAACTCCCAGTTTCTTGCTTCCCATTGTGCAAATGCTTGACTGTCCTCTCATGGGAAGGATCAAGCTCCCTTCTACTACCCTCCATTTTTAGCCAAGTGCTCAAATGAGTTCCATTGTCATATTGGGGCATGACATTACTATTTTCCTTACTTTTCTGCTGCATTTGGTGAAATGTCTTCATTTGTACATTATGGTAATCATTGATCTACTTTCGTTTTGCAGAAGAGAGAGTTTGATGTGGACAGTCTCAGCAGATCGGAACTGAGGATGCTTCTGAGTGTTCTAGAAGGGGAGCTGGAGGCACGAGATCTTGTGATTGAAGCTTTAAGGGTACGTTGTGGGTTGGTTAGATCTTTGTTTTCCTAGATAGAATTAACAGTTTTATGGCATTGTGTTATTATACTTAAACTGGGGCAGGGAACTCTTTTCACCCCGAAGGGCTAAACCTCCTGCCAGCAATGTTGGGGGGGGGGGGCACAGTGAAGGGTAGATGGGCCCCAAAGCCAAAAGTGGGCAGGGCCAAAGCCATGTAAACAGACACATACATTCATATGCACACACCCATTCTCACACATAAGATTCGTCCCCCTCATGAAGATTCCTACTTGTGCTGTAATTAAGCTTCAAAAAACCCTCCCACTGGCTCCAATGGGAGACTTTTTTCAAGCCAAACCACTGCTGAGGAGGTGAGGAGTGGAGGTGCAGGCTGGTTTGGGAGGCCCATGGGCTGCATCCCACCTGGTTCCCCACTCCTAAACCAATACCATTGGACCTTCCTTCTACCCATTGCTTTAAGTAACAACATTCTGTGGTGCTAAAGCAGCCTTCTCCAACCCGGCCCCCTCCAGATATTTTGGACTACAAGTCCGATCAGCCCCAGCCAGCATGACCAGCTGGGGCTGATGGGAGTTGTGGTCAAAAACATCTAGAAGGCATCAGCTTTGGGGAGGCTGGGCTAAAACATCTCGGGTTCAAAGCGGGGACTTTTCTGTTGCAGCTTCAGTCTGCCTGAACTTCCTCTCTAATGTATCCTTCCGGAGCCTGATATGTGTCTGAATCATTGCTTGCATACAGGAAAAACACTGTTTCATGACGTGATATGTGATTCTGTTATTGTTTTTCCCTCTGTTTTATTGACTTTTCATTTCAATCATGCAAAAAACCATAAAATCCAATAAAAAAAATCACAATAAATTTACAGATCAATTTGCAAATGAGCAAACCCATGTATCATAATTTCCTCAAACCATGGGATAATCAGACTAAAAAGTGAGAATTGCTTGGATGGATATTGATGTGATGATACTGTTGATGATGTTAATTGTTCTTGAATTATAAGTTAAGACTGCAGTCCTGCGGATCAAGGGTGGGCAACTTGTAGCCCTACAGTTATTTTGGCCTACGACGCCTATCAGTTCTCACCATTGCCTATACCAGCTATAGACACTTACCTGGGATAAGCGTCATTAAACATTGCAGGATTGTACAGTTAGTTTTTGTAATCGGAGGCAAACAAAGCTTTTTATAAGCGGCCCCTACTAATACACTTCTATGAAGAATCACGCCCTGTGGCTATACGAACTTTCTTTAATGAAAATACCAGGGCCAAAACAGACATTACTTTAAATCCTTGTCTAGCAGCTATGTCTTTTTGTTCATGTTTACTCTTGAGTAGGGGCAGCTCCTCCAATCCAGATCTCCACCCCACACACACTTGGCCCCTGATCCAAATTGCACCTATGTAGAGTAAAAGAGATTGACCCTGTTCAGAAGACACACTAAGCCACGGTGCTTAAACATTTTGACCTAATTTTTTTGGTTAAGAACCATTCTTAACCATAGTAGCTACATAACCACTGTTTAAACACACTGGCCTGGTTCAGAAAACACACTAAACCATGCTGCTTAACCACAAAATGGAATTTTGTGGTTAAGCAGCATGGTTTATTTAGCATGTTGTATGAGCCAGGACATTAACTATTTGCTACAAAAGGGATAGCAGCCTAACCATGGCTTAGCATCTTGTCTGAAGAGGCCTGGAGAGAGAGAAAGAGAGAGAGAGAGAGAGAAGAGAGAAGACATAGCTGCTGGGCACAGATCTAAAATAATACCTGTTTTGGTCCTCATGGAGAATATCAATGAGATGGTAGGTGAGGTGTAGATTTATTTATTTATTTATTTATTTATTATTTATTGCATTTATAACCCACCTCTTTTCCTCCAAAGGACTCAAGACAACATACATAATACTCCTCGTCCTCTCCATTTTATCTTCACCACAACAACCCTGTGAGGTAGTTTGGGCTGAGAGTCTGTGACTGGCCGAAAGCCAGCCAGTGAGCTTCCATGGCCAAATGGTACTAGAATCCAGATCTCAGGACTCCCAGTCTGGCACTCTAGCCACTACATCACACTGGCTCTCTAGATTTATACACAACTTTCCAGAGAAATCTTGCCCTTTGGGGCATCCTAAAGTTTAGCCTTTAGTCCCTATGTGTTTTGCATGATTTCCTGTTTGGCAGGCTGTTTGGCACATCTGCTTCAGCGTTATGTTAATTTAAGGGGAAACAATGAAGATGAAAAGCTACTCAGTGTGACATCTAAACAGTTGCTCTCTCTTGTACACACTGAAGGTATTAGGCCATACTTCTTTATAGGGTATCTAATATGACAGTTGCCACAAAAAGACGAGATTGAGAGGTTTTTCAGTAGTGCAAGTTGTGAATAAAGATCAGCTAGGCACACAAAATCCGACGTCCCTAAGTTTGGTTTCCAAGGAAGGCAACATTCAAAATGTATTGCGAACGCCCAGTCAAGCTACAGAGGCTGGTAGATTGTATACAACGGGCTACATAAAATATGGATGGAGCCGCTATTTATTGTTTGTAGCAGCATTCCTCTGATTGTGAACTGCCCAGAAAGCCTTGGCTATTGGGCAGTATAAAAATGTAATAACTAAAATAATGGTAGCAGGCGGCGAGTAAAAAGTTGTTTACAGGCGACCAGGCAAATTTGAAAGTTTTTTTGTGTTTTTTAGTATTACCCTAACAGTGCTATGTTTCGACCAGACCTATATATATTGCGCCACTCTTTTTTGTGAACTTGTTTGTAAGGTTATCCCCAGCTCATCCACAACATATGTGGGTGTGATGTGATATAGTGGTTAGAGCAGTCTTCCCCAAGCTGGCACTACAATTACCCAGGCCATTGGCAGAGTCCAGTGGACCAACAACATATTGCTGGTGATAAGCCCCTTAATGCTGCCCCCCTACCGAAGCCCCCTGCTGCACCACTCATCTAAGCACCCTGAGTCCGCCTGCCACCAGTGCCACCAAAGCCTGCCCACCTCCAAAGCCCCCACCACCATCAAATCCCACCTGCTGGCTGCTCAAGCCCCCCACCTCCCCCCACTACCAAAATTTGCCCACCACCAAAGCCCCGGTCTCCTGCCTGCAACTACTGAAGCTCACCTGCAGCTGCCCAAGGCCACCAGAGCCGTCCTCCCAAGCTCACCGCCCTCCCATCACCCAGCCAGCCAAAATTCCCTTCCAAGTGTTTTTTTTTACTGGGGGAGGGGGATTCCTACTTCTACTCCTCCTGCTCTTCCCCCTTCTGCTGGGTAGACCACTACTTAAGTGCCACGGGATGCAGCCAGCCACGCTTGCAGATCCCACAGCTTGTGACTTCCTCCGCAAACCTTCCATGTTGAGTAGCGGTGATCTGAACAATCCAATACTGTCTTTGGGAAAGGCTCAGCCATAGGAGCAACCTGAAGACCACCTTGTAACCTCATTGGCCATGTCTTTTCCCCTCCCCCTGTGAAAGGCAGCTTTATGCTCTTAAAAATATAAGTTGAAATAGGGTGATGCAGGAAGGGCACTCTGCTGGCCTGGCCTGATCTAGAAAGAAGCATTTCCACTCATTTCCAGGATTGTTTTTAGAACACAAAAGCCCTGTGGGACAACCAGCATATCCCACAGGTGCAGCGGAAGCGGCTCACCGCAGAGCGGCTCCGTTGGATACTGCCCATGGGGTGGTGGGTATCCTAGGCTCTCTTCTTTCCTATTCTCTACGCCGTCTTAACATACTGTACAAGCGTTGCAACTGGATCAAGCCTTTTGTCTTGAAGTTTATAATAGATAAACATAGCGGCTGATGCCTTATTTCCTTGACTAATTAAGTCATAAACATGCAGGTTTTGTTTTTGATATCAATCATCTCTGGGATAGTTTGTTTAGGTTTGTTGCATTTTCATTTCTAATTTGGTTTGCCTTTTTAAAAACTCTGCAGGTGGTAAATGAGTATTTGCCTGTGAAAATAAATTTAGATCTCACCTCATGCTCTGTCGTGCAAATAATTAGAGAGAAAGGAGATAGATGGCACTGGATTCCTCCAAAATTAACAGAGCACATGAGCTGAGAATAAATTGCATCAGATGCCAAGAAGTCACCCCTCTCGATACTTATTTCAAAGTTAACAGCAGAGGAGTCTTTAATGGAAATATATATATACCATAGTGCTAAAGCAGGGGGAAAATAAATTCAGTTCATAAATAAACAAGGGAATCGTTGATTTATGGGATGGTTCCAGATTTAGGGTCTGTTCACAAAGCATGTTAACCCACAGTCAGTAGTTGAGTGTGGGTTGTTGTTGAACCATGGGCTGTTTGTTGAACCATAGTTTGCTGAATCCAGAACACCTTCTGCTGAGTGGCTTGTTAACCATGCAGTGTGCCTTGTTAATCACCCTGAACAACCCAACAAAAAACCATGGGTTCTCAATCCGGCTTGTTCAAGAAAAATAAGCCATAGTGCATGCTTAACAAGCCACCCTTCAGAAGATGTCCTGGGTTCAAACCCATGATTCAACAACAACCCACACTCAACCACTGAGTGTGGATTACCATGTTGTGTGAACATATACTAAATTGCTCGAATTTTGGTGCAACTAATTTGCAGAGCAATCCTAGGTGGCGTGGAAGTGGGGAGTGAAGTGGGCACTTCCAAAGCCCCTGCTGCTGATTTGGAGAAGGGTCCGGCCTAACTTTACCCCAGCACCTGTGGGATTTTTTAAAAATCTCTCCTGGATGGTTCCAACAAGAAGGGAAATATCTGCCCTGAAAGGTCCCTCTAAGATCCCAGTCTTAGAGTTTCACAGGGGGAGTGCCGGGGCCTTAGATGTAAGGCTGTCTCTACCTATTTAGTGTCTGAGAACACTGCCAGCAGTAGATTTATGCTTGTGGAGCTTTCCGTGGGTGTACCAGGGGCTTGTGGCAGCATGTCCTCCTTGCAGTTGGAACTCTCCTCTGTCAATGGAGGGGCCCTTCTATCCCATCTGCTTTGCATGCAGAAGGTCCCGGGTTCAATCCCCAGCATCTCCAGGTAGGGCTAGGAAAGAATCCTGCCCAAAACCCTAGAGGGCTGCTACCAGTTAGTGTTGACAATGCTGGGCTAGAAGGACCAATGGTCTAAGTTAGGAGAGGGCAGCTTCCTAGTTTCCTTTTGGCTGTGTATTAATAGGAAAAATGTGGGTCAAGAATGCTCTTGCTTAGGCACTACATGTTTTTCTTAAACAGAATTCTCTAGTAAAATTCATTGCCTTGAGTTTGAACGGACTGGAATCCATTCAGGATAACTGGACAAGAGTGATAATGTTTTTATTTAAACACAGGAAAGATATGAGTAGGGGGACTGGGAAATAAATACCTCTAAAGATCAGATCTGAGGTCCCTAGACAGATATTAAAACCAAGCTTTTCGGATGTTTACAGATTCCAATCAGAATTTCAGTTTCAGAGGGTATAAAAGTAGCCAAGAAGGATCACTTGCTCAGACTGTAGCTTTAAAAAGACGAGCAACTTGTTAGAAGTGAATCTGGAGTGTTATGATGCTGTTTCAGATGAATGTAGCCCTTGCAAAATAGATTGCGTTCCATATTTGGTTATGTTTCTCTGATGCAGCATGTGTATAATTTTTAGAGCACAGTGGGGAGCTGTAAGTGGAAAAGGCACAGTATACATAAGCATTGTGTGTATAAAGTATGCTCACTCTGCATATAGTGCACTCCATGTTTTACAACTAGCTTGTGTTATGTTTAGGTTTAGATGCCATTTGAACTAGAAAATATGTGGACAGAACTGGTAGGGATTAGGCAAGAAGAAATATTTTATATTTTTGCAAGGAACTGTTTGGTGGTGGTAAGGATAATAGAAATGCTAAACTAATTTTTCTTAATTTAGGTTAGTCCTTCATCACAAACCATCTAATCAAAATACTGGCCAGGGTCTGTCTTGCATAATAAAGTAGCAACTAATACCAAGATCAAGACCATGAACACAGATAATACAGTATCTGGACTAAGAAACTTCCAGGTAACCTTTGTCCCAGAATTTCAGAGTAGCCCTGAAATCAACCATATCATAACAGCTGGGGTACACGCATGATCCACCTGCATGATTGTATGGATTAGTCCTGGAAAAGGCCAGATCATACATTTTTCTTAGTCACACTGTAACCATACCTCTAGAATTTTGTGCGGTATTGACATAAAGCTGGCTCCCTGCATAGTTTGTGCATTGGGAACATGCCCTCCCTTCTCTGGAGATAACTCTTCTCCTCTCTCATCTTGCAGTGTTAACCATGGTTCAAGAGTTCCATTTGCATTGATGAGAAATATGCAGAGGCGGCCTTCCCATGAGTCATGATGGCCCGTGTGACTCATGTGACAGACTGGGAGGGGTGGTGGATTACACTCCCGATCTGCACCACTACAACCATGTTTCCCTGGCCAGCTGGTCAGCTCACTATTGCTGACGTTGTCCACCACCCATTGCCACTATTGGTGCTGCCCACCTGGTTGGCCACTGCTGCTGGCAAACTGGGGGAGACAGAGAGGAGGGTTTGCCTGCTTCAGGTGATGCAATGGCTTGCACCATTCTTGTGACTATGGTTAATGCTATCTAGGTAATTTCTTGGCCATAGCTTAGGAACATAGGTAGCTTCCTTAAACTGAGTCAGAACCTTGGTTCATCTAGCCCAGTGTTGTTGGCCCTAACTGGCAGTGACTCCCAGGGTTTCAGGCAATGTTATCCACAGTTAATGTTATCCATGGATGGCACCAGCACGCACACAACTCTAAATCATAGGACCAAACATTCTCCTTAAGCACAACTATACGTGACTGGTTTATTTATTTCTGAGTAGGCATACATGCCACTGATTCTGATTGGGACTGCAGTGCTCCAGGGGAGGTGTTAAGCTTTCTTGAAGACATGTTTTCATCCTGAAATTTCACCCCTCAAAATGGAGAAGGTTCTTTCTGTTTTTAAATCCCACCCACCCCTTCTCACAGGGGGGTGGAATTTTGGAATGAAACCCCTTAAATCCCTCTTCCGGAGCACTGCAGCCTCAGTCTGACTCAGTCAGCCACGCACACTTATTCTGAAGTAAATTAGAAGACCATTTAGTTTAGCCCATAGTTCATGCAAATGAGAGAAGATAAGATGGAATTCTCTCCAGAGCAAGGGGTGAAGAGATGAACTTCCCAGTTCTAAGGCTGGCTTCTGATTGGTAAATCATGGTTTGCAGTAGTGATGGTTGAACTCCTCACAGCTCAGTTCAGAATTGGGTCAGCATTATGAGTATCTTTGCAGGATACCCCACCCCCACCCTGGAAGAGTACTAAACTGACTCACAATGAGAGTATCACTAGTTTCCAGTGATTCAATGTTACACTTGTAGCCAACACTTGTGAGATAATTCATATTTTGTTAATCCCCGTGCCGCTTACCCTACATCCAGGTTTTTGGGTTTACAGGCGTTCATCAGGTAGAGAATTCTTTGTGGAGATGGGTCTTAAGAAGATGGAAAAGGAGAAAAGGAGGAGAAAGAACATATAACTTGCCAGAAGCAGAACATTTCTTTAGAGCCCAGATAGTTCCTTAGGGAGCAAAGTATAATCAGCAAAATTATCTGCTTAATTTGCTGGTACACTAGAAAAGCTTAATTGGCGAATATAATCTTAATAGTTCAACTGTGCTCCTATAGTTAGATGGGAATTTCTGTTTGTTTTCTAAGCACAGTGAGCCTAAATCTACTAGATTTCTTGGAAGTTTAAAGACTTATGTAGAGAAGATCGGCATTTTCATCCGAATAATAATATTTGCCGGAATGTGGCTGGTCACATTATAGCATCATTCCCTGCAATGTTGGTTTAGTCTTCTGATGTAAGCAGTGGTACATTCCATCCTTGCTCTTACTGGTTAGAGCATATCATATGATTGGCGTACATGTTCAGTATTCATGATTTAGATGTGAAAGAGCATGTGTCGTTGAATTAAGGCAGAACATTATAGCAGAGAGAATGAAAAATGACCACAATATGTTATTGACAGCTCAGCAAAATACCGAACAGTTTATTGAAGGCCACAGAAAAGTTGGTATACTATCACAAACTATATCAAGAAAATGAATAAATTAAAATAGGTCATTTTCAGGAAAGAATGCATTTCCACTGGGCATGCCGTTGACATTATTTTTGCGAGAAGTTATCTATTTGAAGTTACATTGTTAATGAATTAGTTTAAAGGATGTTACGATCAAGACACAGGCAGCCTGCGTGCGAAATTATGAAACAGATTGGGGGCTGTACATCATTTAGAAACTGAAATTAATTAACATAGCCTTCCCCAACCTGGTCCTTTCCAGATGTGCTGGACTAAAACTCCCCAGGCAGTATGGCCAAACATGGACCAAAAAATGGGATGGTTTCTCTTTAGGATAAGTCTCCTTTTTTGTAAGGGCTGCCTACATTATGTGATCTACAGCAGCCTTCTCCAATCTGGTGCCCTCCAGATGTTTTAAAAGGTTGGAGAAGGCTGATGTTCCCCAACCTTCCACTTTCGAGGCTGCTGGTGTAAGAGAGTTTAGTCCTTTTGATGGTATCAGTGCTAAACCATCTATACTCAGCCTGATCAAACCATCTGGGCACCATTTCTTTGTAGATTGTCATCTCTTGGGGTCCCTCTTCTTTAAGGCTGAGTCATTTCTGTTTTAGAAAAGCTTTTGATCTCTCATAACAGTCTAATGTTAGCTGCTCTGCATTCTTGATCTGATGTAGTTGTTTTATGTATTATGTATGATTGTTTTTATCTATATTTTAATTATTGCAAATCTCCCTGATTTTTTACCAGAAAAGGTGGTATATAAATGATTTAAAAGAACAATCATAAATAAGAATAATCTTCCTCAGCCAAATGATCCTTGTTTCTTGATTTGATTGTTTATTTTATATCCCACTTTTTTGCCAAATAAATGGTCCTCAAGGTGGTTAATAATATTCGGATTAACAAAATCTTAATTAAAACATATTATAAAAACAAGCTAAACACACAATTAAAACCAGTCTTTCTGCCATTGAGTGTACAATTGGATGAATGAACATGCCATGGGAACCAATGACAGTGTTCAGTGTTCAGATGTCACACTAAACTATGGTTTAATGAAAGATGAACAAGCCACGCCTTGCCCCCCAGGCTCGCCTGTTCCCCTCTTCCTCCTGCATAGCAGGTGTGTCAATGATTGGCCAGTAAGAACTAGCATTATATCTCAACCAGGATTCCTGATTAGTTACTTTCCTAACAGATCCGAAGCCAGGGTTTGTAGCTGGCTTACAATTCCGGGCTTGTTTGGAAGTCAAAACTCAGGAGTCGGATCTGTCTATAATGCTCAGCATTTTCTTACTGGAGAATTCCTGGTAACTGAAAATGCTCCTCCTGGCAGGAAAAGGAAAAGTCAAATGTAGGAGATTAGGCAGTATGCTTGTTTGTGAATGATAAGCTAAGATTTTGCAGAATTCTGGCTTCTCGTTTGAGTGAACTCAGCCATTGTGTCCTAGTTCCACACACACACACACACACACACACACACACACACACACTTCAATGGAAAGTACCTTATTCAAAATGTGTTGGACTTTTTTGGTCAGATAGTCAAGTTTGTTTATATATATATTTTTTTAAAAATCTACCTCAGCTGGATTTGTTATTAATTGCAATTACATCTGCTTCAGTTGTTTTTAAAATGAACCCTAAGTTACTAAAAGTCTCAGCGTGTACACACAACAGACATCTGCTGAAACCAAATGAAATTGTGGGCTCCCAAAAAATAGCTCAAAGTTAGAATTGAGTTCTTTGAAAGGTTACGGCAGCCAGCTAGGGAAATTACTTTCAGATTCCTTGTTTGATTTCTGAAATTGAAAGCTCTCGCCTGAGAGTATCCTATAGCCTCTACCTAGGCACTTGAGTACATTGACCTTGGTTCAGCTTATTCGGTGTCTTGGAAATGGAGCCAGCAATATGAGATAGTTTAGCAGTATGCGCCCCATGCAGATAGTCAGAAGGATATGCCAGCCTTTCTCTGTTGGCTGATTTGAAAAGACAGGGAAGTTTGCAAAGGAGGACTATAATCAGAGACCTATAACTTCCATAACCCCAGCCATCATGGCCAATGGTCAGGCATTATATGGGTTGTAGACCAAAACATCTGGAGGGTACCAAGTTTCCTGTCCCTGGCCTGTATGGTAACCTGCATGAATTCTAAGCTAGTTCTGTGGAATTTCTCCAAACAAGTCCTTTTCTCCAGAAGCTATAATTTGGGCATTATCACGACTGGTCCCCTGGCTTGCTCGATTGTGGTTCATTGACTCCAGGATAGAGGTGCACAAGCTGCAAGCCCCACTATGGATACTGTGGTTCCTCCTTGCCACTGCCAAATTCCTCTCTTCCTATTTCCCCAGTCCCTGTACTCCCCCTCCCCCCTCCCCAAGATCTTCATACAGATTCATAAAGTGGAGGCTGAACCCAATGGGTTCAGCACCTTGGATAGCTCCTTTAGAGTTCAGACGAGTTCTGACTGAAACCCAGATTCACAGCCCTACTGAAATCAGACCCACCACCTCAACTAGATTTCTCATTGCTAGTAGCAAGGAAAGTGTGATCTGTGTCAGGATTGCTGAGGTGTGTGTGTGTGCAGCTATTGACCCCTGAGCCCACATCACCTGCAGCCCTTGGGGCCAAAGAGCTTGCACGCCCTGCTCTAAAAGTTGTGTGTATCCCTGTGTCCTAGTCATTCTCTTCTGGGGATCCCTATAGCAGGTAAACATGTCCCTTGTAGCCCCTCTGTTAGGCTGGCTCCAGATCCCCATTAATGAGAATGTAGGAAAGTAATGCAATTCACTGAAGTTGGTAGCTCATTCCATGTAGGAGTTCTTATTGAGTTCAGAAGAACATCTCGAGGTCAACAAAACATTGTCATAGTGAACTGCCCAGAGAGCTCCGGCTATTGGGCGGTATAGAAATGTAATAAATAAATAAATAAATAAATAAATCTCTCTTTGCCTTAGTCACTCCCTTCTGGAGAGGAGGAGACTAAGGCAGCTGTCAGAGGAGGAAAGTGTCATTTCCTAGACTTAGGATGATGGGAATATCAGATTAGACCAGCCTTTCCTGACCTGGTGCTTCCAGATGTTGTGGACCTCAACCCCCAGCAGCCCTAACCAGCATGGCCAATGGGTAGGAATTCTGGGAGTTGCCATCCAAAACATCTGGAGGGCAGCAGGTTGGAAAACTGGTCTACACTGACATTTCACAATTTCAGGCAGGGGTCTTTCCCAGCCTTATCAGGAGATGTCAAGGTTTGAACCTGGGACCTTCTGCAGACAAAGTTCATGCTGTACTACTGATATAAAGCTATGGAGGACATCTTTGGAAGAAGATTTTAGAAGATCTTCACTGTACTGGATCTTACAGGGTGCAAAGACAGTGCCTGGAATAAGGTTTTATTTAGAGTGACCACATGAAAAGGAGGACAGGGCTCCTGTATCTTTAACAGTTGTATAGATAAGGGAATTTCTGCAGGTGTCATTTGTATGAACGCAGCACCTGGTGAAATTCCCTCTTCATCACAACTGTTAAAGCTGCAGGAGCTCTGTCCTCCTTTTTGTATGGTCACCCTAGTTTTCTCCAAATGGGTGGGCAGACTCATATGGAGGAAGTCAGGAGGAGAGGCAATCTGGGAGATGTTTAGGACCTTGGATCTATAATAGCCTTTCAGGTTGGAATCAGCATCTTGAATTGGATCAGGAAGCTAACCAATAGGCAGTTCAGTTGCTGCAGCTCAGGTGTTAAACATCCCTTCTCTCCTTTCCTTAACAATAGTTGGCTAAGGCATTCTTTGCCAGATGGAGCTTCCAAACACTCTTCAAGGGCATTCCCAAACAGAGTTCCTTGTAGTCCTTAAAGTTACAAAACCAGGAACAACGATGCTTGCTAAGTCCTTCTGCTTAAGAAAATGTTTTCAGGATATATTATTATTATTATTATTATTTATTTATATAGCACCATCAATGTACATGGTGCTGTACAGATAACACAGTACATAGCAAGACCCTGCCGCATAGGCTTACAATCTAATAAGTTGTAGTTAACAATAAAGAGGGAAGGAGAATGCAAACAGGCACAGGGAAGTGTAAACAGGCACCGGGTAGGGTAAAGCTAATAGTATAGAGTCAGAACAAACTCAATATTTGAAGGCTATAGGGAAAAGAAAAGTTTTTAGCTGAGTTTTAAAAGCAGTGATTGAGTTTGTAGTTCTCAAGTGTTCTGGAAGAGCGTTCCAGGCGTAAGGGGCAGCAGAAGAAAAAGGACGAAGCCGAGTAAGGGAAGTGGAGGTCCTTGGGCAGGCGAGAAGCATGGCATCAGAGGAGCGGAGAGCCCGGGCGGGGCGATAGTGTGAGATGAGAGAGGAGAGATAGGGAGGAGCTAGACCGTGAAGAGCCTTGAAGGTCAGCAGGAGAAGTTTATATTGGATTCTGGAGTGAATTGGAAGCCAATGAAGAGATTTCAGAAGTGGAGTGACATGGTCAGAGCGGCGGGCCAGGAAGATGATCTTAGCGGCAGAGTGGTGGACAGAGACCAGCGGACTGATGTGAGACGAAGGAAGGCCAGAGAGAAGAAGGTTGCAGTAGTCCAGCCGAGAGATAACCAGAGCGTGAACGAGAGTCTTGGCAGAAGAGACAGACAAAAATGGTCGAATCCTGGCAATATTATATAGGAAGAAACGACAGGATTTAGCTGCAGCCTCGATGTGAGGAGTAAAGGAGAGCGAGGAGTCAAATATAAAGCCAAGACTACGAGCTTCCTTGACCGGAGTAAGCGTGACATCGTTGACAGTAAGAGAGAATGAGAGGTGAGGAGAAGGTTTAGGAGGAAAAACAAGCAATTCAGTCTTTGCCATGTTAAGTTTCAAACGACGATGAAGCAGCCAGGCTGAGATATCTGAAAGACATGCTGAGATACGATCGTGAACATCTGGAGAAAGTTCCGGAGATGAAAGATATAATTGTGTATCATCGGCATACAGGTGATATTGGAGGCCGTGAGATTGAATAAGCTTGCCCAAGGGCAGCATGTATAGAGAGAACAACAACGGGCCAAGCACCGAGCCTTGCGGAACCCCAACTGAAAGGGGAAAAGAGGAGGACGAGCTACCGTTAGCCGACACGCTGAAAGAGCGACCCTCTAGATAGGAGGCGAACCAGTTATAGACAGAGCCACAGAGTCCAAGGTCATGGAGGGAATCTAAGAGAAGATCGTGATCAACCGTGTCAAAGGCTGCGGTTAGATCAAGGAGAATAAGAATGGAATAATGGCCTTTAGACTTGGCAGTAAGGAGATCATTGGTGATCTTGGTAAGGGCTGTTTCAGTGGAATGCAAAGGACGGAAGCCAGATTGAAAGGGATCCAGAGCAGAGTTATTAGAGAGAAAGTCAAGACAACGAGAGTAGACCAGACGTTCCAGGATCTTTGAGACAAAGGGCAGGAGGGAGACAGGTCGGTAGTTAGACAGTGATAGTCGATCAAGAGTGGGTTTTTTGAGAATGGGAGAGACTGTAGCATGTTTAAAAGCAGAAGGAAATGAACCAGAGGACAGAGAAGAATTAATGATGTGAAGCAAGGACGGGAGAATAGCGGGGATAAGATTAATAAAGACGCGAGAGGGAATCGGATCACGGGAACAAGTGGAAGGCTTCGATGAGCGCAGTATTTTAGACAGTTCATCAGCTGAGACCGAAGGGAACGCCGAGAGAGTTGAAGGAGGAACTGACAGGTGAGGGGCAGGAGCTGGAAGCGGAGCAGAGTTGGCTAGATCTGAGCGTATAGTTTGGATTTTAGCATTGAAGAAAGAGGCAAAGTCGTTGGCAGACAGAGAGGCGGGGAGAGATGGCGGATTAGGCTTCAGAAGAGAATTGAAGGACGCGAAGAGCCGCTGAGGGTGCTTAGCATTTGACTGGATCAACGTTGAGTAGTGCTGCTGTTTGGCCAGTGAAATGGCAGAAGAGAAGGAGGAGAGAACAAATTTGTAGTGGACAAAGTCCGCCCAGTCCTTGGTCTTACGCCACAGGCGTTCGGCTGCCCGGGAACAAGAGCGAAGGTAGCGGAGGAAAGAGGTGAGCCACGGTTGGGGTTGAGAGGGTCGAACTATCCGAGTTGTAGATGGAGCAAGATTATCAAGAGTTGAAGATAAGGAGGAGTTAAAGGAGGAGACGGCTGAGTCCAAGGAGACGGCTGTGTAGACAGAAGGGAGAGAGGAGGCTAAAGACTGAGAAAAAGCCTCGTAGTTGATAGAATGCAGGTCACGACAAGGGCGTGAAGCGGGACGTGAAGGAGGGGGATTGTGAGTGATATTGAAAGAGACTAGATGATGATCTGACAGAGGAAAGTCAGCAATAGAAAAGTCCAGGACAGAGCAGTTCCGAGTGAGGACAAGATCCAGACAGTGTCCAAGGGAATGAGTGGGTGCTTCAGAGCAGAGCTTAAGATCGTAAGAGGAAGATAAGGAGCGAAATCGTAGAGCTGCAGCATCGTGAGGGTCATCCACATGGATATTGAAGTCACCCAAGATCAGAGTAGGAGAGTTGTCAGAGAGGAGAAAGGACAGCCATGAGTCGAGATCAGAGAGAAATTTAGAGGATGAGCCAGGGGGGCGGTAGAGAACTGCAACACGCAGTCGCAGCGGAGTGAAGAGTCTCACCACATGTGCCTCAAAGGAGGAGAAGCAGTGTGAAGGTGGAATGGAAAGAGGTTGGAACTGGCACAAACTCGATAATAAAAGACCCACACCACCACCTCGACCCTCTGGGCGACTCGAGTGAGAGAAAGAGAGTCCTCCAAGAGAGAGGGCAGCAGAGGTGGCGGTATCATGGGCAGGAAGCCAGGTTTCAGTAAGAGCAAGGAGGTGGAGAGATCTAGAGAAGAACAAGTCCTGGATGACAGGGGCCTTGGAAGCAATAGAGCGACAGTTCCATAAGGAGCATGAGAAAGGCAGCTGTGAGGGGGGGAGACACCGAATAGGAACTAAGTTGGGAGAGATGAGCTTGGAGCGAGCCATAGGGAACAGATATGAGGAGAAAGGAATTAGGAGAAGAAATGGGGAGAGAGATAGCAAGTAGGCAGGGAAGTAAGACATGCGCAGGACGGGATTAGCCAGAGCTAGCCTGGCCAAGACCAGTGTTAGCAAGCAAGAAGGTAGGTATAGTGAAGTGCAAACAGCTGGGGTATGTTACGGCAGTCACATTGCCAGACTAATAACCTGACAGTGCAGGAGAGCATGTCTTGTAGCAGAGGTGGTGAATCACAGTTCCCCAATAATCAGCTTCCCTGCTAGGCTGCTAGGCTTAATTGCATGTGCTCAGTTAACTGCTTCTCTGCCAACTGGAGACTCAAGTACCTGGAAGAGGCGAAGCACAGTCTCAAATTCAAAGTCACAGCGGCCAATCACAGTTCCCCAATAATCAGCTTCCCTGCTAGGCTGCTAGGCTTAATTGCATGTGCTCAGTTAGGCGATAAAATGCACTCCTGGCTACAGCCACCAGCTAGGAATCTAGAAACACTCACTATGTTGAGTGATACACACACACACGAGGCATATAAAATGTTAGTGCTTTCTTTTGGAGTATTCAGAGACTTCATATTCACTGGCCTGAAGATGGAAAACAGTCCATAGTTGTCCCAGGGACTTTCCCCCTAGTTTCCAATACACATCATCCCTTAATTAGAAAGATCCAGATGTAGTCATACTTAGAGTAGGCCCATTCAAATGAATGACTAGCTTGTTACAACTAACTTAAGCTCCATTGACTTAGTTAAGTATGTCTATATCTGGATCCAACCCATTTAACTAATTTGAGTGGTATTTTAGTAATCAAATTTCCCTAGCTCTCGAAGCGTGCATCTTCTTGTCACCTTCTTGAAAGCTGCCCTCAAGCGATGGCCCGAGTCCATATTATTTAATGCCATGCTTTCTATAGCAGAGTTTGTAAGACACCTGTTGCAATTTAAGCTGCCTTGTTGGCAGCCGGCGTTACCCATGAACTCTGCCTTTATTTCACCCCCTGCTCCCTGCCTTCCTAGCTTGCATCTGTCCTTTGGCAAAAGAAAGTACATGGTGAGGGGAAAGAACTTATTCAGAGAAGATGTAGGGCTCTTGCACACATGCATTTGTATTGTTTTCCCCCAAAGTCATTGTCTCTGTCACTCATTTCATGGTAGCAATAGCACTTAGGTCATTGACTCTTCAGTGAGTTACCTCTACCCGCTTCTTAGAGGCTGACTTGTAGCTATGTAAGGAAAACAAAGTGACTGGCTCTTCAAGCGGCAGACAAAGGCAAAACATACTTGCCATGGGCTAGCCAAATATGTGCCTGACTCTCCCATAGAAATCAATGAGACTTCAAAGGGTTTAACATTTTATTCAGTGAAGAAATGTATATCCCAATTGTTTCAAGCTAGACTGCACCTACAAAGCAGTTTGCAAGTTAAAAAAAGAACAATATCAACAAAGTCAACATAATCATTCAAACCAAAACAGAGAATGCCACAGAAACACATGGGGAAAGCTTTTAATGCAGTGGTTTATGATCTGCACAGGTTGCCTGTCCATTTCCAGGCAAATTCAAAGTGCTGGTATTAATTTCCAAAGCCTTAAACAGCTTGGGACCAGGTTACCTGAAGGATGCTCTCTTTCCATGTATACCTGCCTGGACCTTAAGGTCATCCTCAGAGGCCTTCCTGCAGGAACCCCCACAGAATGAGGTGAGCCAGCTGGCTATGAAGGAGAGGGCTTTTCTGTGGTGGCACCCTGGTAGTGGAATACCCTACCCAAAGAGGCTAACCTGGTGCCTACATTGTAGTCTTTTCAGTGCCAGGTAAAAACTTCTTTATTTTCCTAGGCTGTTTAGCTGTTCAATTTTAAGAATTGTGCTAATGTGTTCTTAGATCTTTGCACTGCTGCCGCTGTTGATCTTGGTTACTACTTTAGTTTTATTTTGTTTTCAACTTATGGTGTTATATTATGTTTTACTATAATAATATAATAATGATAACATATTTATTTCTTACCCACCTCTCCCTGTGGATCAAGGCAGGGAAAAACATCAAATACAAAAATACTATAAAATACATAAAACTGATTAAAAATATAAAAAACTAATACATTATTAAAATAACAGCCAGACATCTTAAAATTTGACTGGGTAGGCCAATCTTTATAGCTTTTTTAAATTCAGGAAGATAGTTAAGTTGGCGAATGTAATTGTATTTTATGTTTTTAAGCTTTGCCTTATAAACTGCCCAGAGAGCTTCGGCTAATGGGCAGTATAGAAATGTAACTAATTAATAAATGTTAATTTCAGCAAATTCTCCCCACCTCTCATATACCCATCCTAGAAATAAATTAGGAGGCAGATGCCTGCGCTGCTGCTTCTCTAGCCATTACTTTTTCTACTACTACTTCCTTCTTATCTTCCTCCATCCCTCAGTACTGTTACATGCTGTCCGTAAGATTAAAAAATAATAATACTGGATACGGGTCCTTCCTCTCTGTGTGTGTGTCTTAACGGGAAATGGCCCTTTAAAGCTTGTAAAGGGAGGGAGGAAGTAGCCACCCATGCCAACAATGTTCTTTCTGTTCAGCTGGAGTGTGCGGGATACTCAGGAAGGTGTGTGCGATTGTCTGTTGTTGTTTTTAATGCTTTGTAATTATTTTTATTCTGTAAACTATCTTGGGGAAAGAAACAGTAAATCAAGTGCAGGTCCAAGTCCATAGATAAGCCTTCCCCAACTTGGTGCCCTCCAGATGTTTTAGACTACAATCCCAGCATTCCCTATCAATTGGCCATGCTGGCTGGGGATGATGGGAGTTGAAGTCCAAAGCATCTGGAGGGCACCAAGTTAGGAGAGACTGACGTAGATATTCTCAATTGTTCTGCACCCTTTCCACAGGCCACAATTTGAGAATCTGTGGACTAGGTGAACTCATAGGCCTTTCCAGCAGGACTCTTCCAAGGTACACTCACGGCCTACTCAAGGCTCTGAGATGAGGAGCAGGCCTTTTATAGCTGCTGCTTTTCCACGTCTGCTTGTGGTAAGAACTGGGAGGGAAGGATAGGTGATTGCTTCACCACCAGAGGCATACATCACTGTTGCAAGAAGCCTTTCTTGCTGCATTTTCCCCCTGGAGACTCAGAAGGCAGTGCCGCTTGCCACAACAGCCGCGTACAGCCGTAAGTAACGATCTGCAGTGGGGACTCAAGCCCAGATTGGCGTCACAGGCAT
This sequence comes from Elgaria multicarinata webbii, assembly GCF_023053635.1. Classification (NCBI taxonomy): domain Eukaryota; kingdom Metazoa; phylum Chordata; class Lepidosauria; order Squamata; family Anguidae; genus Elgaria; species Elgaria multicarinata. Next base: position 66,950,531 of record NC_086179.1, on the reverse strand, counting down.
TTATATGTACAGTTTATTAAGGCTGAGGCAGTGGGTTGAAAGAATGTCAGCGATTCAGCTCCTGAAATGTCAGGCGTGTATGTAAACGTCTCCACTTTAGATGAACATACACATAAATTACTCACAGTTTATTTTCAGTACTCTCCGCAGTGCACTTCTAAATTACTCCCCAAGAAAACATGATATCAAAGTAGCTCAAAGTATCACTCCAAGGCTAGCTACATACATTTTCGTCTTGGGAAGAACAATGAAATTTTAGGTCTGAGTACATCTCGCTGTTGAATGCCAAACCCTTCAGTGTTATTAAATATAAATTTGGAATTGCTGAGATTTTAAGCCAGGTAGCCCCACATAGTATAGTGCATGGTAAATTACTGTTGTTGTTTTTTGCTTGCTGGCAGCCATCTTGGTACCTTTATGACAGGTAGGTATTTAGCAGGTGCAACTTTTTCCTGGCATGATGAAGAAAATTGAGAGCCTGTGTTGTGTATTAGTTAAGAGTGTTGGACTGGGACGCAGGAAATCCAGGTTCTAGTCTCCACTCAGCCATGAAGCTCACTGGGTGACTTTGGGCCAGACACTGACTTTCAGCTTAACCTACCTGACAGGGTTATTGTGAGGATAAAATGAAGAGGAGGAGGAGGAGGAGGATGTAAGCCACTTTGGGTTACTGGCAAGATGGAAAAGGGTAGGATATAAATTAGGGTGACCATATGAAAAGGAGGACAGAGCTCCTGTATCTTTAACAGTTGTATTGAAAAGGGAATTTCAGCAGGTGTCATTTGTATATATGGAGAACCTGGTGAAATTCCCTCTTCATCACAACAGTTAAAGCTGCAGGAGCTATACTAGATTGACCAGATTTAAAAGAAGGCAGGGCACCTGTAGTTTTAACTGTTGTGATGAAGAGGAAATTTCACCAGGTTCCCTATATATACAAATGACACCTGCTGAAATTTCCTTTTCAATACATCCGTTAAAGATACAGGAGCCCTGTCCTCTTCTTCATGTGATCACCCTAATGCTGATTGATGAATTATATTAATGCCTTGAACAGGAGTAGGCAACTCCAGATATTTTGGCCTGCAATTCCCTGCAATCCTAGCCTCAAATTGCCTGTCTCTGAGCTAGAGAATATGGTACTGCCCAGTTAGGTTGCTCTAGTGCACATGCAGAGTTGTATGCTGGTTTGAGGAGAGGCATGTGGTTTGAGGAGAGGCATATTACCTCACACAAAAGGTGAGGGAAGGTCACCTGGGTGTGCACTGTGTCCCCAAAGCAATTTGTTAGGTTTTGACAACTCCCAATACAGGGTTGATGGTTTTTTTTGTCAAGTTAGATGTTAATATCTATACAGAGATTTTGGCTATTTTTTTAGAATATAAAAATTAGTTGTTGAAATATTATTGAATTGTGGATACTATGTTTGAAATGCGTTCTTGTTGAAATGCTTATTGATTATTTTTATGTGTTGCTGTTACAGTTTGCATACTTTGTATATTGTGAACCATCTTGAACACAATGTTCTTTGTAGAAAGTCTGCATATTAATTTAAAGTCTAATTTAATCAATTGAGAGGTTTTTCTTTAAGAACATAAAGAAAAACTTCTTTCTGTAAGAACATAAGAAGAGGCATGAATCAGACCAAGGGTCCATCTTGTCCAGCATTCTGTTGATACAGTGACCAACCTGTGAGAAAGCCACAAGTAGGATATGAGTGCAATGTTCATGTTCCCCAGTAACTGGTATTCAGAGGGAAACTGCCTCTGATACTGGGGCTGTAGCTAGACCTAAGGTTTATCCCAGGATCATCCTGGGTTCGTCCCTGACTGAGTGCTGGATGCCCTGTGTGGCACTTAGATGAACAGGTTTGACCCCAGGACAATCCTGGGATAAACCTTAGGTCTAGCTATGGCCTGGAGGTTTCATAGAGCCATTGACAGCAATGAAGACTGGTTATCCTTTAAATACCAACATTTTGAATAGGAGATTTTTCCTTGACAACCTTGATTCCAGCTAATCCTCTGGGTTTCCAGGGGTGAGGGGGCAGGATTTCAGACAGCAAATGGTGGGGGAGGGTTAATCCCTCCCTCTCAGTGCATGGTGGTCCCATTCTTAATCAGGATCACATGCACTTACTTTAGAATGTAAGTTATTTTAAATTGAATTGGTTGTGTTTTTTGTTTGGTTTGTTTTTGTTTGAATCTTGTTGTTATTGTTTAATTTGCTTTTTGACATGTAATCTTATGGCTTTTATTTGGATTTGTTGTTAATTTTTAGTGTTGTACATCACCCTGGGATCCTGTGGATGAAGGGTGTTTCATACATTTTAAAAATAAAGAAATGCCTCGTCCCCTAAGCTTCCATTTTGGATCTGGCTCCAGATAATGGATCTCAGGGTTCTACCAAAAAAAAGGGGGATGGGGGGAAGAAAAGGTCCTGCAATCCTGAAATTTATACTCCCTTTCCATAGGGGATTAGTTGTAGAAGATTAGTCATCTTATATTTTGCATGTGGCAAAGGGCATTTTCATTCTAGACCCAATTATGAGTATTAGTGCACTGAAAAATAGAACATTTGAGTCGATGTCTTTGCAATGCATTTCCTACGTCAGTACGGGGTTGGAACAGATGATCTTTGAGGTCCTTTGAGTTCTTTGATTCTGCAATTCTATGTTTCTTTTTCAAGAGAAATTTGCTGTGTTTGACTGTTTTTCACATATCTTTTACCATATCAAAGCTGTACATCGTTTAGCTCATGACTGCAATAACTCTCAAATGTCCTGATTTTTTTCGACTAAATATGCACCTGTGTGATTATAAAAGTCATAACCTTTTGACATACTGTACTGTTCACACTCTCTTACAATACTCCTTGTCAACTCCATGCTGGTGATAAAATCGATGTGTTTGGCTGGCATGAAAATTTTTAGATTTTAGAAACACCAGGTGCCTGTGAGTCATACAACTCTGGATTTCTCTAGAGCCCAGCCAAAGGTTCCAGTACTATAAAAAGACGAAATAAACATGTTTTTACTAGAAAATGTTCCTTAGCTATTTCTGGAGGTGATGTTTAAGGAAACTTCCATTGACTTCTACTCAATGTGTGCCTTGATTTTGAAGGGAAACTCTGTGTTTGGATCTTGGCATTATAAAAAAGAAACGTTTAAGGATATGAGGCACTTTTAAGGATGCATTTCCCTTCTTCGCCTTCTGTAGGCAAAAAAGCACTGTTGTCTTGAAATTTGATCTGACTTTCACTCCCCTTCTGTCAGGATTTCTTCTTCTTTTTTGAAATTTCAAGGAAATATTAAACTTTCTGCCATATGTTAATTTGTGGAATCTGCAGAAGATTCTAAAATGTGTTTTCTCTATGCAGTTGTCAATGGTGCAGGATTTTTACTATAAGGTCATTAAGAAGTTTCCTGTGCTTCTGGTTTACTGCTGCAGCACCCAGCTGTGAGTGCAGGATACTTTCCAGAAAAGCTGGATATCTTTATTGCCCATGTCACTCTAACGGTTGCCATAGGAAGCCAGCTTTGCAGAGTGCACAGCCCATTAGCTGTGTCATGTTCTTTTAATTTCAAGGTTAGTCTTGAATTCAGGATTGTATGCACTTCTTGCATGGAACTCAATCATGGTTACAGAATGTAATCTGCAACATGCAAACAAGCAAACACTTTGATGACCTTTATTTTTTTGGGGGGGGGGAATTCTTAATATCGGATTGTATCCAATGTTAGTCTAACATAAGACTCATTCATTTCAATGGCTCCACTCTAAGTAGGGCTGCCATTGGATACAACCAATAACATTTTGTGAATATTGTGTGTGTTAGCTTTCTCAAATTACTTTAAAAAAACATTTTCCAAGGATAGGCTTGGTCGCAAATGGCACAATATTACATTTAGTAGACATGTGGGTGATAGAAGTCTTCAAGAAAGTGAATGAAGCTGAAATAGTCACCTTTTGTTACCTGCATTAAGGAAACCCAAATTTTAAATTACTGATTTTTGTTTTGTGTAAGTGTATATTTTGCATTTATTTATTTTGTGGTGTTACTTGAAACATCTTTAAAGAAATAAGATTTAATTTAGTTCACTCTCATAAAAGATTGGCATTCTAAAATACATTGACCTGGATTGCGTAACATGACCAACTTTGTTGGTCATTAACAACCCCAAAGTTAGTTGGGGCCAAGCCTGCTTAGTGCTTCTTCTTTCTTTCCACATCACAAAACAACCCAGGAATACCCCATTCCTTGCTTGTTCATCATGACATGCGAACCCAGGAAGCAGAAGTGATGAGCAGGCAGGAGGCAGCATGCTCACTCACTCCTGCTTGGCCCTGACTGGAACAGCTTTTGGGTTGTTTACAAAAAACAGAAAAGAAGCAGAAGCGTTGGGCAAGCAGGAAACTGCATACTCGCTCGTTCCCAAGAACCCATGGATTAAACAACCCATGGGGTTGTTGTTATGAGCAAACTGGTCATTGGCTGATTTACTGTTAAAAATATGGAATTAATTTGGAATATTCTAAATGTGCTACTACTTATTTCCCTGATGCGCTAGGTGTACAGCTGTTGTGTATGTGTTGGTATTCCACTTAACTATCCTCTGATTGATGGTTTTGTTTCTCTCCCTGTTTAATGCTTCAGGCACGGAGGAAGGAGGTTTTTATCCAGGAACGATATGGGAGATTTAATCTTAGTGACCCATTTCTGGCTCTGCAGCGAGACTACGAGGCAGGTGCTGGTGATAAAGACAAGAAGTCCATCTGTACCAACCCACTCTCTATTTTAGAAGCTGTTATGGCTCACTGCAGAAAAATGCAAGAGAGAATGGCAGCTCAATTGGTTGCTGCAGAAAACAGAGAAAAGAAGGTACCATGTTTACCCTTCACCCTTTCCTTTTCCTTTCCAACTGATCAGTACATCTTCAAAATAATTCATTCCCTTATAGTTTTATGGAAAAAAAATCTTTTTTAAAAAAAACAACACACGTTTTTGGTCATTTAAGAGTGGTTGTATTAACTTTCTTTTATTATTAATGCCAAATTTCTGGTCAATAGTTTACATGCTAATTTTCAATGCTTGAAGAATTCTCTTTAAATAATAACAATAATAACAACAACAATATAAATAATAATAATAATATAGTCTATGTGGTAAGAAAAACTTCACATTGATATTTCTTTATTTGATTGATTTGTACCTTGCCTTTCTGCCAAAAAATGGCATTTAAGGTGGCTTACAGACACAATTAAAATTGATTAAAACGATAAAGCAGTACATTAAAATACAATAAAAGCATAACAATTACAGAACAAAATGCAAACAAATAGCACCCAACCCAACAAACTGAGATGCAGAATATAGCACTTTGAACATTTATTATAGTATTTTGTACATGTACATGTATTATTTTGCTGTAATCCTCACAGGAATCCTGTAAGGTAGTTCAGTATTATTCTGCCCAGATTGCAGATGTGGGACTGAGGCTGAGTAAAAAAGAATTATTAATCTAAGGCCTCCTTCATTTGAACTCAAGGCATAGTTGATATTTGAACTTGAGACTTCCTGGTTCATAACTCAGTCTCTGAAGGAACTATGCTGCTCTAGCAATATTTCCCGTCCCTGTTACCAAGCTGTAGGTATGATCACTCTAGACTAGAGCACAAGGAATTATTATTCCAAATGCTGGCATTTCTACATTACGATATCTTCAGCAGAGACAGTTATTTTATTTATTTTATTTATTTGCAAATAAATAAATATTAAACCAATAAAATAAACAAATATTAAACCAATAAAAAACCCCAGCAAAGAATAAAACCATTACAACACCATAAAACTAGATTTCAGCCAGCAGTAGAACAGAGAACTAAAAGCAATTCCAAAATGAATGGTAGAATTAAAAGGTTTTCACTGACCACCAAAATGACCATACGTAGGTGCCAGGTAAGCCTCTGAGAAGAGCATTCAACAAACAGGGTGCCTCCACTGAAAAGGCCCTCTTGTCATGAAAGTAAAATACCTCAAACTGTGTTAGGATGCTCCTCCTTCTGCATCACTTTTTTTCTGGGGAGTGTCTGGACAGATCAGTAGGAGCCTGGGCTCATGTGTTTCCACCTGACTTACCCCATTCGCCTGATCACAGGGTAGAAACTTGTAGATGAACTGGGAGATGCTGCATTCAGATATGTGTCACTTTTTGACACCCTCCTTCAACCTGGTGGTCCACCAGACAGACTAGGCTACAATGTCCATCATTCCCAGGCAGTTAGCTGGGGATGATGGGAGTTAAAGCCCTGTCCATCTGGAGGATACCAGGTTGAGGGCAGCTGCTTTATGATGTGAGGCCTACACCTGAACTTTCCTGGGTAAAGTCCTTGGGGGTAAAGTAAGGCACAATCCTATGCATGTTTAGACAGACACCCCCCCTAAAACTCCCAACATTCCAATGCTGGGAATTGTAGGACCTTTTTCCATTTAAATATGCATAGGGTTGTGCCTTAAATATGGCACAGCTAATCGAGTAGCAGATTTCTTGAGGGGAAAATATTTTTAACAGAAGTCTTAAAAGAGCATTCTCTCTTCCCTCACTTGCAGGAGGAAGGCTTCTTCACATATGCCATGACACTCGTGTGTATCATCTAAATCAAGGAATGGGCAACTTCTGGCCCTCCAGCTGCCATCAGCCCTTGCCAGCATAACCAGTGGTGAGGTGTAACAAGAGTTGTAGGCCAAGATGTCTGGAGGACCACAAGTTTCTCACCCTTGATCAAAATCAGAAAAAGTGTGCTTCTTGCTGCAGAAATATTTTTTTTACCTATATGCAAATTTATGCAAATTTTATTGCTAGATTAACTGACTAAAAATCATACATTTGATCAACTAAAATTAAGTTAGTCAGCCTGAGCCCTGCCTTCCAGAGCCCTACTCAAGAGCAGCATTTTGAATGCAGATAGAAGGCAACTTTTAGAACTTTTGCAACTAAGAATGTAGTGCCTGAATTTGCTTTGCTTTTTCCCTTCCTCCTCCCTCCCAATTCCCTTTCCTTTTGTGTCATTTTTTTTAGATTGTAAGCCTGTGGGCAGGGACTGTCAAGAAATATTTTTGTAAGCTGCCTTGAGAGCCTTTTTGGCTGAAGGGTGGAATTAAAATGCTTAAATAAATAAATAAGGCAGTGTTGCCACTTTCTGAACCTGGCAGAGAGCATACCTTTACTCCAAGCTAAGAACTAACAATAGTGCAATGTATCCAATATAGCTGCTGCTGGTTGACAGCTCAACGTAATTAGATCAGTTGCATGACACCTGAAACCAAACTTTCTTTGGACTTTATTTACATATATTTTGCTAAGTAATGAAAGTTAAACAGGACACATACAGTGATCCATATGCTTGCAGACAGCTGTGTTACAGTACTGCTAGGAGGGCAAGCCTTTAGATGATGACTTTTAAAAATAATAATCCTCTAATGAGTTTCTTTAGATCAGAGAAAAAACATGCCCAAGGGGTTATTTTGTCTGGTTTTGTAGGCAGTGGGGACAGGGCTGCAGCATGTGGGTCGACTCAAGCCATGTGGGAGGTAGCTTCACAGTGTCTTTCCAAGGTTTGGTCTGGGAAATCAGATTAACGTCAAGTTAGGATCAGGTGTAGATAGGACAATTGAATAAGCATAAGATGTGTTGGTAGGCAAGACCAGCTCTGGAAATCCTTAGATCAGGCTTTGTCATGTCTGAGCTTGACATGGCACTTCTAGTGAAGACTGGTATGCAGCAGTGGCACTGTCTGCAAAGCCTGGGTCATATCCAACACAGCTTTTATATTATATATTACTGCTTTTAAATTATATATTGTTTTAACTTGGTTCGTGGTTTAATTTGTTTTAACTGTGCATATTTATTGTTTTATACTGTATGCTTTTATCTGTATGCTGCCCTGAGATCTTAATGATATAGTGCGGGATACAAGTGTTTTAAATAAATAAGGTCATATCTGATGAGGCAATGTGTTATCCAATAAGGCAAAGTCAGGTAAGGCAATGCAGGTCGCAATATGTCAGGCAGAATCTGTCAGGACCTTGGACAGCTCACAAGCTGAAACTCACCCATGAAGAACAGTTGTCTCAGCAACGTGCAGAGGCCTCCTGAAGCCTTCTGAAATCAGGCAGGTTTGAACCTTCTGTTTGATGCCTCCTGAAGCCATCCAAAGGCAGGCAGGTTTGAACTCCATCCACTCTGAGGAATTGTCTACCTCTTAAAAGGCAATTGTCTGCTTCTGCAGACAGTGATTGCTACAACATGGAGGTTGTAAGGACTGCCCTTCTCCTCTCAGCTAGCATGGCCAATGGTTAGGGATGATGGGAGGTGTAGTTGAAAACATGTGGAGGTACCCAGGTTGGAAGAAGCTGATTTAGGGAGTTCTAGACAGAAAAATCCAAGATCAGGACCACAGTCAGGGAGAGAGGAACAAACTGGGAGCAGATTGAAACTGGGACAAACAGAAGGATAGGCAGATAGCTAGTTATGATGGCTTGAGTGTAAGCCAAAAACCTTATAAGGCACATAAGCAAATGGGGGAAATGGCTGCTTACCAATTTCACAAATGCACCGGCCTATTCCCTTTAGCAGAGTCTGCAAGGTAGGAGGTGATGATATTGTCTGACAAGTACATTCAAATACATACACGTAAGTATTTCAAAAGTATACTTACATTCAGTTTAGGCACAACAGGGTACAGTTGAAGGGATAACTGAGATAACTAATGTTTAGTAAGCCCTTCTATTTATTATCTTATTATTTTATACCCTACTTACTTTTCATCCCCAATAAGCTCTCTCCCTGGCCACTTTCATGCTAAATGGAAATATGCAACCAATTTAATTTAAAATAATCTTAAATTACGATACAATTGGGGGGGAACTTGTATCGGCATCTAAAAAGGTAAGGTGAATCCTAATAAAATAGTAGCAGAAATAAACACATGCAGCCTTTGCAATCCACCACTGCACAGGCCTTTTGAAATGAAAAACAGCAACTACCTTTAGGGCTTTTGTCTTCTAACCTTAACTGTACTTTGTAAAGGAAATATTTTTTTTATTGATTGATTGATTATATTTTTTAATCTACCCAATAACCCATGTTCTCTGGGCTGATTACAAACAGTTAAAAGACTAAGAGACATTTAAAAACATAAAATATAATACAAAAAGGTAAAAGAATAAAATAAAGTACTATACAAAACAACAAATGATAAAACAGCTATAAAAATCTACCGCTGCGTCTCTAAAATGCCTAGGAGAAAAGAAAGGTCTTTAACTGGCACTGAAAAGATAACAACGTAGATGCCGGATAAACCTCTTTGGGGAGGTCATTCCATAAGTAGGGTGGTACAGTTGAAAAGGCCCGCTCTTTTGTAGCCATCTGCCTAGTTTCCTTTGCCAGGGCACCAGAGGAGGGCTTCCAAAGATGCCCTAATGGTCTGAGCAGGTACAGTATATTCGAGAGGAGACGTTCCTTTCAATATCCTGCTCCCAAATTATCAAAAGTGATCCGCTTTATTCTTATCTCTACCCATCCCCTTGTCAATTTGGTTTGAGTGAGAGGTGTTGCAATGTGACACTTTTATACATGTAAGTGCTTGTATGCAGTGTACAAGCAGGATTCCCCCACCCCACCCCATTTCCTGAAAAAAAGACAACTTTTTTATCGGCACATCATATTGTATTTAGACTGCAATCTAGTCCATGTCCAGGCCTAATTCAAAGTGCTGGGATTAACATTCAAACCCTAGACATCTTGATTATCTGAAGTATCACCTCCTCTCATATGTACCTGCTCAGACTCTAAGAGGGGGTCTTCAGGAGTGTTTCTCCATGAGCTCTTGCCAAAGGAAGTGAGGTGGGTGGTTACCAGGAAGAGAGCCTTTTCTGCTGTGGCACCCCAGCTCAGGAATGAGCTCCCTAGAGAAGTTCACCTGGCACCTACATTGTACTCCTTTCAGCACCAGGTGAAGGTCTTTTCAGTTTCCCAGGATTTTAGCATCCTAGACTTTTAGCTCTGCTGTTTTAAATCTGTACTTTAAATCTCTTTATTGCTGCTAAGTTTTATTCTAGTTGCACTTTGATATTGTGGTTTTAAGCTTCCATATTTTTTATTTTGTGCTGTCCCTTGTTTTAATTTTTGTGAATCGCCCAAAGAGCTTCGGCTATTGGGCAGTATAAAAATGAAATGACGAGACCACATCATGCCAGTCCTTTTCCAGCTTTATTGGCTGCCAGTCCAGGTCCAGGCCCGATTCAAAGTGCTGGTATTAACATTTAAAGCTCTAAACAGCTTGGGGCCAGGCTATCTGAAGGAACGCCTCATCCCATATGTACCTAAGGTCATCCTCAGGGGTCCTTCTCCGTGAGCCCCTTCCTTTGTTGTTATTATTATTATTACTATATAAATAATAATAATAATAATAATAATAATAATAATAACAACAACAACAACAAAGGAAGTAAGGCAGGTGGCTACCAGGAGGAGGGCCTTCTCTGCTGTGGCACCCCGGCTGTCCGAGCTCCCTAAGGAGGTTCGCTTGTCACCTACATTAATTATTTTAAATGCCAGGTGAAGACCTTTTTATTCTCCCAATGTTTTAACAGTCTATAAATTAATTTTTACTTTGCTGTTTTGAATTTGTATTTTAAATTTGTATTTTTGCATTGCTGCTGTTTTTATCTTGGTTGTGCTTTTATATTGTATTTTATATTATGGTTTTATACTGTTGTTTTGTTTTGAATTGTCTTAAATTGTAAACCACCCAGAGAGCTTCGGCTATTGGGCGGTATAAAAATGCAATAAATAAAATAATAAATAAATAAATTTATAAATAAATCCTCCAGCCTGTCAGCTGGCCTTCAGCTGTAGGATGTTGTGAAAGTGCTGCTGTGCTCGCAGGATGGCAAGCTGCAGGGCAGGGGAAAGCATTTTGGGGGCATTTGAGGAAGAGGATTTCCCATGGCATGCCACTGGCAAGGGAGAAAACTGATACCAGTTATGGGAGCTGAAAGCCTAGTGTTTGTCCTTGCAGATAATAACTCCTGGTTCTTAGTCACATCCCATTGCTCATTATCTAATGTCATATCCTGATCCCTGTATACTGGCATCAAATTTGGATCCGCACCCAGTTGCAAACTCTTAAAGTAACCACTGTAATGCTGTTTCACATTGTTCGGTTGTCCTTCATTATCTCAGAACATTTACTGTCAAGTATCTTTAGTCTCTGATTCAAGAAAATTCAGGGAATGATGCTGTAAAACTTGCTCCACCAGGAGGGTGGTGGTAGTTGTTTTTGCTGGATGTAAAGCAAAAAAACTCCTTTTCTAATAATCATTCTGCCACATTGTTCTCCTCCCACTCCTCTTGCACCGAAAAAACAGGAAAAATCTTTATAAACAGAACTTACAAGTGAAATTAAGATCTTTTAAGCCATTTCAACAAAGTACCTCCATTACATTATGGCTGATACGACCATATGATACAAATGCTTTGCCATCTGCATCGTCTTTCAGTTTGTATCTGGGCCAAGTTCTAAGTGCTGGCATAACCTCTAAAGTTTTAAATGGCTTGAGGCCAAGTGACTTGAAGAATTTTCTCCACACAGATCCTAAGGTTATCTTTGGAGAGCCTTCTCCCCCACTGAATGAGGGCCTTTTCCTTGGTGGCACCCTGGTTGTGGTATACCCTACCCAAAGAGCCTCGCCTGGCACCTACATTGTGGTCTTGTTAGTGCCGGGTAAAGATTCCCCCCACCCCAGGCTTTTAAAAATCTTACAGTGTTGTAGTACTTCTTTAATTTTTTGCTCTAATATTGTCTCCTCTTTTTGCTTTTAGTTTGGTTTTATGTTGATGCTGGGTAGGTTTATTTTTCTTTCCTGTTTTAGACTTCATGTTTGCTTTTCTCACGCATCAAAGTACCAGGCTTTAGAATTCATCGTTGTTTTTGACATGCAGCTTTATCCTATCTCTGCTTCCTCTTTAGTGTGGTGCCTAATGCACCTCTGCTAAATACAAATGATGTTTTATTTGAAGTGGGTGGGGAGGACAGCAAAGCTGGCATTAATGTCTTGTTTAAAGCTTTCTACAAAACAAAACAGAAGCTGACCTATCAGAGAGTCAGGAGGGAATGTACACAAACAAGCAAACCCTTTAGAGGAGCTGTCCAAGAGGCTAACCATCCCGTCCCCTCCCCCCACCCCCCAGATTGGAGGGAAGAGGCAGAATGCTATTGGTGAACAGCAGACCACTCAGAAAGTCACTGGCTTATAATGATTTTCCTTCCGCTAGCAACCCAGGCCAAATTTGAACCACTGACCTAGAGATGAAATGCTCCATATCTCGTTACCAGTCCTCTGGGCCATCTGGTTTCCCAGATTACAGCGTACATGAAATATATTCACCATACAGTATCTTCTTACAACTCTGAAATTAGTATGATTTTAGCATCTAAAGGAATGTAAAACCCTTCTGGGCTCTCTAGTAATCACAAATACTGGACTGGAACCATTTTTATTTAGTTAGTTACCCTTGTGTAATTATTGCCTAACTGTGGAATCGTGTGTGTGTGTGTCCGTCCGAAGTGAATGAGTTGTCCCAGTAACATTAAAAACCAACAACAGTGCTTTCAGATTTGCTGTAATTTTTCCTCATGTTATTTAGTTATCTGTTTGAATTTGTCTGTAAAGTCAGGAAAAAACTATTTGAGTGTAGTTTTCACTTAGTTTTAAAAAGAAAAGGTATACAAACATTTTGGCTTAAAATGGCAAACTACCTAGCCCAGAAATGGTCTCATTTAGGTCTCATTAATGTCTGTGGATATGTTCCCAAACTACCTTGAATGCTTTTTGTAACTTATTTATAACATAAAATGCCATTGATTTATTACTTGAGACAAAAAAAAAAAAACTCATCCCTGCAAACCCGATGATAATGGGAGTATTGTTCTGCATTTCTTTGTAGTTGGAAATGGAGAAATCGCAGTTGCAGGCACTTGAAATGGAACATAAGAAGCTATGTGCTCGTCTTGAGGAGGAGCGCGGCAAGAATAAACATGTCGTATTGATGCTAGTGAAAGAATGTAAACAGTTATCCAGCAGAATTGTCGAAGAGGCCCAGAAGTTGGAAGACGTCATGGCAAAATTTGAGGAGGAAAAGAAGAAAGCCAGAGAACTAGAGCAATCTCTTGCCATTGAGAAACAACGGAGCACACAAATGGAGGCCCAAATGGAAAAACAGCTTTCTGAGTTCGACACGGAAAGGGAGCAACTGCATGCCAGGCTTGGCAGAGAGGAAGCACACACGGGTGACCTCAAGGAAGAGAGGGAGAGGATGAGAAAAATGATTGAGCAGCTGAAAAAGGAAAACGACAGTAAGTTGCACCATTCCCTCCCACGGAGGAACAGAGATAGAGGTCCTGTTTCTGTCTCGGTTGGGACAGAGGGACCGGCTTTAAGAACTCTTGCCTGCCAGACAGATGCAGCATTGATAGATGGTGGAACTGAAAGTGTTAGGAAGTTGCCTTTAACTGTACCTATAAAGCCTTCAGCTATCAACCCTTTGCTGTCTGGCCACACAAAGATGAACGTATGTGCCAATGCGTCATTTGTGAAGCCCGTCATCGACAGGCATTCTTCCTGTAGTGACCTGCTCCTGTCCCCCTCAACTCCCATTCTGACTCAAAGCCAAAGCAGAATTGAGGAGAACGGACCAAGTTCATCACTCGACTTAACAAGTCTGCCTTCCCCTTTTCCAAATAGCATTGCTTCCTCTCCAGGACCCAATATAGCACCTCAGAACTACCTGCAAGCTTCATCTATGCACTCTCCGCATTCTCCATCTGTTGGCACCACTGGACATCAAGGTCTGAATCCCCGTGTCCAGGCAGCTAGATTTAGGTTTCAGACCAACGCTAACGACCAAGACCAAAATGGAAACACTACCCAAAGCCCTCCATCGAGAGATGTGTCGCCCACGAGTCGAGACAACCTAGTTGCCAAGCAACTAGCTCGGAATACTGTCACCCAGGTCCTTTCAAGATTTACAAGTCCTCAGGGCGCTGCCCCTGGACGGCCAGGAATATCACATTCAATAGACGTTGGCACTTATCCTCCCCCTGTCGGTAGAATGGGTTTAAAGACTCCCAGTGTGTCGCGAATTGACAGAGGGAACCCTCCGCCCATTCCTCCCAAAAAGCCAGGCCTTTCACAAACGCCTTCTCCGCCGCACCCACAGCTTAAAGTAATTATGGATAGTGGTCGCTCCCCTAACGTAGGTGCCAAAACTGAGGGCAAAACCCTAGTTTCTCCTCCTTCCAGTTCACATCAAGGAATCAGGGTAATAAATGAGGAGGTTATTTCTAAGTCCTCACCTCAGCTGCCACCAAAGCCAACAATAGATATATCTGTGGCATCTGCAGGCTGTGCCATACCAGCCATGGCCACGTCTCAGGTGGGTGCCTGGCCTTCCCAATCCCCTGGACTGAGCCAACCTGCATGTTCAGAAAGTTCCTTTGTCATTCCCACCACCATTGCCTGTAGCTCCTCCATAAACCCTATTAGTGCTTCATCCTGTAGACCATGTGATTCAGACAGCCTACTGGTAACAGCATCAGGTAAAGGGATTGTTGATATACTCCTAAACTCTGTCCCTCTAAGAATGGTCTCCTCTGTTACTACTTTGCCATATACTTTTCCCCATAGCTTTTCTCTTTTCTAAATTTGTTTTGCCTTTTTCTTCTCTCTCTCTCTCTCTCTCTCTCTCTCTCTCTCTCTCTCTCTCTTTTGCAAAGTTTGAATTTCCATCTGCATTTTTTCTGAGTTTCAGGGGTATGGGAAATCCATTCTGTTTCAAACATTCTGGATTTTTGTGTGTGGCCATAAATTAGTTGCTATTGTTTCAAAGAAAAATATGTATGAAGAATGTTTCCTTGCAAGATAGATACTCTTTAAGATTAGAATGAATCTTCATTATTCCATTATCCTTTCCCCACCCTCACTCCCATTTTCCGAGGGGTTTCTTTTATCAGGTAAAGCAGCTTCAGAGCAGAAGGCAGGGAAAAATCTATTTAACCCTTTCCTTCCCAGCTGTTTGTCTTCTCAATATTCCTTTCTCCACGCCCTGCTTTTCTTCCAAAGAGGTAAAGGGTTACAGCCTCCTGGATGTTTTATATATCAGTGGAAAGGGGGGTAAATGTCTGGGAAAGAAAGGGTTAAACAGCTCCCCTTCCCTCCTCCTTTGCTTCATCTTTATTGTCTACTTTTTAGTTATTGTTGATACTACTGTTGATGTTGTTGTTGTTGTTGTTGTTGTTATTATTATTATTATTATTATTATTATTATTATTATTATTATTACATCCAAAGCAACTACCATTTCATAAAAACGTTTTAACAATCCACTAAGGAGACATAAAAACATGATTTTTATAGCCAGAATAGAACAGTGATGAAGATGATGGGGCAGCTACACTTCATGAGGCAAGGGTTTCCATCACACAGGTGCAGTCACCGGGAAGGCCCTCTCGCTCTTATGAAACTACACAGCGTGGCCAGGTCTCGAAATGATGGGACTTGTAGTCCAAGTTGGGGAAGCTGATGTAATCTGCAGTTTCTCCCTCGATGCCATGCATGGGAGGCTACAACCACAAACTCATCTAGACATGAAGATCTTCAACTACCTTGCCAGGTTCAGTGAGCTATTTCAGAACTGTCTGTGTATTGTTTGTCATTATGGGTTCATTCCACTCAGTTTCTGAGAACATTCTAGGAGTGGTTTCTTCAAGGCCTCTCTTGTGAAACCAAACTACTACAGTTAATTTTAAAAGGGTTAGTCAAGTTTTAGCATTTTTAAAAATAGGACTGAAGTATTTAGTTGGCTTTATTTATGGAAAGGAAAGGTTGGCTTTTCCTTTCCTCGCCTGTAGTTCCACTGGCTTTATTATTTTTTCTGGGCCATTGCACAGTTGGGTGTGGTTCAAGAACGAGGCTTGGCAGTCTCAGGAACAAGGACACACAGTTCACATTTAGGCCAGATGGTCTGTAGTACTCTGAAGCGTTCCTGAAAGACGCCGAAGACAGTTGGAGCTTGTCTATATGCCCTATTTACCCTGTGGTGGCTGTGCAGTGGCTCTGCATCAGTTATACAATGCAGCCGCAAACTCACAGCCATCACAGGGTATTACCCCGAAGCTGCGCACTAAAAAAGTCATGGACTTTTCCATTTGCTGTGAGGTCACCACCATTTCTCTTCTATGTGTCTGTGGTGAGCTCGGTTTGACTCCATGCCTTGGGGCAGATCATGGCCACTGATTGGTCACCAGAAGCAAGGGGCAGGGGGCAGGCTCATGGCCGCCAGAAAGCCCATGCTCCCTCCTGCCATGGAGATTTCTCACCCCCCCACACACACACACACCTCACAGCTGTGATACTGCAGGTTTTTGCCAAGAAGGAGCGGCAAAGCGTCGCCGTGAAGACAAAGCGTCGCCGTTGCCCTCCAGATGTTTTGGCCTACAGCTTCCATCAGCCCTAGCCAGCATAGCCCATGGTCAGGGCCGGTGCCAGACTATTTTGCGCCCTAGGCAGACACGACGTACTAAAACTGCCCTGCACCCACTCTGACGCTGGGGTTGGGGGGCGGTGGCTTCAAAGCTGCGCGCCCGAAAGCGGCTTCCGGGTGCGCCGTTCTGAAGCTGCTGTCCCGCCCCCCAACCCCAGCATCCTGGCTTTGGATGCTGGGGTTGGGGGCGGGGCGGAGGCATGTTCTGAAGCCACCGCCCCCCAACCCCAGCATCCTAGCTTCGAAGCCAGGAGCGGCTTCCGGCCGGGCGCTAGCTTCGAAGACAGAACGCTGGGGTTGGGGGGCGGCCGGGGGGCGGCAGCTTTGGAACAGCACGCCCGGAAGCCGCTCTAGGAGAGCAACTTCCGGGTGCGCCGTTCAGCGCCCTCCTTTGCTTGGCGCTCTAGGCCGCTGCCTGAGCTGCCTCTATGGCAGCGCCGGCCCTGCCCATGGTAAGGATGGGAATTGTAGGTCAAAATATCTGGAGTTGCTCATCCCTGCTTTTGGCAATGCTCTAATAGAATCATGCAGCCATGTAGTTAACGCTTGTGGCCGTATGAATGGGCCTCCCTTGTCTTTGAACTGAGAGTCACATTTGCCATCAGCTGATATGCTGCTAACACCCTTTGTAAGTAAGAATACAGATACCAGCATTTCAGTCCTGCAAAGGACTGGATGTGTCCACAAGAACCACTTTGAGGTTACACCAATAGAGAGAGACCACTGAAAAGAACTGTTGAGATTAATAGAAAGCCATTGATGAATTGATTCTGATTCAGATTCTGGTAGTTTTTTATGGTTCATGTGGAGTTTTATTTATCTGTTTGGGCATTTATATCCCACCTTTCTATTATTAAATCACAGTCAAGGCAGGTTTGAGTGTTTGGGTTTGATATAACAAGGAGAGGGAAACCTAAAATTCCTTTTTATCAATTAATAGGAAAATGGTTCACCTATTAACTAGGTCTCTGTTTCTGTGGGGTGGCAAGGTTGTCCTATTGCCCTAGTAACATATTACCTTTCTTATAATGGTGTATTCTCATTTCACAAAAGACTAATTATTTGAAAGGAAGTAAAAAGAGATTAGAATGCTTGAGGAGCTCCCATGATACATCCTAATGGATCCACCTGGCAATACATTGGTTTTTAAATCAGCATTCCCCAACATGGTGCCCCCCAGATGTTTTAAGCTAGAACTCCTAGAAGTCCTGACCAGTGACCATGTGGGCTGGGGGTTGATAGGAGTTTATTTAGGAGTTTGTTGATAAGAGTTTGCGTATTCCTATACCGCCTTTCTGAAACCAACTGAGGCAATTTTAGAAAAGTATCACATCATCAAAAACATAGTAAAACATTTAAAACTACTTTAAAAACTGTTAACAACCATAGGAACCATAACAACAATTTTAAAGCCAAGTTAAAAAGAGTTGAAATTCAAAACATCTGGAGGGCACTAGTTTGGGGAAAGCTGTTTTAAATAATTCTTCCTCTTTATTGTCATCATCTTAGGAGACCCGTTGCTTTAGCTTATGTAATTAACCTGGCAACAAATCTCTAGGATATTTTTTTCTATAGGCGGCCTACATTAAAGCAACATTGCTTGCTTCCAGGGATTGCATACTGGCTGCCTCTATGAGGCATTTCCCACAATGCAACAGCACCACAGAACACCCTTCATACCGTTTTATGCCACTTTACTCATACCATAATATATGGAGTCATAGGAACACAGAAAGTTTTCTTATACCAGGTCAGACTGGTTGTCCATCTAGTCCAGTATTATCTATTCCAGGGTTCCCCAGTGTGGGTGCCACATTCCTCCCCCCGCCCCGCAATTGGGGAATGGATTGCTCCATTCATTTGTACTGAGGTGGTGGGAGTCAACAAGGCTGAGAAATGGCTGGAGGGGAGGGTAAAGTGTACCTTGGCGTAACTGCTTCCTTGACAGGAGAAGAGCTTTGCCTCCCCCCGCCCCAGCTGATTTTTTAGCAGGGAAATATTTGGAGGGGAAGTGAAGTCCACCCCCCCACACACACACCAAGGGCCCTTGGGGCAACAGGGGTTTTTTTTTGGCAGGGGGGATTTTTCTCGCCCCATGCAAATGAATGGAAAAAATTGTTCCATTCAGTTGCATGGAGAAAGGGAGAAAGAAAGAAAAGTCCAGGGAGGGAGGGAGGGAGGGAGGGAGGAAGGGAGGGAGGGAGGGAAGGAAGGAAGGAAATGGAGCCAAAGTCAGTAGCATACACATACACATTCATTTTTGTGATGCTCCACCAACCCACCTTCAGTAGTCAATTTGTGGTGGCACCTAGGACACTTTTTCAAAATGCCAAATGTGCCCATGGGCCCCAAAAGGTTGGAGACCACTGGTCTATTGTGAATGATAGCTGCTCTCCATGGCCTCAGGAAGATATCTTCCACATCATATGGTAAAGATCTATTTAACTGGAAATGGCAGGGATTGAACCTGGGATCTTCTGCATCGAAAACATGTGCTCTGTCATTGAACTGTATGGTCCCTTCATGAACTAGAAGCACAAGCATATATGACTATGGGAAAGGACAGGGCTACAGTGGGTAAGGGCTCTTGCAGTCTTCTTAGCTTCCAAAAATGCCACCCAGGTCACCATTAGTACTACAGTCCTGTGGAGCCTGTGTATGCCTGTAATTCTGGTTAACCTAGCAATTCAGCATGGCCCCAGACATATATGACCAAGGTCAAGGAATGAAAAGGGCACTACAACATATATGAATTGGTCCTAAGTGTGTTTATAGTGTAATGCAAATGAAAAGGTTTTGACATACTGCTGTTACGCAATACAACCAGCTCCAAATTCCAGCTGCACTCAGCACAGCTCCCTTCTCAACCATAAGGCTTATCATGGTGAGTGCAGTGCAGTCCATCCAAAGATGATGCCAAATTTTGGGAGTCCCAGGTTGAAGATTGCTAGACTCAGTCCACTACACATACATGGCATCTTCATGAGCTGTCCAAGGTGTGAATATGGCTGCTGCTGCTGCTGCTTGAAGACCTTGGAGCTTGTTCAGTAAGAGCACATTCAGATCCAAGACGGGGATGGGGTGCCAGAACCAAGGGATGCCAATACATTGGCTGCGGCTGATGGTGACATCCCCAGCTGCATTCAGCATGGTTCCCACCACAGGAGTATTATTGAAATTGTACATGGAATTGGGTGTAAGCATTGCCAGTTGTAATACTGACTATATTTGCTGTCTGGCCTCCTCCCATCATTACCAAATTCATTTGTCACTTAGAATTAAACAAGAAAGAAAGAAAAAGCAATGCAGGCCGTTTGCGTGTCTTTACACATTGGTCAGTAACACATGACCTGGCTATCAGATGTCCACTACCTAGGGGGCATTTTTATGGAAATTGCTTGGAAGACATCAGTAATTAGCCTTCATAATTCATCTCTCTTAAGGACAATGACTATCCATTGGATTTACAATCTAAAGGAACAGAAGTATGGGTTTTGAAATGTCTCTGAACGATTGAATTTCCCATGCCCTTGGGACGATCCATTTCTTTTTCTTCTTAGCTTTGCTCTCTCTCTCTCTCTCTCTCTCTCTCTCTCTTTTTAAAATCACTTTTCAATCAACATATGGTTTTATTTGGTTCATCCAGATATGATTTATCTTTTGTATGTGGTTTGCTTGTAACATGAATGGGGTGCAGGAGAGGTTGGTAATGGACTCTGAAATTAACCATCTCCACAATCTGAAGCTGATGCCAGAAGCTGTTTCCCCCCACACACACCCGTTCCTTCCATCCTTCATCACTGCATGCCCAACACGCTTTCCCAGATGCTTCATATTTGCTAACTTTTGCATATGAAACCACAAAGCTTTCTCATGTTTCCTCATTTTATTATGCAATTTCCTCAGTGAATACAAATCTGTTCCGCTTCCTCGTGAGACCTTTGAAATTGGTGCAGATCCGGCATTATGCTTAAACACTGGAATTTGCATATTAAATATGCAATGCAACTATTATCGCTTTCTTTTGTTTTTTTTAATATGCAGTGTTTTAGAAGGCTTCCTCCTCCTCTTCCTCCTCCTCCTCCATGTGGGGCTGCTTTACACGTGAAATCTCTACATGGATCACCTCTTCCCAAGGCTCATACATGCAGTGATATCTGTGTGCATGTGTGATTGTCGCATGTAGTTATCTACATGTAGGTTTCAGGATCTTACACAGAATTGTTTTCCAGGCTAGGACTCTGTTAATTTGTATCAGGGTCCATAAAGAAGAGAATATTTCAGCTCTGCTAGGAAAGTGAATGCAGTATTAATAATATCCAGATCTATCACAACTCACAGTAAACCCACATTATCTAATATCTATTTTACTGTGGGGAAATGTCTTGTAATAATTTAAAGCAAAATGGCTTTTTCAGAATGACATTTAGTCTCAGACTGGCTTTGCCTATGTTTGTAGCCATTGCCGAAGTCTTCCCAAACTTCCCTCCCTACATACATTAGACAATTACAAATGGCATCCCATAATTTGATTGCTAAAATTCCTAAATAAGTGTTAAAGTGCTTGTGGTTGGAAGTCCATCGCTTTCCTCAATTCGTCACCCATCCCTACCTGACAACCAAAGAAAAAACAGGGTTCAGAATTGTAGGGAAATAAGATGTTGGAGCCAAAGACTCCTTCTATTTAGCCATGATTGACTAACTCTTGTTCAGTAAATATGCTCCTTAATTAGGTCCATGACAAGCTGTGACAACAGACTGATCTGTCCACCTTCTTGCCACACCTGCTGCATGTTGTACCTAGATGTAGTTGGTGAGCTTAAGAAAAATGGCTACGTGCAAAATAGGCTTACTCCCACACTAGCCATTTTCTCTGTGATTCTCCATCCCTTGTTTGTTCACTTTTTAAGGAGCATCCAGGTGATGTCATTGCCAGTCCATTGCATGCCAGTGTGTCCTCAGACCTGATTTATGGTGATTTGAGGACAGCATAGTAAAATGCATAAATCTGGCTAGTGTGGACAGGCAAAGCGCTATTGAGGCTCTTAAGAACTCCTATGCCTTTAATTAAACACTTCTATTTCCATTTTCAACTAATTTAATTGCTTCCGGATGAACATAGATGGGGGGGGCATTAATAAGAAAAGCCCTCTTAAATAGCTTTTCTTAATTGCCCCAATATAAGTTCAATTTTTGTGGGTCAGGGAAGTTTTAGTTACTGCTCCCCTCTTATTATTTTTTCTTTTCATGTTTAGGGAGCGAGCAAACACTATTTCAGTAATGCAAGAAAAGAATAATGAGAAATTAGTAATTAAAGCCTTTCCTTGCCCCACCCCCACGGGAACAGAAAGGGACACTTGAGCAATTAAGAGAGGCTATTCAAGGTACAATTAAGAGGTTGTTCTTCACTAATCCAGCACCTATGCTAATTAGAAAGCAATAGCATGGACTGAACCTACAAGGAAAAGAATTAATTAACATTGCTGGAAACCTTTGTTGTACGGGATTTACTTCTAAGTAAACGTTATAAGAGGATCATGGCCTTGGAGAAAGCATTGCTGGATAACTCAGTACTATACTACATACTTGATTGGGATCTCCATTTTAATTCTCCTTCCAGCTAACTGAGGAAAAATAATGTCAAAGTTAAAAGACTCTAATGTGGAAGCAACTTAAGTTAAACAATAAACTTCTATCTAGATTTTTTTTGTTTACACTTCTGCTTCATCCATCTTTTCCATTAGTCGAAATCATGATTTTGAATTGTTTGAACTTTTATTTTCTTTATATGATGTTCCTAAATTCTTACAGTGGTTTGTAGTTCTTTGGATAAAAAGAAAATCATGTGGAATTGAAACTAAGTAGCTCTTCACCTTTCCTTTCCTTTTTTTGCTTTCTTTCCTTTTATGGAAATTCAAAACTTTCCGTGATAGCCTGCCCTGCATGACCTCAATGAAATGCCATTGAAACTAATTTGAAACTGATTCATCATATGTTTTAATTCACAACATATCAATATTTAAGCAGAGCAGACCCTTTTGTTAAGGACTCATTGTGATTGGCCGTAAGTGCAGCAAACAACTAGGCAACTGTCCTGGGCTACCAAGCTTGGTTCCCTCTACCTGCTAGATGCATCTTCATAAGACAGCCTAACATGGTCTATTGCCTACGGCAGGGGTGTCAAATCACAGACTTGCAGGCAAAATTCAGCCTGTCTGGGGTCCCAAATCAGGCTTCCCTCCCCTAGCCCCACCACCTTTCCCCTGACCACTAATTGTTTGATAGCTTCCTTGCTTTCGCTTATGCTTTCCCCATTCAGCCTTTGTTACTGGCAGTAAGAACCTTAAATTAAAATATGCTGGTATTTTTTGGCTCCACCACTTTTTGCCTTTGGCCCAGCTGTCTTTGGCCTTCAGCCTCACCTGCCATGGTAATGTTTCCCCTGAGAGCGTCTCTGAAATTGAATTCCGCCCTCAGGATGAGAGAATTTCGACACCCCTGGCTTACGGTATAGGAGTATTCTCCATATTTGTTCTGGGATGTTTGCTCCTTTCTTCTGTAGAAAGACTCCCAGGTTTCCACGAACTCATTTGTGGCAATGCTGTATTGGGCAAGGGGGCAGGAAATTGGTATTGCCAGTAGTGGCAAGGTAAGTACTGTCAAGAAGATAAGGACGCCCTTTCCTGTTACTTTACTGCCCGTTATCTGCTCTCCTTTTATCCTCTCTGCCCTCTCCTATTCTTTTCTCCACCTCACCCCCACTGCGTTGTCTTCTCCATTTAAGGAGCCTTGTTGCCCATTTTCAGTCCTCCAGTGCCTCCCTGTTTGCCCTCTTGTTGGTCCTTACCCTCTTTGCCAGGAGAGACTGCAGCCACCTTTAAATATGCCATGAGCACACCAACTTTAATGAGATCCTGTAACACGGATATGTATCATTAGTCGGCAATAGATAAATAATAAATTATAATGGAGATGAGAAAACAATGATAATATACTTCCTACACCGAAACGGCCATAGAAATGACAAATTACAATGCAAACATCACCATGTATGGTACTTTCCTTACTAAATACATGACCATTTTAATTTATAGTGTGTGCAGTTCTTGTAAACTGATGATTACTTAATAAGGAGTGAAAATCCATTTCGGAATTCTCTTTTTCAATGGGCAATTCATACTTAAAAGCATCTCTTATTTTCAATCCTCTTTTCTATTTCCTTTTGCAGCCATTTGATCAAGGAAGAGTTCACAAAGTCTTCCGCACCCTATACTGCAAACTTCATGTCCTTAATAAACTCTCCTCTAAAGCTGCTAACGTCTGATACCTGGAATGTCTAACCAAGATAACTCCTATGATTTTCTAAAGTTCTGCTCTGCTAATTGACTTTTTCACTGGATGATGTGAAGCTTTTGCCAGTAATTTTGATGTTATTCACTAATCAGTGTTCTAAAGCCCTTCTTGTAAAAATACAACAAAAATTGCAGCACTGCCAAGTTAAAACTACTCTGTGCAGTGTTCTGGCCAGCTGAGGAACTAGCAGGCATCCATCATAGGGGCAGTGATCACTAGTCTGAGTTTTAAATGCACATTTTAACTGAAATGTCTGCCATATTTTCTGCTGATTTAAAGTACAGTTCCTTAAGAAATAGAGTGTTGATAAGAGGTTCAGTTAGCACATTTTTAAAAGAGGGATAATCATATACATTTTTTTTATCATAATCCTCTTAATTTTAATTTATTTTAAAGCCCAAAGAACTTTGAGCTAGCTGTTCAATTTAATACTTAAAAAAAAATCTGGACCATGGCAACTGGGTAGAAAGTTTATCTAGTGTTTTCTTGTGTTTATCAGCAATATTAAGTATCTATTTAGTTTTAGTAAACAGTGAAAATAACTCGTCATGATTGCGTGTGACTTTAATTATCTTTGGATGCAGAATTAAAAACACACATCAGAATTGTGCTAAATGTTTATAGGTGCTGAAATGCCAGAGAGTCTGTTTCTTTTGTGGAACATCGTTTAATGCCTTGCAAAGTGTGCAGTTGTAACTTCTTCTTGTGTGTTCTCTCTAATTGATGTTGCTTTTAACTCACAGGCTGGTCTCCCTCCCTAACCCCTTTATTAATGAGTGGTGGTCCTGTCCCCCTGGGTGGCAGGCCCACCCTTCTTCACCAAGCTGCTGCCCAGGGAAATGTCACTTTATTGTCAATGCTGCTTAATGAAGAAGGTCTGGACATTAATGATTCCTGTGAAGATGGCTATTCTGCCTTGTATTCTGCTGCTATGAATGGACATACAGGTACGGGGTTTGCCAGAGCCATTACTTTATTACCATTGTGTATATATTCTTTTGTAGTTAAGGGAGGGATGGGTGAGAAATTTGTTCTATCAAGATTTTTATGGAAATTTACCAGTTTTGCACCTCCACAGCCAATTAGTGAGTCAAGAAAATACACAGTTGTTTGAGCTTCATGATGCAGTTTGTTGGGGAGAAATACATACCACAAATGTGGATAATAGTCATAAGTGTGCACAAATTGCATATGGATGGAAAGTACTTGGGGAAATGCGTATATTTGAAAATATATATATGTGGGGGGAAATGGACATGCAAAAGTGTGGGACAGAATGAGTTTAATCTTGAAAATCCAACAGTCTCAGCGAGAATAAGAACGACAGATCCATCCATCCATATGTTATTGTAATTAACGTTGCAGTCCTGCACATACATCTACCCAGACGTAGGTAGTTCAATGGGGCTTGCCCTAGGTAAGTGGGTATGAATGCACTGTTGATAATGTGATACTTACTGGCATGGCCTTGACCTTGAATTGCGGAATGATGTAAAGAAAGCAATATTGTGAGTTAATCTCGAATTAGCACTGAGAAATTTCAAAACTACTTAAGCAAATGAAAGCTTTTTTGCTCAAATAATTTTGATCCCATATTATGCATGTACAGCACCCTAAGAAATAACAACAGGAAACTTTGGTGAACACGCAATATGTTAGAAATGGGCAGTTGTCTAGAGCCTGTCAATGGATGGATTTGTTCTCAAAATAATGAAGTATATTAGTAGTGAATTCAGTATATTATTTGTGCCGGTGAAGAGTAGGTGGTTACCATGAAATCCAGGCTCAACTCCCCAGTTGGACATTATTTTCACTGAGTCGCCTCGAGCAAGTCAGTGTCTCTCTGCTTAACTATAACTGTGCTTAACAGGCATCATCGTAAGCCTGAACAGCTGCTTTGTGCTCTGCTTGGAAGGGCTGGAGAAAACCTTCCTGCTCTATGAACTAGTGCAGATCTTGTACAGCCTGATCTTGCAGCACTGAGAGTCTTTCCTGTTTGAAAGATTTCTGCATAGATACAAAGGAACAAGACTATTTTACTTCGTAGAAAATCTGACAAAGAAAGTTGGGTGATTGTGTTGAATGGGGTGAGGTACAGTGAGGGGATCCCCAAAAATCAGAGGCATCATACATGGAAGGCTGATCCTGGAACCAACTCCATGACTTTAATTTAATTTACCAATACATTACCACCGAGAGTTCATGGTCTAAGAGTTAAATTCAACATTATGCTAGTGAAAAAATTACAAGTGTTAACGTTATGCTAGTGAAAAACGTTATGCTAGTGAAAAAATTACAAGTGTTAACGTTGTTCCGCTAACGGTTGCACAACCGCTAGCAGAACCACTAGCAGATCTAACACAAGCAACATCTAGCCTAATGAAGTCGTAATGACATGTGCAACTGTTTGTGCAATTTTTCTGGAACAGGTTGCACAGCGCCTTGTGCAACATCTTGAGCAAGTGGAATCAAATTACTGGCTTTGACACATGTGCAGGGATAAAAAAAGGGGGGTTCTTCAAAGGGTAGCAGTCTTGCATAAGTGGAATGACACCATTAGATACAACCCTAACCATGTAATAAATAAATACATAAATAACAGAAGCACTGGGCCTGGTTTTAAATTTTGTATACTTTTAATGTCCACTGTTTTTTAACTTTTGTAAACCACCCAGAAAGCTTCAGCTAAGGGGCGGTATATAAAATAAATAAATAAATAAATAAATCAGCACATAGTCACTACTAGCATTGGGCTCTTTCCTTGTGCACATAAGGTGTGTCTCACCCAGATCTCTCTTAGGGCAGAATCCTTTGAACACTTTGCTCAGCTTTGATCAGAAGTTACTTAGAAAGCAGTTTGGTGTTTCAGTGGGGAAGGCCATGGCTGAAAGCGTAACTATCATAAGAACGTAAGAAGAGAAGTGCTGGATGAGAATTTATTTTATTATTTATTTATTTATTTATTTATTACATTTCTATACCGCACAGCTAGTCCAAGATCCTGTTCCCCGCCCAGAAACAGGACAGGAAAGCATTTTCTCCCATACTGCTTCTAAAGTTGAAGGTTACACCTAGCCATTATGACTACTAGTAATTTGATTGATTTTTTTCTTTACCAGTTTGTCAACTCCCCTGTTAAAGCCAACTCAACCAGTGGATTTTACCACATCTTGTGGCAGCAAATGGCATCATCAGAAAATCCGCCATGAATGTGAAGGATAGTAGTAGGCGGAACATGAGTCTCACTGAAACTGCAATCCTGTACATCAGAGATGCAAAACCTCAAGACCAGGGCCAAATCCGGCCCTCCTCCATTTCCCAGGCCCAATCCCATAAACCAGGCCACTGATCATTTGGTAAATTTTGTGCATTTCCCCACATGCAGTTGAAATGCTTCCCCTAAAGCTTAGTTACCACCAGTTAAGAACGTTACGCTAAAATATGCTGTAGTTTTGGCCCCACCCTTTTCCCTTCAGCTCCACCCACCACTGCAAGGTGGCCCCAAAGAGCTTCTGCACAATGGAATTTGGCCCTTGGTCTGAAAGTGATTCTGCACCCTGTTAGACATACTTATCTGGGGGTGGGGGTGAAGTCACATTAAATGATTTTCTCAGAGACATCTGTACGATTTGCACTGTAAAGGACTAAAAAATGAGCTGAGTGGATAGAATTTGTTCCTTTATATTAAATTTTATTTTCTTATTTTTTAAAATAAAAGTTTGCCAAGATGTCTGGTTTTCAGAACTTCTTCTTTTCTTATACGTACACCAATCAGCCTTTGTGTTTTCCAACTCATAGATTGTGTAAGATTGCTGCTGACTTCAGATGCACAAGTTGATCCTGTTGATAAAAATGGCTTTACACCTTTATGTTCAGCAGTTGCTCAGGGACATTGCAAGTAAGTAACATGCCAATTATATATTTTTCCCCCATGTAAAAAACCTCCTTAAGAATTACACTTGAGGGTATATAAGCGGTAAAAGCGAGAGTATGCAATCAAAGGCCTGTTCCTACCTATAATTGTTGCAGAATTAATTATTGTGGTTTTTTCTTTTAGAAATAGAGATGACTTGGGATTTTTGTGAATGCACATGTGTTTCTGTGTTTGTATTACAGGCAAGTCACACCTAAAAATGTTTGTTTTGACACCTGTGTGTAGGGGCACGTTTTAGATGTTATATGTTATTATATTATTATATTTATGCATTTCAAATTGTAACCTTTAGGCATTTTTTTAAAACAGGAGTGGGGGTGGAGGAGAAAATTGTGTCTCTTGTGTCTTCCTTTCTTCAAATGCATCTCCAAACTGGGACTTTGAACTGATTTATGGATCCGTTTTTTCTGAAAGGTTTATCAGCTATTTCTCTGAGCACACAAATTAAGATTAAATGAAAAGCATATGCAGTAACTGGCAGCTGATGGGGAGATTGCATTCATGGATAGTTATTTTTTGCCTTTGATCCTTCAAAAAGTGGTCTGCCTGTAAAAAGCCTTCTCCGATGGGGTATAGTATGTCAAAGAACGAGGATGTTTCATTTAACACAGTGCCTGGGGAAACTGCATAAAAGCATAAGCGATTTTTATAATGCTTGGATACTGACTAACTGAAGAAGTACTTAACCATTTTGAGAAGTTGATTCTGCTCTGGTGAAAATAGCAAGATACTACATTTTACCATGCTAAGGTACTGGTAGTAATGGTTGTGCAAAGTGATGATGTTGATATAAAGCAGATGTAAAATTTGTCTCTTCTTAGCTATAAAACTGTGAGATACTGTTTAATTAACCACAAAAGTAAGAGACGTATAATATTGTGACCCTCGTCGTGCTCTAGGTGCTTTGACAGGTGTCTGTCTGAGAGCTTTCATGCTTAAAATTGGAATAGGGCTATGATGCTTTAAGGTGGATTCCTGCATTCAGTAGGGGGTTGGACTTGATGGCCTTATAGGCCCCTTTCAACTCTACTATTCTATGATTCTAATGGAGATGCACTAAATAGACATCCTTTCACAGCTCTGCTGAGAGAGAGATGTTGAATTAGTGTTTTTTTCTTTTTCTTTTTTGCAAACCACAGTGATGGTTTGCAAAGAATATCCTGATATCCTGGTCCCCACCTAAATAAAAAAACCGAACAAAACCTTTCAGCTTGATCCTAACCACATGTATGAATTGGAAGTAAATCCCATTGATTGAAGTAGGACTTGCCATCAAGAAAATTTGCTTAGATTTGTAGAGTAGGGATTTTAAGAAGATTCAAATAAAATTCAAAATATACCGTTCCTATAAAATGGTATAATGCCATTTCTTATTCCTGTTATTTTCATTACTTCCAAGATCCTACCATGTCAACCCTATAGTGTTACCCTGTCTCTTGGCAAGAGAACGCCAGAACACATCCAGTATGGATTATTAGGTACACCCCTGTCTGACATGACATGGGTAGAAATCCTTCCCATGTTACTTTTTTTTAGTTGTAGCTAGGGAGTTTTGAAGTGGCTCTCCTATGAATGGAAATCATAACATGGGAAGAAGCTCATAATTTGTTGAATGCGCCCTGGAAGATAAACAAACTGACAATCATGTTTATTTGTCCTGTCTTATTAATTTAGCACTGGCAGAGATAATTTGTTTGCTTATTTATATTTATGTCCCATCCTGACAACTCTGAGTTGTAAAAATGCTCTATTATAGAGCATTTATTTATTTATTTATTTATTTGTTTGTTTTTGTTAGAGCATTTGTATCCCGCCCTATATCACAAGGATCTTAGGGCAGCGTTGTTGTTGTGAGAAGCAGTAAGTGACTTTAGAAATGCCATTCTATTCTGCTGAGTGCTTTACATTCCTTGCTCAATGAAGTTGTCACTTTTCTGTAAGAGATCATAGGAGAATAGAGCTGATATCCACTCTCTAGTATCCATCCACACATTTAGGACTCAAATAGAATAATAATACAGCAGAGATCCATATTTTACTGATGGTTTGATTATGTCTGGCAGTGCATCCAGTCTTAGGAACAGTATCTTCTGCATATTTTTGTGGTCTATTTTTCCTTGCCAGCCCTCAGCGTAGTTGGCATTGCTGCTGCCCCACCAGCAATCTGGCATTTAAATCACTGAGATGCTATTATTATTGGCTAGAGGCAGACATAGTTCAGACAGGTGTGGTACAGGTTTTCCAGAGGGGCTGTCAGTCAACAGGATTCCTGACCTGTGGGCACCCTGTTATTCCAGTTACAGATGACATCCCTTCAATAGAAATTGTCACTTCTGCCAAATCGCCTGGTGGCTTGTCAGATTGTAGCCCAGAGTTCAGTACACAATTGAGCAACATCTTCTCTTGTGGCTGTAAATTTGTTCCTCCCCTCAACACACACACACACACACACACACACACACACACGCACATACACACATTCACAGTCTCTCAATATATACATTTTAATTATTTCTGCAGTTTTTACTCTCATCTCCATTTCCTGTTTATCCTGCTTCCTCCTCTTTTTGCCCATTTTGAAATATTCTTGGGCTTCTGTTCCCTAAATTATTTGCTTCCCCTTATGTTTGGCCCCAATTATTGTTATTATTATTATATTTATTTGTATCCTGCCTTTTGCCCAATACTGGTCACCTGTTTTGTCTTCTTCCCACCTAGATCTTTTCTCATCTCACCTTTTTCATCCCACATACGTTCTGCCTGCTCTTACTCTGACCACACCTATTTTTCAAACACAGAGTTCTTCTATCTGCACTAAATTTCTATTATAAGCTATGAAAAAAGGAGTGTGATGGCCAAACTCCACATTAACACTAATCACGCAGCATGCAGCAGAGCCTGATACTTTTATTTACTGTTTTGTAAGCACACACGGCCCCTGATTTAGATCATGACCGCCAATTTCTGGAAGTCAGAATCAAACCTTTAACCACCCACTCATTCCCCTCTGCGCCCAAATTAATGGAACCCATGGGGCGGGGGGAAGGTTTAATCCTCCACTCCTGGAGCACAGTGGTCCCAATCCAAATCAGGGCTATGTGTGCATTCACAACAGCAACGAAACACCTAAACCTCAGCTACACACTATGCATTTAATGTAACATGTAGTTTGGATCTTAGAAGGCAGTAAGATGAGTTCAACATTTATATTACAATGGGAGCTATTTAGATTACAGGAGACCTGTGAGTACATGAAGGAAGAGTACTTCAAACACATTATAGAAGTAGGAAGAAGAATCCCAACTATTTGAGGAGTGAAATTCAAGAATATGGAATCCTTTTGGAACAAAGGCATGAGTAGATTCAAGGTCTTGGAAATTCTGTGTCCATGCCTCAGTTTTGGCCAGGACAGGGACAGGGACCATGAATGCAGGAATATCCCCACCACTGCCCTAAGGCCTCTCTCTTTAGGTAGGCCTGATGGCATCTCTTTGAAAGCCTGTTCTTATTTTGTTATCTGGAGTTTGGGCTTTTAATATTTGCCGCTTCTTAGGATAAAGGCCGCTAGTTCTGGGATTGGGATAGAATGTCCTTGCAATGACTGTGTTAATAGCAAAAACAAACAAACATCCATTTCTGAATTCTACTAAACTTTCTCAAGAATGCTTGTTCCTTGCGTAATGTATAGCCCTGAAACTTCATTAGCTCAGTCTCTCTCTACAAACCTGAATGAGAGTCTGGCTATTTTCAGTGTTCCTACACTGATTTTGGATTGAATATGGATCACTAATAATAAGGCATTTAAACTAATACCTTTCTTGTTGAAGTTTAAATATGTTTGAAGAAGGCATTGTAGCCGAGTGGCATTTTAAAGGTCAGGTTTTTTCCAGGTCAGGTGTTCTTCTAACGTGTTGTTGCCCAATGTTTCCACCCCTAGATGTGCAGAATTATTAATCATGTATCACGCTGACGTTAATCATGCTGCTGAAAGGGGAGAGACACCTCTCTACTTGGCCTGTGGAAATGGAAATAATGAATGTGTCAAACTCTTGCTGGAAGCTGGAGCAGATAGAAGTGCAAAAACCTGTGTAAGTTTGAAAGCCCATTTCTCAAAGTCAACATTTCAGGAAAACAGAAGTGAGACACTTCAAAATGGCTTCTGTTGAGGCATATATTAATAACCTTAACTGCTTGACTGCTGTGCTTTAAAATGGCTTCTGTTAAAGCATTTATTAATAACCTTAACTGCTGTACGGCATAAAATTCTTCAGAATTAATGAAAGGTTTCACTTTTATGTGGCTGTGCATCACTGTAGAATGCCTTCGACAACATTCAATTATTTATTTCTCACTAAGATTTTTGAAATAATTTTCTTTTCTGTCATCCTGGCTTACAAGACTTAATATTTGAAGTGGCTTTACTCACAGCCTGCTCCTATAACTTGCCATTTTTTATGGTGTTGACTTTGGGAGAGACCTTTCTTGTCTCTGATGCAAAACCTTGGTCAACTTGCTTACCAGAAAATTGCTTTTGTCCTTCCTACAGAAATAATCAGGGGTATCTCCAGCCCATTTTTGTTTTTAAGGCAAACTAACACAACAATCCTATGGGTGTCTAGGGAGTGCTCAGATCATCCAGCAGACACCCAGCAGAGTAGGAGGAGCAATGGAGGCGATCTTTGCTTCTCTGTCCCCTTTCTGGTTTTGAGAGCATCTAGTAGAGTTACAGAGGGGAGTAGGGAGGCTTTAGGGTCCTGTGGCTCTTTGGTGCCTCTCCTCCTGCTTCTTCTCATCGGCATCATTGGGTAAGAAAGCCGCCATGGTGCTTTCGGTGGCAGCTGCAAGTGATGGGAGGGTCAGGGAATAAATCTCCATTCAGATTTCCCCTCCCAAGGTCATATCAGTTTCTATGGCTTCAGAGGGAGAATTCGTTAGTATCCTATGGTCCCTGGAATGCTCTCCCAGGGACCATAGGATCGCTCTCTAGGAGAATTATGGATATGTTAAGAGGGATATAAAATCCAGCTAACAAAAATAAATAAAATTTGTCTTATTTGTCCCATGAATCTAATTCAGAACAAAATTAATAAGAACAAATAGACATTTTTATTACATTTAGAGAGCACCAAGTTGCCTACCATTGATTTAGACCAACAGGAGTGGAAATGTTATGGCTATCAGGTAAGTACTAACTCCAGGAAAAGAGACAGCAGGCCTCTGAATACCAGTTTCTGGGGAACAACAGCAGAAAAGGATTATTGTCCTCATATCCTAAGGTCTCTGGTTGGTCTCTGGGACAGGATGCTAGATTTGATAGTCCTTTGGTCTGATTCAGCGGGGTTCTTCTTATGCTCTTATGTCATCATAAATAGGCAGGAAAAACAGTCTATTGGAGCCTGTACTCTTATGCACTTCCTCTAGAGCCAGGGTGGGTGGGCAGTTTGTGGTCCGCCAGACATTTTGGCCTATAGATTCCATTACCCTTCAGCATTGGCTGGTAGGAGTTGTAACCAAACATCTGGAGGCCACAAGTTGCCTACACCTGGTTTAGAGCAATCCGACTGGCCAGTGTAGTAACAGGGAAGGTCAGTTATGCTGCATGCAGGCCAGTTGCACTTTGCTGTGGACTATGCATTCTTTTTAGAATCCTAAAATCTAAGCTCTTATTATATATCTTAAATATATTTGTATGTTTTATACATAAGTGTGTAGTTTTGAAGACATAGTAATATGTTAAAATATAATGGCAAAAATATTAAAGGCTGTGTAATAAATAAAGGAAATAAATCTCCCCATTTTTTAAAAAAATCCTCTCAACTCTGTTGTTTTCTAAGTCCATAGATCAACTTTGTTTTCTTCCCAAAGACTGATTCATGTTTTTTTATAGTAATGATCTCAGTGCATGAATATTATAGAGCAGTGATTTTCAGACTTACATTAAGGCCCTTCTTTCATGTAGATCTGACAGCTTGAGCATTTGCTGCACAACCCCCACAAATCCTACTGCAAAACATTCTGGGATTTCCTTCAGGTTACACTTTCAGCTCACGTTGGGCCTAGCTATCACCCTATGCAAACTGAGTGCACACCTTACAGCAGGGATGTTGAACTGCCCCCCTGGGGTCTCAATCCAGCCTTCTGGGATTCCCCAGCTGACCATACTCTCTTCCCTTTACCCTAACTTTTTTCTTTCAACCACAGATAGTTTGGTTGTTTTCCCCAGCCACACAGTTTTCTCAGTGTTTTCCCCCATTCTAAAAGGTATAAATGCTTCTCCTAAGACTTAGTTACTGGCAATAATAGCTTCAATTAAAAATATGCTGGTATTTGGAGTCATTTTGGCTCACTCCCTTTTGCCTTTGGCTGTGCCTTTGAGAACTTCTCCAGAATCGAATTCAGCCCTCAGGCTAAAAGAAGTTCAACAACCCTGCCTTACAGTGTTCCTGAAATTCCCTGTGCAACTGAGGCCTGGGGAGGATCTACACAGCATCCTGAAGGCGCTTGCGTGCGCCTCCAGTGCACCCCGAAACTCCTTGTGTAGATCCTCCCCTATCCTGGCCAGAAGAGGAGGAGGAGGAGGAGGAGGAGGAGGCCCCGCATCGCCCCTCGTGGGGACGGGGCAAAAAGTTTCCGGGCTCGGTGGCTTCTTCCGCCGAGCTCTCCGACCTTCGGGACACCATCTGCCAGGCCCCAGACAGCCCGGGAGAACTTTCCCCGGTGTGGCGGCGGTTGGCAGCGCCTGAAACCACACAGCGGTGGCAGCGAGATCCCGGCTCCCTGGGAGCCGCCTCTGTTGGGGCTGAGGGAGGGGAGTTCGCCGGGTGGGCCAGGAGACCCTCGCCCCAAACCCAGATCAGCAGCATGGCCGAGTGGGAGGAGGAGGTGAAGTTAGGCAAGCAAGGGGCTGGCAACGCGAGGCAGAGCGGGCTGGGGGAACGTGATCACAGCAAGAAGAAGGGCCGCCGCTGCCTCCTCCTCCTCCGCCTCTTCTGGCCAGGTAGGCAGGATCTACACAAGGAGTTTTGGGGCGCACTGGAGACGCACGCAAGCGCCTTCAGGACGCTGTGTAGATCCCCTCCTGGTGGAGTTAAGGAGTAAGTCTGCCATTAGCCATCTTCTACTGAGGAACACTTGATGAATTCCCGAGAACACAGTTTGAGAGTGAAACTTACAGAATAAGGATGCACATTGTTCTGGTTGCTGTCAGGATGTCGATTAAAATGATATATCTGTAACATTTAATTAAAATTGTATGTATTACATTCAGTGAAAACATAACATTTGCCCTTGGGCTTATATGTTCATTGTATCCCTCAGTACTGAGTGAATTAGTCAATATGGATTGTTTGTCTGTTGCTACAAGTTTTTTTTCTATATTGAAAAACTGGGTGTGTGTTTTTCTTCCTAAGGATATGGTAGATGTTCAGTAGGGTTAGCCTCACAGCAGAAAGCAGAAAGAGAGAAAAATAGAATATGGAGCAGGAGGAGAAAAGTATCTAGTTTCAAGGCTCAGTAGCTTCGGATTCAGGTGCATAAGGCTGAACTCCCCAACATTATAAATGCAACACTTACCAGATTCTTATATCTGTAAAAAAATTGTGAAATATGTCATTCAGAAATGCATTAAAAGGTAGCCTGCCTCTCTTTAAGAAGATAGATGTGATTGTTTTGGAAATGATAGCTCAGATCTGTGCAACATGTGGCTCCAAGCTGTTCACAGCACACCAGCCATGTACTGCGACCTGTCAGGTGCTTGGTAAACCTTATGTCTGTGTGACCCCAGGTGGACTGCAATTACAGTTCTTTTTAATGTCTCTGGCAAGCTATAGTACTGGGTACAGCCTAAAGATTCTATGTTGTGCAGGTCTGGGATAAAACGTAGTACTGAAAGCATTATAGAGGAGTCTTAGGCCTTTGTTAGACCAGCCTATATCCCAGGCTGATACCCGGGATCGCCCCTGTGCATCCAGACGACGCACAGGGGATCCCGAGCTCAGGCAGGGATCAACCCTCCCTGGCCCCAGGATAAAGCCTACCACTTTGGGCCCGATTTTTCCGTGGTACCGGGTTGAGCCCGGAACCACAGAAGGTGTGGGCCGTTTCCCGGCTTCACGTGGTTACTCACGCGCAGCCGGGAGCTGCACACGGGGCACAGCGCTAGGGTGGGGGGAGTGGGGAATCTATTTTTTTTTAAAAAAAAAAAAAACCTACCTGAGTCACTCGAGCGCTCGTGCTCTGCCGGCTCCTTTAAAAATTAAAAAATGGCAGGCGCGAAAGTTCTCTTCTTGAGCTCGTCACGCCTCTCGTGTAAACGAGGGTGAGATCTCGCATTATTCATAACGCGAGGTTTCCTCTCCTCTCCCCCGGATTTTCCCCTAGGTCTAGCAAAAGCCTTAGTGTGTTCCAAAAAAAAAAAATGGTGTAGCAAAATGGAAGGTATATCTTACAGGTATGAGGATTTTTCTTATGCTTTGTCAATGCATTCCTATACATGTCTCCTTAGAAGTAAATCCCACTGGTTTCAATGAGGGTTAATCCAAGGTATGCAGATATAGGATTGCAGCCTGAATCTCCTATCCTATACGTACTTATCTGGAAGCAAGTCCCATTGAATGGAGAGAAATTTACATTTGAATAAACATGCGTAGGATTCCACTGGACATTTGCTTCCTGGGGTATTTCATTAACATATTATAGGGGTCAATATAACTTTTGTTAAATTAAATTTAATTAATTTTTGAACCATTGATCAACAACTATTAAGCTGCAGGCCTTTGAAGACCTGCTACTTAAAAGGCAAGGCTCAGAAAGTGCTCTTGAAAACCTCTGATTCAAGCAGACACATCCCATTTGATAGCAACACTGCTAGCCAGTTCCATTCTTCTCATCCAGACCTTTCTGCCAACCTGGTGACCTTCTTTCTCTGCCTCCTTGTTAAATGCTTACTCTGCTTTATGATAACTGCCCTGTGGGGGCGATGCCAGTTTGCATAACTTTTATGTATTACCAGACTGCAGATCAGTCCACAGAGGCATGGCCAGGTCCCCCCATAATCTTCACAGGACTGGCTCTACCATTAGGCAGTGTGAGGCATTTGCTTCAATCAACTGATTTGTGTGTCATGAAAGAGGATAAAATGGTTACTTTTAAAATGTATTATTGTTTTATATTTCTAGCAGGGAGGGGAAGAGGCACTTGTGGGATTTTCTTTCTCAGGTGCCAAAATAACTTTGACCAGCCTTGGGAACTATCTACCTTGACTTGCAGGAGAGGGTGGAGAATGTGCCATTTGTTGCTTCACCTCAGGCAGCAAAATGTCTTGGGTCAACCCTGGATGGGGTTGCACTCCCTC
Source organism: Elgaria multicarinata webbii (assembly GCF_023053635.1). Taxonomy (NCBI): domain Eukaryota; kingdom Metazoa; phylum Chordata; class Lepidosauria; order Squamata; family Anguidae; genus Elgaria; species Elgaria multicarinata. The sequence continues at coordinate 66,913,289 of NC_086179.1, read as the reverse complement.
TGAAAGACCGTTTTCATAGTTTGGGGGTACTCTTAGATCTATCTCTGTCATTAGAGGCTCAAGTGGCCATGGTGGCTCAGAGTGCCTTTTACCAGCTTCGCCAGCTACAGCCACTCCTGGACAGGGATAGCTTGGCCACAGTGGTACAGCCATTGGTAACCTCAAGATTGGATTACTGCAATGTGCTCTATGTGGGGCTGCCCTTAAAGCTGTTCCGGAAGCTGGAGCTAGTGCAGAATGCTGCAGCTCAGCTGTTGTCTAGAACTGCCCCATTCCAGCATGTAACTGCTTTGCTGAGGGAACTGTTCGCTACCAGGCCAGGTTTAAAGTTCTTGTACTAGTGTACAAAGCCCTAAACAACTTGGGACCAGGCTACCTGAGAGAGCACCTTCTCGCCTACCAACCTGCCTGGTCACTGAGGTCATCCAAGGGCATGCTCCTGGTGGTTCCACATAGACCTATTGTCCGATTGGAGTCCACCACGGGAGAGCCTTCAGTGTGGCGGCCTCCCTCCTAAAGAATTCCCTGCCTCTGGAGGTCAGGCAGGCGCCAACTTTGTATTCCGTCCAGCGCCTCCTAGAAACATCGTTCTTCCCTTAATGACCAGCCACAGTTTATTTTGCACTTTGTTTCTTTTAAAAATCTATTTTACTGTGTTTTTATTCTGCTTTATTTTATTTTATTTGTTCACTGCTCCAAAATTTTGAATGGGGAGCGGTATATAAATATTATAAATAAATAATTAAATTAAATATTAAAAGATAGTGGTGTCTTTTGGTTCGGTACAGTTAAAGTTCAGTCAAATGGAACAGTGAACAAGTACTATTTCCTTTTATTGGCTACCAAGATGCATTAAAGCCACAAGGAATTGCCTTTTAAAAGGGATTTTTAAATGTATCAATGAAATTCTTCTTCTTTCTCCTGTTTTTAGAATTGGCTTCCTAAAGGAAAAATGCATTAGCAAAATGATTGACTGATTTACCTAGCTGAGGGCAGAGAAGGAGACTGGACAGTTGAGCTGTGCAGAAGTATGGTGCCTTTGCTTTCTTCTTTTCAAAATAAGGACTGCTAGAAAGAAAGGCACATGCTTATAATTTGTTGTTTCAATGAGAGAGGGAAAATCACTGTACAGTCAGTTTGAATGTAATGATAACTTGGGAGAAAAAATAGTCACGAAGAAAAGATACAATTTCAGATGTTGGCTATTTAAAATAAATACATCAAAGGAAAATTAAGGATTGAAAATGCTTTTCCAGAGCAGCTGTGCTCACTTTGTTATGCTAATGTAGGGAAGACTTAACACTGTATAGAGCCAAAGAGAAGACGTGTGCTTATTTAAAGCTGTACGGAATTGCTAATAAAGAGATCAGACATCTGACAAGGATCCAGTAATGGTTCTATCCGCCTTCTATAGCAGGCTGTTTTTATGATTTAGTTTCATACAGCTAAAATCATCCTTTACAAAGGATTGATTCAGCCTGTTTTGACCCCCATTCAGACACACACACACAGCCCTCTTTCTAGAAGCAGTAACTTTCATCAGTATTGTTCAAAGGAAAGACTGTGATACTTTATGTCCCTTTTTTATATGCATACAGTTATTTGCAGGGACAACAGATGGGATGTCTTTGCCAAAACATTTATATCCAGACACTATTAAGTGCTACAGATAGTTAGCAAACAGCAAGTTTAACAGAACACATACATTATGTAAATACACATTCAAGTATCTGGAGTTGTTTTCAGCTTTTTTATTTCCCTCGCTTTAGGTTGGCTGGACACCATTTCATGCTGCTGTAGATGCTGATAATGTGGACTGCCTACGATTTCTTATGTACTATGGAAAGCCAGAAGGTGAAAACTTTCTGAATGAAGCAGATGCCAATTCATGTATCTTTGACTTAGAGTGTGAAAACGACAGCATTAGCCAGAAAGCAAAGCCCACTGTTTCTGCAGATCTCATCAATCACTCTGACAAAGATGGCTGGACTGCAGCCCATATAGCCGCATCAAAAGGTTTTAAGGTCAGTCTTAGGAGCTAAACTTAGGGCCAAACTAAATGCTCTTCAAATCATGCTTATTGAATTATTTACTTTAGTGTAAGTGTGCACAGCCTCAATTCAGATTGGGACCATGGTGCTCTGGGAGTGGGGTATTTTATCCCAAAATTACACACACACACACACACACACACCAACCACGTGGTAGTTTTAAAAAAGAAAAAAAGTCTCCATTGGAATCTATATCTCTGCCATGCGTGATTTTTTATTATTATTATTATTATTATTATTATTATTATTATTATTATTATTATTTATATAGCACCATCAATGTACATGGTGCTGAATCCTATATACTCCCAGGTAACAGTATATAGGATTGCAGCCTGAAAGACTATACTGCAACCTTCTCCAACCTGATTTATTTATTCATGTGTGGGGCTGCAAATCCTATCATCCAAAGACTACACGGCCAATAGCCTGCTGTCTATAGATGATGGGAGTTGTAGTCCAACACATCTGCAGGGCACTGGGTTGGGGAAGACTGTGCAATGTATAAATTGTTCTGTGAATGGGTAATGTTTGTTTTGTTTTTAATCTTAGTGCACGTGTTGGGAGATCATAAGCTGCCTTTCTGTTCCATATATCTGAATTTTAAAATGTATATATCATATACATTCATACTTTTTAAAAAATCATATGATGAGTCTCCTGGACAAAAGGATCCCTGACAGAAAGCCAGTTCTCTTAATAGATTTTTTTTCAGCCGTTGGAGGTACATATTTTCAGGGCTGAAATAAAGATTCTAAAAGTTGAATCCAGGCCTGTCTGCCTCAGGCAGTAAATGGTTCAGTCAAGTTAATTTCAGCTCAAGTTAATTCCTTGGAACCTTGAAGTAATGTAGCTATTATCTTCCCAGAGCTGCCTAGAAGTCTTGTGTAGCCATGGGGGACTGGAGGCCGAAAGGAAAGATAAATGCAATAGAACACTGCATGATGTTGCTACCGATGACTGCAAACATCTTCTAGAGAATCTGAGTGAGTAACAGTCCTCTCATGAATGTTTGAACATTTCCAGAAAACCCAAAAATTCAATGTAATGCCCAAATATTCCTAACCAGAAGGTTTGACCATATAACACCTGCTCTGGTCCACTTGCACTGGCTGCCTGTATGTTTCCGAGCCCAATTCAAGGTGCTGGTTTTGACCTATAAAGCCTTACACGGCTTGGGACCACAATACCTGACGGAACGCCTCTCCCGACGTGAATATACTCAGTCACTACGTTCAACATCGTAAGAGGCTCGGAGTGTGGCAACAAGGGACAGGGCCTTTTCGGTGGTGGTCCCCAAGCTATGGAATGATCTCCCTGACGAGGAGCCTGGTACCAACGCTGCTATCTTTCCGGCGCCAGGTTAAGACTTTCCTCTTTGCCCAGGCATATGGTGGCACATCTTAATCACCCACATGTTTAGTTTTTTGTTTTTTTAAAACGGTTTTTAATGTTTTATGTGTGTATGTTCTGTGTTTTAGAATTTTAAATTTTGTATACTTGTTTTTATCGCAATTTTAGAATTTCTGTAAACCATCCAGAGAGCCCGGCTATGGGAGCGGTATCTAAGTGCAATAAATAAATAAATAAATAAATAAGCCTGCTACTAGTAAATTAAATATTATTGCAGTGTTTTAGCTTGCTAATTAGCATATAAGTGGGATTTTGTGTGTGTGAGCGTGTGTGTGACTCTGTGTGTGTGTGTATTGTAGTACTTCAGTCTTAAAATCTCTTCACTGGCTGCCAATTAGTTTCCGGGTGAAGTATAAAGTGTTGGTTATCACCTTTAAAGCCCTACATGGTTTGGGTCCAGGCTACCTGCGGAATCGCCTTCTCCCGTACAATCCGCCCCGCACACGTTCCCAGACTGTGGAATAGCCTGCCGGAGCGGACTCGTCAGCTTGACAGTCTTTTAGCATTCAAGAAAGCTATCAAAACTGATCTCTTCCGGCAGGCCTATCCAGTAGAATTTTAGGATGCTTTTAGGATGCTTTTAGGATGTTTTTAACAATGTATGCTATGTTTTTAATCAGTATTTTATGTATTTTATGATTGCTGTTGTTCCCCGCCTCGATCCAATTGGAGAGGCGGATAAGAAATAAATTATTATTATTATTATTATTATTATTATTATTATTATTAACCTCACAGCTCATTTAGTTGAGGTCTATAGTCATTTGGCTAGAGTTAGCTTTTGTCAAAGGCTTTCCAGTATTACCGTATTTCTTCGATTGTAAGACGCACACTAATTTCAGTACCACCAACAGAAAAAAAAAATCTAAGACACACCCGCAATTCTAAGACGCACCCCTTTTTTAGAGATGTTTATATGGGGGGAAAAGTGTGTCTTAGAATCGAAGAAATAGGGTACTATTGCCTTATTCTTAGCCATATATAAGAACATAAGAAGAGCCCTGCAGGATCAGACCAAAGGCCTATCTAGTCCAGCATTCTGTTCCCACAGTGGCCAACCGGCTGCCTGAGGGAAACCCACAAGCAGGACCTACGAGTCTATTAGCCCCCTCCTGCTCATGTTCCCTAGCAACAGGTACTGAGAGGCATTCTGCCTCCAAGAGGTAACATATAACCATCATGACTGGTAGTCATTGACAGCCTTTTCTTTTATATATAGCACAGACTGAAGCTGTGGTAGTTTTTCATAATTTAGCAGTTTTGATTGTTCGTTACTTTTAAGATACTGAGCCCTTCCAAGGAGCATGTCACTAATCACTGATGGCCTGTTATGATGTCCTATTAAATCCTATGGACTTGAAAGTAAAAGGCCACACAAATCACTCCTATTATTTCATTTGCCATGTGTCTCTTCCACTGCTAAAATAATTTTGTGGGAAAGGGGTAGGCATCCTGGTGCTTTTCACATGTTTTGGACTACCCTTACTCCCTTATCAGTGGCCATGCTGGCTAGGAGTGCAGGGAACTGTGGTCCAAAATATCTAGAGGACACCAGATTGCCTACCATGCCTATGAGATGTACGATATAATAATTCCCATGTTACAGCCGAAAGCCTCCCACTGAGATCACACTGGAGCTGGAATTTAAAGCAAGCTTTCCCATCTTTTATGCACTAAATGGCATTGCTGGGAAGGGGCTTCTCGGGGTCTTCCTGCCAGCTTATAATAACAATACTCAACTGAGAGCATAAGATGTGGCTCTGGAAAGGGCAGATCATTCTTCGTTCCCCAGGGAGTCCCCTTATGTGATATTGGAAGCCCACCATACAGCAGAATTCGGGGTATATCATGGCCTCGCAGTAGTCCCTGTCAACTGTGTGGCTTGGCAGAGCACCAGGGTGAGTTTGTATCACTCTACCCCATTTGGAGATTGGATATGCTGATGCAGCTTATCTGGAACCCCAAATTAGCATCACATGGACATATCCCCAGGGTTAGGTCTCATGTGGAACTTTAAATGGAAGCGTTAATGGAGTTGTACTCTCTTACATGGGTCAAGGAGCTGGCCTAGGCAGCAGCAACATACCTTCAAGCTCCTGTAGCAAACCTTGTTCAGTGTTTTAAATTACGGAAGTATATTGGTTTTCTTTGCTGAAGTGGGAAGAGGAGGGTGCCTGCAATAGAGGGCTCTTCTGGAGCATGCAACTTAAGGGTGCAACCCTATGTGTGTTTAGACAGAAAAAAACTTGTACAACTCCCAGCATGGCTGGCTGGGGAATGCTGGGAGCTGTAGACCCTTTTTCTATCTAAACATGCATGCATAGGATTGCATCCTAAAGAGCTTTACCTTTCAGTGCTTTGCATCTTCCTTTCTCTAATCATGGGCATTTAAAATCCCATCCAACTTCATGAAGCAGGAAAAATAAGGTTGGAAAGGATAATATGTTTATTCATATGAACTTTCTCTTTCGTTCCTTGTGTGGGTTTTTTGTTTTTTGGGTGGAGCGGGTTGGTTGTTGTATCATGACAGCTTAGTAAGAAATGACTAATAAAATGACATTATTTTACAACAGTGTATTTTAAGAACATTTCTTGTGTTTATTTTCTGACTTTTTTATACCACGTAATAACCATAATAACTAGCATTATTTATTTTATTTATTATATTTATATACCGCCCCACAGTCAAAGCTCTCTGGGCAGTTTACAATAGTTAAAAATGGTAAACATTAAAAAGTATACAAAATTTAAAATCCATCAAAAACATAAAAACAACAGTATAAAAACAACAGTACAATGTACAATTGTACATTATCAGTACAATGAAAAAAGGCATCCTACTTCTACCATATTGCAAGCATTTGTAGTGTTTAGGCCAAGTTAATATTAGAGCAAGAGCAATTCACTATGTAGAACCTGTGATTCCTGAGACATGGGTTCATCTACACCAAGCAGGATATTCCACTATGAAAGTGGTATGAAAGTGGTATATAAAAGGTAGGAGCCACGCTATTGCTTTATAGTGCACTGACAACTGTTGGGGCCCATGACACATAACATATACCGCTTTCATACCACTTTCATAGTGTTATATCCTGCTTGGTGTAGATATGTCATGGGCCAGAACAGTTGTCAGTGCACTTCAGTACCATTATAAAGCAGTACTGTAGATCCTGCAATGCACTTCAGTACCACTATAAAGCAATAGTGTGGCTCCTGACTTTTATATACCGTTTTCATACCACTTTCATAGTGGAATATCCTGCTTAGTGTAGATGAACCCATAATCACATGTGGGCTGAAATGTAGCAGGAAGGAGCGACCGCCTCCCTGCCTTTTCCCTACAGCAAAGATTATCAGCAACTGATCCTGTGTAGTAAAAGATTAAAAGGGGGTTGAAATTGGAGAAATATAAAAGATTAAATTTATCTTGGTTCGGAAGAATAGCCTTAATAAAAATGAAGATATTAGCTAAAATTAATTTTGTGTTTAGGATGTTACCAATAAAAATATCAGAAACTGAGATAAAAAGTTGGCAAAATATTATTAATAAATATTGTAACGGAGAAAAGAGAGCAAGAGTGAATAAAAATAATTGGTATCTAAGCCAAAAAAAGGGTGGATTGGGTCTCCCAAATATAAAATTATACTACGTAGCAAATAGATTAAGACATATTGTAGAAGCAATTATAGGAGTAGGAGATTTATACTGGATGGAAGAAAAAACTATAAGTAACGTAGAGATGAATTTGGACAATGTTTTTTTTAAAGATGAAGGGAGAAAGTGGGTTGGAAGTATAGATAATCCACTCCTGAGGACTCAATGGGAAATTTGGAGTAAATTTAAAGGGAAGCTGCTTCCGAGCAACTCTCCTTTAGCACCGATAATAATGTTAAAGAATTTCCCAGAGGATCTGAAGGGTAGATTATGTAAAATATTAAAAGAGAAAAGTAAAATGAAATTAAAGGATTGGTTAAGAGATATAAAAACAAGAGAGGATATGGAAAAATTGTTAAAGGAGAAAAAATTATCTTGGTTAGAATATGGGCAATTAGAACAATGGAATAAAAAGTGGATTAAAGATAATAGAGTTTGTAGAAAGATGACGAAGTTTGAAGAGTTAATAGTAAATAAGGAAAAAGGGAAAGGAGGTAGTATAGTTTTAAAAGGGTTAATGAGTGAAATATATAAATTATTGTTAGAGAAGGAGTTTAGAGAGAACCCAGAGAAAATGGTATGGGAGTCAGATTTGAAGGTACAAATAGGGCGACAGAGCTGGGAGGGACTATGGAAACAAAGAGTGTTGAGAAGTTTATCAGTGAGAATAAAGGAGAACTATTTTAAAATTTTATGGAGGTGGTACCTAACCCCGATTAGATTGAATAAGATAAATGATCAGCATTCAGCAAATTGTTGGAGAGGTTGTGGGGAAAAAGGAACGTATTTACATATGTGGTGGCAATGCAAATATGTACAAAGATTATGGAAGATGGTGTTTTCAGAAATTGAAGAAATAGTGGGAATGAAAATAGAACAAACACCAAAGATTGCATTGCTGTCACTATTTGAAGATATAAAGTGTGGAAAAGGAACTATAGAGCTGATATCGAGTTTGCTGGTTGCAGCGCGATTGATGGTAGCTAGGAACTGGAAGATTCAAGGGGAATATTCTATTGAAGAATGGTATAAAGAAGTATGGGATATAGCCATTAATGATAAATTGACATGTAATATTAAGTGGAGAAAAGGCGTAACTAAAATAAATGAGTTTGAAGGAATCTGGAAACAGTTCCTAATATTTGTGTTTACTAAGGGAAGTGGGAAACCGCCAGCAGAGGAAACAATTAGATTTTGGACTCAGGAATGATCCCGAGGTGGGGGGTGCACTTTTATGTTAAGAATGATTATGTTGTAGTATGATAATGTATAGGTAATAGTTATTCAACATATATGTACTCAACATTTATTCAATATGTATGTAGCAGTTGTTTGATGTTTTTCTTTTGTTATTATTATTACTATTGTAATGTTTTATGTATGTTTATATAGTGTAGAAAACAAATAAAAACTATAAAAAAGGGGGTTGGGTACATTCAAGGATTTCAAAGTATATAAAAGAGTGTCAAAAAGAAGTGAAAAGCTTCACTTCACTCACTGAGACCAGGGCAAGAATCAGTAGTGTTGTGCAGGCAGCTTTAAACTAAATTAAACCCTAAGAGTAGTATCCAATACTGCCACTCACTTCCGCTGGTTCTGCTCGTGCGACCCACCACACCAGCAACAAGAACTAGCACTTACTAAAGAAACCTCCAAAATGGGTGGAAAGGCTTGTTTCTAGAACAGGATAGGTCAGAAGCGCTTCCTTCTGCAAGCTCCATTGATAAGCATCGTCCCAGAAACTAGCATTTCTCCAAATTTCCGATTGGTTCATGGACTGCTAAGTTCCCATTGCACTAGCAGAACATCCTTGTACTAGCACGCAGGTGGTATTGAATGCTACCTAAAGAGTCTTAGTGACTGTAGCTGTTGAATACATTATGTGTAGAATCTCTTTCACTAAAGGTTTTCTGTCAGGATATCTCTCTTCCTATAGGTTGCATGAGGCATCTGTTTGGGATGAGTTTAGGACTGGGATATTACAGGGTTAGGCAACCCACTGCCCTCGAGATATTTTGAACTACAACTCCTGGAATACCTTACCATTGGCCATACGGGCTGGAATGGTAGTTCAAAAATATCTGGAAGGCACCAGGTTGCCTACCCCATGGCCTACCATATGTTTGGGCAAGCAGTTAAAGCAGGCAAGCCAATGAGTCCCCTCATAGGTGGTAGTCATTTTCACAGGTGCTGCAGAAATAGATTTAAAGGCATGGTGTGTCCATGACAACAAGGCTAACTCTAGCATTATGAACTGCATCTGGAGTTCTCTGTCCAGTTCTGTGTGCCACATTTTAAGAAGGACATTGGCACACTGGAATGTGTCCAGAGGGTGGTGATCACGATGGTGAGATGTCAGAAAAACCAAGTCCTATGTGGAATGGTTAAAGAGCTGTGTCTATTTAGCCTGAAGAGGAGAACATCAAGGGTAGACATGGTGGTCTCTCCTTTGTTGGAGATATTAAAGCAAAGGCTGTACGGCCACCTGCCAGGGACGCTGTAGTTGCATCCTGCTTTGTAGATCCTGTCTTGAGGAAAGGGTTGAGCTAGACCTCCATGTACCATCTTTTTGAATGGGAGGTACCATGCTTCCAGGATGGAGCCCAGAGGCTTCACTTGTAAGACTGACAGGATGGGAGCCAAGAGGTGACACTTGCAAGACTGACAGTTCAAGATCATGTCCATTCCTGGAAGGCAAAATGACACAACCAGCATTAAATGAAAATGTAAATCTACCTCACCCCGCAATCAAATTTAAAATGTGATCAGCATGTGACATACTCAGTTACAGTTCTTCTGGGTAGATGTGGAAAATGCTAAAATGCTGCCCTATGATTACTTAGGGGCATCTCAGTCAGACCTGATAGAAATTAATACAGGCAAAGACACAATTGCACAATTGCCACAGGTCTGTAAGTAATCAGCAAACGGTTTCTTGCGTGGAAGTGCTTTTTGTGACCGAATTAAGTCTGTCACATTTGAAGTGGTTTTCCGATATTTGTGGTGCAAGATTTTTTGTCCTATGCCGTTAAATGAAACAAAAGGCGATAATGACTATTTGCCTTTATATTTTATTTTGGATTTATATTCTGGTCCATCTTTGAGATGAACAGTTGTACTCAGGAATTGCATATTGCTTTGCAGATATACCAGTGAATAATACTTTTTATAGATATTTTTATTTTTAGTGTCTGTGTCACTGTGTGCAGATTTTGTTATATTTAAGGTTTCTGATTCTATTAAAACAGATGCTCTCAAAATACCTTTACGGATTGCAGTTAGCCAGGTAGAGCCATCCTATTGCGGTGCAGAGGATCTTGAAATGGAAAACACCATCTGTGTGTTAAACATCCGCAAACAGACAGCCTGGGATGATTTTTCAAAAGCAGTGAGTCAGGCGGTGACAAACCATTTCCAAGCAATCACTTCTGATGAATGGAGGAGCCTAGAAGACTTGACACTTAATAACACCCCAGAATCCAGCATTGGGCTCACTGCAAGCAGTATATTATCCATCAAGCTGGGTAACTATCAGCACTGTTACTTTGAAGAAAAACAAAACTTTCCCCTGTTTTTCAGGTTACATGACATGTGACAAGTACCTTGGCTGAGTGTGTTCAGGACTGCTTGTGGCAGCCGTTAGTCAGAGCTGACTGCATTCATTACGCAATGGGCTTGTGGAATATAAAACCTGTGTTTGCGTGTAATGCTAAACCATGGCTTCATGTTAAGAGCATGAGGCTCTGTGAGCCTGGGTAAAGCCTTGGGCTCACAAGCTTCCCGCACTTCTGCCCTTCTCCTGCACAGATGGGAGAAACTATAAACTTTGGCTGTGTTTGCACATACTAAGCCAGGGTTCATGTTAACCATAAACCAGGTGGCTTTAGCCATGAATTGTCTTGGCAAATTGCAGCTTGTTTGCCCGATTTCTTGTTTGTTTCTCTCTTCAGAGCGTTTTCGTTTTCAGGCTGCTCTTGCTAAATGCCTGTGTTTCAGGGCAGATAGCAGCTCAAACAAGCCAGGAATAAGCCACAGTTCCACATTGAATCATCAGAGCAAGCCATGATTTTGTATGGCTTCTATTTGTAGTTTGTAGCTGGTTCAGAAATCATGTTTTTTTTTTTGTGGGGATAGCTGTGGAAATGATGACAAGCCAGAGATCAACAAACCACTTCATGGCTTAATGTTCCATGTGAACAACACCTGTGATTCAGTTTCACTTTTCCCTCTTCCTGGCTTGTCATTACATATGCATCATAGTTGATCACAAACTTTGGTTTGTTAAACAACCCAGCAAAACCATCCAGGATTTGTTGCTGGTTTGTTTTAGCTGTCAACTAGCATTTATGTTAAACCACAGCTCATGGTGTATAAGTACTGACAAGCCAGGAAGTGGGGAAAGTGAAACTGAAACATAGGGCATGTCTACACCTGAGGGTAGAAGGAGGAAGGGAGGGAGGAGGATCGCGGACTTACCTGCTTCTGCGATCCTCCCCCAGCATCTTGACAGCTACGCGATGTTCCGGAAGGAAAGAGGAACGTTGTGGACACCATTTTTTTCTTTCAATGGAGATGGAGCGCAATTGTGCTCCACTGCAAAAGTAAGTGTAACTCCCCCCCAAAAAAGCCCACTACCCCCCCATCCATGGGCACAGAGCCTGCCCGTACAGCTCTGTGTTCGTTTTCAGAGCCCTGCTACTTGCGGGGAGGAAAGGAAGAGGTGGGAGTGGTGGCCACGCGGGATGCTCCCTGGGACCGTGGGAAATATTGGGTTTTCTGCAGTTCCCGATATCCCATAGAAAGCCCGTGGCTGTGTCCGCTTACCCCTGGGATTCCCTGTGCATCATAAGAACACCTCCGTGCTTCTCCAGCATGGGGAAAAGGATGCTTGGCAGGGAAGGTGAAAAGAAAAGGTAAAAAAAACACATGGGAGGGGAGCGCACATTTGTTTGATGGTGCACAGGCACAGCGGTGTATGGGTGTGGCAGCAGCTTCCCCGATACAAACCCCACACTTGCTCCTTAGCCTGTGGACAACCCGCAGGCGCACAAGGACAGAGTTTTCAGGGCTTGCTGTGCCAACGCATCATGAAGACAGCCCCAGAGAATGAACAATTGAATATATGCATTTTTAACTCCACACTGCTTTGGAAGCATTTAAGCATTCCAAAATAAGAGAGCTTATGGTAAGAAGCAGTACAAAAAACAAACAAAAAATGTCCACACTTCAAAAAGAGTTTAGAATCCAGGAGGATTCCAACAAATTCAATTTCCATTTTTTAAATATAGATTTTATTTTAGTATTGAAATATGATTTGAAAAGTTTTTTTGAACAATTTTGAGCTAAATCCTTTATCTCAAAAATGATGCACCCTATAGACCCTCCAGCCAAATTTAAGTGCATGTTATGTGAAATACATTCTCCATTAGCGTAAAAGTTAAATACATAGTCTGTTATAGATACATATGCCGTGCCCTCTATTTGTGCAAGTACGCCTCTGATAGCCTTTTTCTCTTTTTAACAGGTAATGTTTCATGGTCAATAGGCCAGCTGTTTCCCCAGGCACCTTGGGAATTTTTGAAAAGGAACCAGGTGGAACATATACTCATATTTTTGCTTGGTAAATGCATTTACTCCTGTTTTGGCATCATGTCTTACATAAATGTTCATTGTGATTGATGATATGTGGATTGCTACTAGTTGTCATCTGCAGTATTCTTATTAGGCTCTGAAGTTTAGAACAATCTCTAGAAGGGCTAGTTTTAGATGTATATTATTCTTTCATATTATGCAACAAAATAGCAGCATTACTGAAAATATCTGATTATTCTTAATGTTTGTGGTCCATACACGAGTAATTTGCAAGTAAATTATTCTGAGCATAGAATTTGTTTGTACTGGTGTATAGTATAATAGTTAAGGAAACATATTCTGAGCCAAGAAGTCCCTGATTCAAATTTCACCCCCAACATGAACTCACTGGGTAGCCTTAGGCAAGTCAGCAGTTCCCAGCTTCAGCCTCACCTTCCTTTGAAATAGGGAACCAAGAATACCACCTGCTTTACCAGTATTACTGAGACAATGTATATAAACAGGCTTGAACACTCTAGAGCAGCCTTCCCCCAACCTGGCACCCTCCAAATGTCTTGGACTACAGCTCCCATCATCCCCAGACAACAGGGTCCTGGAATTATGGGGATTGTATTCTGACACATTTGGAAAGGTGCCAGGTTGGGAGAAGGCTGCTCTAGAATGTGATATAAATAAAATATATTTTAGTTGTTGCAGAATTTTTTGTCTTGTTGCCACATACAGCCAGAATACCTCAGCAAAATGCCAAATGGGATTTTTCTTTACTAAGCCCCATAGCTGTGGGGGGATTTTCGGGGGGGGGTGCTGGGGAGGGAAGGGATAAGCCTCCCTTCCCTGTAATCCTGCTAATAACCCTTCAGCAGCTGTAATCAATTAAAGTAAAACAACAAATGTAGCTGCACACTACGCATTAAGCATAACGTGTTGTTTGGCCCTTAGCGCCCCTCCCCCCATGCCCCAACAGTGCTTAGGACTATGTTCATCATATCCCTTCTCTTAAAGGTCCTCAAGAAGGCTCTCTGCACAGTGTGACGTATGCATCTATGATCCATCTTCAGACACTACAGAATTACCTCAGACTGGTAAGGACCAGCTTTATTCTTGCTTAACGGTGTCACTCACTTTCTACCACTTCTGTATACCTTTGCCTTTCTGAGCAGTTTTGGGAAACAATCCACTGAACCCTGCTCCTGTTCAGTACTCTCTAGTGTAAATGAAAATGGAGCCCAGTAGCCACTGCAACAAAGTGGTGTTTCCTCCTTTGTGTGCTGCGCCATGATCCATGGCATCATGGATTGTTGCAACAGGGCTCAAGCTCCTCTCAAATCTTGCCATAAGATGATGGCATAATTTGTTGGGTGGGGGGAGTCATGTGAATCTACCCTTAATCTAGATCTTGAGACTTTTAACTGTTTGGGTCCTGGCTGTTCTGAGCAGCTAGTTCTGGAATCATCATCATCATCATCACATATTTATTTCTTAATATTAGTACAACAATACAATATAAATCAAATACATAAAATTAATTAAAAGAGCATATAGAACCAATACAATATCAAAACAACAATCAAGACATTTTAAAATTCTTGGTTTAAAATTCATCTGGGTAGACCTGCCAAAAGAAGCTAGTCTTTATAGCTGTCTTAAACTCGGAAAGTTAAGTTGACAAATGTCCTTTGGATCAGGCCAAAGTTCCATCTGCTTTTGCATCTTGTTTTCAACAAGATGCTCCCGTGGGAAGTCCACAAACAGGACCTGAAGGCAGGCAGGCCCTCCCCTTCCCCCAGCAACAGCTTATGAACATGGAGGCTCTATTTAAATATCAAGGGGAATAGACATTGATAGACCTACCCTATAGAGCATGGATGGGGAACCTGTTGCACTCCAGATGTGGTTGGACTACAACTGTCATCTTCCATGGCCATTGGTCATACTGGTTTGGGCTGATGGGAAGTAGAGTCCAATAACATCTGGAGGGATGGCACAGGTTCCGCACCCCTGCAATAAAGTTTCACTCTACTATGCGTACGTGTGTGTGTGTGTGTGTGTATATATATATATATATATATATATATATATATATATATATATTATTATAAATGTTGCACTTGAAAGCAAGCTTAAAAAATAAATTCCTCAGAAGAAGCATTTCAACCTTCAAAGGACATGACTATTACAGTGATAGAGAGCAATCCAGTTTTCTTGGAATTCAGTTTGTATTGTAAAGCTATCTTCAGAACCTTCTACGACTAGTTATATTGCCAGGAAACTGAGACATAAGCATTAAATTTCATCTGGTAACAGCAGCATGGGAAACACAGAACATTTGAAAAGGGCTTCTCTGTAGTTACTGTATCCAGGCCTGTCTGGGTTTGTTTGTTTGTTTGTTTGCTTGTTTTTGTTTTCTAAATTCGTACCATGGTCAAGATCCACAAGACTGCCCAATTCCTTCTGTTTAGCCAAAGGATCTTTGGTCTAGTGATTCTCCCACGAAAGGTCTCCCTACCATTTAGCAACATGCTTGCTCAACACTGGGAGCATTGTGACAGTTAAAGGGGGACACTACAACAATTCCATGGAGTGTGTCCAAGCCCTTGGGTGCACTAAATTTTTGGAAATTTGGATCCTGGCCTTCAATTTTAACTAGCATTTAATTGTTCAGCACAGAGACAATAGTCGAGACTAAGAATTGTACTAATAATCCTAAACAATATAAGGGCATTCATCCTTCCCGACTTTTGATTTGGAGAAGGTAAGATTAGACTCCCTGGTTCTAGTAACTCAGAATATAGACCAATTCATCAGATTTAATATTTGTAAAAGCTCTTTGTTATCAGCAGTTTCCTTTACCTTCAGGTGGGTACTAGTGGTGCAGAGATCCATATGCAGAGATGTGGGTGTGAGCCCCAATGAATTCAGTGCGGGTTACTTTTGAGTAAACAGGTATAGGATTACTCCGTAAGCAATATTTATAGAACAATAAACATCTGTACCAAATTCATATCAGTATTACTCTGCTTATCCGCAGGTGGAACAGTACCGTAACATTATCTTTCACGGTCCAGAAGGAAGTTTGCAAGATTATGTGGCATATCAGATAGCCCTCTGTATGAAGGTAGGGAGATAAAAACATACATTGGGGGGGGGGGTGGAGAGCATATTATAAATACCTTGGCTAAATTTATGAACTTTTAACACAGCATAAGCAACTGGCTGCGGGATTCTGCTGTGAAATAGTCAAAGTGAAGATAGATGCCGATTTCTCTAAGGAGCAGCTTGCAGAATTATTCATCAATAGCGGTAAGATGATTTTTAATAAATCAGTGGATTTATTAACTACAAAGCACACTTTTAACCATGCTTACACAGGAAACACTCCCAAGCGCTTTGTTTTAAGACTACTTTTTAGGAACTTGAGAGACAAAGAAGGATGTCTCATTAGAGCTTGAACTGAAGATGATGTTTAGCAGTAAAGCTTTGGATACTTTTCCATCTCTCTTGACAGGTATGGGGATTGGTCTGGAATCAAAACGTTGGTTTTCTGAAAACACAACATAGAAAAGACCAATTCACTTTAGTCTGCAATCCACTTAACTGGGGGCCTTGCTAGACGAGGCCTTAGCGCACCTTGAGAGCCGGTTTCCCTGCTGTGCATCCACATGACGCACAGGGGAATCCGGCCCCAGGCCGCACTGAAGCTTCCTCTAACGCGCCATAAGCGAAGTCGCTTATGGCACGCCTTTTCCGCAGCTCCGGCCTGAGGCTGGGGCTGCAGAACGTCTAGAGACTTCCGTGGCTTTTTGCGGCTACTTGCTTACTCGTGAGTAGCCGCAAAAAGCCATGGACTTGGCACAGGAGAGGGGGAAGAGAGGGGCAGGGGGAAGGCTGGACCCAGCAGGAGGGGGAGGGAGAACAGGCATCGGGGATGGCAAGGGGGGAGGCGGGTGAGAGAGAGAGCGCCTGGCACTGCCGCCCGAGCGAGCAGGCAAGCGGCGCTGCCAGGGCAAGGCCTGGCATGGGGGGCGGCATCGCCCGGGCAAGCGGCGCCAGGGCAAGGCCGGGGACAGGGAGGGGGGGTTTCGTTTTTTAAAAAAACCGGACTTACCCTTTAAACTTTTTTTAAAAATGGCGGACGCTGCAGGGATCCCGACGTCCCTGCGCGTCCCGCGTGTGGAAGCCGGGGCTACGTGCACTAACGTCAGCGCGCCGTCGCCCTGCCTCCAGGCTGGCTTATCCAGCCAGGTCTAGCAAGGCCCTAGGAGTAAACTCAATAAATGCCTGGAAACCACCTAAAGATTGGTGGTTGGGGGGGAAGGGGAGGACTTCTTGGGGAACCCCAGAGGGCTGGATTGGGACTTCAGAGGGCTGGATTTGGGCCACAGCCCTGAGTTTTACAGCCTTGCCAGAAACTACAAAAACAAAAGCAACATGAAATCTCCTACCCGCTCTAGATTAGCCTTCC
This sequence comes from Elgaria multicarinata webbii, assembly GCF_023053635.1. NCBI lineage: Eukaryota > Metazoa > Chordata > Lepidosauria > Squamata > Anguidae > Elgaria > Elgaria multicarinata. Next base: position 66,896,113 of record NC_086179.1, on the reverse strand, counting down.
TCAACCTTGTGCCCTCAGGATGTTTTGGACTACAACTCCCATCATCTCCAGACATCATGGCTATTGACCATGTTAGCTAGAGTCTATGAGAGCTGCAGTACAACAGATCTGGAAGGCACCAGGTTAGGGAAAGCTGCTCTAAATACAGGCGTATGTAAAATGCACTTTGTAAACAGAGAGAGGATTTCTTCTGCTAAACATAATGACCTCTTTGTGTTTACAGGTTGCCTGATCCCAGTGAAACAGCCTTCTGTAAGCAACAGAATCATTGTAATTTTGGAGAATTTGGAGAAAGCTGCATTATCAGAATTACTGGGGGAGTTTCTTCAACCTCTTGAAAACCGTGGCTCTGATAATCCCTGCACGGTAAAAAAAGGTACAAAACATTTTCATTCCATTTGAATGTATTGTGATAGGTAGCTACTTTAAAAGAACAAAATTGTGTTTTCTCCTATGATTCTTTATATTAAAAAAATATCTGGAGGACAGACTTGAATGTCTTCATTATTTCTGATTTTTTTCCTCCCCCCCTTTTTTTTTTTTAATTTAGCCAGTGGTGTATCTGACACTTATTACTTTCATGAGAATTGCTTTCTTATGGGGACCATTGCAAAGTCTCGGCTTCAAGGCTCTGACCTGATGATTCAGCAACATTTCCTCTGGGTTCAGCTAAGATGGGATGGAGAACCTATCCACGGCCTCCTGCAAAGGTTCTTGCGAAGGAAGGTTTTAAGTAAGGTAGGAAACCTACAGGCCTGGCATCTGAGGTCATTGTTGTTCACCACAGTGGATGTTCAACATTATTAGGGACAAACAACAACAAGAAGAAAGTTTGAGAAAGTTGGCAATTCCATTTTGAAGACCAAAGAGATGAATCGTATGATCTTGGAATTGTTTTATACTAATGCCGACTAATATGTTTCTCTGATTGGCTTTGATTTGGGGTGGGGGGTGGGGGAATCACCAGTGGGATTTCCTGGTCTTTTCTATGAACCAGCAGCAAGCCAGTAATTTTTCATATGCCATACCCTGTTGATCTCAAACGGCTTAGCCATTCTGAGCGGTCTTGGATTATGGGTGATCACTGATGTCACTAGGGGCATGTTTACAATTATGGGTGTAGAGGAAGGGAGGGGGAACATCTTGCAATATGGTGATCGCGAGATCCTCCCCCTCAGTCTGCACGCAACGTGTGACATCCCAGGAGGACGTTGCACCTGCCTTTTTTTTTTTTTTAAGATGAGCACTCAAGCGAAAAGGTCAGTGGTTTTTTTTTAAAAAAAAATCTTCCCACTCCCCCACCCCACCCCCGATGGGCATGGAGCTCCTGAGGTGCCCCACGCCCGGTTCCAGGCTCCTCGCGGTTACTCGCGAGGAGCTGGGGCAAACCAAGGCGGACAGCCACACATCCCACAGTCCTGGGACGACCCCGAGACAGCAGAAAAACCGGGATTAAAGGGCATGCCAATATCCTGGGGAAAGGGAAGGATCATCCCTCCCTGCTCCCAGGATCCCCTGTGCATCATGTGGACGCACAGGGATGATCCCAGGGCGATCCCCAGGATATCCCGTCATCTAGCCATGCCCTAGGCTGTGTTAAGGAGGCATTTTCTGTCTGCTGTAATTGTTTCCATTATATACCCCAGTAAAAATGTCGCTGCTTTAAAAACAAGTCTATATTGGCTTCTATCTCTTATCTGCGTACCGCAGGATGAGGTGTGTTTTTTCCCTTTCAGGCAGTTATTCAAAAACCTGCTGCAGTGCAGTAGGTTTTCTGCTGACCGTAGGCCTCTTGGGAGAATGGAGAGTTCCCAACCCTGTTGCCTACTTAGCAAGAGATGGTTCATCATCCTTTCCCCTTCAAAGTATAACTGTAAATCATTGCTGCTTAGTGGAACTAGTGTGGCTGCCAACACCTAGAGTTAAAAGATGCTCTTGAGCCTGCAATGACAGGGAAATGCTCCCTAGTCTATGTGGTGAGGAGACATTTAGAAGATGTGATTTGTTCTACAAATGAAACCAGAGGGACAATTCCTTGCTACACAACTAATTTAGAAGGGCCCCAGAAGCCCACACTGATTAAAAGGCTGCAGCCCCTAAGGTTCTGTCCACAAAGTAAATGAAAGATAGTTACATATTTTGTGCTTAGATATTGGGAAAAGCTGGGCTTCCCATGTGCACTTTGCATCAAGGCACTTCACATGCATTATCTCAATAATCATTACAATGGCCCTGTGAGGTCGGCTAAACATGAGAAATGGCTTAAGGCCACCTGGCTGAGAGTTGAACTGCAATGTCTTCTCAGCTCAGTTTCTTACAAAGCTACTGCCATACGGTAGATAGAGCTGTCACAGAAATTTGTATTTCCTGGCTCAGTATGAGCTCAGTATCATGAGCTATAATGCTTGCCTCAAATAAAAGATGATCATTACAGTGCTGCAATTCTTCTACGGCTTAGATTAAAATAAGAGAATAATCCCTTTTTTTTCTCTTGCCACCTAACCAATATGACTGACCAACACTCCTCTAGCCCTCCTTTCATCTTCCTTCCTATCCCCTTAATTGCGTATGAATGCAGTAAAGGGAATTTGCAGTATGCCAACTCCAGGAGGTAGGAGAGGAGAGAGACATTCTTCCTGCTAGGCATTGCATAAGCAACAGAAAGTAAGGGTTTTTTTTAGTGCTTTCCTGGAAAAGGCTGTGTAAAAATCCAAGTTTTAGCTCGGTTTTCTGAGAAAGCTCATGAAAAATGAATATTTTCCAAGATAAGCTGGGGTAGGTTGTGGGAGGGTGATTGGTGATAGATTGGGTATTGTATTATTCAGTATGGGATTGGAAATGCATAGATCAAGGGGGTAGGAAACCTTTTGGACCTGTGGGCACATTTGTAAATTTGAGAATCTGTCTTGGGTGCAACCATAAAATGGCTGCCATGGACAAGTAACATGCGCAGAAGAATTCATGGGAAATTAAGATGGCAGCTGGTGGATGCCCCCACTTAACTTTGAAGCAGTCCCAGTTGCCAGTAAGAAAACATTAAAATGTTTAAAAAATAAAAATTGGGTGTCTCAGTGCACACCAATAAAGGTATCTAGGGGCCCAGAGGCACATTAGTGCCCAGAGGCACCACGTGGCTTACCCCTGGCCTAGACCATGTCAGGTGGAATCTACAAAGCCAGAGGCTTGTTCTGTAGGATTTCCCAGGGACAGGATATCAGTGCCCTGCCTAGCTTCTTATGTCCTGTGATGATTTCAAGAAGAATAAATTGTGCAGAATAATCATGCAGGATGCAGAATTTGGGTTACCTTGGTGGTGACCTTTCTGTATTTTAAGCAGAGATATGCACAGCCCTGATTATGATATTCCCTTTTAAAAAAATAATTTCAACTAAATGTCCACAATAGGGCCATTAAAGCAGCATTGAAAAATAAGGCTCTTTCTCATGCAGTTGGTCTTTCAAATCTGACTGCATGCCACAAAGCACTGCTTATAATGAGATTAGGAAGAACATGAGTTCTTTCTTATGAAAGGATTTCCTTTTTAGCTTTTGCCTCAAAGCAGGGCTTTATCCCTTCACTGAACGCCTGTGTTCAGTTCTTCTGTCATATTCCAAGCGTCGTCTCCATCTTTGTTAAATGCCTGGAGTGCTCTCTGTTTTCTACGAGTGTTTTTATTGAAAATTAGCAAAATGGGGCAAGTGTGTAAATATGCCAAAATAGCTGCAGCAAATTAGCAAGCCAGCACAATGAAAATTGAATAGATAATTTGAAGCCATTAATAGCTGTTGCCTGTCACTCTGTGGGAATGCTAGTACTTGGAAGTTTAATGTTGTTACAGAGCAAGAGGAGCCTATATTTTTCAGAAACCTAAAATTATTTACATTGGAAATAAAACTTATTTCAGATGCAAGCTAATTTAATTTTGTCTTAAATCAATTATAGAATTTTCTCTAAATTGATTATGGCCAGTTAATTAGCATCTTGACTGTCGCCAGGATGAGAAAGGACGAATCCCCATTGACAAAATGTATTAATAAGCATGTGTGAGATCTGGGCTTAGTAATCATTCTTGGCTTTTTCTACCCTTGATGCTAATTTGCTTTTATCATCATAAAAAAAAAAGTTAACAGGACCAGCTCCAGGTCGAACCCTTCTCCATTGGTGGACACTGCTGGGCTTATCTGATATTGAAGGACAAGGGTGTTCTGACCAGCACCTAGCAGCTGGGTCTTGTTGGCATTTTAATTCCCCACATTGCCTATACTGAAGGCATTGTGGGAAATTTAAATGGTAAGAGACTTAAAGGGGGAGGCCTGGCAGCTGTCCAGAAATGCTGGGTGCTGAAGCTAACCCTGCTAATTAGTTTTACTTCCTACATCCTCAACCTTTTGAGGAGGTCTTAGAAGTTGGTCTTAGAGCTCAGTTGGGACCTGAGTAAATAATTTAATATGTGATTTCTGTGTGCGTTTGAACCATCACAGATTGAGCATTGTCACCAGAAATGAGAAAATCTGAACATGTGCCCAGGTAGCATGAATCGTTAATTTTATTTATTTATTTATTTATTTAATGATTTTTATGCCACCATTCAGCCAAAAAAGGCTCTCACGGCGGCTTACAAAAGTATTTCTTGACAGTCCCTGCCAATTGAGAAGGATGCTACAATCTCAGATGCCTAATTTGTTCTTGTGTAAAGTTAGATGGGCGGCAGGCATGTTCCCCAAGCATGTTTTGGCAAGATGGTTTGTACAATAGCATCTGCATTGTATAAATTATCCTTTGTGTAAATGCAGTTGCCTTGTAATATTATAACTTATTTCCTCTTGAGGTGCTGGTGTGTCAGCTGCAGACTACATAGCAAACTTCTCTGTATGGGTTCTACTGAGAGTTAAGATAAAAGCTTCATGTAATATTGGGTTGTATGCTTATTAAGCGCTGGGCCTGTTCACATGACATGCTAAACCATGGTTAGGCCGCTAACCCTTTTACAGTAAATGGTTAGTGAGCATGTTTAAACTGTGATTATATAGCCACCATGGTTAGGACTGGTTCACACGACACACTAAGTCATGGTTCAAACGACACTCTAAGCCATAATGTTTAGCTCAAAATGCTTAACCATCGTGGCTTAGTGTGTTGTCTGAACAGGATCTATATTTATTTGTGGATACAGCCTAATGGGGCACAAGCTCCACTGAAATGAGTAAGAGTATAACTCTTGTACAAACACCATCCATTATTGTAGTGCTTGCTCAAGAAATGTTCCTCATGTTATTACCATTGGCTGTTCAAAATGAAATTCTCATAGTTTCGCATATACTAAATTTTACCATGGTGCACTTTGCTGTGTGTTTTGAGCAGACCCTGCATCATCTAAAAAGTGCTTGAATTTAGGTGTGCTTGGAGTTGTAGTTCTATAAACCTTCAGGCCACTACTTGTGTTGCTTGAAAAGAACTCAAATTGTTCATCTTTCCAGATTCACGAATGATTCGCACATGCATAATTTAATTTCTCATCCACACAGTGACTTGCAGCCAAATGTGTGTGAATGGACTCCATTGAAAAGCATTGTGTTTGGGCGTAATGGGAAGTGAGGTGAAAGATCTATCGGTAGTATTTCATCAATGGTGGTCATTCACACATGCAATCACTATTTAATGCTAGTTTTCAAGCAACAAACAGGCTGGTGTGGACTGGGTTATACCTCACAGACCGTTTTGGCTTTGGTGCAGTATACAAATGTAATAAATAAATACATAAAAATAAATAAATGACACTTCTTTTTTAGTGGAAGTGACTTCTTACATGCAGTGTGTTGAAGTGTAAAATTGTTTTCTTTCTTCAAAGAAGTACAAAGCACATCTAAAGCAATAATCTGTTCTAATCTCTACAGTTCAAAGGAAAAATGCCTCCTCTGTGCGATCCAGTGTGCAAGATAGTAGAGTGGATTCTTGCAGTCTGGCACCAGCTGAACTCATGTCTATCACGGCTTGGTGCACCCGAAGCACTTGTTGGGCCAAAGCATTTCCTTTCTTGTCCAGTGGTGCCTGGTCACAGCCACACAACAGTGAAGTATGTCTTACGTTTATTTTTCGTTGTGCTACAACACAGTGTCTTCGTTTAAAACTCTTCCATCGTCACTACATCTCAGCAATCCATTTTAACACAATTCACTTCCATCTACAGAAACTGACCAATCTTTACCAATCTTTCTGAGCAAGTAGAAATGCTCAGAAATAGTAGAACTCAATGGGAATTTCTCCCAAGTAAGTATGTTTACAATTGCAGCCTTATACTAAGAGTTCAATTGGACGTACACCGGCAAGCCCCATTGAGCATAGGGTGGGGGAGATTTACTTCTGAGTAAACATACATAGGACTGCTATTTTAATTTAGGCACTTCTTCATTCTAAGACAACAAAATACTAAATGCTCTTTCTGTGATGGAGCAATGAAAATGCAGATGACATTATACAAGCTAACCATAGTAATATTTCTATCCCATAGTTAGTACATAATTTGAAATCATCATCATCAATAACAAGTGCCTCAAATGGGTGTCATTCTATATGCATCGTAGGATAATTTATGTAAATATTCTATGACCAGGATGCATGGGATCTCAGCCTAGAGATCTCAGTCGGCTTCCTAAAATCGGATCCCATTTTCAAAAGGTCGCAATTCATACCATTTGTTTGCAAAATAAAATCAACTGCATAGCACTTCTCTTTGAAAAAGCAAAAATATTGTAAGATGTCTGCAGTATAGAAGGGCTGCCGACCAAACTAGCAATTCCTGGTAGATGTAGGAGTCCCAGTGCATGCAGTGATATTGCCCACTTACTTCCAGGGAGGGGATTGCTCCATGTTGTAATGGTATTAAGATTTAAATACAGTGAAATGTTTGTTGATACTACAGTTATGATGTTTGCTGCTGCCTTTGATTTTTATTATGAGGATTTTTTGTGTGTGGTTGCTGTAGTTGGTTATATGATTGTTATGGTTTGGGCTGTATATCCTTTGTCAACTTTTTAGATGATTAATTCACTGTTATAAATAAAGAAATGCCCCCAACAGAATATGCTGTTGGCATTACGCCCATGTGATGTTTTACTGTTTAGAGTTAAGTTGTAAAGTATAAAGTATTAAGAATTGTAGAGTTTAAAAGGTAGTACTTACATTGTTTATGTTGCAGGTTGGTAAGTATGAGTCATGAAAGGGTTAATGAGTCTTGGATGAAGGTGAGTGTTGATTGGATGTTGGTGGGGAGTGCCTGGATTGGCTGTGTGTGAGAGGGGGAGGAGTTGGAAGACTGAGCTGAATAAAAGAGAACGGCTTCTGAGGTAAGGTGTGGAGAGAGAAAGCTTTGAGTTAGAGTTAAGAAGGGTCTGCGGGTTTTGTTGTTTTGGGAGACCAGAGTGTGGGAAGAGGATAGTGTAGTTAGAATGGGTAGAGTAGGCAGGAGGCGACCGTAATCAATAACAATTTGAACAATTTGACTACTGAAAGTTATACTGTGAAACGTTTAAGTGAATGAACCAAAGAAACCATTACGCTCTGTGCTTGTAACCATACGCTTGTCACTGAAGGAAACCAATACGCTTTGAACCTGAACAATCTCCCTGTTAAATAAATATCATTTAATTAATCCTGGTGTGGACAGTGAAGTACCTGGGAAAGGGTACAGGTGAAATCTATGGTGGCAGCGGAAGGGAGAAGGTTTGGGTAAAGGTGTTGATCTGGGCTGCTGTGGGGCCTAAGCTGAAGCAGACGCGCCACAGAGACAGACTTGGCATCTATAGCCCTAACTTGTGCACCTGAGCTGGGTCCTTTGGGGTTGCAAAAGTAGTGAAGTGATCCAGGAGGATACCCAGTGGAGGGTGGACGTCTCTCCCATGGCAGCAGGCGGATTAAGAAGAGTCCTAGGGCCAAGGGAGACCGTCACACCCCACCATTCAAGTGAATAGGAAACTGATTTATGAAAGAGCTCCATCTTAATTGAATTGCATCAGTGACCTACGAAGTTACCTTCTGTCAGATCTATCTAGCCCATTGTTGCCTCCTCTGACTGGCAGCAGCTCCGCAGAAGTCATTCCCACTACCATTTGATCCTCCAGAGATGCCAGGGATTGAACCTGGGACCTTCTGCATGCAAAGCAGGTGTTTTCCCACTGAGCTAGAGTCCCTCCCCATAAACATGACAGAGGCATTGTCTCCTGTCAACATGCAGTGAAGAGGTAATTGCTGATTGGATGTAGCTTCTATCTTTTTAAGAATTATAAAAATCTGTAGGGTTTACAGCTAAGCTGCATCCACCCCCACCCCTGTGGCTGAATTTATTTTTATGGCAGTTTGAATTTTGTGCAAGTGCATGCTTTGGCAATGTGGACAAAATTCAGCATACTGCAAGTCTCGGGATTTTGTTGTTTTGTTTTGTTTTTAGTTTTAAACAAGTTTCTAACCCTTATCGCTGCAAAGAGAGGCTTGATAGTGAATAGACAATGCCTGATACCAGATCAGAAGTCCAAGGTTGGGTTGAACCAGATTATTCATGGTTAACAGCAGGGCTTTAGTGCCCTCCATACCTGTTTATCACTCCCCATGACTACCGCTGCTTTTAGCTCACTCCAGTAGTCAGTGTGCTGGACCTGAATCCCAGCTCAGCCATAGTCTTAATAGGTAGCGCTGAGCCAATTTCTGTCCCTCAACCTCAATATTCAGTCTATAAAACGGGAAACACAATAAATCTGCTTTCCAGAGATTGTTGTAGAGATGAGAAATTTTGTTGCATTGATGTCTCAAAATAATAATAATAATAATAATAATAATAATAATAATAATAATGATGATGATGATGTTTTAAATAGAGCAAGATTTTAAAGTGGTCTGATATCATTACTAGACATGAGTACTCATGTTTAAATATTTATTGGCTTGATAAATAAAACACGAGTGTGTATACTAAAAATAAACAAGCAGCAAAATTGTTAAGCATGTGTCTATCTGAAAAATGTTGGCAATGTACTAAATGAACACGCTTCGTTTTCAAAGTAAGAAGCTTTTAGCCTTTTTTGCGGTGGGAGCGAGAAGTTGTGTTTTATTTAATGGGTAAAAAGAGTTTATATATGTGAAGCACATGGACCATGATATTAAAGGTGCATTTTTGAGCATGGTATCTTCTTCCTACAGTCCTCCCACCAGCTTCCCTTCTCCCACTTCTAGTTTCCTGATCGTAATACTTCAGTGCTCCTGTTTTTGGCTTCATTTCAAACTTCTGTTTCAACCACATTTGTATAATGTAATAATCAGGAATCTTTGAGGCACAGTCCAAAGGCGCTTTCTTGCAGATGGTGAAATGTGTGAGAGAGGCCATGGCTAGACCTAAGGTTTATCCCTGGATCGTCCAGGGGTCAAACCTGTTCATCTAGGTGACACACAGGGGATCCAGTGCTCAGGCAGGGGCGAACCCTGGATGATCCCAGGATAAACCTTAGGCCTAGCTCTGGTCACAGTGGGCTCATCTACACCAAGCAGATATTCCACTATGAAAGTGGTATGAAAGCGGTATATAAAAGACAGGAGCCACACTACTGCCTTATAGTGGTATTGAAGTGTACTGACATCTGTTGGGACCCATGGACACATACCATATAATGCTTTCATACCACTGTCATAGTGTTACAACCTGCTTGGTGTAGATGTGTCATGAGCCCCAACAGTTGCCAGTTCACTTCATTACCACTATAAAGCAGTAGTGTGGCTCCTTCCTTTTACATACCGCTTTCATACTGCTTTCATAGTGGAATATCCTGCTTGGTGTAGATGAGCCCAGCCTCTATCTGTTTTTGTTTTAATCCACACTAATTCACATTTTGAGGAGACACACAGACAGGGTTTGCAAAGGAACACACACCTCCTACATTTTTAAGAGCTGCGTAGAAGAGAGAATTTCAATAGCTGTAGTTTTTTCACCCTTGCATATGAAGCTGCTGAACTTCCCTTTTTTGGAGAATGCACCCTAGCACAGTGGCAGAGTACATGCATTACATGCAGAAGGTCCCGGGTCCAATCCCTGGAATGTGATGGTAGCAAGTGATGGTAGCAAGTGAAGGACATTCTGCCTGTGACCTGGAGAGCAGCTGCCAGTCAGAGTAAACAAAGTTGGATAGATATACCATAAAAGTACTGGATCTCTGTTCTCCTTCACATTTTGTCACCCAATCTGCACAAGTTTCTTTTGTAGGAGTTTAGATACATTTATTCAGTGCATTCACACCCAGCAAGCCGCATGCCAACTTAGATGAAACCATCTAGTCCTCATTGAGGGAATCACACTGCAGGGCTTGTGTGAGCAACCAAGACCATACACAAAAAAAAGCCATACAAAAGCAGCACTGTCACTTTTCTTTCCAATGTTGCTCTTTGCTCTTGTGATTTAGTACCAAAGCAAAGCAAACTCCTGTAGAGACATAACCTTTAAATCTAGCTGCACAATTGTCACCATTTTCCCCCCGGCAGGGCTTTTGTACGTATAAATTGAAAGCTTTGCTCATCGTGCCTCTCTGGGATGGAAAAGTCTTCTTGCATTTCTGCTTACCTGCAGCAATTAAAGGAGCCCCATTAGGAAAAGGTTGCAAACACTTTTCCAGCTATGGTGAACAGGTGCTTTTGCTGGATAGATGGGCAATGAAGAGTTATTGGCCCTTATTATAGTTTCCTCTGGTCCTGTCATTTCAAAGAATTCAAGAAGATATCACTGACAACCCACTTTTGTGGTTTTGAAAGCTATTCCTGCAGCCTTTGTTCTTGCTTTTGACAACTAAAGTTCACCTTCTGGATTCAAAGCCCTAAAAGGAACACCTCCTCCCATATGTACCTGCCCAGACCTTAAGATCATCCTCAGGGGTCCTTCTTCGTGAGCCCCTGCCAAAGGAACTGAGGCAGGTGGCTATTGGAGGAGGGCTTTGTCTGCTGTGACACCCTGGCTGTGGAACGAGCTCCCCAGAGAGGTTCGCCTGGCACCTACACTGTATTCCTTCTGTCGCCAGTTGAAGACCTTTTTATTTTCTCAGTATTTTAACACCTAATTTAACTTAAATTTAAACTTTACTGTTTTAATTCCGTATTTTAATCTATATCAATTTCTGTTGTGTGATTTTATCCTGGTTGTGCTTTTTATATTGTATTTTGTATTTGTGTTTTTTAGACTGTTGTTTGTTTATTATGCTTTTCATGGTTTTAATTTTTGTGAACTGCCCAGAGAGCTTCGGCTATTGGGTGGTATAAAAATGTAATAAATAAATAAATAAATAAACTTATCATAATGTAGGAAGCAGGTACAAAAAATTTTTGTCAGTTTTTTCCCTTTCCCTTACCCTTGCTGTCTACCACAAAAATCCCAGCCAGTTCCAGGACAAGTTTCTGTGGAGTTGTTGGGAAAGTGGTAGAAATTGGAGCTTTATCACTCTCTTAATTAAAAGTCATGTTTAATTTTAATTTCTATAATGATAGGTGCTGTCTCCCTGAAAGGCAAATTGCACATGTTTGCCTCATGCACATGTTCCTCCTAATAACCCCAGATACACATATGTAGAGTTATGGTTATTCAGCATTGAGGGGGAAATACTTAGCAAACGTCAGAGGCACTTGCTCTTTATAATTCAGACATTCCAGGACTGATCTCCCACTCAGATAATCTGTGGTGAAAAGGTGTAAGAATTTAATATTAATAGTGATTCTTCCAACAGCTTTTAACAATTCCAGATTTAGTATTTTGAAAATAATCTGTGCTTTGAATCAGGTAACTTCTCACCCACATTCAGGTGCTGATTCACGTACTAAACATTCAGCTAGTGTTGTGCCAAAACAGCAACACTATCTCTAACTCTGGAACAGTTAAGTGCTTCTTATTTGAGGTATTTCTTTTTGCACTTCCTGTTTTGGCATTACCATTGCTGGTGGGAGTAACATCTGGAAGCACTCTTAGCTAAAGGAGTGTTTGATAAAGACACTTGAACTACTTTGGATGAAACTGTTGCAGTCTATCCAGCAGGTCAAATGAGAGACATTTCTTACTAACCTTTCTTACTATGTTTCACAAGTCCTCAACAGCTTGAAAGTTTCCTCCAATATGTTAAGTGTTTTTGGTAACCATAAGCATGTTTTCTTGCTATTTCTTTTCCATGTGTGCTTCAAGGTGGATGTCCAAATTATGGAACGCTGTCATTGCTCCCCGAGTTCAAGAAGCAATTCTCTCCAGGGCTTCTCTGAAAAGACCACCTACGCTGGGACAGATGGCAGTCAAGAAAAGTCCAAGCCAAGGGCAACAGGCTGTGGTGAAAGCTGCACTCAGCATCCTGTTAAATAAGGCTGTTCTGCATGGATGTCCTCTTCCCAGAGCAGGTGAAGCACAATAAATGGGTCAATCTCTAAAAGCAAAGGCCTGCAAGTAAATGGAACGGTATAACTCAGCAGCCCTTGCACATATTGACACACAAACCCCATTACACCATATCAGACATGATTTCAAGGAACAGGTTTTAGAGCAATCAAAAGAGCTTGAGCAGGCCACACATTACCTTGAGATTAGAACCAAACACAAAAAAAATTTGCTTGCTGCTCTGATCTGGGACCACAATAATATGGAGATCACTGAGGTGCCCTTGTCATGTTAAACTAAAGTTGAGGATATACTTTTCTAAGGGAACTAGAATAACGATTAAAGTTATGCTTTAATGAATGTGGATAATCACATGGGTTTTCCCCATACAATTGGCATTCTCACCGTTTTTATTTTGGGAAGAGCTTGATGTGCTCACAGATTCATCCAAATTCCAGGCTAAAAAACCTCATACCAGGCACGGCGAGTGTGCGATAAATTGCTGGTGTGATAGAATCCTAAGTCTCTTAGCTCCCCTAACTTGTCACCATCTAGTAGTCCAGACACTGGTGTGCTCTGTTCTCTGGCCATTAGGAGGCAGGTTGGCCTCTGGTCTGAATCTCTCTTTGCTCCTCAGACCTCTCTCTCTCTCTCCCCACATTCCTCTTTGTCCTGTTTCTGGTGCCTCCTCTGTTATTTTTGCCTGTTTGTGTGTTTCTTTGGGAAACCAAAGTTAGTTCATTTTAACATTATGGCTACCTGATTTATTTCTGCTGGGGCAGTCTGGAGCCAATCTACTTGTTATTGCACCACCCATAAATTAACCTTTTGGTTAATCCTGGAACTATGGTAAAACTCACAGCTCTTAAAGAAACTATGGGTAGAAATATTTCTAGACCAAGGTAGATATTTTGGCATTACATTATAATTCAAGGCTGGATTATTAGGACATTGTTTTAAATGTTTCAGAGCTGGATCGGTATATCGCTGATTTTAAAGGAGGAAACTTCCCTCTCTCCATGGTATCAAATTACAAGAATTGTCCCAAGAAAAGAGGGGAAAGCACTGCTTGGAGAAAAGTAAGCACAAGTCCTCGTAAGAAGTCAGGCCACTCATCAGCCCAGTCCTGGAGTAAAAAAGAAGAAAATGCAGAAGGTAACAGCTCATGGAGGTGGAAGGCACTGGGGATAAATAGACCTGTAGGAGTTGTAGAAAGGGTCTGAAAACTCTATTTAATTCATATATCCATGTAAGAGCTTAATCAAGGTCCTTTCAGTTCTGAACTTTTTACCAACTGAGTGCACCTTTCGTTTCCCGGGGCATCCATAGAACCATGTTAAAATGCAGATAGAATGGACACCAGCAAAGTGCCTACTGACTGGATGTGTGTCAATGTCTCCCATCTTTTCTCTTATGCAGGTGTCAAATCAAAGAACATACTGCAGGGAAATGGCAACAAAATGGCCTCTCTAACAAAAATGTAAGTTACATTTGGGGCAGCAGGGACTAGTGAATTTAGCCAAGGAAATTTAAAGAACCGAATTGTGTCATAACCTAGCTTATTCTTATATGTCTTACTTCTGTCCTCTTTTCAGAAAGGTTTCAGAAAATTGGTAGCCACGTCAAATTACCAAATGGCATCAATCACCCAGCCATGTGGTGAAGTGAGCAGAATCGCAAACAGGAAAGCAGGGGCACAGTAATGTTCGCCTTATAGTATTGTGGCCAGATGTTATAGCCAAAATATATTTCCGTTTGCAGTTTGCAAACACCACATCGTGGTTCCATAAGCTGCCGGAATGCCACAAAAGTCAGAAAGCACAACTGGAGTTGAAGAAATTCAGGCTTTTTGCTGCCAGTTCACATAGTATTGGAAAGGAAAGTTTTACTAAAATGTAGAAGTGGTTGAAAGCAATGTGCAGTCAATGACAGACCAGGAACATTCCATGAGACTCTTTTCCAGGCTTATAAAGGGCAGAAAGCTTCCCCACCTCATTTGAATGGTTCACAGGAAGGACTCACCACCTATTTTAGTCTACTGAATGGACTTCCTGAATGGAAATCACTTTGATAGCTTCCAGAAATAATGTGCACTTCTCTGTATGCATACTCTGTATGGTATTGAGAAAATCGCCAAAGGCACTGATGCATTGAATAAATTTCAAGTTCTGCTTAGGTTTAGTTCTTCAAAGGATTTGCAAGTTTGGACAAAACCTTAACATTTGATGTCTCAACAGTAAATCTGTGAAAAATATTGTGTTTGTATTTATGTTGTGTGATGTAAAAGGTCTGTCTGCAATGTTTTATCTCTAATGGCTGCTATCATGTTGTATGTGTAAACTATTCGAGGGAAACTTTTTTTGGGGGAAAAAAACCCCAAGAGCTTAAAATTGAGGGGCTTGAGGTAAATTCAGAATAGCTCTGGATTGAATATTAATTGTTTGAGTGGTTTCATTAAGCATTAAACAGAAAGAGAGAAAAGGCCTTTTCTCAGGCTCCATCTCATCTACTGCCATCCTTTAATTATGCACTTCTAGGATAAATGTTTGTTTGTTTCATTTTGCTTTCCAAGAAATCTGGAAGATGATCCACTAAGTGTGTTAAACCTGGAACAGAGACTATCCCTTGGTTCTGATGATGAGGTAGACCTTGTGCAGGAGCTTCAAAGTATTTGTTTAAGCAAATCAGAATCTGACATAAGCAAGGTAAATCCTCTCTACTCCTCTCTGCAATATAATCAACCCATGCTTTTCCTCTAGTTTTTTCCATGCTGCCTTCAAACACATCACAATTTTTCCCATTTTCAAGAAAACACCCCCTAAGTCTTCTGCCTCTCTAAAATACTATAATGTTCTGCTTCTGTCCATTGCCTCACAATTCCTGGAGCATACCGCTTACTTCCACTTTCTCAGTGTTCTCTCCTCCAACTCCTCTCTTCACTTGCTACAATCTGGTTTCTGCCCTCTGCTTTCTACTGAAACTACCTCTCTCCAAAATCACTGATAATCTCATTGCTGCCAGATTTAAAGGTCTCTACCCTGTCTTTCTTTGATCTCTCTGAATACAGTTGATCACACATGATTCTTTCCTCAGTGGACTCTCTTCTTATATGACTAATCTCTCATTCAACATTTCCAGAAGGAGAAGCTCTTCCTCCATCTTCCTTTACTAAATGGGGTCCCTCGGTGTTATAAAATTGTCCTTACTCCTGGGTTCTGTCATAAAATCCTATTGTTTTCAGCGCCACCTTGATGCCACCCCGCCACTCACATCCAGTCTTTCCAACAGCCGATCTGATTATTATTATTATTATTATTATTATTATTATTTATTTATATAGCACCATCAATGTACATGGTGCTGTACAGAGTAAAACAGTAAATAGCGAGACCCTGCTGCATAGGCTTACATTCTATATTTTTGCTTATATGTTACATACTTTTTTTCAAACTCAAGACCAAATTGTCTAAGACCAAATTTCTCATCCTTCACCCCAGCTTTTTATCTTCTCATATTTATTGAAAACATCACCACCTATATGATTGATTAAGCACACCTTTGATTTTTCCAACTGTTTGCTGCCATATTCAGTCCACCATCAAGTCATGTCATTTCTCCCCTGTGAAAATACAGTCCTTTTTTCTGTCCTGTCAGCAAAAACTGTTACTTTGACAACTGCAAGCTTCTCCTCTCTTTCCTTCAGTTGTTTGACATTAGGCCTATTCTCTATCTTATTCTCTATCTAGAACTCTGTCACCAAAGTAAGCCAACCTCTTTGTTGTTCAGACCAGATGAACCCCCTCCTTAAATCCTACACTGGCTTCCTGTCTGGGATCCAGTACAAATTCCTCATCCTTACTTTCAAAGATCTCCATGATTTTGCACCCTTTTATCTCTCCACCCTTATATCCAGAGTTGTGACGGATTGCTCTTCCAGCTCCACCACCCTCAGCTGCTCAAAATCTTCTGTTCCCTTAAATGACTCCTCCCTTTCTCATGCTGCCCTTTGTGCCTGAAACTCTCTTTCAAAACACCTACATGACATTGCCTGTCTCTTCTCAAAACCCACATTTTCCTTGAAGCCTTTGGCACAATCCCTTAGACCTTTTCACATATAAAAACTAAACATAATTTCATAGAACTGAACTGAAAGCGTACTCTTCCCTTGTTACCTTTGCTCTCCTTATCCATCCCTCTATATTTTGTTGTTACTCTGCAAAACACCATGCTTTATTTATTTATTTATTACATTTATATCCTACCTTTTCCTCCAAGGAACCCAAGGCGACATACATAATCTTCCTGCTCTCCATTTTATGAGGAAGGTTTCACAGAGTGTCAGTGACTGGTTCAGAGTCACCCAATAAGCTTCATGGCTGAGTGGGGACTTGAACCTGTGTCATCCCAGTGCCACTCCAATGTTCTAACCACACTGTATCCCATAAATATTAATATAATTAATAATAATAACAGATCTGATATTAGAATTGAGTCTTGACTACACTTTGCATTCTGGAAACACAACTCTGGTATCTCCTCTGTGTGGCAATAATATCATATAGGGTAACTCAACATATAGAAAGATGCCATCATGTGGAAACGTTCAAAACCACATAGAAGAATGTCTGGTGAATGTCATGTGGACACTTTTAGTTGTGGTAGGAGCTCTTGGCAGCAGCAGTTTCCAATAGCCTGCTTGGAACCGCTCTTTTCAACTCCGAAAATCTTTGTAACGAGTTTGCAGAGTAGATTACAGAGGTTTAAGAGGTTTACCAAAATAGATTAAAAATGTTTGGATCATTGGATTATGATAGAGTACTTGTGTGTGTGTGTTTTAATAGTTCAGCTTTCAATGTTATGTCATCCATTTGTGGAGGCAAAAATGTACAGAGAAATGTACATTTCTCTTTCATGTGTCTCTTTATTGTTAGCAAGAATGAGGCCTTTTGGACCATTCCTGCTTTAAAATATTATTACTTCCAATACTGACTTTTCCCTCCCCTCCTTCCCCACCAAATCTTATATAGATCGTAGATTCAAAGGATGAGTTGATGATGATGATCAGTACTTCTCAGAAGGATCCTGTGTTTTCAGCAAACATCATTAATGCAAATACATCAGCATCACAGCAGGTATGTGACAAGTTACAGTGCCATGTAATAGAGGGATGCCTGTCCGTATTCAAATCATCCATTTAGAGTTGTTCATTAGATTTGAAAGAATTAAGGCAGCTCTGAACATTCTGAGCATGACCAGTGCATTAGGGTTGAGACTCTTTATATTGCATTATCCTTGTAGCAGAGAAGTCTTACCACATGTATATGAAAGAGAAGCACAGAAACCGAGATAAGCCAGAGAAAGTCAAAGACAAGAGAGAAGGTGGGCAAAGAGGGAGAGCATGCATCAGATATGTGGGTGAGGGACAGAGAGATGGAAGGAAGGAAGAAATATTATCCTATGGACCTTTGATTATTGTGGAGTTTTTCATCATTTAGGGCTTTAAAAATTAAAACCAACACTTTAAATTGGACCTGGAAACAAACTGCGAGCCAGTGCAGCTGACAAAGCCTAGGCGTATTGTGGCCAAAATGCTCCCTAATAATCTGGAAGCCCTATTCTAGGCTAACAACCATTTCCAAACAATTTTAAAGGCAGCCCCACATACAGGATACTTCAATTGTTTGAACAGGAGGTTACCAGAGAATGGGTAATTGTGGCTAAGCTACCTCCACCCATCCTAAATATCTAAAAGTGGCTTGCCTGTGTAAGTGATATAATATTCAGAATTACTTCCTTTCTGTGAAGACATTTCAAGCTGAAAAAATAAGGGGGGGAGTTTATTCTGAGGAAAACAATTGAGAAACTCAGACTAGCCAGATTATGATGAATTTGGCTCCAGCCATTAATGAGTAGGCCCAGATTCAGCAAACTCTCCAGATGGCTGCAGTTGCCATGGAAACTAGAAAACACTGAGGAAGTGGCTGACTAAAATAGAACTGAGGAGGAGGGTGGGTTGGAGGTGACAATTAGAACTGCTAAGTTGCTGAAAGGCTTTTCACTCTCCCTTTGAGACCATTGCCTTCTACACATGGGAAGTAGGAAAGAGGGAAGTTACCGGAAAGATCAGTAGAGGGACTGGAAATTGACACAAAGACAGTCTCATACAGAGGCTGATTTGAAGAGAATGGCACCTGTGTAGGGCCCATATGAATACTAGGATGTTTTCCCCTGCCCAGAAAATAGCAGTCAATTAGGGTGCAATCCTATGCGTCTTTATACAGAAAAAATTGTTACAACTTCTAGCATACCCTAGCTGTTGCCCTCTGTTGAAGGACAGAGCAGTGTATGCCACACATGTCGTAGCCTGCTGCCTCAGATATGTTGGAAGATATTATCCCGTCACCAGTTTTTGACGTAAAATTCAACTGCCAATCCAGTCAGCATTACTAGAAGCAAGTATATTTCTGAGCACTTTTTGTGCGTGTCTGAAAAATGCAGGAGATGAATGCAGTAACTTAATAATTTCCCTCTTTTGGTCAGATGTGCTTTGCCTCTCCTCTATACACACCTGAAGCATCGTAGGCATGGACCATTTTTAAAAAGATGACAGATGCTTTTACCTGGTCAAGAATTTTGCCCATCCCACAGAAATTCCAGCAATGTTTAGCAGCTTTCAGCCTCCCCTGTGAAGGTCATGCATTTATTAGTAGGCTTCTATATCCAAATTAGAAAAGCAGCAGGCTAGCTTTGAAAGAGTGAAAAAGGCAGAAAGCAGATGGCTGTACCCAGATACGCCTGGGGCGTTTCCATTTGCTGTTCAGTGTAGTTTCTATAATCACAAGATGGAAAAAGAAGTGAAGAGAAGACGTATATTTAAAAATAGAAATAAGAATATTACCCTCATCATTGCTAAACTTTCAGATATGGTGGGGGATAAAATCAGTTCTAGTCTAAAATGGTATGCAGGCAGCTTCACTCTGTAGTCATCACTTCTTCTCTCTTCATCCAAAAATATACTGGAAACACTACCAACCCTGCAGTTTTGAGTCATGGAACCATAGATAATGTAGACCTGGAAGAAAATAATTGCAATAATCTGCACTGAAAACTATTTAATATGCAAAACGTTTGCTTTTTCAGGGAGGATTAGTTTGTGTGGCTTCAGAGTAACGCAGAAAATTTGGAGTGGGGATTCATGGGATCTTGTGTTATAAGTACAGTGGTGCTGCCCTTTTTGGAAGTTGGGAAAGGGGAGAACAAAGCAGATGGGTTGAGTTTTTTGAAACATAGGGGCTGATTTGTTATGAAGAAGAAATATTTTGTTGTCAGTCAATTTTGTTTAATTGTTAAACACAAATTCAGAGAATTTCTACACAATTTCAGTTACATTAAATTAATACTGAGACCTCAGAATATGGTATGATATAAACGGGAATAAATAACATGCTAATAAACCCAAATACAACTTTAAGGGTAGGGCCACATGTTATACATGGGGCTGCTGCCATAACAAGTAACTCAATCCATGATATATAGCTCAACTTGCCTTACCTCTTTTTTTCATTTGTGTTTTCCTATCCCTCCTTCTCACACAGCATTACTGCTGTCAGCAGCAGTGGGAACAAGCTCAGTGTAATGATACCAAGACACACATTAATTTATGAACAGTGAAGGGAGGGAACTTGACATAGGACTGGCATATTATAAATGTGCCCTTTTGCCCACATTGTATTGGCACATTTCCTTGGACAATCACAGAAACTTGAAGTAAAACAGAAATCTTAAAAGGGTATTAGACAAAATTTGTGAAGAGAAGTCTATCAGCGGCTACGAGTCATAATGGCTAGATGCAACCTCAGGATCAGAGGCAGTGTGACTGGTGGGGAACAACCACGTGAGAAAGCGATTGCCTGCCTTCCTGCTTGTGGGCTTCCCAGAATACCTGGTTGGCCACTGTGGGGAACAGGATACTGGACTAGATGGACGGTTGGTCTGATCCAGTGAGGCTCTTCTTATTTTCTGAAGGTAGCAATCATACACACATTAGAGAGCAAGCCCTACTCAACACCATGGGATTTACTTCAAAGCAAACATCCATAGGATTGCCTTGCACAATATCAGAGAACGGCAAATGGTGAAATCCAGAGAAATCACCTGCATACCACAAAGAAGGGCTTCCCATTATCTGCTATGGTATAGTCAAAGTAAATGTACATTTCACTCACTCAGTGCATCTGTCACAGCTGGCAACAGAAGCTTTGTGTAAATTCTGAGCTGTTGATTGCAGGCAGTTTTCCTGTCTTTGATTCTGTCAAGAATGAATGCATTTATGCTGCATAATGTTATTCTGTTAACAGGATGAAAATCCTGGGATCTGTCCTCTCAGCAGCAGTCAAGCCGTGGAATGCAGCAACAGTAAATCAAAAACTGAGTCTTTCAAGAGTGGTGTTTCAAGAGTGAAATCTTTTCTTCCTGTGCCCAGAAATAAAGTCAGCCAGTCTTCTCAGAACACTAAACGAAGCAGCAGCAGCAGCAGCAGCAATACAAGGCAAATAGAGGCAGTCAATGACTCGAAAGAAGAAATTTGGAACATGCACAAAAAAATATAACTTGAAAAATACAAATAAATATATCCATCTACCATTCAACTTCCCCTTCAGTCTTTGCATACTCAGTTATCTTCAAGAACAAATTGATTCACATGTGTAAATAATTTTAAAATGGTTTTCTCAGTTATATAATGTATCTATGGGACCACAGTTTAATTTTTATGTAAATAAGCTGTTTATAATGAAAATATTAGATTATATTGAATTGAACTTTAGAAGTAGAAAGTGATAGCTTCATAACTGATTTTCTAATTTGAAAATGTTTTATTGTTTAATTATATTCAGGGGTATCATCACAGAAAGTGTGTGTGTGTGTGTGTGTGTGTGTGTGTAAATAAAATAATTAAATAAATAAATAAAATATATTGGACTTGATCCAGAGATACCTGTGTACAAAAGAGCTACTATTAAGTGTAATATTTCAGTGGAGATATATATATTCTCCATTGAATTAACATGCAGATAGCCAATTTGGAAAGATTGACTGGCTATCCATACTGTATTGTCAGTGTGGCCATTTCTGCATTTGCATCACCTTAGACATTCAGGGACTAATCTGCAGGTCTACTGTGTTAGTATGGGATTCCCACATGGCAGGATCCTTTGTGGATTTCTGCATGTGGAAAACTAAGCAATGGATCTGCTTTTATTTCCTGTGTATTGTTTGATCCTGCAGGGTGTTGCTCATGTGAAATGCTACTCAATGTGTGTAACATCCCTACTACCTGCAGAATAGTATCACTGGATTGGGGTGATAAATTTATATAGTTATATGCTGAGTTTCCTGTGTTATATTTCATACATTGGGTTGCACAATTCTGTACAGTTCTAGCTTAAAGCTAATATACACGTGTTTTCAAAGCAAAAAAAAAACTATGTTCACTTTCTGAAAAGTGAATGGAATGTGGCAATAATGGGAAGAATTGGGAATACTGCCCAGTTACATTCAGTTATAAACTGCATTAAATATTTCAATTGCCCATATTATTGGGTAGTTTGGTTTATTTCTTGTCTCTCTTAAGCTGTTTTGTTGCTTTGATTTCGCATTCCAATGCTTATACGAATTAAGATTTGTGCAGACTTTGCTTCTATGGTCAAAACAAAAACCTCAAAGCCATCATAATAAGCAATCTGTGGTTATTTGTCCATACCTTTGTGGGGGTAGGCTCATGAGAAAGAGAACACTTACAATTATATAAGTTATTGTATATGCTATTAAAAAAAAACCCTCCCCCACTTCTTCATTTTTGACACACACTAGGATTTAGGGCATTCTACAGTGATACAAGTTTTTCTCATAAAGGGCAACACTAGATTAACACATAGTAGTTATCAGGAGACAAAGCAGCAGCAATAACTTGGGGCAGGGAGAGACACATATGATTTACCTACTTATGTGTTCTGTCTAAAATAATGTTTTAACTGGTATTCACTGGCAGTTCTCTCCCTCTTTCTACAGTCTTTTTCCTTACAGAAGATTGTACCCCTTCAGTATTCATGGTGGATACTGGTGTCCACCTTCTCTTCTAAGATGATGTCTTAATATGACACCTTTATAAAATGAATAGACACAGATTCCTTAAGAAAAGGCTTCCTGGTGAATTACTTATCACATGCTCTGACAGTGCTATAAAGACACCAGCGTCTTTGCAAGAGAGTTGTAAAAGTAAAGTCAGCAGTTACATTCAGTGTTCTCCTGGAACGTCACCTGTCATGCCAATAAAACCCTTTTGTACTGCAAATATGTTTGTTTCTGTCTTACATCTGCATATATTCAGTGTTATGCGTATACTGTGTGTCTGTGCTAAAAGCTGGATTTTGATACTAACTTCAGTTTCTTGTGTGTCACTGCATCTTGTTTTAAAGCATGGCGCGGGCAACCTATTTGCCCCCAAGGGCTACATGTTGTGGGTCAGGAGCCACATGCTGGTGGGTGTGGCCAAGGCTGGTGTTCCTTTCCCAGACACATTCTCTCCCTCTCGCCCTCTCTCTCTCTCCCTCTCTCTCTCTCTCTCTCTCTCTCTCTCTCTCTCTCTCTCACACACACACACACACACACACACACAGAGAGAGCGCGCTTCATGGGGAGGACTAGTACATGGGGCATGGTGGGTTAACCATCCCTCTATTAATTTCTACCTAATATGTACATAGGGAGGATGGCATGCAAGAAGGGTCATTCCTTTGTTGCATGCCATCCTCCTCAAGAAAAAAACACTCACCATCATCCAGGCCTGCAGGAAGGCTTATTACCACTCACCATCATCCTGAAGAAAATTGCACTGTCTCCATTCTTCGAATAGCTGAGGGCTCGGGGAGTTGTGGGGATTTCAAGCATAAAATCATGAAAGATTTCCCAGCAAACATTGCCAATTCTATGCATCTTTCATCAAATTTAAGTCCCATTGAATTCATTAGTATTTACTCCTAAGTAAATATGATTGCAGCTGTAGTTCTTTAAGTAGATCTAAAGCCAGGGAACTTCCTACTCTCCAGACCTACGAAATTCCCTGAAAACACCAGTAATATCAACTAAGCTGCAGTAGAAAAATTTTGACCTGGTATTGGTGATATGTTTTCTAGAGTAGGAATTCATCTACTTCCAAATACAACTGCAGTTTATGAATAGAATTTTAAGTTCTTAACAAAATCTCCTTTTGCCTCATTGCGTGAATCAACTAATAAATATCTCAGCTGAAGGACTGGAACTACTGGATGCGCAAGAAGTGAGTGAAAAATGTACTTAAATAAATGTTCCATAAATAAAATGGCCATACTGCATTCAAGCAGGTAATTTAACAGTTGGGTGGATTGCAACAAGAAAGCAAAGATATAAATGTTGCTAGCTTTAACTTAAATTAGATCTAAGGACATGCTCATGATCGTGAAGCACTCTGGTACCATACAGCCAAGGGCAAAAAATCTCAAA
Organism: Elgaria multicarinata webbii; assembly: GCF_023053635.1. Lineage (NCBI taxonomy): Eukaryota > Metazoa > Chordata > Lepidosauria > Squamata > Anguidae > Elgaria > Elgaria multicarinata. The sequence goes on along the minus strand of NC_086179.1, from coordinate 66,872,196 downwards.
CATCAGTCCTCACCCTCAGAATATTTTGGAAAATATTCCTGTGGAAAATAAAAGCTGCTGTCTCTCGAAACCAGGTTGAATGCTAACCAGCAGTAAGTTTATTTGTAGCAGTTACTGGACGTAGCAAAAGCAGTCTTCATATGTCTTTATCTTGTCCTCAGCACTGCTATTGAGAGGAGAGTAAAGTGCCCATTCAATTACTGTTGGTCGTCTACAGCATTTAACAGCCAAGAAGGGCCCGGTACCAGAGTATAGGGGAAACAAACCGGTTTCTAATAGCACCCTGTAGTCGTCTGTATGCAGCAATAGAGAATGCAGAAATGTTTTAATGTTAGCAATTCATAAATAACATTAAATAAATAAATACATTTTTGTTCTAATTTATAGTCCTTCTCTTTGTTTCTATAATTGTTTGTTCTTATTTTTTAAATTGTAATTAATTACTGATACTTGGACAAGGGCAAAACAGGGACCCAGTGTGTGGTGTTGATTTTGGTAGGCCTGTAACTACCATCCAAAGTAACTGTCCTAGCCTGGATTTGTTCTCACTGTCTGTTTCCTTCTGTTTCCTAATTCTTTCTCAGTTTTTCATCTCAACATACATCATCAGAATGATTACCTGAGACTTTATCCAATCTTACATGCAACACAGGAAAAGTTGTCCTGTGGTAAGATCTCTTATCATACTGGCTTCCTATCAAAAGTATTTACAGTAAACTTTGTCCTGTTATACCATTTGTCTTATTTGCATTTTCTTGCATTCATTCATTTCATTTCATTTATTACAATTTTTATACCACCCAATAACTGAAGCTTTCTGGGTGATTTACAAAGATTAAAAACCTTGAAAATACATTATGCATAGTATGAAAACCGTTTACATACAAATACATAAACACAGAGACACACATATATCTAAACAATTTTAAACAATAAAAAGTTCTTCTTCGTGGTCTCTGTGCATCACACATATGTGCCTGCGCGGGGCCAGCTTCTTCACTAGCTGAAAATCTTTTAGGTGGGAACCCCTCCCCCACTGTCCACTGAGCATGCTCAGGGGTTCGCGCCTAACTCCCCAGTTCTCTTCAACCGCCTGTGGGTCAACAGCTTGTTGGAGACTTCACTTGGTATTGTTATAAAATCTACCGTTTTTCACTCTTTCTCTTACCTCTCAGTATTTCTCTCTTTACTGTATAGTTAGTATATATATATATATATATATATATATATATTGTTAGTTAGTCAGTACTTGTGCTTATGGCACACCAAGGACCTTTTAAAAAGTGTTCCAACTGCGGTCAAAAGATATCACAGACTGATGGACACTCTCTGTGTTTGCTTTGCTTGGGGGAGACTCATGTGGTAGAGTCTTGTGTTTTCTGCTTGAAATTCTCAAGACAAGCAAGAAAAAACTGCGCTGATCACCTGCGAGCGATTCTTTGGGAAAAGGCTTTGGAGGCAGTAGATAAACCGAGGCAATCTCGTGTTTCTACATCTCCTCACAAAATGGAGACTATGCCCCAACTAAGGCACGGAGTGAGGCCTTAGCGGTTACCTCCTCCTCTCACTCCACTTCGTCTAAAGCGGCCAAGAAAATATCTAAGAGAGCAAGAGAGTATGTTGGGTCCGAAGAACCCCAAAAGAAAAAAAGCAAACTGAAATCGAAAAATGAAAAGAAAAAATTGGCCAAGGCAAATCCATTGGTACCGAAGAGCCCGGTACCGACGACTTCGATACCGAAGCGTTCAACGGTACCGAAAAGCCTGATATCGAGGCTTTCCTTACAAACAACACCTCCAATATTGGCGAGTCCGATACCATCACTGTCGGTACCGAGAGCATTCTCGATACCGAGACGGGCAACTCCGTCTTCGCCTCCGGTCCTAGCGCTACCGCAAACGGAGCAGCTGACCGAGCCTTCGGTATCGTCCCCCTTCAACATCATCACGATACCAGAGGGGGAGACAAGCGTTCGAGCATCAGTCTCAGAAGGAGAGATTAGAAGCTCTTTGCAGGATATTACTTTGCCAGAAGGGGGCCCTATTTCCCCTCGATACTGCCAGCATCAACAACTGCTGCTCGATACCGATGGACATCGATATCGACAGCATGACTCACAACCGGCAATCAAAACCGAGCCTCATCGGTACCGAGATATGCCGCGGAACCCATATCCAGCACCCGATACCGACGGCCGTCGGTACCGTCCAATGTCTCCCTACAGCTACTACCGTGATCGCTCACTGGCTTCAGTCTATTCAAGCCAACGGCATTACGAATACGGAAAACACCCCCACACACCGAATAGGAGACATGACCAGGATTGGCAACCTCCACAATACCCTCCATACTACTATGGGGATTGGAGACACGGGCGTGAGCAAGACTATTACTGTTATCAAGAACAGTTTGCTCCATACCCACAATTTCACCAACCCCCTTCAGAAACAATTTCCCGCCCTCCGCCTGCGGAAGTTGTTGCATCTATGCTACCACCGCCTCAACCTTCGGTACCGAGGCCCCCGCCTCCGCCGCAACTGGTGCAGACTACGGTACAGACTGCTTCGGTACCGTCACAGTCATTACAGACATTGCCCGCGGCAAGGCTGAGGAGAAATACAGTGGATGAACCCTCTGACGAGGACTATTGATCTGACTCCTCACAGGAAGCATCACCAGCACTATTCATCCCTTCACCGGATGACCTGGTGGTATCGTCGGATGTGGTCTCCCCCTCGGAGGATTTGGCACACTTTGCCGACCAAGTACAGAGGATGGCGAGGTCCCTGGGAATTGAAATGTCCCAGCCAATAGAAAAACTAAACGACCCAGTTTACGACGATGTATACTGTGAGTCATCAACCCCAGCGGCCATTCCATATTTACCTGTGCTACTACGCACAGCACAGCAATCTTGGAAGCTGCCCTCCTCTATGCCACCAACGTCGAGGAGGCTAGATAATATCTACAAATTCAGGAAAAAACAGCCCCATTCCTCTTCACCCACCCTAAGCCCAACTCAATTATTGTAGAGGCATCTCAAGGACGCACTCAAAGGAAACACAATGCGCCAGTAGACAAGAAAGGCCATAGGCTGGATGGTCTGGGAAGAAGAATTTACTCTTCGTCTGCATAGTCCCTTCGGGTGCATAACTACCAAGCCACTATGGCTAAATATCAACTTTTCCTGTGGGAAAAGATGGCATCCATTTCTGGATATCTCCCAGATGATCAAAGGGAGCTGGCAAATGTTTTTTATACGGAGGCTATGAGGCTATCGCGCCAACAGCTCAATACAGCGCGACACGCCACTGACTGCGCCTCAAAAGCAATGGTAGCCTCCATTGCACTAAGACGGCATGCGTGGCTTAGGTCCGCAGGACTATCCCAGGAGGCACGAACCCGGATAGAGGACCTGCCCTTTGATGGGGAAGGACTGTTCCACTCCTCTACGGATGAGTCCATGGAGAGTATCCAAAAAGCCAAGAACACGGCTAAGAAAATGGGAATTGGTCAGCAACAACTGCAGAGACCATTCCGCCAGAGGCGTTGGCCAAGAACGCAACAACAGTTCCAGCCAAGACAACAACAACTACAATTGCAAGACCGTGCCACCCTGTACCAACCCCAAGGTCAATACAAGAGGCAACAATACTCAGGACGTTTCAAGCAAAATAAGAACAAGCCTGATCCGAATCAAAGACGGTGTCTTTGACTACCATATACCAAACAGTTCAACACCTAAGTTTGGTGACATCCTCACCCCTTTTTTTCCATAATTGGACCACTATTACGACCGATACATGGGTCCTTAACATCATCTCTCGGGGCTACAAAATTGAGTTTACCACCCTCCCTCCCCTAGGAACCGCAAGGTTCTCCCCACCTACAGACGCTCTATTGCAAGAGACCAAGTCTCTTTTGGAGAAGGGCGCCATAGAGCGATTACCAACTCATGGCCTAAAGTGCGGGTTCTATTCCCGCTACTTTACGGTTCCTAAACAGGATGGGGGGCTAAGACCTATTTTGGACCTTAGAGACCTAAACAAGTTCATCAACCCTAAAAAATTCCGGATGAACTCCTTAGCAAGCATCTTACCTTTCCTCTCCCAAGGAGACTGGTTTACTTCCATTGACTTCAAAGATGCTTACCTTCATGTCTCAATTTACCCTGACCATCGCCAATTCCTCCGGTTCATAGTAGGGGAAGACATTTTCCAATTTAAAGTGCTTCCTTTTGGTCTTTCTACTGCCCCCCGAGTTTTCACAAAGTGTATGGCACCAGTTTGCGCCTTTCTGAGAACTCGAGGGGTAGAGATTTACCCCTACTTGGACGATTGGTTGATAGTGGCTAGTACGGAGTAGGAAGTCACCCGTAATACCCACCTCACCATTAACCTCCTCAATGAATTAGGCCTTTGCATCAACAAAGAAAAATCAAAATTTCAACCAACTCAAAAAATTAAATTCCTTGGAGCAATTCTGGACTCAACCCGCTCCAGGGCTTTCCTTCCGGAGGATAGAGCTACAACGTTAATTAAACTTGCACTTAAGCTCTTCCAGTCTAAAATCACATCTGCTTTCCAGGTACAAAGGTTACTGGGTTTCATGGCAGCTACTGTCAGCGTCGTCCCTTGGGCACGCCTACACATGAGGCCCTTACAGTTGTGGCTTCTACGGGAGTACGACAATACATTGGACGCTCATCGAGTGAAATTGTCGCTCCCTACCAAAGTAAAGGACACACTCCTTTGGTGGACAGATTTGTCCAATATCACGCAGGGCTTGGACTTCAGACCCCCACTGCCATCTCAACATCTAATGACAGACGCATCCCTATTAGGCTGGGGAGCCCACTGCGGAGACCTAACCATACAGGAGCGCTGGGGTCCTCTCGACAAGAAAAGACACATCAACGTTCTGGAGTTGATGGCCATCCAAAAAGCACTACATGCCTTTCAGCAGACCTTGTCAGGACATGTAATCCAGATCTATACAGACAACATGGCTGCTGTCTGGCACATAAACAAGCAAGGTGGGACACGGGCTATGGACCTGATCTCCCTAACTTTGGACATTTGGCACTGGGCAATCGCCCACGATATGACTTTATCGGCCATTCATATCGCAGGCCAGGACAATATTCTGGCAGACGACCTCAGCCGCACCTTCGTAGACACCCACGAGTGGCAGATGAAGAAGTCTGTACTCGACATAATATTTCAGGCATGGGGACAGCCTGTAATAGACTTATTCGCATCACCAGAGAATGCCATCTGCAACCTATTCTGCACGTGGGCGGGTCATGGGAGAGCATCCCTAGGAGACGCCTTCGAGAGGACGTGGACAGGACAGCTCCTGTACCTGTTCCCTCCCATACCACTCCTATCCAGGGTCATTGTAAAGTTGCGCAGAGACAACGCCAACGCCATCTTAGTAGCGCCTTGGTGGCCAAGGCAGCAGTGGTTTACTCCGCTACTCAAACTGTCCTCAGCGGAGTTTATCAGACTGCCCCAATGCCACAACCTCATATCCAAGGGGAAGGGACTCATTTTCCATCCGGATGTCCGGTCCCTGAACCTAACAGCATGGAGGATAAGGCAGCGTTAGACGACCTATCCCTGCCTACTGACGTATGGGACATTATTCTAGCAGCTAGGAAACCAGCTACTAGAAAATCATACGCCAAAAAATGGGAAACATTCTCTGCCTTTGCCCTCAGCAGAAATGAGAACCCGTTTTCAGCACCAATAGCCATGGTGCTCTCTTTTCTTTTTTTTCTTTATTTAAAAAAGGACTCAAGTTCTCATCACTTAGAGTTTATTTAGCAGCTATCTCTGCCTTACACCATTGGATTCAGGGCTGTTCGGTCTTCACACACCCTTTAACTAAACGATTCATGAAGGGTATGAAAAACACCATCCCACCAGTTCAATCTTTTGTTCCTCAATGGAGCCTCTCCGTGGTGCTCAAGGCACTGACTGCCAAGCCCTTTGAGCCATTAGCAAAGACGGACTTGCGTTTATTGACTTTTAAGGTGGCATTCCTTGTTGCAGTTACATCTGCTAGGCGTGCATCTGAGCTAGCAGCGCTCCGCGTAGACTCACCTTACACGGTGTTTCATGCTGACAAGGTGGTCCTTAGACTGGACCCAACCTTTCTCCCGAAGGTTGTTTCTTCTTTTCACCTTGGGCAGGATATCACCCTCCCAAGTTTTTTCCCTTCGCCGACAACTCCTCTTGAGTCGACACTACATACACTGGATGTTAGACGTGCCCTCGCCTTCTACCAGTCCAGAACGGCTACCCTCCGGAGATCCCAAAGACTTTTTGTTTGTTATGGGGGCAAACAAAAGGGACTTCAAGCATCTCCACAGAGAATTTCTGCTTGGGTTGTTCAGACTATTAAATTAGCTTATGAACTTGTTAGCCTCCCATTGGAGGGTAAGTGCGCTCCCACTCCACCAGAGGAGTAGCCGCTTCTACAGCCTTTGAAAAGGGGATCGCTCTACCAGACCTCTGCAAAGCAGCTACCTGGTCGACACCTCTGACCTTTGCCAGCCACTACCGTCTGGACATCAGAGTGCGTAGAGACTGCGCTTTTGGGCGTGCCGTTTTATCGGCAATCCTGTGAATTTCATCCATCATCTGACACCACCCACCTCCGGTAAGTCAGCTTGTTATTCGCCCATATGTGTGATGCACAGAGACCACGAAGAAGAAAGACAAGTTGCTTACCTGTAACTGTAGTTCTTAGAGTGGTCATCTGTGCAGTCACACAATCCTCCCACCGTCCCCACTATGGTGTCATTTTTTGATTACCTGGTGGTTCACCTCAGTGAGACTGTTTAGGCGGTTTCAGGAACTGAGGAGTTAGGCGGGAACCCCTGAGCATGCTCAGTGGACGGTGGGAGAGGGGTTCCCGCCTAAAAGATTTTCAGCTAGTGAAGTTTCCGAAGCTGGCCCCACGCAGGCGCAGAGCCCATATGTGTGACTGCACAGATGACCACTCAAAGAACTACAGTTACAGGTAAGCAACCTGTCTTTCTAGGAACTAATTAAAATCTCATCATATGCTGCCAGAGTCTGAGAGAAGAGGAAGGCCTTAACTTGGCACTGAAAAGATAATAATGTTGGCACGAGGCAGGCCTCATTGGGAAGATTGTTCCATAATTGGGGGACCACCACTGAGAAGGCCCTCTACCTTGTTGCCACTTTCTGAGGCTCCCTCGGAAGAGGCACCTGGAGGAGAACCTTAAATGATGAATGCAGTGTATGGGTAAGTTCATGCCAGAAGAGGCGTTCCATCAAGTATTGCAGTCCCGAGCTGTGTAAGGCTTTATAGGTTAAAACCAGCACCTTGAATCAGGCTTGGAAACATACAGGCAGTCAGCGCAAGCACACCATAATCAGTGTTATATGTTCGGACCTTTTTATCCATGTTATCAATCTAGCTGACATATTTTGCATAAGCTGCAGCTTCCGAACCATCTTTAAAGGCAGCCCCATTGCAGTAATCTATCATAGACAACTGAAGCCAGGTTATCCCTGTACAGATAGGAGCTTAGCTGGACCACCAACCAAAGTTGGTAGAAGGCACTCCATGCCACTGAGGCCACCTGAGCTTCAAGTGACAAAGACAGTTACAGGAGACCTCCCCACAAGTTATGAATCTGTTCCTGGTCAAGAGGGCAGGGCTCCTGCAACTTTAACTGTTGTGATGAAGAGGGAATTTCACCAGGTGCTGCATGTTTTCCTCCTCTCTTCCTATACCTTTTTCCTCTTGTGCATCATGTCTTTTAAATTGTAAAGCTGAAGATAGGGTCTATCTTTTTATTGAGTGGTAAGCCACTCTGACAGTTCTTTTGGTTGAAAAGCAGTAAAAAAGAAAAGAAAAAAGCTTTACATACATGCATACTTCTGAATCTGCCGTTTCCACAAAGCCATCGTGACTGATAGGCGTTGATGAACACATCCTCTCAGAATTTGCCTAATCCCCCTTTAAAGCCAACTCACTATTCCCTAGTTAGTTGCAACCATAGTAACCATTGCTGCATCTAGCACCACTGATTAACCTATCATCCATGAAATTGGTCCTCCCTTTTAAAGCCATATATACTAATGGCCATCATCATGAATTCTATTCAGTTCGTTGGGAGAAGACATACTTCACCTTATCCATCTTCCTTCTACTGCCAATCAATTTCATTGGATGACACACCAAGTTTTAGTACTATGGGAGTAGGAGAAAAACTTCTATTTTCTTCACACCACACATCATTTTATAAACCTCTTATAAGCTCCCCACCCCAGTCCACGGCTGGCTTTGTTGTAAACTAAAAAGGCTCAAATGCTTTTTAGTTTTAGCGTTTCCTCCTAGCAAAGATGCTCAGTGGTTTTTGTTCCACCATTCAAATATTCCTATTGATTCTGCACAGCTGGAATATTCCAAATGCAGCCACACCATAGATTTGTATAAAGTCATTGCAATACTGGGATTTTAGTCTTCTGTCTGTTTTGTCAGTCATTCCCAGCACGGAATTTGTTTGTTTATTATCTGCAGCACACTGAGGTTGATCCACTGCAACCCCAAGATTTCTCTTCTGGCCAATCATTTGCAGCTCAGACACAATCAGTGCATGTATGGAATTTGGATTTGTTTGCCCCAAGGTTATTACTCCATCCATACCATTGGCTATTATTGCCATTTTGTTGTCTGGTCATCTACTTTGGAGAGATCTCTTTGGAGCACTTCCCAATCTGCTTTGGTTCCCCCTCCCCCTTGACTAAATCATCTGCATACTTTTCTACTCATCCCAGTTCCAGGTCATTTATAAGCAAGTTAAATAATATGTTTAGGATTGCAATCTTGTGCATGTCAACTTAGAAACAAGCCCCATCGACTTCAATAGGAATTACTCCAAGGTGTGTATACTGTAGGACTGCAAAAATAGGCAGACACTGGGCTGGGCAGTATTTTTCTTCTTTTTATCTCTCGAAATGTGCATGAATTAGGGTGGCTCATTTCCTATTCTTAGAACATTTATAAATAAACATAAGGCACAGCAAATTATTCCAGGACGATCAAAATATTGCATAGGCTTCTTTGTCATGTTAGGTGGTGAAGGTAGCTAATGTTTAGTAAGATTACTAAGTGAATGTTGTATAGCTTAATAAATCCTGCATCTTGATTTGTATGTTTCCTTCCCTAGAACTAACACAGCAAACAAGAAAAATTAAACTCTGCAGCACCATCTAGTGACAAGAAGGCAAATAGAAGCAAATGTTCACTATTTTCTGACATTTTGGTTGGCATAATGAAATACTACGGATTTGGGGACTTTCTGAAGAACATTGCTTACAAAATATATAGGGTCTCAATGTTGATGTATTGGATATTGGTGTGCTAGATAGAGAACAGCTAAAATCTGTTGTCTTGGATGGTTCAGGAACATATATTTAGCTTGTTCACCCCAACAGGCTCTTATTTAATTTTTGTTACCATATGACAGAGAGGTAATATACAAAGCAATCATTTTATTGACTTATTGTACACAATAATGTCAATGGGACATAGTAATAAATATTTACATGGTTTTTAAAAAATGAGCAGTATTCACTTAGTACCTTTCTGTATTACCTGAAGGCAACCGGAGTGGCAGGTATTGTAGCTTGTTACATATGGTGTTTAAGGTTTTTATACTCATACAAATACATACAATTGGCACAATCTAGTAAAAATTAGTGACAGCTATGGGATGCTTCACACACAGCCCCTGAGCTGGGAAGGCAAGGTAGCTAATTTTTAGAGACTGAAAGTGAATTTTGGAAGTGAATTTTGTATAGAACATGCATAGAATGTAAAGTGTGGTGTAAGACCCACATGCCTACACCCCAGTCTTGTGAACTGTCTACCACTTTTACAATTGAGACATATTGTGTCTATGAGACACATATGAGACATATGTGTGCAGGCCTTATAAGAATATTTTAAAAAAATCCATGTTGGATCAAATTAAAGGTCCATCTGGCCCAGTGGCCAGCTAAATCCTTTTGGGTAGCCCAAGAATGGGGAACCCAGCTGGTACTCTGGAGCATACTGTCTGTGAATCTGGTGGTTTTGTCAAGACTAATAAAAATTAATAACCTCTATGAATTTGTCTAATCCCTTTTTAAAGCCATCTTGTGTCTCTGTGAATTCCAATAATTATGCATTATATGAAGTATTTTATTTTGTCTCACATCACACACACACTGTGTTTACATCATATGCTTTGCCTTATGTACAAGGGACATGCACATAGTTCATACAGGGGCCATGTGTGAACTTGCCCTAAGTCCCACAGAAATCAACAGAACAAAAATGCACACATACTTAGGTTACCTTGGTTTTAAGTGGTCTTGGGTACAACTGAGGATGTGAAGAGCCATAACATTTTCAGAGTTTGGGGAGTAATTGAGATAGCACCATCATTTCTTACCATGCACACACATTTTTCTGTCATGATGTAATATCGGGTTTTAAGGTGTTTCACATTATACCTGGGAAAATGCATTCTTTGCCCTGGAAGAAAGATGATTACACAGATGCATGTAAAGCTATTAGAGATGCTTATTGCCCATGTTATCATTGGAGCCAAGAGAAAGACAAATCATAGGCATGTGGGTGTTTTAAAAAATGGAACAAAATAGTGCAAAGCTACCCTGCCATAAAAAGATAATTTACCTTAAATTTCTTTTAAACTATTTTTAATTAAACACAGTAATTTTAATTAATTTTCAATTAAACACCTTTGTCTAGAATTAAAGCCTTCTGGGTTTTAATGGATTTTTTAAAACAACAACAAAAAGAGGTTTTACCCCTACTTATTTCAGTCTGAGGCCTGAATTCCATTTCAGAGAGGCGCTCAGAGCTGCATTCCAGTGCTGAGTAGGGCTGAAGGCAAAAGGGGCAAGACTCCAAGGCCAGATCTACACCAAGCAGAATATAACACTTTGAAAGCGGTTTGAAAACGGTATATGGAGTGTGTCATGGGCCCCAACTGTTGTCAGTGCATTTCAATACTGTTAAAAGCAATAGTGTAGATCCTAAACAGCATATTTTAGCTTAGCGCTCTTAACTGCCAATACCTTAGGCCTTCCCTACATTAAAGCTAAAATTCTGTACCCTTACTGGGCTTTCTTCTTATGGTGTCTTTCCGGGTTTATGAGGGGCACAATACATGTGCCTCTTCCTTTCCTCCCCTCCCCCTTTTTTTGCAGTTTCCTTTGTGGGGAAGTTCTAGCCAGCAGATGGCTCTATGACATTGCAGCAATATTCCACGACTCCGGAACTACACCAGCTCTTTGATGGCAGTGAATATTTGTTACTGCATTTTCATCAAGTTAAATCATGGTGGAATAAAGCTAATAAAATGGCAGGAGAGGCACCGGAGGATGACAACATTGTGAAAAGGACCTGCAAACTTCTGTAAGGAACTGATCTTGATCATACTGCATCAGCACCATGTAAAGGAGAAGCTTGGCCAGGACCTTCTAAAACTTGAAGTCGACCCTTGCCTCCTATGAAAAGCTCTGTCTCCATTATATTTGTCTGATTATCAAGCTACTGTAAAAGTCATTGTAGCAGTAAAGGGGACATTGCTCTGAAAAAGTTATAGCTCTACATAACCTCACATTTTCTGGATTGGGACCAGCATTTGTATTGTATATTCAAAATAAGGCAACAACAACAAAACAAAATATGTAATGCAGCAGTCAATATATCTGTAGGATATTAGCTTTTTTTGTTTTTTACAGTTCTTCTAAAATGTGCAGTAAATACAGACTAATAATATTTCTTTCAAATATATAACAATTATCTGTATACAAATATAGTCTTCATGGTACACAATTCCTTTTAAAATTCAGAATTGTCTTAATAAATGAATTTCTCAATATCTTTTAATAAAGATACTAAATAAATATTCTAGAGAATATTCAAGTTAACTGCAAAATGGTACCGTATAAAAGAAGATTATCACAAAGTCAAGTTCTCTTTCATCCTTGCACAGAAGCTATGATTTCTAAAAAAAAATAAAAAATAAAAAAGCACTAGTTGAAAAATGTGTGGACCCAAATAACCATTGTTACTCTTAATCTTCTGTGATGCAGCAGCTGCTACCCACCAAATTGCTAGGGCAGTAAACAAGTCTTGGAAGACTCCATCTGAAATATCAAAATTCTCACTATCATCTTTAACTGGCTAGAAATTACGTATGTTAGCCAACTGTATCCATTATGGTTTGCATATTCAAACTGTGTCCCTTTCCCCAATCATTGCAATGCAATTACTGTGAAAATGTTGTACCTTGTCTTGTCTCTTTCCAGTGAATAAGCAGAAAACTAAGTGTAAAAACTTACTGTTATTCCAGCTGTTATCTGCAGTTCCTCTGCTCAGCTTCAAATGACTTCAGGTCTAACGGACTCTGCATCTTATTGCATCAAGTCTTAGGTCTTAGCTAGACCTAAGGTTTATCCCGGGATCGTCCCGGGGTCATCCCTGTTCATGTAAATGACACACAGGGGATCCCGGGATAAACCTTAGGTCAGGCTAAGGCCTTAGTGAGTCTAAAATAGGAATATTTGTTTCTAAACCCACACTTACAACTCCACATTCATAATAGTTGGACAATTAGATAATCTAATTGTCACTGTTAGCCCACCTTTTAGGGCGAGATCAGAACTCAGATCAAGACACTTAAGTCTTTGCTTTAAATCTCCTTCCAACTTTTTAATTCATATATTTTCTGAGCAAGCATAGCTGTTCAGAGCCTCTGTAATATGCTTTTTGCACTACAGAATATATTTATTACTTAGGGAGCAAAACCAAAATCACTTACTTGAAGACTTAAATGCCCAGAACTTTCCAGAACCAAGAGCTGGTAGTTAACTCTGCTGTCCTTGAAACAGAAAGTAAATGCCTATGCTGTTTGGTTGATAGTCTAAATATTTATAATTTCCACAGTAATAAATACAATTAATGATGTATTGTGCCATATAATAAACCTTGACCTCGTTCTTTTGCTTTGTTCTTTTACATAGAAAAGCAGGCCTTTAACTCAATGTGTTGGGTTTGACCATAGATTCAATTTTAAAAGATGAGTGTGACTTCACATTTGTTTTGTATTACATCCAGATATTTTATGCCATACTGTTTTTAAAGGGGAACCAAATACCACTGAAATGTTTAAAAATCCAATTTAAATCTTATAAATCAAATTATCTATCCTGATAAAAGATTTTCTGATGTCAGTAAAAAGCAGAAGACATTTTCTGGGGAACATCTGGGGGAATATTGTTTAATGTACTAGTCTTTAATAACTACTTTGACCTTTGGACTGAACCTTTTTGCACAGATAGATACAGATTCATAGAGTAATTCTTAATCTGTGTTTGCTTCTTTACTGGTGCTTTTTTCGTTGTGCTTTCTGGTGTTTTTCTCATAACTGTTCCTGTTAATTCCAATGAGACAAAATATCGAACACTTTCACAGGCGGGTTTCTTGCACTTCTTCCTCAGTTTCTTCTTGCAAGGCGGTGATTTTAGGCCTGGATCTGCGCTTGCTTGAGTTCCTAGGATGTATTGGGAAGAGTTTGGCTCGATCAGAATGGCTGATGGCTTGTCGGAAGGAATTCTTTTCACTTAGCAGCTTCTGGATTGATTCATATTGCCTGACTTTATTCTCTTCTATCACCTAGTAAAAAGAGGTTGGCTACATTAGAATTAAAGACATTGTGAAAGCTATTTTCAGGAAACTAACACCACATAAATAAATGACAATAATAATTGTAATATGTACAGCATATTCCATCCTTTCCCCCCAGGAAATCTTGGATTTACATACTGTCTAATACAAAACTGGTTATCTTCAGAGATCTGCATCTCAGGCTGTAATCCTATACCCACTTAACTGGAAGTAATGCACACTGAACTATATGGGAGTTATTTCTGAGGAGACATTTATAGGATTGCACTGACAAGCATCTTCAGATCATTTCTGTGGATCAAACAAAATATTTCTATTATTCAGTCTGTTTGATAAAATTTCCATTGTACAATGTTAATAAAGAGGCTTGGGTCTTCCTTAAAGATAAACAGGTTTTATTATGGTATAAGCTTCATGGACTAGAGCACACTTCATCAGATGCATGAACATTAGTCATCCCAAAGCCACACTTACTGAATTTGAATATGTAGCCTGCCTTTCCTCAGGAGCTCAGGGAAGATGATATTACAGGCCCAATATCAGGGTTTGACGTTTGCTGTCATTTGCTGAGGCCACAAGGCTTCTGGAGGATCCACCGGTCCACCACCCCATCTCCCTTTACTTTGAGGCAAGCAGGTGCGATGACCATCAAAATACTCTTGCCAGCGCCCACCATTTAAATTCTGTCACAGTGTCTCAGGGTCCTGAATCAAGTATTGCTCCTGTTCAAAACTCCATTGGGACTTCAGATGAATTTTTGGGAAATTAAAATGGCAGACAGAGCAGCAGCAATTACCAGTTTTCTGCTCCATGGTACTCTAGCTGCTGCTGCCCATGGGGGTCAGGATTGCTGTGTGTATGTGTGTGCAACAAAAGGGAAGGAATAATGGGAAAATAGCATAGAAAATTGGAACATGTATACAATAAAAAATCTACTCACGGAATATGTACCTGGGTAGCTATTTTATCTATCTAGTTCGTCTGACTATGAGAAATTCTGCTGCTGTTCTTAGTACAGTTTGTGCTATTGTTTACTGATGTGTATTATGTGCTCTTGCTACAAAAATTGTGCAGTACAATGGTAAATTATTTAATAGAAAGTTGTGTCCGGGACATTCAGTATTTTGATATGGAACTTGATGTTTCCTTCTAAATATCTCCCTTTTATAAAAATGAAAGTATTTTGACAATAGTGGTTTCAAGCCAGCAAATATTGGCATACAAAGTGGTGAACTATCTCAGTTTGTAGCATGCCCTCTCTTTTGCTTTAAAAGAAAGAAACTTACCTTAGTTTGTCTTGTAAACTTTAGAGGGCCCCAGAAACACAAATTTGCCTGTTTCTTTTTTTTTTTTACTATTTGCCCAATGCTGGACTCTCTAGTTCTTCCTTGTATATCAAATTAAAAACTTCAGATATTTTGCATGCATTCTAGTTCTAAGTGTTGGCTTGCACATAATATTGTTCATGCTCCTCAGCCTATAAACCTGATCCCTGTGGTCCTCATTCTACAAAATAATGTTCTCTAACTAGCCAACATCACCACATCTCAGGCACTAACAAGTATGTTCGGAGCACCGTTAACTGTTCAGAGGAACAAAGCATCAACAATACCTGGTGAGCTTCCATGAGAAATAACTATGGGATACTATTGAAAGCAAACACCGTGATCACAAATAATCCTTTTGAATAACTTGGGTCCCTGGATTAAACTAAAACAAAAACAGAATACTGGCTGCAAAGATGCACCATATTTTCCTCAGCACCCCTAAAGGAGCCAGAATAAGGAGAGGCAGCCAGTATTCTGACTAAGGGCCTTGCTAGACCTGCCGGCTTACGCCGGCAGGGAGGCAGAGCTGAGGCGCGCTAATGTTAGCGCACGTCCCCCAGGCTACCACATGGCGGACGCATAGGGACGTTTTTTTATTATTATTTTAAAGGGGCTGGGTGCGGCCCGAAGACGGCGGACAAGGTAATTTTTTTTTTTTTTAACGGGGGGAGAGGGCGAAGGATGACAGGGTGGGTGGCAGGGTGGGTGGCATGGGGGGAGGGCGGGTGCGATCGCGCCGCGCGCCGCCCGAGCCCGGGCAATGCCTGGCATGGGGCGGCATTGCCCGGGCAAGCGCCGCCCCATGCCAGGCATTGCCCGGGCGGCGCGCGGCGCGATCGCACCTGCCCTCCCCCCATGCCACCGACCCTGCCACCCACCCTGTCATCCTTTGCCCCCCCCCCGTCGATGGGCACAGCGCTCCTATGAGCGCTGTGCCAGGTCCGCGGCTTTTCGCGGCTCCTCAGTAAGCGAGGAGCCGCGAAAAGCCGCGGAACTCTCCACACTTTCCCCAGCCCCGGCCTGAGGCTGGAGCTGGGGAAAAAGCGCGCCATAACCGCATTGGCTTATGGCGCCTTGGAGGAGGCCTCAGCGTGGCCTGCCTCCAGATCCCCCTGTGCGTCATCTGGACGCACAGCAGGGAAGCCGGGTCAGAAGGCGTGCTAAGGCCTCGTCTAGGAAGGCCCTAAGTCATAAGGCCCTACTTTAGAACAGTCATTCCATAAAGAATTAAATTGAGCACAATTCATATAATTTACACCTCTTAGGACATCACATTGATTGAGATCCAAAGATCCGACATGTCCAAGGGGCCTTTGGGCTTGAGTTTCTACAGATATCTGCATGGTAGTGGAACATGGTAAACCAATTCTGATACTGAAGGGACTTCCGAAAGTAGCTTCTCATATTGCACGAGGTTCTGCAGTTCAAATAAAATTAGTCAAAAAAGCCACTGAGCATGTTCAAGCCCTTGGTCATGCCTTGTAGGTCTTTAGATACCAGACATCGTTTTTAGTATTTGAAAGACACTCACCAAAAATCGCTGACATTCTAGTAGTGCTTCCAGTCTGTGTTCTGACAGTATCACTGTGCAGTTTGCAAAAGCTTGCTTGAGAGTTTTTTTAATCACTTGGAAAGTCCTGAAAGGTAAGCAATTTTAATATGTGAATTAATGCAATATTTTAAAAAATAGTTACATGCAACAGACACTTTTATAATGTTTGCTAGGTTTTTATAGCTTTGTAAGAGGGAAGCTAAACTTCAGACTATATATCTCCATGACACACATTGCTAAGTCAGGCCTAACCAGTTATTGCAATTACTTCTGCTGCAATACAAGTTGCAATTTGTAATGAAGTAATATACCAATATTCTTATTTTACGCTGCAACAATTATTTTTATTTATTTATTGCTTTGACCAGAGAAGGTTGGAACAAACTAATATTTGCTATAGCCAACCACAAAGGACATACTGACATTGGAGATTTAAATTGGTTAAATAGTCATTCCCTCACCCAAAGCAACTCTGGGTACTGTAGTTCTAAGCACAGGGCTAGAGAATTCTGAACATCTTCCCCAGGGTTCCCCAGGGATCTTACAACTTAGAAAAGCCTTACATGGCTTGGGACCAAAATACCTGACGGAACGCCTCTCCCGTCACTACGTTCAACATCTAAGGTCCTCCTCCGGGTGCCTACTCCGAGAGAGGCTCGGAGTGTGGCAACGAGGGACAGGGCCTTTTCGGTGGTGGCCCCCAGACTGTGGAATGATCTCCCTGATGAGGCTCGCCTGGCGCCAACGCTGCTATCTTTCCGGCGCCAGGTTAAGACTTTCCTCTTTGCCCAGGCATCTGGCGGTACATCCTAATTGCCCACATGTTCAGTTTTTAAATCGGTTTTTAATGTTTTATGTGTGTATGTTCTGTGTTTTAGAGTTTTAAATTTTGTATACTTGTTTTTACCTCAGTTTTAGAATTTCTGTAAACCGCCCAGAGAGCCCTGGCTATGGGAGCGGTATATAAGTTTAATAAATAAATAAATAAATAAATATTATCAGCTGAAAAGTATTAAAGTACTGTTGGGATCGGCAGAGATATTACTGATGTAGTAACATATTGCTACTGTGCTTTTATTATCTGAACAACAGAAAAAAGTTCAAAAGGTGCTGCTTTTCTAAGGTGTAAGATGCAGTGATGAGAAAGGGTGCTACACCTGTTGAATGCCTGTCTGTCACCCAGCTCTTAAAGACACAATAAACATGTGACTTTATTATTATTATTATTATTATTATTATTATTATTATTGTTGTTGTTGTTGTAGCAGTAGTAGTAGTTGACAATAATGGAAAATCAATGCATAATGAAAATAATATGATTATTTTTAATGGCAGTGATGACTTATGAAAGGTTTGAGTGCATAATGATGGGAAATGTCTTAGGTGTTGCTGCAACTATTTCAACTCCTGTTCTTTTGAAGGTCCCATGGTGATACCCACCCCCACTCAAAGTGCTCTCCTATAATGGACTTTAGCACACAGATCCACCAATATCTCTTCCTACTTATGTCCCTATCCCAAACCTCCACATTACAGTATTACACACAAGTACTGCAAGTTCAGTGGGCTGGAATTCAGGTTGTAAGAAAACTCTACCTCTTGGTCAATTTTATTTAAGACACAGCTCTGGACAATGTCTACATTTTAGCTTTAAATGTTGCCTCCTCCTCCCAACAATCATGATCTGCTCCCACCAATTTTGCTGGTAAAAAGTGCACAGGGATGACTCTCCTTGCACACCCATTTCTCAGCTGAATCTGTTCCCACGAGCCTGCCGAACAATCAAAATCAAAATGATATCAATATAGAAATATAAAATGAAAGAAATCATTATTATTATGAAAGTAATAATCAACATTTACCCATATTCCGGTATGAACGCACACATAAAATATAGTTACAGTACTTACATAGGATCAAGATGAGCACTTGGTTCATCAAGAAGAAGAATTTTAGCTTTGCTGAGAATTGATCTGGCAAGACACATCAACTGTTTATGTCCATGGCTGAGGACACAGCCTCCGTCCAGAAGAACAAAATCAAGCTGTCCTGGAAATTGCTCTATTACAGATTTCAATCCAACCTGGAGGAGAAAAAGGGTATGGGGGGAGAAGGAGGAGAAGTACTCTTTTTCATATAACTTGGTTTGCTTTGTCACAAAAATTAAATCCTGCCCATAATATAAACAATCCATGCAGCTAGTTACATATGCCAAAGTCTGCAGGAGATTTAATTCTTGAATAACAGTCTTCCACATAATATGGCAAGCTCTTTTTGGGACTGGAACTGGAAAGCCATCTGAAATATGGTTCAGGGATATATGGTTTGCTATGTTGTTGTGGCTGGGGGATTATTCTTCAAGACATAAAAATCCAAAACCTTTTGGGCATGTGGGACCATTTTTGAAGCAAAACAATAGTTTGTTTAGTTTAACTCTGGTATGTATGCCAGAACCTGACCAAGCTCATGAAGTAGGTGATCCAACAAACCAAGATATGCAATCATGGTTTGAAGTAAATTTGTGAATCTTGACTTCCACTAACTGTGGTTTGTCATTACATCAAAGCCCAATAACCTGGATTAATCCTTGTTTGTAGTGTTGCTTAACGTTCACTGCCCACCTGGCTACAGAGACATAAAGAAAAAGTGAGTAGAAAATGAGACTAGACAAACAGCTGTGAGACTCTTGCTGGTGCCTGAACAGACCTCCCATTCCTTACTCCTTCTGCCTTAAACAGGGTCTTTTCACTGCCCACCTCTTCAGTGCCTAGCTTGCAGCCTTGCCAAGGAATTATTAAGGCTCATTTTAAAAGGTTTACACATCTCTAACAATGAATATATATTAGGAACATACCTTTACTGTTACACAGCTTCATTCTTAGCAAGCTATAACAGATGCATCTTCTGCAGCTGGCCAATGGTAATGATAAATAGACACTTTGCCCATCTTTGAACAATGCAAATAGCTTGGCGTAACCCCCCGCCCATACACACACACACACACACACACCAATTCTTTTATGCCACACAAGCCATGGATCCTGCCAGTTCTGCAAGTAGGACTCATTGCTTACTCAAGAGAAATTTAGCACTTCCTAGGTGGAGCCCTGAAATGAGCAGAAATGCTCATTTCTGGAAGGAAGTGGGCCGGCTGAGTTCCCTTATGTAAGCTCCGCTGACCTGACTTCTTCCAGAAACAAGCATCTCCGCTCACTTTGGGTTGACTCAGAAGCACTAAATCACAATCACACAAACAGGGTGGGTGGGCACATGCGCAACAGAATTGGTGGGGAGTAAGAGAATCAGTGAGGGTGTAAGTGTCCCACTGGATTCTGCCCATTATCTGTAAGCCAGATCTTGGTATGTTAAACAAACATGGTTATAACAAATGATGCTTTTCCATTTTGCCTGAATGCAGCCATTGTGAGATTCTCTGAAACTTGGTTGATTGTTTTCCATAGAAATTATAGCTGCTAAGTTTCCCTGAAGGGATGCCAAAGCCTATCGCCATGGGAACAAAACAGAGAGATGCCACCGCCTAGGATGCCCAGGGCACAAAGGAATGCCCTCCCCTCCTTCCTTTGAAAATTTAATGGTTTAAGTTTGCACAGTACAATAGTTAAGGCATTGCTTTTTGCCTAGATATCCAGCAACACTTATGTTGCAAATTAAAGAAATTTCATCTGTGACTAATATTACTAATATGTACATTATCAGTCACCATAGAAATAGTTGCTTCTTAAGTGTTGTAACTGGGAGCCTGCGTTAATTCTAAAGCTAAAATACCAATTGTTCCTTCCTTCCAGAAATATGAAACACAGTTCTGATTCCTAGGATGCAATGTACAGCACTTGATTCATAAATAATCACATGTACACTATCTTAAAGAGCTTCTAAATATATATCACACAGTTTCCATAACTGATCATCTAGAACAAAGGGACTTTTTTCAATTTTAAGAAGCTTGCTGTGGTCAGTAGGCCTTATCAGATTTGCAGTATTTCAATTAGATTCAGGGTGGATTATACTACCATGAAGCTAAGAGTATCACAAATTTATTGGTTAGTAAAAAGCAGTCCTGATATATTTTGGGAATGTGTGTTTTACTAGATTTGATTCATAGCCAAGTTGTGGAGCTAACGTGTTCTTAAACAGACCTCCTAAATAAAACCAAACATATTGCAAAATTAGCATACTTAGCAGGCAGATTCACAAATCTGGACAATGGATTTTCTCTAAGGATGTGCACAGATTTTTCATGTTATCCACTACTCTTGCTACCATATTTAGCTTGCGGTATTTGCATTACATCTTATGCTTTGTCTCAATTACACCTCTAATCCATTTTCTAATCCATTTTAAAAACAGGTAGAAAAGCTGAAGCAGTGCCCCTTATTTATAGTGCTGCATTTGCCCTCTGCTCTCCTTCTAGAGCTCAGGTTTTACTTCATGGCTCTCACACCGGACCAGGTTACATGTAATGATTTAGTGATTTCCCAATTACAATTAATTTATTGCTCATTATGTAGTGTATATAGTAGCATTTTTTTTGCGCCTCATACCACACTCCTCTCCGCAGTCAGGACAAGAACAGCACTAATTCAAGGAAGCTTCTTTGGGTAAGTTACTTTTTATCTCTTATCTCTCGACACTATATCAATATTTTGACTACAAGTGTGAACTTATACTTAGAACTGTTCTTACTATTATTATAGTTGTCAACGGATACCTTACTCAAACAAATTAGTATCCAGCATCCACTTAAGGAGAATTAAACTCCTACCTAGGAAGTGCACAGTCCCCTACGGATTTCAGAGTGAAAACATATATACACTCTTACATCTATGGTGCAATTGGAAACGTTTTCGCATTGCATATACCACATTTACTGATGAAGTTTAATTGGAAACGGAGTACACAATCTAGAGTTACCGTTTACATTTGAATAAATGCAACTGTATGTATGATTTAAACATTGTATTTCAGTCAGTGAAGCAACTGATAAATTCATTTACACTTATTTAATTATAAGCAACTTACTAAAAGTTGAAAAACTGCTATTGTATATATGACTCAATATCAGCAATTACATGTTAAAATTGAACTATGATTCACGTATTAGCAACTTTGTTAAAATTGTATATTTACAACTGTACCCTTTCAAAATCATCAAAGTTTGATTTGTTTGATTACTCTTGTGCTCGGCGTTCAAATACCATTGAATTACTATCAGTTTTATTACTATTGATAATAAGAGAATTCTTGTATTTCAGTCAGTGTACAACAAGAGAATTCTTGTATCTTTGTTGGTAACACAATCTCTTTTTGTTGCTTACAAGCTTTTGTTTATAAGCTTTCATTCATACTAAACACAAATATTTTATTACCGAGCCTGTTTAACCATTAGCCGTTTATTAGGTCCTCTCTTCGTTTATAAGTTTCACTGTGAGGGTCCTTCCCTTTTCTTTGTTGTTTGCTCCTTCTAGAGAAGGCATGCACCTATTAATGGATGTTTGTGCTGACTGAAAAAGGAGGATAGCACCAAATTCCAAAGCCAACCAACCAAGGCAATCTTTAAAATGTTTGTATGTTACACTCACATAGTGCATTCCTGTGTTTGTATTCTTAAGATAATTTTAAAAATCATTCTTAAGATTTTAAACTCGGTGCAGTAGTATAGTGGCACCAGTACTCGCAGGGACAAAGTGCTGGGACATTTTGATTAGCAGGGACACTGACATAATCTATCAACTCCCTATACCCTCTGAGCGTAGCTGCAATCCTCACAATGATTTTTTTCCAGCAACAGTTTATTGTTCCCTGTTGAAATGCAAAGTGTTTGGGGGAGTGGCCTGGTCTTGAATGTACCTTAAAGCCCTTCATAGCTTAGGGTCAGAATACTTGAGGGAATGCCTAGAGCCATACCTGATTTTGGGCAAAGGTCCTTCTGTGGGTGCCCCAACATCTGAGGCAAGGCAGGGAGACAC
Source organism: Elgaria multicarinata webbii (assembly GCF_023053635.1). Taxonomy (NCBI): domain Eukaryota; kingdom Metazoa; phylum Chordata; class Lepidosauria; order Squamata; family Anguidae; genus Elgaria; species Elgaria multicarinata. The sequence continues at coordinate 66,849,583 of NC_086179.1, read as the reverse complement.
AAGGGAGAGGGTCTTCTCAATTATGAAATGTTCTCCCTAGAGAGGCTTGCTGGTGCCTACCTCATTGTCTTTGGGGTGCCAGGGAAAGACTTTTTTTCCCCAGGCTTTTTATTTTTGGATTTTCTTCTGAGAATTGATGCCTTTTAAGTAAGCTTTGGGTTTTATTATTGTTTTAATTGTTTATTGAATGTACTGTCCTATGTACATTCAATTTAAATTCCATTGACAGGCAATATAAAAATATAAATAAAATAGTGGAAAATTTAAAAAGAAGCAAATATTAGTGTGTTTTCTCTCTCTATTACACTCATCATGCAGACAGTAGATTGTCAGAATCCATTCTCAGAAAGAATATAATACTGAACATTTCTCCTTGCTTATACTGTAAGCTGTATTCAGAAAACTTCCAATTGCCATCTCTAAAATGCCTGATCTCCAGGGACAGGTGCTTCATCATAGTTTTTTTCAATTTTTCATCCTTGGGCACCAAGCATTACTCAGAGAACATAAAGAGCATTCTTTTGAGATTTCTGTACCGCTTTCACTGAACAGTGTATAGTATCAGGATGTGGCCAAAAAAATAAATACTTTTTATTTCTGCTAGTTGGCAGGTGTGTAATAATTGGCATTCCCTTATTAAGGATGCAAAATTTGAAATTAAAAATAGGAACTCTTGAGGTCTTTATGCAAGCATACAATAAAGTTGTTCAAACAAATCCCACCTTTATTTCAACCCTTAAATCAAAGGCTCCTTTGGTAAACTCTCTCTTCCTACGCTTTTATGTATTTATTCTTGAAGAAGGTCTCCTACAAAGTAATCATATGTTGTCTGAATTTTATTGTTCTACCTGTCAGCATGTTTAAGTCAGCCATTCCAAAATGCAAGGTAATATTTCACCTAAGACAGGGCTAAAAGTATCTGCTTCTTCAATTGGACTTTAGACTCAATGATCCCCTTGACCTCTTGACCCCTGTCCTGCCCTTCTGGCTAAGCTAGAGGTGCCAGTTAAATGAGCAGATTCAAGGTGGGCACACTCTGCTGCCTGCAGGCTATGGTCACCTCAATTCTGCTTTCCCCCTTCCCCTTAACTGCACCAAGACTAAACATCTACCTCGGGGCAGGGGAAAGTCCAGTGGTATTGTAGCCTAGGACTCAGATTATGATGCCTGAGAGGATCAGAAAGACTAGGGCAGGAACCACAATCAGAAGTAGCCCTGGAAGCACCTGCCTCGCTGGTGACTCTCATGAGAGAGAACCCCCAGGAACTGTCAGCATCTGCTTTGCCCAAAACGATAACCCTGTCCTCCTTCTTTGATTCCTCAAAACTCTCTGCATTGCAGAAGGGTACCCTGTTACTACTACCCAACAACCAAAGGCAGCAGGAAGCCCACCAAAACCAACATGTATGAAACAGGGACCAGCTCCTTAAAGCCTCAGAGGGGAAGGAGATAGATGCTGCAGCCAGGCCATGGAGCTATTAATGACTACAGTCCACATCCTTAGCTTGCTTGGAGTTGCCTCTGGTGCTTGCTCCAAAGGGAGCTGACCAGAGTCCTGATTTGTTGATGTAGGCCTGCCTTCTTGCTGAGGCCTGCCATCTCAGGATAAACAGCAACAGGTATCCACAGTTCCTAGCAGAGTATGTTTTTGTGACTGGGACAGGGGGCACGGCCTTCAGAATCCCCAATGGGAAACTGATATATCAAGGATCATTTCCATAAGAACACAAGAGCCAGGTGGGTTCAGACCAAGGGTCCCTTTTCCATGGAGTAACTGTGTGGCAAAAGACTAGGGATGGGTGAGAATTTCAGTTGCTAATATTTTATAAGAACTTACCAAAATTCACAAATGCCTTCATAAATAGGGCAGAAGGAATTTGAGATTTTAAAAAATTGAATGTGGGAAAAAGCAAAACTGACATTTATCCACCCCTTCAAACAAACTGTAGTCATGAAGCAGAAGGGGAAAGAATAATTTGAGCAAAATCAACATGGTAACAGCCTTGCAAATACTTCATAAGCCTTTTTGAGGTCTAATGGGAGGTTGATCGGCCATTCTCTAAGTTTTATCCTGCCTGGATTTACAACCAACTGAGGAACCAAGAGGAATTCATTTTTGCTTTCAGCCTGTCTTATGACAGAATCAGGAAGTGACCGTAATTACATATCCCCAGAAAGTGCTAAAAGGTTGAGAGAGAAAGAAATGGAAATGAGTAACTAAGTTTTGCAGTTATCCCCATGGTGCTTTTCTTAACGGGGCTTCAATTTCTGAAGGAATGGATAAAAGTCTGTTCTGCAACAACTTATAAGATATGAGTAATAAAGTTACTGGGCTAGTTTGTAATCCATTGTGCGACTCCTCTACCTACCTTGATTACTTGGAAAATATATTGATCTTACTGAAAATGAAAAATGACAGAAACATGCATTCCTACCTCCTCAGCAACATTCCATAGTTCTTCATCACTCCATTGTGTATAAGGGTCCAAGTTTTTCCGAAAAGATCCAGAGAATATGAATACTTTCTGCAAACATAGAAAGTAGAAACAAGAACAAGGTATTAACAGCGTATCACAAGGAAGAAATGCCCAACTTTTTTCAACCTTTTAAATTCCTCCCAATTTACAAATGTGATCTTTGGTATTGTTGCATGCTTTACACTTTCCTAAGTGTTGAGGATCTCCAGAGAAGCATCACTTGGATTTGGTTTTCTTTGGATGAGAAAACACTGTAGACTGTGATTTTAAAACAACAACACCTTTTTTGTTGCTTCTTAAACAAACAAGTAGGACCTAAATGGAGTTAAAAAGAAGGCACACCAAGAAGATGGCAAATCTGCTACCCCATATCAGATCCACAGAGAAAGTCCCTTCACCAGCAAGGTTTTTTAACCAACTCAAAATTATCTTTCTACCTTTTCCATATTGCCTGTTTGTTTACACATACACACCTTTCTCCTCCACTTAGCTGGGCAGGAGAAGGGTTCTGATGGATATTTCATCCAAATAGAAAGATTTCTGATGATACCCAACTATCTTCTACAAATATTAGCCACTGCATGCCACCTTCAGCACTGAAAGGGCTGCTAATAAATGATTAAAATAGAATAAATAAGAAACAACCACAAGTGTCTGACAAGACATTTACTGGCCCTTATGGAGTATTAACCAGCAATCTACCCCAAACTGTCAGCCCGCAATTTAACAGAATTAATGGTTCAAAATTTCTTCCTGCTACATCTGCAACCTGAAACAAAAAAGTTGACAGGTCCAACACAAAATGTTCTGCTGCCCCTGTACGAAAACAGCCATGTTCCACAATTCCCACCCAGACTGTGTGATCCTGCAGCTTTATTTATTAAATTTATGTTCCACCTTTCCTCCAAAAAAATAGTGTTCAAGATGGCTAACCAACAATGAAATACAAGATTATAACAAATCCATTAAAAAACACAGCCTTAAAAATAAGTAATAAACAGTGTCATACTGCATGCAATAATAGACAGGATTTCCACTGAGCAGCTAAGCCTATGACTGATAAGAGAGGCTTACTCTTTTTCAGCAGAAACTCTGTTTATATTATTTGATAGAATTGCACCATGCAAAATTGCCACTGGGTCAATGGGATTGGCTTTGATTTTGCAGCCTTGGTCCATCTAATTTACCACACTTTCCACACACACCCCCTTTCCATTGTTGTCTCTGATCTTCCCAAACAGCAGTTGCTGCACACAATTGCCTGAAAATATCTCATAAGAAAAGCAAGAGATCTTTTCAACCCTTGCATGACAGAAAGCACACAATGGGCTTTGACTGGTGAAAGCCAAAATAACACCAATATGTACATTACTGTAGATACCCAGAGAAATGTATATGATGAGAAAGGTCAAAACCCACTGAAAATCTAATATCTTTATGTTTAAGGGATGATTCCATATTACTGAAAAGGTAGCTAAATTATTTTTATCCTCAATACAAATTAGGTAGAACTCCCCTTTGGCTCATCTGTGATTTTCTTTATATTCTTATTATGGATTAACTTTGTCATATTGACTTCTACTGGTTTTGTTTTATTAACTTTTATTGGACTGTGACTGAAATAAGCTATTATTAATTAACCAATTCAGAAATCTTGCACAGTTGAAGTTGTGGTATGTTTTCGCTCCTTCCAGTGTCCTGTACGGGAGTAGAGGAGGTGGGTTTAGATTTCTTATTAACTTTAAGTTTGATCTTCCCCCATACACCTCCCAACTCCTGCCGAAACTAGATTGTTGCCAGTGGTTGTAAACTTTAGAATCTAAAGGAAGCTGAAATGTTTTCTGCCTTTCCCCTCCCCTCCACCACCCAGTCTCCCACGATTAGAAATGGACACCTCTTAGTCACTCTTGAGACTGTGGCTTGAGGGAGGGGGGAAATATCCCAGCCCAAATTCAATATTTGCTTAATCTCTTTGAACACTAGATGAGTGTGAGAGACTTTGTATCACAATGACAGGAAAGATTTATTCTGCTTCAAATGACAGTAACCCTTTCACAACTGTTCCAAGAAGGTGAAACAAACGTGACAGTTGCTGCGTCACCAGAGAATATAGGTTTCTCAGGGTTTTTTCCTTCATTGTGCACGTTGAACAAACACTTTCTATAAAAAAAAAAGCTTGAGAGTTTATAATTCCCCCCTCTTTCTTGTCTGCTTTACTTTTCTAAAGGAAAACAAAAATCAAGTAACAAAGTCCCCTTTAGCTCACATAGGAATTGGCCTGACCTAACAACATCAGTCATAATCTAGAAAATAATGTGGTCACATTTTTAAATGCTTCATAATATGTTTACTTATACTTATTATTTCCATACAAGATATAAAATGCTATCCCAAGGGCTGAGACGTTTGAGCCAAAATGGAAGATGTTAGAGTGAACCATTGCACAGCTGACTACTTCTGATATGGTTATGGCTGGGGTAATTAACAGGACTTTATTGGTTCTTCTTGTGCTAGGTTCAATCAACAGTTTAGGATCAGGATACCTGAAAGATCAAATCCTGTTGCATGATCCTGTAGGAGGTGGTGTTGAGCGCCCTACTAAACTGGGAGGCCCAGTTTGTTAGGAAGTGATTGAAGGCTAAGTTGAATATTTCTCCCAGGAAAGGGTATGTTGCTCCCTTCTCTCTCAAGCTCTAAGCAAGCTGTCAAGATCTTTTTTATTTTCCCCAGATTTTAGTTTAATTTGAAGTTTTGGTCTCTCCTGTTGATTAAGCTGCAGCTGTTTATTCTGTTCTCATGGTTTTATTGTACTTTGATTTATTCATTGGATTTTCATTTGTTGTTGTTTTTACTGAAAACTGCTTTGGGAGTACCATTGTGAAGCAATTCTTTGTTGTAGGACTCCTGCAACCCCATCCTATGCATGCTTACTGAGTTCAGTCAGCCTTACTGTGCACAGGATTGCAGCCTTAGACTAATATTCTACTCCAGAACAACTGTCAATTAATTAAATCCCTAAACTACCAAAGATTATATATATTATTTAATCAGCAGTAAATATATCAGGCTCTCTTTTCTCATTAGCAAGTATATATACTGCATTATTTGGATATCTATCCCTGGCTAGAGAAAAATAACTTCATGAGGCACGCCATGTATACTGAGGCCTTTGTTTATATTTGTTGATGGTTTCTTAAAGTTAGTGGTGCCACCAGTGTTCTCTGCATAGGGATTACTGGGTGTGGTGATACTAGTACAATAGAGGAAACCATGTCTGGCGTAGATCTGTTTACACTTGGTTTGCTGTTTATTAAAATAATGAATTACATATTTGGGAGTCTTGTGATGGCATAGAAAACTGAACTGAACAAACTGGTTTTCGCAAAAGAAAGAGACACCTTCATAACACCTGTAATATTTCTTACCAATTGCTATCCACAGATGCATGAAATACTTGTTTTCGTGTTCTGAATGAGCTGACTTTCCTAATAGTGCTGCTCCCTTTGTAAAAGTAGGCCTTTAAAAAAAATGCTCTTTCGCTGTTCTGAATTCAAAACACAATTTCCTCATTTTATCTTTTTAATCCAGCCAAACATTTAACTGACATCACAGGTGCAATTAGAATCCATTGATTAAAGAACATAGCTTTGTTGGTTAAACAAAACCTTTCTGTTTATCCAACCTCTCAACCCATTCACTATATAAACAAACTATCAAGCATTATAATATATGTAAACATTTATAAAATAGTTCATGGTTAAAACTAAGATTAGAATGTCATACTTTCAAATGTGTATCAGCCATAACTGCTACACATGTGAATCAATTCCGTTCAATGAATAATAGAATTTATTAAGGAAAATGCATCCATATTGTTTAGCTGCTATGGCAAATAATGCCACCGTGTAAGTAAAGAAAAACTGCTTATCTGTTAATAGTTCAAGCACTATATTTTCTGGTGTTTTATCCCAGGCATATGGAACTTGTTGCCCTCCTGATGTTGTTGGACTGCAACTCTCATAATCTCTGACCATTGGCCATGTTGGCTGGGCTCTGATAGGAGCTGGACTTCAACAACAGCTGTAAGGCCAAAGGTTCCCCACCACTGTTTTATCCAGATGCTTAGAAATGATTCTTAGTTAAAATGTTTTCCTTGAATTCCTGTTCAATCATAATTCAAGTAGACCTTTTGATTTCGGTACTCTAAACAGTGCTAAGTCTGGATCCAACCAGTAACGGGGGAAATAATAAACAATTAAATATATCTTCAGTTTGGTTACAACTGAAATCACATTTTTCCTCCTGCAGCAGAGTAACTATGTATCTCCATTTATTTATTTATTTATTTATTTATTACATTTATTACATTTCTATTATGTTTCTTACATTTCTATTCTATTACATTTCTTATTTATTACATTTCTATTCAAAGTATGCAGATGACGTTACTTTAAATCTAAGTTCTGTGAAGTCCCTACATAACTGGGAAAGGTCAGTATTTGAAGGTAATAATCTGATTAATGATCATTTTACAAAGAAAGATAAAATAAAAACCTTAGAACATTGCAAACAAACAGAGCTAGTAAAAATCCCTTCTTTTTACATGCATAAGAAAACAACAATATGGAATGCAATAAGATATATGATTGGCAATGTGTATGTGGTCAATGTGTATGTGGTCTCTTGTATCTCAGCCTGAGCATCCTTCCCACATCATGGAGGGATTCCCAAAATAGGCTCCAAGAAAAAATTATGTAGATTCAATGCCCTCCAAAATGGATCTGATCCTGACACTGGCTTCTATGGACATCAATGAAAGCTTAAGAAATGTGTACATAACAGCTAGCAGCTGAGGCCAGTGGAGGGAAGAGACAAGAATGAAAGGAGGGAGGTGAAAGCAGCAACACCATCCCTGGGGTGGGTGTACTTACTTCAGTATAATGTGAAGCAGCCTCTAAAAAAAGAGGTGTTTGCTAGCAAGCAAAGCACCAAAGTGGAGGTCATTTTCAAGAAGGAGATACTGGTGTGCCTGGCTAAATATCAAAGCAAAATAACAATAAGGAACCTGGCAAACATGTTCCCACATCCACTCAGAAAATTATTTCCTTTTTGCGATTGGGTGCAGAGGTGGGGAGCCAAAAGCAGTTGGCAGCTGCAGGAGAAATGGAGTTTTAGAGGCAGGTGTCCTTATATTAGTGTGATGAAAAGCAACCTTTAAAGAAAAGGTTTTTGGGAAGCACCAAACCAGAGGATGAAATTGACAATGACATCGACAAGAGGGGGATGTTGATATGCTGGACTAAGGGCGTCGCTAGACGAGGCCTTAGCGCGCCTTCCAACCCGGTTTCCCTGCTGTGCGTCCAGATGACGCACAGGGGAATCCGGCAGCAGCCCGCAGTGAGGCCTCCTCCAACGCGCCATAAGCGAATTCGCTTATGGTGCGCTTTTTCCCCAGCTCCGGCCTCAGGCCGGAGCTGGGGAACGTCTAGCCACTTCCGCAGCTTTTTGCGGCTACTCGCTCGCGAATAGCCGCGAAAAGCCGCGGACCTGCCTGGCACAGCGCTCGTATGAGCGCTGTGCCCATCGGACCGGGGGCGGGGGGGAAAGAGAGGGGAGGGGGAAGGATGGCAGGGTGGGTGGCAAGGGGGGAGGGCGGGTGACAGAGGGAGCACACGGCGCACGGCGCTCCCTTGGTCACCTGCCCTACCCCCTTGCCACCCACCCTGCCATCCTTCCCCCCCACCCCAGTTTTTTAAAAAACACCCCTTACCTTGCCACAGTCTTCAGGCCACCCGCGGCCCCTTTTTTTTTAAAAAAAAAAATGGCGGACGCCGCAGGGCTTCCATCCTCCCTGCGACTCCGCCGTCTGGAAGCCTGGGCGAGGCGCGCTAACGTTAGCGCGCCTTGGCCCCACCTCCCTGCCGGCGTAAGCCGGCAGGTCTAGCAAAGCCCTAAGTACAGGACAGGCAGTGGTGTGCTCTTGCAAGAGTGCAAAACCACAATGTACTTGTTTTTAAAGGTTGAAATTCATCTGGGCTCAGAAAATTAATTACATTTGGCAACCTAATGCAGGGTGGGGGAAGTTTCCCTCAGGAGCCAACAACCCCAGTAGACCAATTGCAGAAAGGATGCCGACGCAAGGACTGAAGTAACTAGGAGCTCTGTCATAAAAGTGCCTGGAATACATGCCAGAGCCAGCAGGACAACTGAGGGGGACTGAAGGTTGGTGGAATAAGCCATGGCTAGCCACAGAGCGCCCGATCATCTGTTAGGTTAGTGAGTGAACAACCAACCCATGGTGACTTATTCTGAGGGTGGTTTATCATGACATGTGAACTCACCCATTGTGTTACAGTAAGACAGGCTGAATCTCTGCATGTTTACTTAGCTCACACTATATTCAAGTGAATATGCATAGAATTACAACCTACAAAATGAAAAGAAGTAGGCTCATGTCTAAAAACTTAATAAATAAATAAACCTGAAAATAAACAACAGAAAAATTTAGGCTGGAACAGAAGGTCTTACTGGGAAGAGGTCACTCTTTCCAGAATTATCTTTAAATTGTTCTCTAAAGTATCTACATATCAAGTTTAGTTTTCTTTTTAAATAATTGAAATTCGTGTTTTAAGCTATATTTCCCCAAATTTCCAAGACATTTGGAATGGTTAAAGTTCAGTGGGAAGCACTTATTTATAGGCAGATCTGCAAAAGAAAGGAAGTCACATACAGCCCAAAACATAATATGCATGTGATTTTAGATTGTAAGCCTCTAGGCAGGGTATCGCTGTTTTATTTGTATATTTTGTACAGCACCAAGTACATTGTCGATGCTATATAAATAATAATAATAATAATAATAATAATAATAATAATAATAATAATAACAGTAATAATAATACTCAGAGGCAATTCCCTGTAATACCAAGCAGGTGTGTATATGCTTGTAACCTTAGAAACTCAGTTCTCAGATTATATATATTTTTTCTTAATTTCTGTGGGTTTGGCAGAGCCTGTGTCTGTTATATAACTGCTAAAAAGTGAAGATATCAAGGATAAGATTTCTTAAGCAAACTTGAACACTTTAAGAGGCTACAGTTGTGGCATGTGTGTTCATACAACAAAGATGCCATATCCCCCCACCCTATTTTTCTTGCACTTACTGGCTAGCATGTTAGTAGGTGGCTAATGGCGCAATCCTATGCATGCTTAGACAGAAAAAAATCCTACAACTCCCAGTATTCCCAAGTCAACATGGCTGGCTGAGGAATGCTGGGAGTTGTAGGCCTTTTCCCCCCTGTCTAAACGTGCATAGGGTTGCATCCTGAGAAACTCCGCTAGAAATCTCATTTCTGCCATGAATTTAGGCAAAGCCATCACTCTCAGCTCCCCATCTGCAATGGGGATAATTTCTTAAAGGTTCGTTGCTGTGTAAGGATTACAACAATTATGTGAAGTGCTTTGAACACAAAGTGCTATATAAATGCTAAGCATTATTTTAAGCACAATCAGTCAGCTGGGATGAAGGGAAAGACCAGAAATTATATTTGGAAATCATATTAGGATTCAACTTCCAAAACATGAAATCATGAACTCCATTGTATCATCTTTTCCTGAACTGTCCCTCTGAACTACTCCCATTATTTGTTACCAGAAAATTACCTTACAAAACTTCTTGACCTAATAATGTATCCTAGTATACAGTCGGATAACTATTATTCTAAAAGCCCATTGTAGCACTAGCTATGATCCCAAGCGTGGGCTTGTTGCAAACGCTGTACGTGTCCATATGCTCTTCTCACACTTTCCCATTTGCCCCCAATTGCACTTTTTTCTGACAGAAGGAAAATTGAACAATAGGAAGCAGAGAAATGGGATAGCTGCTTAGAGCTGCCATGTTTTGTTTTCTCCTGACAGAGGCTTAGTGTCTTTCACAGCTATATGACAGGCAGAAACACAAGAGCATTACTAAATTGCAGCTGTATTGTATCTTTTACGTCTTGAAACTGAATGGCAGTGTTTAACTAGCCTGGGTAGAAAGTCCAGTTAAGTAATAAGAGTTGACTGTGGTCTAGGAAACCTCTCTGTGCAAGGCCTAGGTGAGAAAATGTCTCCGTGATTGACCATGCCAGTAGGAGTTAGGGACAGGCCATCTCAGTCATCTTCCTCCTCCAATATAGGAAATCTCCTTGCAGAAAATAAACCACTGAGAGTAAGCAGGCTGAAATTGAGAAATAGGATTTGAACATTTTTTCCAGGGTTTTAAAAACAAACACGTTCCTCTTCCAAGTCACTGAGGAATAAGTATTTTTAGCAGCTGATACTGACATTGAAAGCTAACAAAGAAAATGTTCCCTTTGTTCTCAGCTTGCAGCAAAGGTGGTAGTGGACACACCAGTTCAGTCAGTAACTATGAACCATTGAAGAATAACTTCAAGTTTCTTGGCAAGTGTCTAATGTGTATATGTCAGGCTAGTTGTCATTAGTCAGATGAACAGATATGTTAACCTGGGAATAAAGCAAACACTTCCGTATCTGGGAGTAGATTCAACTGATTATGTGTTCCCACCAACAACTGTTGCCTTTTAAAATCACAAATTAAAAAACACACCACTGAATTCAGTGGGACTTACTCTTGGGTAAGTATGTGTAGGATTATAACTTAATTCCCCTCTTTACTAAATCCTACATTTGAGCCCTGTCTTGTCTCTCTCTTTTTGACTGCTACCTACTCTGAGGTATTTAAGGGGAGGAGGGAAACTTGCCAGTTCACATGTAACAACAGCTGATTGGCTAAATGACCCATGGGCTCTTAAAGTTACGTGGGAGAGAGTGGACATGCTGCCTGCAGCATGCCAACCACTTCCACTCAGCAAACCATGATCAGGTTTTTTTTGTTTGTTTTTTGGTAGGTTGCTGAAGATCACACGTGAATCCAGATCACTGGTTTGTTTAGTGACTAAACAATGCAGTGGTTAAACCAACAACAAACCATGGGTTAACTGCTGGGTTTGTTTAACCTCTTGGTTGTCATAAGGTGTGAACTGTCATTAAGTGCAAAGTGGGGATTTACAGTCAAGAAGAACAGGGCTAGGGCATGTTATACAATTGCCCATATTTCTTTCTATTTCAAGAGAGAATTCCCAAGGGTAATTAATACCCAAATACCACACATACTAATTTAATTTCCATAGAACATCCTCCTACCCAAGGACTACTGGGACTTTGAGTTCTGTGAGGGGACAGGGATCTCTCTAATTGAGCTATGATTGCAACAAAGTCAAAGATATTTAACTTCTGGTAAGTATGTTTAGGCTTGAGATGTAAACTAATGCATAGTCTGTATGATATGATTTAACAGCTTCAGAAATCACTAGAAGAAATTGATTAATATAAATACACTGGATGGTTTCTTCATTATATGATACTAGTTTAATAGGCATCAGCATATGAAATGCTTAGACTATAGCCAGTCTCTGAAATGTTTCACTTTCTGGATATTGTATCTTACATTTTTACTAGTGTACAGATAGAATTACAGAATATGGACTGCTGAATTTTCACCTAATCCAGATGTAATGGCCAAACCATGCCACTGGCAAGGGCCTATTTGCTTGCATGCTCTCAGTTCCGGTCACATACTCCAGTTTATCCACTAATTTCTTGGTTTGCTGTGACTTCTGAATTGGGCAAACTATATTTTGCACATAATCTCAAATGCCTCCACAGCAGACTGGTTTGAGATGGATTTAAAATTATTGTTTGGAGACTAAATATGAGATGTGCAACTATAGTTTATCTGATTCAGAAGCCACAGCAAACTATGGTTTGCTGAAACTATGTGATAAGTGAGTGAACTGTAATGCACTGGGGTGGGGAGAAGACAGAGCATAGATGCTCTTTCCTACTTAGATGTTTTATATCCGACCTTGTTTTGTTCCTGTTCTACCTAAACAGGTTATTTTAAATCTGAAATCTATCTGAACATTTTATATGAACAAAGTGTGTGGTTGGGCAAAATGATTTACATAAAAGCCAATTTCACAGGCCAGTGTAAATTTACCTGGGGTATTACTCCAAATGCTTTTCTCCACTGCTGTACAGAGACGGTGTTCCAGGAGACATCATCAATTTGAATATCCCCTTCTGTATTCAAGAGCCTTAAAAAAGCAAAGAGCAAAGTACTTTTCCCTGAGCCAGTTCTTCCTAAAAGGCCCACCTGCAATATTTATAAACATAAGTTAATGAAGAAATTGCCACTCATACATTATCCATATACATGTTAGAAAAAACAGCGGTTCATGATGGAATGTTTTTGTGCTGAGATGGGTTTGTTACCATATGTATTAATATAACAGCAGGAATGTGCAATGCTAAGGACAGATTCTTCTGATTTGTGGCACCCATATAAACTTCCTCAGCTAACAAATAAGAGAATTTGTCATTGTTTTCATAATAAGAATACATATTTTTATATGTTTGCCCCTGTTGTGCCCCTTTAGCTGTGGCCTCCAAATTCAGCAAACTTTGGTTTGCACAAACCATATCCAAACTATAACTGGACATCCTAAATGCATTATATTATGTTCTAGGACCTCAAGTGCCAGTCAGGAACACTATATGCCTAAGTTATTATTAATTTATATTATTTATTTATTACATTTATTTGTTGTTGTTTATTCATTCAGTCATTTCCGACTCTTCGTGACTTCATGGACCAGCCCACGCCAGAGCTTTCTGTCGGCTGTCGCCACCCCCAGCTTCCCCAAGGTCAAGTCTGTCACCTCCAGAATATCATCCATCCATCTTGCCCTTGGTCGGCCCCTCTTCCTTTTGCCTTCCACTTTCCCTAGCATCAGCCTCTTCTCCAGGGTATCCTGTCTTCTCATTATGTGGCCAAAGTACTTCAGTTTTGCCTTTAATACCATTCCCTCAAGTGAGCAGTCTGGCTTTATTTCCTGGAGTATGGACTGGTTTGATCTTCTTGCAGTCCAAGGCACTCTCAGAATTTTCCTCCAACACCACAGTTCAAAAGCATCTATCTTCCTTCACTCAGCTTTCCTTATGGTCCAGCTCTCGCAGCCATAGGTTACTATGGGGAATACCATTGCTTTAACTATGCGGACCTTTGTTGTCAGTGTGGTGTCTCTGCTCTTAACTATTTTATCAAGATTTGTCATTGCTCTCCTCTCAAGAAGTAAATGTCTTCTGATTTCCTGGCTGCAGTCAGCGTCTGCAGTAATCTTTGCACCCAGAAATACAAAGTCTGTCACTGCCTCCACGTTTTCTCCCTCTGTTTGCCAGTTATCAATCAAGCTAGTTGCCATAATCTTGGTTTTTTTGAGGTTTAACTGCAACCCGGCTTTTGCACTTTCTTCTTTCACCTTCGTCATAAGGCTCCTCAGCTCCTCCTCGCTTTCAGCCATCAAAGTGGTGTCATCTGCATATCTGAGATTGTTAATGTTTCTTCCTGCAATTTTAACTCCAGCCTTGGATTCGTCAAGCCCAGCACATCACATGATGTGTTCTGCATACAAGTTGAATAGGTAAGGTGATAGTATACAACCCTGCCGTACTCCTTTCCCAATCTTAAACCAGTCCGTTGTTCCGTGGTCTGTTCTTACCATTGCTACTTGTTCGTTATACAGATTCCTCAGGAGGCAGACAAGATGACTTGGTATCCCCATACCACCAAGAACTTGCCACAGTTTGTTATGATCCACACAGTCAAAGGCTTTAGAATAGTCAATAAAACAGAAATAGATGTTTTTCTGGAACTCCCTGGCTTTCTCCATTATCCAGCGGATATTGGCAATTTGGTCTCTAGTTCCCCTGCCTTTTCTAAACCCAGCTTGTACATCTGGCAATTCTCGCTCCATGAATTGCTGGAGTCTACCTTGCAGGATCTTGAGCATTACCTTGCTGGCATGCGAAATAAGTGCCACTGTATGATAGTTGGAACATTCTTTAATGTTTCCCTTTTTTGGTATGGGGATATAAGTTGATTTTTTCCAGTCTGATGGCCATTCTTGTGTTTTCCAAATTTGCTGGCATATGGCATGCATCACCTTGACAACATCATCTTGCAATATTTTAAACAGTTCAGCTGGGATACCGTCGTCTCCTGCTGCCTTGTTATTAGCAATGCTTCTTAAGGCCCATTCGACCTCACTCTTCAGGATGTCTGGCTCTAACTCACTGACCACACTGTCTGAGCAATCCCCGATATTATTATCCTTCCTATACAGATCTTCCGTATATTCTTGCCACCTTTTCTTGCTCTCTTCTGTTTCTGTTAGGTCCTTGCCATCTTTATTTTTGATCATACCCATTTTTGCCTGGAATTTACCTCCGATGTTTCTAATTTTCTGGAAGAGGTCTCTTGTCCTTCCTATTCTATTGTCTTCTTCCACTTCTGCACATTGCTTGTTTAAAAATAATTCCTTATCTCTTCTGGCTAACCTCTGAAATTTTGTATTTAATTGGGCATATCTCCCCCTATCACTGTTGCCTTTTGCTTTCCTTCTTTCTTGGGCTACTTCCAGTGTCTCAGCAGACAGCCATCTTGCCTTCTTGGTTTTCTTTTTCTTTGGGATGTTTTTTGTTGCCGCCTCTTGGACAATGTTGCGAACTTCTGTCCATAGTTCTTCCGGGACCCTATCTACTAAATCTAGTCCCTTAAATCTATTCTTCACTTCCACTACATTTATATCCTGCCTTATTTCCTCCAAGGAACCCAAAGTGGCGAACATAATCCTCCTCCTCTCCATTTTAATCCTCACAACAACAACCCTGTGAGGTAGGTTGGGCTGAGAGTTTGTGACTGGCCCAAAGTCACCCAGTGGGTTTCCATGGCTGAGTGGGGACAAGAACCCGGATCTCCCAACTCCCAGTCCAACACCTTAGCCACTACACCACACTGGCTCAAATTATACAACTTTATGCCTGATAGTGAATTCCATTAAAACAATTTGCAGTACTATATTATTTCAAATAGCGATTAAGGATTGTTATGTTGCAGGTCTTGATTCTGGTGCCTTCACTGAATCTGAAACGGTCAGTTCACACATTTGCCTCTTCAGGAGGCCCCAGGAGTAGAAACCCTTCTCTGACTGTACAGAAGGGGGCCAAAACAAGCTACTGTCATCCAAGTTGCCTTCCTAGCCCTATCTTGCATCTTTGAAAAAAGAAGTGATCTGAAACACTAGGAGTGCTTTTATCTCTAGAAGGGGCTTCCTCTCTTCTCTTGGAAGGCAGGAAAGGGTCTGGAGAGAGGATCTGTGGGGTCTATAAAGACATCAGTTGACCCTATAAAAATATTGTCATTCCCACCTCAGCAGCTGAAGGTGGAAAACTATATTTCCTGATTATTCATCTTATTTTCAAAATTGTGGCAAACCGACTTCATACTAGAGGCATTCAAGAGGCAGCTGGACAACTGTCAGGTATGCTTTCGGGTGGATTCCTGCATTGAGCAGGGGGTTGGACTCGATGGCCTTATAGGTCCCTTCCAACTCTACTATTCTATGATTCTATGACCTTTCTTTTTTTATCAGTTATTATTATTATTATTATTATTATTATTACTTATTTATTTATTTATATAGCACCATCAATGTACATGGAGATGTACATGGAGTAAACTGTACATGGAGATGTACATGGAGTAAACTGGAGATGGTTTTATTTTCTAGCCTTTATCCATGAGGACTTTGCTTTAGTACAGGCTTATAAATTACACTGAATATGGGGTGCTGAAGAGTATATTTTCTTGGCTATGGGGCACTGAAGAGTACTTAAGTTGAATTTTGTGCATTTTGCCTCAAAAGAAAATACACAGTTGCTTCTTCTACATTAACTTTCCCAAAGGATGGAAATACTCTAGCCTAGTCTTTCTCAAACAGATGCCCTCCAGATGTTTTGAACTTCAACTTCCATCAGCTTCAGCCACTATGTCCAAGGGTCAGGGCTGATGACATCCGGAGGGCAGCAGGCTGAGGAAGGCAGCTTTAAATGAACACTCCATATTCATTTATTTGATTTCTACCCCACCTTTCTACCAAGAAAAATGGCACACTCAAGCAGCTTACAATCATAAATAACTTCACTAAAACAATAATAAAACAAATGCATTAAAACACAATTAGAATAAAAAATATAACAGAATAAAAACAGCTAACCTAAGACTCACTTACACACCCAAGGCCCGCTTAAATAAAAGGTTTTGGCCTCCTGGCAGAAGGACAGCAGAGAGAGAACCAGCCTAGCTTCCCTCAGCAGGGAGTTCTACAGCCTGGGAGCAGACACCAAGAAGGCCTTCTTGTGCAGGGGTGAGAAATCAAAAATATTTTCTGGTGTTTTTTTAAACCCATACTTTTACAAAGATAACAAATTCTTATTTTTCCTGAGCTCTAACTATTCCCAGCTAGCAATTTTGTTCCCAAATACTAAACAAGTAAGTTCTCCCAGTTTTTGCAAAACTTGCTGCATATTAAAATCATCATCATTATCATCATCACCACTATCATCATCTACATGTTAGAATCAAGGGGCTCATCTACACCAAGCAGGATATACCACTATGAAAGTGGTACGAAAATAGTATATAAAAGGCAGGAGCCACACTTCTGTTTTATAGCAGTACCGAAATGTACTGACAACTGTTAGGGCCCATGACACATACCATATACCACTTTCATACTGCTTTCATAGTTTTATATCCTGCTTGGTGTAGATGTGTCATGGGTCCCAACAGTTCTCAGTGCACTTCAGTACCACTATAAAGCAGTAGTGTAGATCCTGCAGTGCACTTCAGTATCACTATAAATCAGTAGTGCGGCTCCTGCCTTTTATATACCGCTTTAATAGTGGAATATTCTGCTTGGTGTAGATGAGCCCAAGGTCTGTTTCACTTTTTTGTTTTTGTTTTGGAGCTGATTCTTGTTTAGAAGTAGATTAATTGAGATGGATTTAGATGCAAGTATTCTCACCCTTTGTCCTGGACTTATTGAAAAGGAAATGTTTTCTAATATAGCCAATCCTCCATCTATATATTTGGCTGTGAGATCCTTCACTGTCATTTGCCCACCGGATGGCCAGACACTCTCTTCCTTTACATGCTTATTCTCAATTATGAGAGCATGGGACAGCTCCTCATTTTTTGATGGTGATATAATTTTGGATTCTTCTGTTGGCATATCAATGAATTTAAATATTCGGCTCACAGAACGCATCTGAAATCCAGAGTAAACACAACTGAAGTCATTCTTCTTACAAATATATACTGACATATTAATAAGGCCTATATAACACTTCATATACAAAACTATACAATGAAAAGTACTGTTAAAGATCAAGTTCTAAACTGTGTTACTTAAATTAAAAAGGGAAATCATTTGCATTATCATCTTTTTTCTTTGTCATCTACACTGTTCACTGTAAATGATATAGCGGTAAGATGTGTACGTAGCCTACTGCTTAATTCTATAGCAAGACTATTTATTATTTTATTTATTTATTACATTTCTATACCACCCAATAGCCGGAGCTCTCTAGGTGGTTCACAAAAAACTAATCACAGTCATTAGTCTATGTTGACCTTTCAGATCTGAGGACAACAATGTGAGTTGTTCACTATGGGAAAGCAAACTTCATGATAAAGAATCTTTGTGCATTAATGATGGGGAAATAGAACAAAGCTTTGTACTAGTTGTTTTTTCTGTTTGGACATCAGTCATGCAATGACTTCTGAAAATGAGTTGGATCATAGATGTTGAAATCACCAGGACATATATTAACCATGACTAACTTAAATCCCATTAACTTTGAATCCAGTCTGGTAGGTATTCTAAAAAAAATTGGAAGTTTGCTAAACCTTGGTACTTAGCAATTTATTTTCTTCTGTCAACGTTCAAAATGACCACACAAGATCATTCTTTGTGCATTATATTACTACCACGATACTAAAGAAACAAACAACATGCAAATAAAGGGATTCTGATTGGTTTCCTTCTGTCATAGCTACCTCCCCAGCTACTCAATGTAGACCAGATTTCCCCATCTTGGTGCCCTCCAGATGTTTTGGACTGCAACTCCTAGAATTCCTGACCATTGGCCATACTGGCTAGGGCTCATGCTAGTTGAAGTCCAAAAGATCTGGAGAGCACGAGAACAGGGAAGGCTGATCTAAAGAGAGAAAAACTGTTAAAAACAGCTTAGCATATGCAACTCTGTGCATCATGGTTCACCATTGGCTAAGCTGCCAAAGACCGATAGGAGTTACAACCCAAAACATCAAGATATATTAATAGATATATTAATTGTGAACCCCTTAAAAGATCTTTGAGCATGACAAGGATAACTATAATAAGCCTCCAAAAAATATAAACAATCAAAAATGATTTATTGATAAATTATTAATAATGATTTACGAATGCAAGTATATTTTTAAAAGTATATTCAACAGCCAAAGTATTAAAATAAAATAACATTTACTTATTGTGGTGCTTACCAGGCTGTCTACATCTATGCTTGAGTTTACTGCCCATTGTAAGGTTCCCATAATATTCATGGCTAATGTAAGAATAATGCCAACTGTTCCTTCCCCACTACCTGTAGGTAAAAAGACACATTTTAAAATCCCAATGTACTATTATACACACAGCTATACCTATATATTAAATTTAAATACTGGCAGCGGGAGGTTGTATACCTGATTCAGTCATATATCCATACCCAGATATGAGAAATGCAGAGATGTTAGTACTAGAAAGAGGGACAAACTGCACCAAAAGGCAGCTCCATATCAAAGTTATCTGGAGTCAGCTTACTAGACTGTACATTCAAGAAAGCAGGATGGGATTTTTCAGATGTATCCATTTGTTAATATCAGAAAGGTGAACTTTGTTCAGATCCTTGAGTCAATCTTAGTGCATAATTTGATCAGAATAAGAACTGTTTGGACTAGGACATTAAAGAGACTGTGCTGTAGAATTGCATATTTTCTAATGTTACTATGCTGCCAGTATGTTTGCTATTGATGTTTCTTTTTATCAGAAATGATATGCTTCTGTGATCTAAAGAAATTTGACAAGGTCTAAAACTCAGAGAACTTGATATTCTGTGATCAAGAATTAGCAGTTGAAGGTGCAGACACAGAAAGATTAAGAAATACTGGATGCAATAAATTTGAATCCTCTTCCAGCAATCCTCTTTCTACATGAAGATTAGACCCACACTATTACCATGGCTTCTGCTTCCAGATTCTTTGTGGAATTAAGATAGGCTCCTTTACATGTATTTTCTTCTATGCCTCTCTGTAGGTTCAATTACACAACCACTAGGTGGCTCTGTGCACAAATACATGACTATTCTATAACGGTATTCAGAAAAAAAACGGACTTTCCTCACTAGGGGAAAAGACACAGGACATGCTCTGGAGGACGAAGATTTGTGTAAAGGACCGGCAAACTACCATGAAAGTAGAATCACAAGTGCACAATAAAAGCCTCGTAAAGAAAGGCTGTCTATTGATTTTTCAAATCTCAATAGGTTTAAATGTGTAACAAGGACTTTTACCTCATTTTAGTATAAGAGCAAAGTTATATACCTGTAGTTGCAATAGAAACAAATGTGACAACGATGAAGAAGATGATGAAAATCATTTCTATTCTCATCTGGAACCAACGTAACGTGGACAGATATAGGAACCAATTTGCTGTGTGCAAGTTCAGGGCTTTATGAAATAGAGTCTCAAAATATGGCTGCCGTCCAAAAGCTCTCAAGGTCCAAAGTCCCTTTAAGCTTGTAACGAGATGTGTAAAAATTGGACTTCTTGCTATAAAGAATGTAAATTTTAAAATAAAGATATTTTTAGTACATATTTGGATTAGAATTGTATTAAAATTCAAATATAACAAATGCCTTTCATTTCTATTACAGATGTTCTTGTTGTCCTTTGTAACTATATCATGTCACAGCACTCAGAATGGCATTTCACTGATTATTTGCTTATGGGTGCAAGTAGGCAGGTAGGACTCTTGACTATGCTTAAGTAAGACAACTCCCCCTTCCCCAATAAAAAATAAACTTTCTTGCAGTATATATGCATACATGAAATCTATTTATTTTATTAAATTTATTTATTTATTAAATTTATATACCGCCGCATAGCCAAAGCTTTCTGGGCAGTTTACAAAAGTTAAAAACAATGAACATTAAAAAAGTATACAAAATTTAAAACTACCAAAAATATATAAAAACAACAGTATAAAACAGTATCCAACAGTTCTGGGGTCCATTAAAAGCAAACAAACTTAGCATATGTTGTTAAATGCCTGGGAGAAGAGAAAGGTCTTGAACTGGTGCTGAAAAGTCTCTCTCTGTTGGAATTATACCTGTAACTCATTTTTTTCATGCAAAGCAGAAAATACTTTATTCGTTTTTTCTGAGCTAACACAGAAAGTACTAGGGCCAAAGTAAGTGTTCTGCTAATGAAGAATAGTGTAGCTAAGCGCAATAGTTTTCCTTGGTCTTATGTAATTATGAGTAGCCCCTGATTTGGATTGGGATCAGGGCATTTCAGGAGGGAAGTTAAACCTTCTCCCACCTAGGTTTGTTTTTGAAATTCCACCTGACTCCCTGGGGGGCAGCGGTGCTTTAAAAAAAAAAAAAGCTAAAAAGTATTTTCTTTCTTTTTTAAAATCCCTCCATGAGTGGAGGGTTGTTGGAATTTCAGAGGGAAAGGGGATGGGATCACCCAGAGCACCATGTTCCCAATCAAATATTATTATTATTATTATTATTATTATTATTATTATTATTATTTATTTATATAGCACCATCAATGTACATGGTGCTGTATAGAGTAAAACAGTAAATAGCAAGACTCTGCCGCATAGGCTTACATTCTAATAAAATCATAATGAAACAATAAGGAGGGGAAGAGAATGCAAACAGGCACAGGGTAGGGTAAGCAAGCACAGGGTAGGGTAAAACTAACAGTATATTCCACTATGAAAGTGGTATATAATAGGCAGGAGCCACACTACTGCTTTATAGCGGTACTGAAGTGCACTGATGACTGTTGGGACCCATGACACATACCATATACTGCTTTCATACCACTTTCATAGTATTATATCCTGCTTGGTATAGATGGGTCATGGGCCCCAACAGTTGTCAGTGCACTTCAGTACCACTATAAAGCAATAGTGTAGATCCTGCAGTGCACTTGAATATCACTATAAAGCAGTAGTGCGGCTCCTGCCTTTTATATACTGCTTCCATAGTGGAATATCCTGCTTGGTATAGATGAGCCCCAAATCAGGGCCATGCATGTTTACACAAGGGTAAAAATTATTTTACATGGCTACACAAGGCATGATTAGCAGAACATTTAGTTTGGCCTTTAGTGACAGTGGAACCTTGTAATGGGAAATTGGATGAAAAATGACAGGGTAAATCTCTATTTCATTTATTTTTGTATATTTTTGAAGTCTACCCACCATTTTGCTTGACCTACCTTCAGATTCCAGTTGTTTCAGTTGCTGTGAAGTGTGTAGGAAGTATGCTCTTAACATAATGAAGGCTCCTATTACAGGCACAGACGCCAGGAAGATGTAGGGTTCCATTACTGAGACTACGACTATGGCACCAATCACAATGAGCATTAACTGCAGAATGAAAGAAAAATGGTATTGACCCAGTGCCTTCCCTTATAGGATTTCCATCTGAGAACAAAAAGGTACTGACAGTGTTTGGAACTAAATGTCTCAGAAATTAATTCATAACTTGCTAAATCAAGTGATTAATACATTGAATGATATTATGTTCCTAAAATCCACATCTGTACACTCAAAAACAGTGAAAATACTTTTGTACAATTTTCATGAAATGTTTTCCTTTATGAATCTATATGAATATATATATGAAATATGAATATGAAAAAAATACAAAATCTATATCTAGTCTGAAGAAGAGATCCTGAGTAAGGAGCTGACATTATTTCTTCTTTGTGTATCTCAACACATGGATTTTGCATTCTGGTATAGCTTTCTTCATTTACATTCCTCTGTGATTATTCTTCATTGGACACAAATCTTACATGTCAATATGACTTATAATTATTCTAGGGTGCTTCCAGACACAGCCCCAGTACAAGCTCTCCTGTCAACTGAGGTGGGAGAACAGACATGCTACACATTGGGAGGGGGGCTTCCCACTGCTACATCATGTATCGTCCCCCCAGTTTACACATTCCTACCCACTGCTGTTCCCTCTGCGTCACATCCTCCCTCACCTTCCTGCAGCCCAATTCCATGTTTGAGGTGGGGTGATGGGATAAAAGCCTCATCTTGAAGCACCCCTACCCTTCTTGAAGGGAAAAAGGCCTCCTCAGAGCTCATCCACACATTTCTATCAGGATTTTTTAAAAATTACGATTTAGCAAAAAAGGAAGAAAACCTGGTAATAAAACCAAAAGTAAGGGGGACTTGATCCTTCCTGAGGATGAGCCTTAGAATCAGACAACATGCTAAACCATGGTGGTTAAGCATGTTGAACTAAACATTATGGTTTAGCATGTCATAGGACCCATGACTTTAGTGTGCCATGTGAACTATTCCTAACATGTTGACCACACAGCCATGGTTTAAACACGCTCACTAACCATTTGCTTCAAAAGGGTTAGTGGCCTAACCATTGTTTAGCGTGTTGTCTGACCATGCCCATAGTGGATCAATCAATCCTTAAGACTAGCTTTTGAATTCAGTAAATACTTTAAAAATTACTACAACATTTGTTAACTAGAAAATCTAAACTGGTCATTTTCTAGTATAGTTTGTGTGTGTGCATCCTGTGTAGATGGGACCAAGAGGACTAATGGAGTAAGTAGCTGAGCTAACAACTTGATCTGCAAGGACTTAAGGTCATGGAAGCAGTATACAACAACAGACAAAGAGAATGATTTAAACAGTTATAAAGGCAGAGAAAGACAAGTCTTATATAGCTGAAAGCACATTACATTGTGTCTTCATATTGATGAGGCTTTATTATCTGACCTTCTTAACTGATGCATATGTCCTCCCAAAAAGAGTCACCCACATTGCAAAACATATTTGATTTTACAAACCTGGATGAAGTCAAATATTGTGAGTGGCAGTAAGTCATCCAATATTGCTATATCTTTTGAGAATCTGTTAAGTATTCCACCTATAGATTAAAGAAAAGGAAATGATATAGGAATGTTATTTTAACATCAGCACATTTTGTTCATATGACATCAACTATACATATAACCTCTCTAAGTAGTAAATATGCCTGAGTATTTTAAAAGTTACAGGTGGGGATCTGATCTAATTTAGCATTACATTTAAGTCTATTATAAAAACACTGTTTAATTATGAGGAAAAGAACTTTATGCAAAAGTCATTAACCTGAATGAAGATCCTTTTGTAGCATTTTACATAGGCCCACTTTACACATTGGATAGTCTAACAATTCTGTATGTGCAGAATCCATACATGCATTTGCCATCTCACAAATGACATGCCAATGTATCATGGGCATAAGTGAATGCACTGATATGTTGAATATAACCAAGTAATATTGCACAATCCAATGTATATGCTAGGTTACATCACAGTATGTCATATATATAGGGGGCTTTTATTTCTGGATTCACTGATGCAACAAGCCTTACTTAGAATCCCAAAATAATATTAAGAAAATGCACTGTTTTACAGTGAAGAAAGAAAATAATAAAGAAACCCTCAGACCATCTCATAAGGAATGTGTAAATACTACTTGCCCTCCCACTCAAATGTTTGGAAAATTCTTTCCCTCCTCCACAACTACCCCTCCCACCGAAATTCCCTTAATTTCTACCCCCAACCATGGTTGGAAACAAAGGTCTGACAATGATGAAGTGGAGAGATATTATTCCTAAGCCCTAATAAAAACCTGGAACATCCCTTCTAAACTTTTATTAAGTACTATAAAGCTCATGTAAATTGAATAGGCTGGTCTAGTTCTACCTGCTTTCAGCTTATTGAAGGAAGACATGGGTGCCTGAAGAACTGCATGCAGCATCTTGCGGTGAAGAGTTTTAGAAACTGTTATAAGAGTATGCACGAGGGGTATGCCCCTGAAGATTCCCATGGCCAGCAAGGTATCTGCCACGCCCACATAAATGTAGAAGATGTAATATTTGCTTGTCTCAGTAATAATAACTGCAGTTTTGTCCAATGCATCTGAGGTAGTATTTGCTGGCTTTGTAGTATTTGGATTAGGTGAAACAGACCTATAAAACACACATGCACACACAAACACACACACGCACACACACATATAACTACTAGGTCACTGCATCTCTGAGTTAACTTTTTTTTCTCATTACAATATTGCAAGGTGGAGAAGAAATCACAACTAATTTTAAATAAAATTTCCCTTTCTGGAAAATGTAGTTTTGATAAAATCTGGGTTTTAAATAGATAAATGTTGATTTTAAAAGAAAAAAATATTTTGGTTTTGCTCTGATAATGGTATATGCATTTTGATCTTCCTCTTCACTTAAAATTATGGACAATGTTTAAACATTGACCTGGTAAGAACAAGCCACTGTGGGTTAATTTCTCTGTGGGGCTTGTCATCATGGCGTTGGCTGCCATTTTTAAAATGCAAGCCATGGCACATCCCCGCCCCCATACACATTGTGGCTTGCATTTTAAAAATGGTACCCAGTACACAACAACAAGCCCCACAGGGAAATTAACCCCAGGGGGCATGTTATTACATGAAGCTCAGCCCACTTCACAGGACAAAATATTCAGTTCAGGGAAAGTGCCTCTGCCTGATTTTTGGGAATGGCTCTTTCCCCCCATACCACAGCCTACCCCATCCTTTGTGTAGCATTTTGCAGGGATAGAGGGTTTGTTATGGAGAAGAGTGGGCGGGGCAATCTGCTTTAACCAGCCCCCTCTTGCACATGCCTAAATCTAGATCCAAACCATGTGGTCTACTACTTTTGAGTAAAAATACATAGAGTTGTGCTGTACGATTGCAATCCTAACTGTACACTCTTGGGAATAAGTTCCATTGAACAGAAGAGAACTTACTTCTAAGTTAAAAGATATTGGATTGGGCTGCAACACATAAAACTTGCATCATGCTTGTAAGAACAAGTATGGTCCAAAGAAAAGATGACATTAATTGACATGCACATGTTTTTTTGTGCTAATAGCAGCCCTGGGGAATCCTGAGCAGCCTTGGGACTATAGGGAGACAGGATGAAGAGGGGGAGTTCATCTGTTCCTACATGGTCCTGACCCAAACAATAATAATTTAAAATAATAATAATAGCTGTCTGAAGTAGCAATTTGCTTTTCAAGGAAAGCTCCAGTTGGTGCAAATGGAGATGTCCCTTGAAATTCAAAGAGGAGCTTTTGTTGGGACGATGGCAAAGAGAGAAGGACCCAGTTCAGACAAGAGGCTGGGCTCGCCATGGGTTGTTTAACTCCCAATGACTTTACATAACTCTCAGCTTGTAGTAGGGTTATGCGAGGTTTGTTAACTAGTGGCTGGATTCCCATGACACGACAACCCCTGATCACACCAATCGGAGGATGCATATTCATAACGTTGCCCAGCACACAATGCAACTTATCAGAGGTTTAAACAGCCCACAGTGAGCCCAGTGAGTTGTGGGAACTAGGCCACCCTTAATGAGCTGCTCAGCCATCCCTAAGGCTGTTATTTTTATCACACACAAAAAAACCCCACATTAATTGCATTCATGCATTAATAGCATTCCCTAAATAGAAGGATCAAAACTTACTGCTCTTTAAACCTTCCATAACATGAGGGAAACCTATTGTTCTTTTACATTTTAAATGATATAACAGAGGGAAAGCTTCAATTCATATAATGCAATAAATACTCACCGAGTGATACACAATACGCCAACCAGAGAAGCAATCACCTGAAAATAGGAAATACGTGGATACATGTCTCCATTATTTACTAATTGCTTTATCTAGTGGAGGCTGGTGGATCTGATTTCGGTGGGGGTCTGAATCCATTCTGGGTTTCAGCCAGAACTCTAAAGGCGCTCTCCCAGGTGCGGAATCCTCCCCCAAAATAGGTTCAGTCGGCACCAGCCAGGCCTCTAAAGGAGCCATCCAATGTGCTGAACCCTATCCCTCAAATAGGTTCAGCACCTTAGAGAGGTCCTTTAGTGTTCTGGTTGGTTCTGATTGAAACCCAGAATGGATTCACAGCCTCACTAAACTCAGAGCCATCAGCCTCCACTGGTTTTATCCTGTTTTGATTCCAAAGAGGTTAGGATGACATATACAGAGTGCTTGCAGATGAGGCATGCATTCTGCAATCACCTCGCATCAGTCATGGACTTTTATAGGGGAACCACATGACATCTTTTCCATTGCTTCTGCCGTCTTTTTTTTCTTACCAGAAATAATCCATTAAGGAGAAAAAGATGGAGTAGCAATGCCTTTTGATTGATATCATTAGGAACCCTCCATCTGGAAACAGCCATAGGCTTCCCAATTTTCTTTCCCATCCAATTCTCAAAACAACCCTATGAGACAGGTTCATCTACAATGGAGAGTGATCACCCCAAGGTCATCCGGTGAGTTTCATGGCTGACTGGTATTAGAACCCAGGCCTCCCCAGACCTGGTAAAGCACATTAACCTCTATACCACACTGACTCTCACATGTCGTTCTACTAAATCCCTTTCCTTATGACTAGCTATGCTTACATATTACTTCATTTGCTATTATACTACCATCTATTCAGAGAAAATTTAGAATGACTGGAACACCAGCTGCTTACAAGGTATAAAATAAAATTAAATAAAGTGAAAATGCACTTTTTAAAAAACAAATTCTTATTCTTACATAATTCCTTTGTACATGTGTACCATTTTGAGTATCAACTGATCTCACCAAAGATTGGTCCATGCTTTACTAGTATGATCATTTTGAACAATTGCTCTAATGAAGTTGTTTGGATTTATTTTCCGAACTTTGCCTTCAATATCTTCCTCCTTACAACACAATCCTATGCATGTCTACACAGAAGTAAATCTCGCTGAGATAAATGGAGATGACTTCCAGGTGTTTAGAACTGCAGACTTAATTTGTAAATGGTAACATGTTTTTAATTAACCACTGGTCAGTCTAAAACATGCATAACTTCTCTGTAAAGTTTAAGGATTATGTAGTCTCATATTGGGTAAAATTGAATATTTGCCATTATTATGGGTTGCACCCTGATCTCTCATTTATTTATTTGATATCCCTATTCTTTACCAAAAAAAATGGCACTCAATGTGGTAAACAATAAAATCCAAATTAAAAATAAAATCTTAATTAAAACATAACATAAAACTAACTAAATAAAAAAACAAGTAAAATCCCATCAATAAAAGAAATAAAGAAAAAACTAATTAAAAACCCTTCAGCTAGACAGATTGTCAACTTAAAAACAGAGG
Source organism: Elgaria multicarinata webbii (assembly GCF_023053635.1). Taxonomy (NCBI): domain Eukaryota; kingdom Metazoa; phylum Chordata; class Lepidosauria; order Squamata; family Anguidae; genus Elgaria; species Elgaria multicarinata. The sequence continues at coordinate 66,821,593 of NC_086179.1, read as the reverse complement.
TTCTGAAAACAATGGTCTTACCTCAATTGAAAAAATAGCTACACACATAAATAGTATAACAATCAACTTTTTGTGGATGGTAATATATCTGAAGTATGTATTCCATGTAGTAACAGCATTCATGGTCTCAGAATCATCAAAGAAACATTCCTGGTAAAACATTTTACAAGCACACAATTAGAATGGTCTAGATAACTATTTGTTCTTGCATAACCATAATATATAGGTATAATTTGCATCTTGTCCATATTAATAAGAACTGGCCGTGTTACTGAGATCTGCATAAAATTTTGATTCTACTAGCTTCCTTCTAAACCAGGGATTGGGAAATTGGTTGGGGTGAGGGGGCAGGTGACAACAACCCCACCCTGAGCCAACGCTCCACGATCCAAGAATTACTCTCAGATCATTGTTTCAGAAGATATAATTTAAAGTTAAAGGGGGATGTGTATAGGAATAAAGGGTCATGTTATATAGATAATTGGCAATTAAAGCACTTCTAGAATGTACTTCAATTACCAATTAACTATATAACATGACCCTTTTAAAGGACTACATACCTTTAAATCCTCTTCATTAAGCTCTTCAGTTATCTCTAACACACTGTCCCGAGATAAGCGCCTGGCATAGATGTCTATTTCGCAAGACTGGTGGACTACTGACATTTTACGTACTGATACGCTGCCCCTTTTGTAAAGGCTTTGACCTGGATGAACTGAGGTTCTGGTCATCAAGTTAAGCACAGACTGTCTTCTTTGTCCTCTAAATGTGGGGCCTGGATTGAATACATTGCTGCGGGGAAGAATTGCTTCTCCTTGTTCCGAGTCTGGCACCAAAGACAACCTCCTTTCTACTGGTTCCCCAAGACCTTCCTCTATACCATTGACCTGCAGTGGTGGTTTTTGCATGAGAGAAAACTTTCGGCTGGAATTCAGTGCATTCATGACAGAGTTCTTCCTTTTCTCAGTAAAATCTGAAGTTTGCTTGAATGACGGTTTTTTAATTTCATTTCGCGAACCCATTCCATTGTTGTCAATTGAGAACCGCCTCAGCGTTTCAGTCAGAATGGATTTTCTTCTTTCTGGACTGAACTGATCAAAAGCATCAAATCCCATCAGCTCAGAGCTGAAGTTGGGTCGCTGACCCTGAAGTTCAGGAAATGTTCCATAGAAATAACAGCTTCCTTCATGTAAAATTAATATCTTGTCTGCTATCTTTAAATGTTCCAGTTTTGAAGTGACAAGTATTCTGGTTTTATTGACAATAAGCTTGCAAACACAACTTTAAAACAAAAACAAAAAGACCATTATTAACAGACTTTAAGAAGGGTAATCATTGTTCATTTTCTTTACCTAAATGTCTGGTTTTACTTATTCTCTGAGTCCTTTCCAATTTAGGAAAAGTAGTCCAAATTAATTTAGCTGAAAGTTATTTGAGGAGTGGGAGAAAATGAGTATCTCAATATTATAAGACACAGCACAATCTTGCTGTGTTCAGTTATCTGGTAGAACACTAGGGGCATGTCTAGACAGGGCGATATTCCAGGGATATCGCCCGGGGATCGGATGCACAGGGGATCCCGGGAGAAGGGAGGGATGATTCCTACCTTTCCCCAGGATATGGCCCTACCCTTCCATCCTAGTTGTTCCCATGGTCTCGGGATGATCCCTAGATCCCGGGACATGTGGCCCACTGTCACAGTTTTGTCCTGGCTCCTCACGAGTAAACCAGGAACCAGGCATGGAGCTCTGCAGGGGTGGGGGGAGCGGGGTGGGGGCTTTTTTAAAAAAAAAAGCCTAACCTTTGCGCTGGAGTACTGATGCACTCCAGCTCCTGTTTCTTTAAAAGAAATGGCATCCGTGACGTCCTCTTCCTCCTGGGACATCACACGCTGCGTGTAGACCAGGGGGACGAACTCGCGATCATAAAATCGTGAGATCATACCCCTCCACCCCCCTCGTCTAGACATGCCCTAGGTTAACACACAACATTCTTATATCAAGTTGTAGTTTTTCTAAGTCAGGTTGTTGATCTAAATCACTCTTCCAAATGTTAAAATACGTTATTCTGCCTCTTTCTGTCATATTTTGTCTGCTACTATTCATCTGTGCAGACCATGATCCCTAACTTGAGTACAGTGACAGTGTTTCTAGTGTGTTGATTTGTATACCAAACACCAGTAAGACCATCATATATCATAGGCTCTGTGTATCTATAATTTTTAAGGTCACTTTCTGAAAACTTATTACAAGGGCTTGATTACAAGGATTTATTACAATTAAAATAGATTATAGTATCCATAGAGTAATGTTTTAACATGATGCTTTGACATTAAAATTACTCCTAAAAGCAATAAGCTTTTGCACAAAGTTACACCTACAAGAAGGCAGCTCGGGTCCTTATCCAGGAGTAGTGACGGCATGAGAAGATGCAACCCCACAGCAGAGACTTTTGCCAGAATGATCATTGGTATGTGGGCAGCCCTGGCATTGTTTAAGAATGGGGAGGTGTCTGATAGGGGGTGGTCTCAAGTGAGGCTTTTCTGCCTGAGTTATCCCTGGACTTTAGTCCTTGAACAGGGGTGTACATGATATTTCAGGTGAACTCCAGATTTATGGCATCTGACAGGGTGGGGGACCTGAATTTCTTGCATGATGTTGAGTCTCTAACAATGTGACTGAGAGGCGACCTGTCTGTTTGAACCCACCTCATGCTATGCGGAGGTATCAGCCAAGGATAGTGCATCTGGTCGGGGCCCTTCTGGTTGGAGATGTTGTGTCTCCTAAGGATTTCACTTAAGACCAACTAGTGAGGCAAAGTCTCATGAGTGTGAATTGCAGCTCTAGTGGCTGAATCCTGTCCAGTAAAAGTACCAGAATCTTTCCAGTTGGACAAGTGGAGCGTGCACCTCCACACCTTCTGGCGAGGTGGGCTTAACCAAACACTGAACACCATTGTGGACAATTGAAAGTTGGCCTTGCAACAGATGGGCTGCCCGACGGCCACAATGTGTGGCTTTTGCACTGAACAGAGTGCAAGCTCTTTACAGAAGGCAGACCAAGTCTTTTCAAGCATATGCCTAGCCATCCTTGGAAAATTCTAACAGCTCTTGTCTTCTCAGATTACTGAAGATGAGCAAATGTCACATTAATCCTCAGTTTTCAGAAGCGAATTGGCTGGTGTGCCAACATACAGTGGCTTGACAAATACAACATGCAATGCGTGAGCCACCAGTCCACAGATGAGTGGGGCTGAAAGAGAAGCCTATGTGTTACAGGCTTTTTGCGTTTTTTCAGGATACTGGCTAGCATTTGCCTGGGATGGTGAGTATGTGACCTGACTGGATTCCCAGAGTGAGCTGGGAAGATGGCATGTACCCAATTGGGCGGCAGCCCAGAACTGCGATGCAATTAAGCCTGATTCACAGAGATGGGTAATCATGAGTATATGAGTATACAGAATGAGCTGCAAGAAGGGCATGCATGCACCCACTTAGGAGAGAGAGAGAGAGAGAGAGAGAGAGAGTTGGAATTTAATGTATTAATTAAACAGTGGGATTGGAGCACCCAACACTCCGCAATTGTAGAAGCACGGAAGGAGCATGATAAGAAGACAGGGTACAATTGTCAGAACTTCAATGGCTTATATTTGCTAGATCTGCAGAAGAGCCTGCTGGATGTGATCCTGTGCGGGAGTGTGGGGGAACAACTAAGCAAGAGGCGTGTTGCTCCCTGTGGCAGGTGTGCAGGCATCTTGAGCGGATTAGGGTTGGTGAGCATTCAGAGGCACTGTTGTGGTGGTTGGTAATGATTGAGGCTCCCCAGCTGCGAGCCTTGCAGCCGAGCTGGCAGAGATAAGGCTTACCTTTGAGGCCAACCTTCCTCACCCACTCGGAACTATACGGCGCGAGGGGGGGGAGACATGGAAGGCCTTCCTACCCCAAAAGGGGGAAGCCTGGGAGTGCAAACGTCGAGGCGCCACTATCAGGCCATGAATGTCTCACCCAATAAAACAACGGCATGAGGCCGGATTAGAGAAGATGCCAGTTTAGGATTGCTCTTTCTGCAGATCTGTTAATAAATGTGACCCTGTTTAAATCCCAATTTTGTGTCCGCCTCATTATTTCCCACACTCCACATTCCCACAATAAGCTTTTGCACAAAGTCACGCGAATTCAAATTTTGTATTTCTGGGATGTGGGCACAATTTTGCACAAATTCTTTTCTGTCTCATTGACATAATACCCTTCTTCCTAATAAATAAGCAAATACATCAAAATGTACCATACCTTTCAAATATTTCTTTTTCGGTTAACATGTCTAAATAACCAAACGGGGAATCCAAGAGATATAAATCAGCATCTTTATACACTGCTCTAAATAAATGACACAGAATTTAAATTAGCTTCCATTGTAAAAGACTGCTTTAATATATGGGTTCAGAAGTCCTTTTATTATTATATGTAATATAAACTGTGTCCAGGGAATCCATAATTTCAACCATATAGGCTTGAATGATCCATCATATTTGCATTTAATCGTAGAAAATATTTTCAGTCTGAATGTTCTAGGCATTTTCCCAAGAACTCATTTATTCCCTCTGCGCTGGCCATAAAAATATTGTGCTTTGCTTGGGCTTACATCCTTAGATATTAGCTCTTTTTGAACTTGCCCATTGTTGCTTTGCATGGTGACAATCACAAGCTGTACATCACCTCAATATAGCATTGAGGGCTCTGTAGCTTGATTTAGAGCCCCGGTTCAGTGCCAGGTGAAGATTGTGGGTAGTATCCAATTTTAGTCTAACTTAAGTCCCATTGATTTCAATGTGTAGGTCTAACGTTGAATACAACCCTGTGTTATTTGCCCAGGCCTTCAGACATGTCATCTAGGATGGTTTTAAATGTTATCAACCATGTATTTATTTAGGATATTTTAAATGTCAGCAATTCATTTAGAATATTTTATATGGCACCCTTCAATGTGATAGCAACAAAATGTTGTTGACAAATTCCTTACAGACTCTGCTGTTTTATTGCCATTTTTTAATATTCTATTTTAAAAATATTTATTTAATTTATTTAGGAGTTATATTTACATTTTGCCTTGTAAGTTAGCTTTTATTTTGGCACTGCTCCTGTATTTTGTGGCTAGCCTGCCTGGAAGCTGTTAAACTGAAGAGTGGCATACAAAATATCCTTAATAATAATAACAACAACAACAACAACAACAACAACCATTGTATCCCAAGGAAATTCTGCATCAAGCTTATCTTCAGCTGAGTAAAAGGGAATATTTTGAAAGGGATACCTTATTGTGCTGTCGCAATGTTTGTCTGTCAAACAATAAATGCTTGTATAAACAATCAAGTCTTCCTTATGGCACATAAAAACACTAGGAAGAAGGTAATCTTAGGCTGCAATGATGTATCAACTCACCTGTGAGAAAAGTCCATTAAACTCAATGGGACTTACTTGTGAGCAGACATACCTAGGATTTGCATTGGTAATTATATATAAACAGCTTGAATAATCCTCCATGGTAAAAGATCTATCATATCTCACTCATGGAAAAAGCAGGCCTAAAGTGTAGGGCCATATCTCAGGGCAAGGGAGGGATCATCCCTCCCTGATCCCAGGATCCCCTGTGCGTCATGTGAACGCACAGGGATGATCCAGGGGATCGCCCTGGGATAAAGCCCCGTCTAGCTATGGCCATTGAAGACCACGAGAAAATTCAATGTAGTATCAAAATGTATGAACATGGGCTACATTTATTAAAATCATAATGCAATTATTTCAGCTCACCTGGCTAGCGAGATTCTGGCTCGCTGACCGCCACTGAGTGTGATTCCACCTTCTCCCAAAACTGTGTCATCTTTCTCTGGAAACTTTGAAATGTCCTATTGAGATGTTTTATTAAAATGATATTAATTTTCCATTTTTCAGATTCCGCTAGGACTTTTCAAGCCTTCCTAAGTTAAGAAAACAGCAACCGAGGGCCAATTTACACAACTATTTTGCTATGCTAGAATTTATGAACCAGAGAGATGCTTTACTCCTGGTGGTGTGACTTGTTCAAGGTGTCACAACCCAGTAGAGAGCGAATCCACATGGAGCTGAATTTAGAAAGCAATATTTACGTGACATATAGATATAGATGTGTGCACTGACTCCAAGACAAAATTAAAAGACATAATTAAGTTTTTTAAAAGATCTGACCCACTTCCCTAATGAGGTGTGCCAGGCACCAACATTGAACTCCATTTGGCACCAGGTTAAGACTTTCCTCTACTCCCAGGCAATTGACAGCATATTTTATTTATTCATTTATTATTTCATTTATATCCCACCTTTTTTCCTCCAAGGAACCCAAGGCGGCATACATAATCAGCCTCCTCTCCATTTTATCCTCACAACAACAACCTTGTGACATGGGTTGGGCTGAGAGTCTACGACTGGCCCAGAGTCACCCAGTAAGTTTCCATATGATAAGTTTTAATAAATCCTGAGATTTTTATTGATGTTTCAAATTGTTTTTGTATGTAAATGGCTTTTATATCATGTTTTATATTGTATTTTTAAGGTTTTATGATTTTGTAAACCACCCAGAGTGCATTGGCTATAGGTCAGTACAGAAATGTGGATGAGGATGACGACAACAACAACAACAACAACAACAGTAATTCTATGGGTCGTAAGTAAGGCTAAGCTATTGAAATGGGTGGCCTGACCTATTTGCACCATTCCAATGTAGCCATCCATGAATTGATATAAAACCATCATGAAATTGCCAGTCTTACATTCAATCTCTTTCCGAATAACCTGTAGCATGGAATTTGCCTTGTTTAAAAATCCAGCACACCAAACAGATGTTTACCTAGGGGTGTGCCACACCACCAAGTCACCATCTGGTCTATAATCACAGGATTGGACCCCATCAATGTATGCATAACATAAGTTTTTATTTAATTTTATCCAAATATGCATCACTTTATGTTTACATTGACCCTCCTTTGCCATTTTAACCATTCCTGGTTGGGAGGGATCTATTTTAAGATCTTCTTGCAGTCCTTCAGGATATTCCTAGCCCTTATAATTTGGTGATACACAGAATTTGGCTGGTTTGCAGCTCAACCATGTCTCCTTTATGGAGTCAGTTGCTCTTTATGTACAGGTCAACTGGCTCCAGTCCTATTATGGGTTCTTTAGGGACCCACTACTTCCTTCCCTTCATTACAAGGAGTGCTTAATTGTTTCTGTCCTCTGCTTTCCTGTTATTGAACAACTTATAAATCCAGAGGAAGAACGGGCCTCTTCTCCCACAATGCTTAGTTGACAAAGTTGCCTTTGGTGAGGGACTTGGCAGATATTCTTGGCAATCAATGCATAAAATATCTAATGGATTGCCCCTAGCCACATACTGTTTGATGCTTGAAGGCATCCCAAAGGGATGATGAGTCAGGGTCTCCCTTTTCAGAGGCCAAGCGTTTCTTCCGCAAAAACAGCAGACCTGTTACTATATGCTTAATAACTTTTTCCCTTTTGTAATGCTTTCCAACAGTATACTAAGAATGGGCATTTACCTAACTGGCTTGTAATTTCCTGGATCCCTTTTTTAACTGGCTTCACATTGGTTACTTCCCGATCATCCAATTAAAAAGGCCCATTTACATTTAGTGACATGAGGCGTAATTTCTTAGGAAGTCAGCAATTTTGCATTGAACTCTTTAAGAACGCACTGGTGGATGCCTTCCCAACTAGTAGGTAACTGATTGTTTTTAATTAAGTCCTAGACCATCTCATTGTTCTTACTGTTATCACACTGTATTTGGTCAGGGTCTGCATCCCTCCACCTCATTTTGGACAAGACTTTAAATGAGATAAATGTTCCATGTGCCTTGTGATTTCAGGTCTGAGTACACATCCACATGGGATGAATACTTCCCAGTTTAAAGGGAAATAGATGACTATTGCAATCAGGCTGGCACCACCATTATGCAGAGTGCTGCAGGGAGAATTCAACCAGCATGGCTCTTCAGAGCACCTACCCTCTGTCTCATCCTGAGGACTGCGGGAGACCTCTAGGGACACTCTCTCCCACAATACCCGGCACTGAAGTAGAACTCTCTCAGAACAAAGCATTTGGGCCTGGACATCTCTCTGCAGAGCTGCGCAGCCCACTTTTTACATGGGGTGGGTGGGAAGATGTCACACAGGGAGACTTATGTGTGCTCTCCTGCCTCAGGCAGAAGGAATACTTATGCCAGCCCTGATAGTCAGACAAATCTGCTGCCAGCAATTTTAAAGTCTGATTGCTCCATAATTAAACTAAATAACCTTGAGCTTCCTAAGTCTTTCATATTTCTGATCTGAAAACACTGCTTTGGTTATTTTCTGAATACTTTCCAAAAGTGTCATGATTATTTTAATTGTGAATACCGAAAGTGGAGACAGTAGACTAGTCCATTTGCAAGCTATTGGGATTCTTTTGAATAGGATGACATGCATATCCACCAATCCTAACTCATTAAATATATGTATAGTAATAAAATTCAGTCCACATATTTACCCTGATCATCTGCACTGAGGGCCATATACAGGGTCTCTATGATAGCAGATTGCAGCAGAGGTATAATTGACCAATTAACAGCCCAATCACAAGAAGTTAGCTCAGAAATAAAGCTCAGTGTGTTCAGTGGGACTTACTCCCAAGTAAGTGTGGATGGAATTGCAGAGTAAGGTTAATTAGACAAAAGGGAAGATTTAGCTTTAAAAGGCAACTGATGGAAAAGTAGGCGCAGACAGAAAGAAGCAAAGCTATTGTGAACTAATTTCCTGAAAATATTTCCTAACATCATTAGTGTCAATGACTTGCCATGTAGGGGTGCTGAACAAAGCAAATAGAGGCCTTTTCCATTTCCTCTGAGTTGTTCTCAGGAAGAAAGCTGAAGCTCAGTTGCATTCTCATTACAGCCTACTTCCCCCTAACAGCCCTGGTGAATCAGGTTTTATTTTGGCTTTCCTTATTTTTTTCTAGCCTTGGGGACAACTTGAGATCATCTGGCAAGGATTGTTCTTAAATGCTATATTCAGTGTAAATGTAAAATACAATGATTCCAACATCTCTGATGAAACCCTATAGGCACTTTAATAAATATAATAAAGTGCCCTGATAGCTTTTCTGAGGGAAACAACATGCACCCTGACATGTTCCATCTAAAATATTTTTGGATAGAAAAGTACTGCCAGGGAGGGCTTTCAGCTTTGTACACACTAAATCAAAGTCTAACAAGAAAAACACTCCACCCTGCAAAATGTACTTCATACCATTCTGTAGACTGAACATTTTATTCCAATATCTCAAACCCAGAAAGTTATGTAAACTATTCACTGTCTCTTTATTGCATTTGATAAAGCGACCTCACACATCTCCTGTAATTCCTCCAGTGAAATTTAGAGATAAAGTCATCGGGAATGCATTGCACACCATTTAAATGGGTTATTAAGGCACTAGCTTCTTAACTTGAAGATTTCGCACTGACCCAGCCATGAATAGGGGAGAAGTGGTCAGAACTTGCACTTCTCAGCTTGGCACCATATAGTCTGCTGCTGTGTGCATGTGAAAAATCAATGACAGCAAATTGGTTCAGATACTACATCTGCTCTCTTGCCCATTAAACTGTTCGCCTGAATGTTCTACACAGATGAGCAGAAAAGAAGAGATAGGAGCTCTTTAACTGCCATTGTAACTTCTGAATCCAATGTTACAGTAGTGGATAAACTAGCAAATTAATGCAAGCAACACTTAGCCTAATGAAGCTGGAATGAGATGTACAATGCCTTGCAAAATTCCTTGTGCAATGCCTTGTGAAACAGTTTGTGCAACTTCTTGTGCTACACCTTGTGCAATGGCTTGTGGAACAGCTTGTGCACCAGCTTGTGCAATGGCTTGCCTGAGTGCCTGATAATTTATTCTATCATCCAGCCATGGAACAATTCTATTTTATTGAACTACAAAACATAGACAGCTAATTGTCTTCAGTGATGCTTATGATATTTTTTCCACAAGAGTCTAACACATCTCAGAAAATATATTCTTGTCTAGATAACCCCTTCTCATGCTTAGTTGTGCATTCACATAACTATTTTTCCAGTGTTTTTAAAGAAAAGTTGGCTTGAGTGTAACTAAATTGTAAGCCACTTAATGTTTAGAAATTTTCTTTTTATTTCTATATATACAGTAGGTTGGTCTGTGCTATGGACACATGTTGAACCATTCGCAAGACCAAAACATGCAATGGGAACATGCCTACTTTCAAAAACAGAGAACTGTACTTTCAGAGTAGAAACTAAATTCCCCAAGCAGTGGAGTTCACATAACCTACCTTGAATGAACAAAATTGAATAATGCATTTTTGAATTCTTGAATTAAGAAACACTTCTTATAGAGTGCTGTAATTAGTTATAATCCTCCCTAGAACTTTTAGCTACAATCATTTGCCACAAACAAGAAGAAAATATTGAATATTGAAGACTGACCTCTTCTAACTGACAGGCTTTGATGACGCTCTTATATCGGAATTCATCATAGGAAACACCAAATATTATGTTTTCTTTAATTGTTCCAGGCATGATCCACGATACTTGCGGGCAAAAGGAAATCCTTCCACTGTGCTTGATTTTACCTTCCAGAGGCTCCAACTCACCCATGATCAGCATCAGGAGAGAAGTCTGTCATTTAAATATTAACATTAATTAATATTAGTTAATTCATAGGGAGGTCTGAATAACACATACAACAAGATCTAACAGCTATAACTATTCTCATATTGCTGCTACATACAATGGCACCATATACAGTAAGTTTGTATCAACATGTCTGATAGGAGAATGAATGCTGGGTGCAGGACAGCATATTCATTCCAATACGTCTCGAAATGGGAAATGATGAGAAACAAGCTGATAGTGGAATCGGTTCAGATATTAGCTTCTTGATCGTTGTCTTCCATGTTTACAGAGAAAACCGGAACTTGTCTATTTGGAGCTCTGACATCTGGCAAGTTTAGCAAAACATGAGAGGTAAATTAATTATAAACTCAGAGATATGGCTATCTGTGTAACTTTGGACAGTACAATTGATTGCTTTTTAAACTGATCATATTAAGAATTTTGTTTGCTCTTACGTTTCCTGATATTTCTCTCTGTGAAAAAATATAGAAGCATCGGTAGTGATTCATACTGCCTTATTCACCTTTCAGGAAGCTATTGATTAAAACATCAGATCCCACTTGTCAACTTTACTAAGTCCATTAGTGAGTACTAGTAACCTTGGCCCTTTCTACACCCAAGGATTATCCAAGGAAAACGGAGGGATCATCCCTGCCTGCTCCCAGGATGCCCTGTGTGTCATTTGCATGCACAGGGATGATCCCGGGACAATCCTGCGGGAAAAGGCAGGTGTAGAAATGGCCCTTGTGGTAATTCATACACATCAAAAAGTTAACAAATACAAGGAAATAATGTTATTTCTCAATTTTTGATATCTACTAATTGCCACAAGGTTCCATGTTGTCAAAAGTAAATGCAATTAGCTTCCACATCTTCCTTTCTTTGAAGTTCTTTGAATGCATGGAGTCTCATTTATGAAGGGAGCTCCAATTGTGACCATTTCCTTATTACCAGACTGAAAAGGCCTTCAGAGCAAGGTGCAAACCCCCTGTCCTGTCAGCCTAATCTGGCCTGCAGGGTTCTCCAATCCAGCCTGTGGAGCCATGGTTTCCTCCAAGGGCTTTGCCTCCAATTCTACCCCCTGGAGGAAGCCCCATCTCCAATCGAACAATGGGGATGTGGGCTGGTGGAGATTCATCTAGCACTGCGAAGAACAGCTGTTCTTCCCAGGACTGCGTGAGTTGCTTCATAGGAGGATGCCAGATGAAGCCACAGACTCAGGTGGCACCAGGAAGAGTGGCCACTTTGTCGCTTCGTACAATGCACCCACAGGGAAACGAGATACCACGTGAAACCCGGGACTGAGAAGTGATGAGAGGAACTGGCTGAGTCCCTTTCTCAGTGCTGTGAAAAGCTAAAATGGAGGATGGAATGGTGATAATGTCATCTGGCCTATGGAGGGCAATCTGCCCTCCCCCTCCCAGATATTGTTCTGCACCTCTGCTTTAGAGTAAGTACAATGTTCAGGGAACATTCTTTTTAAATCTCTACATGGGTATTTACTGACAGAACTTGTGCCCTTAGGAGCTGGTGCAGATCCTTGGCCTGGTAGGTTATGAAGGAGCACAGGAGTCAGAGCTGGTGTATAAATTATATTAATCATATACAGACTGCTAGAAATTGTAGCCTTTGGTCAGCATCATACACAGAGGCCTTGATGGTGGACGTAACATCCCAAAACCTAGCAGAAGGCAGATTGAATCCCATATCTCAGTCTTGACAAATGAGAAACTACTACTCAGGCTTCAGATTCCATTAGGCATTTTTGAAAGAATGAACAATTTCTGGCTTTGTTTCAACTGCACATTTTTGGAAACATTGCCAAACCTTATTTTCAAACCTTCTCTTAAGTAGCAGTGTCCACAAGCTGACTGTTGTTAGTGAGGGGCAATTTAAGTATCTTATGGCCAGATTGTAAAGACAAATAGATAGATACACACACATACACACACACACACACACACTCATTGAACTTGGTATGTAAAAAGATTTGGCAATTTGATACAAATTAAGTAATGAAAAATTATGGCTATGATTATGCCTGCATGATTCTAATACTTGGAATGTAACTATTAAAAGGTGGGAATTGGCCACAACTCAGGGATAGAGCACATGCTTTTCATGCAGAAGATCCTGGCTTTTGTCTCTGCAATCTCCAATTAAAAGGATCCAACCTAGCAGTGCTGGGACAAACATCTGCTCAATGCCTTGGAAAAATGCTGCCAAACAGAGTAGACATCATTGGCTAGACTTAGGCCGTAGCTAGACCTAAGGTTTATCCCAGGATTGTCCTGGGGTCAAACCTGTTCATCTAAGTGCCACACAGGGCATCCAGCACTCAGGCAGGGATGAACCTGGGATGATCCTGGGATAAACCTTAGGTCTAGCTATGGCCACAGTAAAGGCAGATCCATATATGTCTATTTGCAACGGTAAAAAGTAAAAAATGGATTCCAATCCAGAGAACATATTTTCATACATGCAACCATATGCAAAGCAGTTATGGGAGTATCTGCTGAGTTCAGCCTGTCTGAATGTACAAAGTTAGCCATGCAGATCTCTGAATTGTGGCCAATGTCCTTAAGAAATACTAATTTTTAGGGTTTTCTCCTTCAGTTTCATCCTCTATCACAACCTCATCATTTTTGTAATGTGGCTAGTGTTATGCTCTCACGTTAAACATTTAGAACATGCACCAGCAAGCCATGTTATTGCTAGAAATACGTAATCTAATGTCACAATTTGGTGTCTCCTTCTCCGCCTCTTTTCCCCCAAACATATAGTAATACAATACATGTAGAGGCATCACACTGGTGTTTTTCCACCTCACACCATTTCATTAGCTGCCACTTGAGGGGTTACTGAATCTCACAATGCAATCATGTCATGAACTTTGAACTGTTAGATATTAACAGTGAAAGAAAGGCTGCTATGAGAGGCAAGCATGTGTGCCACCATATCAAATTCTGGCCTTAGTTTCTGCAAGTAAAAAAAAAAAAAGAGATTTGGTTGGAGCCAGAATTTTAATCCTGCCAGCAGGAGCTTTCCTAAATGGAATTCCACTTCAAACATTCCCGCTGGTGGGAAGAGTGGAAGAGAATATTTTTACCAATTCCCCTTCCCCTCTGCAGCCTTCAATGCCACTTCCCCCATCCTTTTGGAGGGTCCCCAACTCTCCAGAGAACATTTTTGAGAGACACAGAAAACTGCAGGGGAAGGGGGGAATCAGTGATGATCACCTCCTCCTCATTTAGCCAGCAGAATAGCTCTGCTGGATCAAAACCTTCCCATTGATGGAACCAGCCCTTCTATCCATAGCAGGCTTTTGATGGATCCAGTTAACTGATATATATAATATATATGCATACATACATTTTGCTGAATAACAGTGTATTGTAGTTTTTGCAATCTGCATCAGTACCTTGCCTGCTCCAGTAGATCCAGCAACTGCTAGCAGCTGTCCCTTTTCAATTTTGAAGCTGATGTCCTTAAGGACAGGAGTAAAATGAAGTGGGAAATTACTGAAGAAGAGGCCACCAGTAGTGGTGGATATTTTTCTGTCGCCATTTTCCAGTTTTGATTTTGCAAAAAGCTCCCCAGTTCCCTGCAAAAAACAAAAAATAAAAAAATCAACAAGCAAAATGACATAGAAGCAACAAGTAGGTCTATGCATACAATAAGTAGGCCTATATAACACATATCCATTATGCTGACATTAGTTTTCATGTTATGTATCCATATCATTATCACATTAAAATACTTGCATATGTTATGGTTTTTTTTATTTAAAATGCTGGTATTTTGGAACCTAATTTATAACCAGTATGTTATAGAGCCAATGTAACATTTACTGTATGCACACCAAGCAACATCTTTGTACCTCTCTTACAAATATGCATACACATACAAACAAACACAAGCACATCAGGAGCCAACCTTGGAAATGTGTGTCCCTTTCCATCCTTGGACTAAGGCCTTAGCTAGACCAAAGGTTTATCCCGGGATTGTCCTGGGGTCGTCCCTGCGTGCTCCCAGGATATTCTGTGTGTCATTTACATGAACAGGGATGACCCCGGGACGATCCCAGGATAAACCCTAGGTCTAGCTAAGGCCTAAATCTTCCCTCCCAGATTAACTGCACTTAAGCAGTATTTCAGCACAGAACTATTGTTAAGGTCAACCAGACTGCCCTTTCAAGCAGAATCTACTTCAAACTAGGCCTTTGGTTCATGCTTAAAGTGCAGATATATTGTATAGCCAGTTAACTTGCCCTAGTTCTTCAAAGTTTTTTAAACTCTCAAGCTAAGAGAAGACAGGGGCCCTTTCTACATCTAAGGGTTATCCCAGGAAAATGGGGAGATCATCCCTGCATGCTCCCAGGATCCCCTGTGTGGCATTTGGATGCGTAGCAACGATCCTGGGATATAGGGCTGGTGAAGACATGCCCAAAGTATATCATCATCATCTGTTACTAGGATTGTCAGGGTTCAACCCAGGGAATGAACATTTACATTAGAATGCATGGATCAAGAGAGAGATGAGATAGCTGCAGCTGATCCCAATTGTTGCTCCATTGCCCTTTTCTCTACCTACCTATGTAATTAGACATTTCCATAATTAGAAAATGTACCTACATATCAATAACTATCAATATTTGTCTACTGTGGTGTGTTTAGGAAGTTGGATTAGGAGTGAAGAGCCCAGGGCAGGGTTATAGTGAAGGTAAAAGATAGATTGTGGTGGGGAGAACCATGAAGTTACTTGAGCTTCTTGGAAAAAGCAAAATTAAATAAAATACAAGACTCTATTTTTAACACTTTTTTCCCCTTTTTGCAGAACCCAGCGAATAATAGCAGAAAAGTTAAACCTATAATTGTGCAATTTGGGCTGAAAGTATGAAACTTGGCAGATGTATACATTGATCATACTAAGTGGGTGGTTTTTTTTAAAAAAAAATGGATCCGGGAGGGGGAAGGGGGAGGAGATTGACAAATCCTAATCTACAAAACAGGACAAAAATCCTTAGCATATGTGACAAATAACAAAATGTGGCTTTTGCAACATCTGCATACCAAGAAATGGAAATTAGGGATTGGACATGCTGCTATGACATTATTTTATGCATAATTGCAACTTATATAAATTTTACCCAGGGGCAGCCCAGCATGCAGCAAGGTGAAACAAACTGCTTAAGACAGCACCAGTGGGACACACACACACACACGGACCCACCCCACGCCTCTAGTACATTGTCTTCTATGAGTTGTCAAATATACTGCCACCACACAAATAATAGCTAAAATACATTCAAATTAATTAGGAACTGGGGGTATGCACTAATCTTTAGGCCATCTGAGATCATTAATACACCCAAACAAATTCAGAGGCGTAGTCTTTACAAAATGGATGACCCTCAAGACGCTGCAGCTCTACGATTTCACTCATTATCTTCCTCTTATGATCTTAAGCTTTGGTCCGATGTACCCACACATTCCCTTGGACACTGTCTGGATCTTGTTCTCACTCGGAATTGCTCTGTTTTGGACTTTTCTACTGCTCACTTTCCGTTGTCAGATCATCACCTAGTTTCTTTCAATATTACTCATAATCCTCCTCCTTCACATCCCACTTCTCGCTCTTGTCGTGACTTGCAATCTATCAATTATGAGGCTTTTTCTCTGTCTCTAGCCTCCTCTCTTCCTTCTGTCTTTTCGGCTGTCTCCTTGACTCAGCTGTCTCCTTCTTTAATTCCTCCTTATCTTCAACTCTTGATAATCTTGCTCCATCTACAACTCGGATAGTTCGCCCTTCTCAACCCCAACCGTGGCTCACCTCTTTCCTCCGCTACCTTCGCTCTTGTTCCTGGGCAGCTGAACGCCTTTGGCGCAGGACCAGGGAAAGGGCGGACTTTGTCCATTACAAATTTGTACTCTCCTCTTTCTCTTCTGCCATTTCATTGGCCAAACAGCAGTATTACTCAACGTTGATCCAGTCAAATGCTAGGCATCCTCAGCGGCTCTTTGTGTCCTTCAATTCTCTTCTGAAGCCTAATCCACCATCTCTCCCCGCCTCTCTGTCTGCTAATAACTTTGCCTCTTTTTTCAATGCTAAAATCCAAACTATTCGCTCTGATCTGGCCAGCTCTGCTCCTCTTCCAGTTCCTGTTCCTCATCTGTCAGTTCCTCCTGCAAATTTCTCTGCGTTTCCTTCGGTCTCAGCTGATGAACTGTCTACAATACTGCGCTCTTCGAAGCCTTCCACTTGTTCTCGTGATCCGATTCCTTCTCGCGTCTTTATTAAGCTTATCCCTGCTATCCTCCCTTCCTTGATTCATATTATTAATTTTTCTCTGTCCTCTGGTTCATTTCCTTCTGCTTTTAAACATGCTACAGTCTCTCCTATTCTCAAGAAACCTATTCTTGATAGGCTATCTCTGTCTAACTACTGACCTGTCTCTTTGTTGCCGTTTGTTTCAAAGATCCTGGAGCGTGTGGTCTACTCTCGTTGTCTTGATTTTCTTTCTAGTAACTCTGCTCTGGATCCTTTTCAATCTGGATTCCATCCTTTGCATTCCACTGAAACAGCCCTTACTAAGATTACCAATGATCTTCTTACTGCCAAGTCTAAAGGCCATTACTCCGTTCTTATTCTCCTTGATCTAACTGCAGCCTTTGACATGGTTGATCATGATCTTCATTTAGATTCCCTTCATGACCTTGGATTTTGTGGCTCTGTCTATAACTGGTTTGCCTCCTATCTAGCGGGTCGCTCTTTCAGGGTGTTGGCTAATGGCAGCTCGTCTTCTTCTTTCCCCTTTCAGTAGGGGTTCCGCAAGGCTCGGTGCTTGGTCCGTTGTTGTTTTCTTTATACATGTTGCCCTTGGGTAATCTTATTCAATCTCATGGCCTCCAATATCATCTGTATGCCGATGATACACAATTATATCTTTCATCTCCGGATCTTTCTCCTGATGTTCACGATCGTATCTCGGCATGTCTTTCAGATATCTCAGCTTGGCTGCTTCATCGTCATTTGAAACTTAATATGGCAAAGACTGAATTGCTTGTTTTTCCTCCTAAACCTTCTCCTCATCTCTCATTCTCTCTTACTGTCAATGATGTTACGCTTACTCCAGTCAAGGAAGCTCGTAGTCTTGGCTTTATATTTGATTCCTCGCTCTCCTTTATTCCTCATATTGAGGCAGTAGCTAAATCCTGTCATTTTTTCCTGTATAATATTGCCAGGATTCGATAATTTTTGTCTGTCTCTTCTGCCAAGACTCTTGTTCATGCATTGGTTATTTCTCGGTTGGACTACTGCAACCTTCTTCTCACTGGCCTTCCTTCTTCTCACATCAGGCCGTTGCTTTCTGTTCACCACTCTGCTGCTAAGATCATCTTCTTGGCTCGCCGCTCTGACCATGTAACTCCACTTCTGAAATCTCTTCATTGGCTTCCAATTCACTTCAGAATCCAATATAAACTTCTCCTGTTGACCTACAAAGCTTTTCACTGTCTAGCTCCTTCCTATCTCTCCTCTCCCATCTCACACTATTGCCCCGCTCGTGCTCTTCGCTCCTCTGATGCCATGTTTCTTGCCTGCCCAAGGGTCTCTACTTCCCTTGCTCGGCTTCGTCCATTTTCTTCTGCTGTCCCTTATGCCTGGAACGCTCTTCCAGAACATTTGCGAACTACAAGCTCAACCGCAGCTTTTAAAGCTCAGCTAAAAACTTTTCTTTTTCCTAAAGCTTTTAAAACTTGATTTTGTTCTGACTTTATACTGTTAGTTTTACCCTACCCAGTGCCTGTTTACCCTACCCTGTGCCTGTTTGCTTTCTCTTCCCCTCCTTATTGTTTTATCATGGTTTTATTAGAATGTAAGCCTATGCGGCAGGGTCTCGCTATTTACTGTTTTACTCTGTACAGCACCATGTACATTGATGGTGCTATATAAATAAATAATAATAATAATAATAATAATAATAATAATAATAATAATAATAATAATAAAAATACCACAGCATCACTCATGGCCCAACATCACAATGTTGCCCCTAGTTAAAGATACTTTCCCCATGGCAGTAATGTCCAATGTACTAAAAATGGATTCAGAACTTAGCTGTGACTAAATTTACCTTCAATCCAGTATCCTAGGTTACTGAGCTAGGATAATAGCCGGAGCTATCCAGAGCTCCGGCTATTGGGCGGTATAGAAATGTAATAAATAAATAAAATAAAATTTTCTATCGAACATTATTATTGTATTTATATCATGCCTTTTTTCCTCCAAGGAACCCAAGGCAGCATACATAATCCTCCTCTCCATTTTATCCTCACAACAACAACCCTGTGAGGTAGGTTGGGCTGAGAGTCTGTGATTGGCCCAAAGTCACCCAGTTGGTTTCCATGGCCGAGTGGGGACTAGAACCTGGACTCCCAGTCCAACACTTTAGCCACTTCACCACACCGGCAACTACATGCATGTATAACTATTATTTTGGGATTTCATATAACTTTGTGAATATGTTTTGTTTGTTTTTGATTAAGTATATTCAATTTTAATTGTCATCTAATTCTATTGCTACTTTACAATAGAAAGTATTCCATACTTTCTATGGAATACTTTCATAGTTTCATAGAGGCCCATTCTCTCAGTGTAGAGAATATTTATTTATAAGTGAAAAGGATATACATTGATACTCATTTATTTCAACCCAAGAGTACATGGGGGGGGGGGGCACATCAGGAATTTCTTAGGCATTATCATTGCATGTCTATAGCAAGTTTGTTGCTTTTGACCCAAGTGCACAATTTGATAAGAAGTCATGATTTAAAATTCCACCATAAGATGATTAAATGTGGGAAATAACATATTCTGGGATTCTTCTTACAACCATTCTTTCCTACTACTATTGGTAAATTTAACACAATGCCCCCCCCCCACATTAGGACTGCCATGTTAGTTTCTGGATGAATATATGTGCCTTTAAAAGTTGTATGAGATATAGCAATTTATTGGGTGAAGTTTTAACCAGCATGGCAACTTTCACATGTTGAATATCAGTTTGTCATGTAGCTGTTAAAGGCACAAAAAACTATCAACATGCACATTTAATAATGAGCAATTATTTTAAAAGAAAATCCAAGAATTCAGCAAAATTGATAGAAATTACAGTATTACCTCATCCCAGAAGGCTGTAACTTTATCCAATTCAAGTCCAGTAGTTGTTAAATTATATTCCAATGTTTTATATTCTTCTTTTAACAAGAAATCCTGCAAATTTAATAATGACAGTTTTTAAAGCACAAATACATATAATAAATTCTGCCCATTAATGTTTTTTATGCTTGTTTATTCTCCAATTTCAGCATCAAATCTTCTCTTTTCCCCCATTTCCTTAGTGAGGACTAGTTATGTTGTGCAGATATTGGTTTACACCAGCACTATTTCATTAGCACTAGCACTGGGGCACATTTGGATGTTACCCTTCATCTGGAAGCAGTTTCAGACAAAAGCTGTCATCATGAAACTGAGGTGTAAAAGTTAACAGTAAATGCCTCATAAGTGCACATATGAATCAGACATAAATCATCCTTTGTAGTTGGTTCATTAACACTATCCATTCTAAATCTCTTTGTATTAAAAGACCACCAATCAACAATTTAAACCTATGCTTTTGAACCTCAGCATAATTACATGTAACTCAGGCCAGATCTACACTATTGCTTTAAAGCGCTTTATAACAGTTTTATAGCACTTTAAAGCAGTTAAAGCGCTTTATAACTGTTATAAAGTGCTTTAAAGCAGTAGTGTAGATCCGGCCTCAGTGTCAATGCAAATGTGCAGTTGACATTGGCCCTTTCTACACCTAAGGATTATCCCAAGCAAATGGAGGGATCATCCCTCCCTGCTCCCGGGATCCCCTCTGTGTCATTTGGATGCACAGGGAGGATCCTGGGAGGATCCCAGGATATAGGCATGGTGTGGACATGCCCTAAATCAGCTCCCTTCTTGTGACTGAATTCTTGTTGTTTATATAGAAGCTCCCGTATCATGAAACTTGTATCCCAAGTTTACAGCTTACAAATCTGGGAGATGTGGCTAGGCTAGAAAATGACTTCCTGATATGTATGTTTTTCATACAGTATATTCCAAACAGGTGAAGGGAAGTAGAAGCTGCTGCTGCGTCTCCTCCTCCTCCCCTTTTTGTTTTCCTTCTCAATGATTTCCATTCTGTTAGAGCCAATGGAAGAGAAATTATGTATACCTGCTCTAGGGTTGGTGTACAATTCCCCCCATGTCAGGGCCATATCTAGGGACTGAGAGGGCTTTGCATCCTGTGGATCCAAAGCGTTCTTTGATCCATCTGACATGCTTCTCAATCCACCCTATTTTTTCCTCTACTGACATCCAATGGTGGATAGGCAAGGGCCTTGGAGGTTTATGTGGGGGGCTGAGAGGGGGCACTCAAGAGTGGACTTCCAGAGTGGACTTCTTCCTCTGTCCCTCCGAGGAAGTCAGCCAATCTATCTTCATTGTTAAATAGTTATGGGCTCTCATTCTGAAATTTCTTTATACATAAAGAAAATGGTCACATCCAAGTGTTGCAGGAGACGCAAAGATTGGGAAGTTTACTATGGATACAACCCAGCTCAAAGTTAAGCAGTGTAGTTGTCTTCCCAACTGAAATCACTGATATCTACACAGATTAAACTGTAGCTGGATTGTTCACATTTTGTTGATTGAGCTTTATCCCACAAGTCAGCAGTGTTAACTGAAAATTGCTTCTTGCCCCCAGCAATGTGTATCAGATACTAGCTGCAATTCTTGAAACACTTGCACATAAGTAAATCCCATTTAATCTCAACAGGTTGTATAGTAAATGGTTGAATCACTGCAGCTGAAGTGACAGCAATGACCTCAGACAACTGACATTTCCTCCAGAACAACAGTAGAGAAGTACATCAAAACTGGTTCCACAAATAGCAGTTAATGAAGTGCAATAAAATACTGTAAGATACTTGGAGAGATAAATTGGCAACATAATATACTACAAAGGATTAGTTAATATTCCTGTAGTGAACTAGATTTATGTGTTATACCTGTATTTTGTTTATTGCTCCAAGAGAGTCATACCATGTCTGCACAGCCCAAGGAAACTGTCTAGTGACTGTCATTCGAAGAACAATGCAATATGAGATGGTGGTAAATATTTTTCTGAGTTTAATTCCATGGATTATTGCATATGGAAGCACAGCCAAAAACACCACAAAGAACCCAGAGAAGAAGAATGCTGAGCTATTGAAATATCTCACATAAGCAGCTTTTCGGGTCAGCTTCAGTTCAGTCCTGTCAAAACGAAAGGCAAAAAGACATTATATCTGGTGTCATCCTAAAATGAGAAGCAATGAGAGTTGCAAGGAAATGTCTGAAAAATAAGGATAGCTCAGAATGTGGCTCGGGATGATATGAATATTCAGTGAGAAGGTTCTCCGCCCCTTCAATTTTATTCTCAAAACAACCCTGTGAAGGTAGGTTATGCTGAGAGATATCGGGGATGTCTAGACCTCCCGGCATTCCGGGAGGGAGGGGAAAGGATCTCGCGGTATTCTGCTCACGAGATCCTCCCCCTCAGCCCACATGATGTCCCTGGAGGAAGGAGGATGTCACACCCACCATTTTTTAAGAAAGAACAGGAGCTGGAGCGCACCTGCACTCCAGCGAAAAAGTAAGTGAAACAAACCAGCCGACCCCGCTCCCCTCCCCACCCTCAATAGGCACGGAATGCTTGAAGAGCTCCATGCCCTGTGCCTGGTTCCTGGCTCCTCGCGTTTTCTCACAAGGAGCCAGGACTAAACCAGGACAGCTGCCCACACCTCCAGCAGCCTTGGGACGATTCTGAGACCGTGGGAAAAGTCAGGAATAAAGCCATCCCAGTTATCCCAGGGAAATGGAGGGATCACCCCTCCCTGCTCCCAGGATCCCCTGTGCATCATGTGGACGCACAAGGACAATCCCGGGGCGATTCCCAGGATAAGGCATGGTGTAGATATACCCTTTGTCAGGTCTAGGATCATCTAGTGAGCTTCAGAGCTGAGTGGGAATTTGAACCCAATTCCAAAACTCTATCCACTAGTCCACATTTTGCACAACTCAACATTTTAATAAAAATGTGTTTTCTCTTACAAGAGAGATGTTCATTCTGAGACTAGGGATAGTCTCCAACTGTACCCCAGCACTAATGCTAATGATGTTGTGCTAACAACCCTTGCAAGCGCTAGTTACATTGTGGAAGCAAAGGTTTACACTAGCACAATGTCATTACCACTAGCACTGGGTCTCAGTTGGATACTAGCCCAGGAAGACCCCTGAAACTATAGCAACCATATTCACATCTGGGTGACAAAACTATGACAGCATCATTATTGCATGTATTTTGTTATCAAACTGCAAGGGACAACCGAAAATGTCATAGGCCAAAGCGTTTGCAGATAGGCTCAGTATGATCTTTTTTCCCAAAAATATGGATACGCTTGTGGTTAAGGAGAACCAAAACCTTAAGCTTCATACGAAGTGACTAGGATGAAAGCTGGACAAGTTCCCTTTTCTTCTGTTTCTTTTTCTTGCAAGTGATTACACTTTCTCTCTCATGTGGTTTTGAAGAGACCCTAGACCTACCGACGTCAGACTAACTATTGTCCAAATAAATCAAGTTAGGACTTTTTATTAGTTACCTCCTTGGGTTGCTTCTACAGAGAGGTCAGCAAGGTGCACAAATACAGAAACCATACCAAACTGAATAAAGGGAGGGCAAAGGAAGGAGGCAAAAAAAACCCATTCAGAGCTGAATTTTAAAAAGCAAAAAACAAACAAAAATGTCCTTAGGGACACATTAACGAGGAAAGGGCACAAAAAGAAAAAGTGAATAGCTCTGTCTGCAAAACTGTTTCATCAAAATGCAAACGTTATCTGCAACACTTTGGGAAATTGTAAAGTTCCTTATCAGCATTACTCCAGACTGAAAGAAGTTTCCATAAAGCAGTGTAATAAAGTCATAGGAGAGAATTGAGCTTTGGATCACCGTTTACCCTAGTGGAACACTATAGCTACAGGTTAATCATTCAATGAATATACATCATCAAGATTGTATGGGAAGGGGAACTCTTTTTCCAGGCAGCTTGATGGCCTTTAAATTCCTTGGCATGAGTTTGATGAGATGTCCCACACTAAAGAGAAAAGTTATAGAAGAGACTTGCAGAACTAAGTGCCTGAGCAATAAGACAACAAATCAAATTCAGTATTGACAGCTGGAACTGGGGTGGTGGTGGAGACAACTCTTTGTAAACTCAAATTTACAATTCAGGCAAAGTCAAGGTAGGGTGACTTTTAATGAGTTTTAATGGGTTGAAATGTTATGTAGATTTCAACCTATATATGCAAAGTGTCTGCTCCTGGTGGTTCCACCTAGATCCATCCTCCGATTGGAGTCCACCAGGGGAAGAGCCTTCAGTGTGGTGGCTCCCCTCCTGTGGAATTCCCTGCCTCTGGAGGTCAGGCAGGCACCAACTTTGTACTCCTTTCGGTGCCTCCTGAAAACATCATTATTCCAGGAAGCCTTTCCTTAATGTCCAGCCAGGAACTGCCCCTTTCCAGCATGTAACTCCTCTGCTGAGGGAATTGCACTGGCTGCCTATTTGCTCCCCTCCTGTGGAATTCCCTGCCTCTGGAGGTCAGGCAGGCGCCAACTTTGTACTCCTTTCGGTGCCTCCTGAAAACATCATTATTCCAGGAAGCCTTTCCTTAATGTCCAGCCAGGAACTGCCCCTTTCCAGCATGTAACTCCTCTGCTGAGGGAACGGCACTGGCTGCCTATTCGCTACCGGGCCAGGTTTAAGGTTCTTGTACTTGTGTACAAAGCCCTAAACAACTTGGGACCAGGATACCTGAGAGAGCACCTTCTCCCTTACCAACCTGCCCGGTCACTGAGCTCATCCGAGGGCCTGCTCCTGGTGGTTCCACATAGATCCATCCTCCGATTGGAATCCACCAGGGGAAGAGCCTTCAGCGTGGTGGCGCCCCTCCTGTGGAATTCCCTGCCTCTGGAGGTCAGACAGGCGCCAACTTTGTACTCCTTTCGGCGCCTCCTGAAAACATCATTATTCCAGGAAGCCTTTCCTTAATGTCCAGCCAGGAGTCACTGTATTTGCTTCTTTTAAGATCTGTTTTAAGTGTTTTATTCTGTTTTTATTTTCATTTTATCTTGCATACCGCTCCGAAATTTTCAATGGGGAATGGTATATAAATATTGTAAATAAATAAATAAAAGGTTGTATTCCAGATTAATAGTTCCTTGTCAGAAATTACACATTTCTCTGGAAGTACCTGAAACGAAGGGGATGTTCGGCTTCCAGCAAAACATGCATTGAATTTGGGATGCTTATCTTAATTTTTGTGAACCACCCAGAGAACTTCGGCTATTGGGCATTATAGAAATGAGAAAATCAAAATAAGTAAAATAAATAAGATACTCCTAAAGCAACAGTAGCGTTGTTAAAAAAGTTAGAGAAAACAGCTCTGATATGAGTTGATGATTAAGTTGGAGGTCTATACTTTCTCATAGAATTAATGAATGATAATTTAAAAAATGGCTATAACTTGTGGTTTAAAAGTTACAATTCTATACTCAAGGACTCCCCAAATCTGAGAAAATCTAAATTTGATCAAGATCAATAAATGCCTCATTGCCTTTTTTGTTCATTAAATCATATGAAGCATCCTATAAGTATAAGACTGTTGGCTGATTAGTCAATATGGATATGATATTTCTTTTTACTCATTTCCTACCACATTCTTGAATTTTATACCTCAAATTACACTTTCAAGCAATACAGAAGCTTGGGTCTAGGCTGAACTTCCTTCAATTTGGGGCAGGCTGACTCCAACATAGTAAAATTTCCAGTTTCTAGACATGTACATTCCCTGCAAAATTCTCATTGAAATGTTGCAATATTGAATACTGCTATTCTTATTTCACATTTGTATACTGTGTGGCAAGCACTAAGCCTACAGGATATCGTTCTCAAAAACAAAATATAATGACACACCCAGTACTACAATCAGTTCTGTATATCAAACAGGAAAGTATTTATTAAGGAAAACATATAGTAACCATACAATATTTAAGGAAATGAATAATAAAACATTCTTAACATTCCCTAAGCTGCAAATATTTATATACTGGTGAGAGATTTTGTTATACTTAGCAGTATATAAATATCACAAATAAATAAATTTTGATTCCAGATGGAAAAGCTGAAAGACCTACCTCATCACATGATTACCCACTATCTAAACATTCTGTGCTGGCATCTAAGATATTAAATAATTTTTAGCTCTTTAGCTAGAAGGTAAAACTAAGCTGATGGCATAAGAATCTGAACCAATTATTCATTTCTGTGCAAGACTGTCATCTTGGAATTTGAAATATTTTTCTTTTTCTACCAGATGGCATAGACAAAATTGTAAACTTTTTTAAAAAGAGTAATCTTACTTGTCACATGCTTTCTAGAGTCCTGTATTCCAATCCTCCAAACAGCCTGATAGCCACCAAAAATGGGGGTAGGAAACAGGGTTACATTAACTCACTAGCTTGGCTCTATCTAAAGATATATTTCTCCCATTAAAATGTGTAAATGTGTCATTTCAAACAATAGTTTTAAGTGCAGTTCTGGCCCATCACTTGCAGCCTGCACACTGTTCCTGGGCATCGACGTATGAATGGTTTGACCAAATACGCTTCAATTGTGTGGTTGATCCCCAGATAAAAATGTACTATGTAATTGAGACCTGTCTATGTAGACCATATTCAGATGGGCCATTCTTAGATATATAGCCAGTGTCAGCACACCAGCTATACATACTAGGCTAGATCAATTAATTGTCATCCAAAATGGCCCAGTATCTTTATTTATTATTAAAACAGAAACAAAAAGAGAAAGGCAGCTGGGTGGGGGACAACCAAAAATCATCCAATATATTTTATTATAGGAAAGATAGGGATGCAATCATTTATTTTATTCCAATCCAAACTTTTTGATCCCATTTGGAGGGGATAAAAATTGGCTTGATCAAAGTAGTTACCAAATCAGAAGATACCAAATAAACTCACAGGCATAAAGATTATGTGCAAAATCTTGGATGGCAAGTACATATACTTACTGTCGCAGACTTTCAATCATATTTTCCATTGCATTCTCCCAACAGTAAGCCTTGACTGACGGTATATTCTCAATCATTTCTGAGGTGATCACAAGTCTCTCGTTGATCTTTCCTGCTCTCTGATCTCTGTAAAACAGATAACCCCAGTTGTGTTCTGTATTCAGTCCCAGTCCCATAGAAACACTATTAAAACACTGCAAATGTTATATGACCAATAAGAATGGTCTATTCAAATTCTTAAAGAGGATAGAATGTTACACTAATTATTACAAACTGGTACCATGATCCTAAAACACTTACACTAGCACAACTGACTATGGTACAGTTCAAATGATCCCTTGGCTCCAAAATTTTCACTTTTCTGAAGCTCCATTTCCCCAGAGCAGCCACTGTACAAAACTCCTAAAACATGACCCAGAGATAAAGCATTTTCAGTCCCCATGGGTTTCAATACGACAAGTCTATGCAGGTTTATTTAGAAGTTCAAATTTAGTCAATGAGGCTTAATCCCTGGTAAATGTACATTTGCAGCCTCAAGTATGTATTTGACCTGCAAAACCCCACATCAGGAAGTGCCCTTACCGTACTCATGTATTATATGGATCCTTAAATTGACTTTCAATTAATGTATACTTAAAAACTCCAAGTGGAAATAGGCAGCTACATGTGATAAACCAGGAATAGGGCACAGCAACAAGATAGATCTCTCAAGCTTTGGCTATGGCAAAGCTTCCCAATTAGGTTCTATTCTTTGTTCTGACTTAATAATGCATGGAGGGAGCAATCCTATGGTCCTTATACAGAGTTGGGGGGCGGGGTATAGGATAATTTAGACTCCTGGATCCAAGGTCCAAGACAGCGCTCTAACGAGGATCCAGGAATGCACACACAGACACATACAGAGATAACTGAGAGGGCAACCTCAGAGAAGGGTAAACAGAATGTGCCATAGGGCAGGGAGAAGAGGAGACTTGAGAAGCTGGGATGCAAAGTATCTGGAGGTATTCCCCACCTTCTCCCCTCCTGCTCGGTTGCATCCCACATAGATGGGTGACAAAGTCTATCTAGCTGAAATGCAGAGTGGGAAGAGGTTTCCACCACTTCTCCGCTCTGCATTAGATGCCCATTAACTGCCAAGTTTAGAGGGTTACAGGCATCACCATAGGCTTGCACCCTAATAATGTAAAGTCTGCCTCACTCAATTAAGAAACAGGACCACAACACCTGCCCCTGACATCATGTGGCTTCCCAGCCACATTCTGATGTCCTCATGTTGAACATGGATGTCTGCAGGATGTCTCCCTTATATAGACCTCTCTGTGTGTAGGCTCTCCAACATGCTGGAACCCCAACTGTGCAAGATTCAAACTTACATGGAAGCCTACACATGTAGGTTTTCCTGCTACAGACTTGCGTGGATGTAGGCGGAAGAGTCAAGGAAGCTGTGTGATGTTGGGGTGGAGGCATTGGCTTAGCCCAAGGCCTTAGCTAGACCTAAGGTTTATCTCGGGATCATCCCAGGGTCATCCCTGTTCATGTAAATGACACACAGGATATCCCGGGAGCAGGCAGGGATGACCCCAGGACGATCCCGGGATAAACCTTTGGTCTAGCTAAGGCCCCTGTTTCCCATAATTGCAATAAACTAAAGAGTACTTGTGGCAGTGAATGCCCTGATAGTGCTTGACGGAGCCAGTGTGATGGCACAGTTGCTGAATAAATTAAATTGTTCATAGACCAGCTTCTGTAGGAAAAGCAGTCAGGATTAGCTGATGTTTGGAGTGCTGAAGACTGCTGGCTCAGAAGCCCAGAAGGCATAGAGTTGCTCTATCTTGAATTCTGGAAGTAGTGATTTCTACTGTTGAGCTTTTCTACCCGAGGCATTTATTGTGTGCTTGTCAGTGCTTACTCACAATTGCTTATGGGGTCTTTAGACAATGTTATGCCTCCACCCCAGTTTCTCTTATTTTTGTAAACAATACTTTCAGCAATTTTTTTTTTAGAGTAGGGGAAATTAGGTATAATTTCTGACAGTGAAAGAACACACTGTTTCCACTTGTGTATTTTTGTTATTCCACTATACTGCAGTGCCTCCTAGAAGTTATGTAGCAGAAAAGCTGGAAAAGATACGCTCCTCATGTAGTGCTCAGATCTCAATCCTGTGATGAAACCTAAAGTAAATGCAGTGGATTAACAGACTCATGAAGAGAAGCCCATTGTCACAGTAGTATAGTAACCTCAAGAGGCTATGAAGAACCAAAGGAGTGCACAAATTAAACTTCACATGCTGGTTTGAATGGGAGATTTCACCAAGTTTTATTGTTCTTTGGTTTAGAATATGAATGCTCACCTTAAAAATTAGAATAGAGTTATGACGTAAAACAGCTACATTTTAACATCAGAGCAGATAAGGAGTTGGTTGAGTTCATGGGGATTTGGAAGAAGGACCAGATACCTATGCACTCTTTATATCATTGGGAGCATTACAGGTCTGAATTGGCTTAGTAATAACCATTGCTATTTTCTGATATTTTAGGAAAATAGCTCCATTGGCAAAGTACAATTAGAAATTGAAGTGGGGTGGGGTCCATCCATCACTAATAACTAACACGATAATGATTTGGATGTAGGCTTCTAGTCATATATAAAGAGCTTTTCTTACCTGTATACAGTGATAAACCTAAATTCTAATCATCTTCCAATATAAGCTAGAAAGCTAACCTTTATAGTTTCTCTAGAAATAGGATAAATCCTAAACCCAAGAGTTTGTAGCTTTGACAGGAATAAACAGTTCCTCCTCAAATTTTGGGACATTCTTGATGCTTTTAAAGAAAAAACATTTTTATGCTTAAGTAGATTTACATTTAGCACTTTCCCCCCAATTCCACCAAGCTGAATTGAATGCATTGATAGAAAGGTGGTGGCAGTCCTGTTAGCAGCAGGTTGTTGCATGTGTTTATCCAGAACCCTTAATCATCAAGCTTTGTACAACCTCAATATTTTTTAAAAAAAAAATACCCGTAATTGCTTTGTCACCTGTATTTCATCATCATTCGTCCTAGCCATGATTGGAAAAGAGCGACAAGAATTAGGAAACCAAGTCCACAAAATGCTGAGGCCTGCAACATCTCCCAGAGAAGCCCCATCAGAAGCACTACTTGTAAAGGTGAAATCCACACAAAATGAGCCAAGGCTAGACCCTGAAAAAAGATCACAGCAAGCAGTCAAGCTATGCTCAGAAAGCAACATGAAAGTAGGCAGGTAAGCAAAAGAGACAAATAGTTCCAGGCTCTTAACTTTCCACATTCCTCTACATCTTCATCACCATGTCTCACTTTCCTATCCATCACTGAGACAGCTGCTTCTGGCAAAACAAGAGGCTGGACCAGGCTTCCTTTTCCAAATCTGGTCCTACTCTCCACATTTCCCTTAACTGAGAATTGGTAAAGGTCCTTCTGAAACTAAACTATTTTGGGAAGGTGGAAGCTTTAAATACACCTCCTCCCCGCAAATCCATTAATCCATATTTTCATTCTGGCTCTCCTCTGTGGGGCTAAGGATGGTGCACATGGTCCCCCACCACCACCACCACCATTTTGTCCTCACAAGAACTGCTTGAGATGAGTTAGGTTGAGAGGCAGGCACAAAGTCACCCAGTATTGCAACTAGAGTGTCCTAGAATAAATACAACACTCCATCCATTGCACCACAACACTGGCACTCAAATCTGAACAGCCCTTCAGGAATGGGGAATTTAGCCTCCCCTCCCCTCTCCCATTGTGGTACTGAGGAGGGCATGGAGATTGGGCAGATATACTATTGGGGGCATTGATGGCAGAAGGAAACTGTCAGTGGTTTCCCAGGGCCCCAGCCCATTCCCATAGCATGCTCTTTCTGTACAGAGTTCTCTGGGAAGGTGTACAGATTTTGCTTCCACTGGAACTTTCATACAATTATGTTTGACCCTGAGCTCTGGTTGGAGTAGAGGTCAAGGAGTCCTTTCATGTAGCCAGAGAGATATGCTGTCTAACTGGGAGTTGAATATCAATAGCATACCAGGCCCAGAACATCCTGCTGGCAGCTCTGTTAGGACAAGTGAAGCAACTTAGGCCTTAGCTAGACCTAAGGTTTATCCTGGGATCATCCTGAGGTCATCCCTGTTCATGTAAATGACACACAGGAGATCCCGGGAGCAGGTAGGGACAATCCTGGGATGATCCCGGGATAAACTTTAGGTCTAGCTAAGGACTTACTTTCTCCATAAGAATGAACGGCAGGCACTCAGGAACAATATTGGCAGGATGAATCTCCCTTAGTGATTTCAATGTCTGGAGTAGGTAGCAGAGGTTTTTTCTGTCTAAACCAGCCTTCCACAACCTGTTGCTGGACTACTGCTGGCTAAGGGATGCTGAGAGCTGTAGTCTAACATATCTGGAGGGCACTAGGTTGAGGAAGGTTGGTCTAAAATGTATTGCAGATTGTCCTCCATTTACTTTGTTTCATAGAATTCATTAGGATTCACTGAAAATGGAACCAGCCTCTATCTTCATATCTCCACCTTAGATTCTACTTCTCTAGTAAATTTGCACTTAATAGCTCAAATAGCATTCGTTTTCTCTAGCAATGATCTTGTCAGTAAACTCTGTGCAGCCACTGAGGTGAGGAATACATGACTGCTTTTGTTGATTTATTTTGGCCTCTGCCTGAAAGAAAAGTAGTGGCCCCCTCCCGCAGCCCCACATAAAGGCAGGATGGTGGCTTCTGCCTTTCCAATGGGATCCCTACCCAACTATTTCTGCCCAGGAAAGCAGATTTAGTGGGACTGTAAGCGTGAGTGATTTTTATAGTCACTTCTAAACATTCCAGGGAAAAGAGCAGCAAACAAATGCTGTATCTTTCAGCAATACTTTAACTACTGGAAGTCAAGTGCAAAACATGCAGTGCTAGGTGCCCATATAACAGTTATTCCAGCAGTAAATCAGCAGTATACAGCCAGATACGCCCTTAGTCAAGCCAGAGTATGATGGAATTCTGAGGATAGTGTATGCCAAAGGAGATAAATGTTGGGAACTGGCTATTACTTAAATTACACTACTCTTAAGATTTCTTAATTATTTTATAAGCCATCTTAAATAACAGGAATGGTAGATTATAAATATTTTTTTTTAAAAAAACTAGATCTGTAAGAGCTAGTGTATTTGGGTTTGAGACAAAAACCAAGGGGTGTGTGACTAATACCTTTATGTTAGCATACCTAAGACTTGGTTGCTTCTTTTTCTTTTTTTGTAATTAGTTCAAGCCCCACAATTCAATAGGATTATTAATTGCAACCAGTTAACTTTGGTACTGGTGATGCTAAGCACTTTTAAATGGCTTAGAATCTGTAAATACCCACTCTCTTTAAATGAAATGCAATAAACATGTGATTATATTAGCACCAACATACTTCATCAAATTTGTTCAGATTGTTTGAAAGAAGGCTAACGAGTTGTCCAGTACTTATTTTATCTAGGACTCTGCTTGACAATTTTAAGGTCTGTAAAACAAACAAACAAAAAAGCTAAGTCAACCGATCAGATGAAATAATACAAACAGAAATTAAAATGCTACATAGTTATTATCAGCTAGATGCTAGTAATTATCAGTGGAATAATACCAATTCTTTTATGTTCTTACACAGAAAAACATTCATTAATTGTGTAATCCTATGCTTGTTTATTCATAAGTCCACTGTAGTCAATGGAACTTACTTTCTCATAAGTGTTTTAGGATTTCAGTCTAACCCCTTTTTATCTATCACAGTTTTCATATATTCATTACATCACTTTGAAAATATTGACCTTTTGAGGGCATCTACTGCTAATTTCCTATTACACATTAATGCATTCTGTGTTGATTTAGATGTAACAGTTAAATCATTTGACTTGTCAAGCCTGAATCTTCTCCTTCCTTTGCACACTTCCAATTCCCTCCCTGATTTCCAGTTTCAAGTAAACCATAAGCCCAGTTCAGGTGTTTGATTGAATGCATGAGGGCTTAAAGTGTGTAGAGGGTCGGGGCCATCATGCATGGCCCCAATCCTACATCTCCAGCATGCTGATCCCAGTTTGTGGAATGGCTTGCTGGGGGAGATTCGTCAACTTAACAGTCTTCCAGAATTTAAGAAAGCCATAAAGATTGATATCTTCTGGCAGGACTACCCAGTTGAATTTTAAGATGCCTTTTTTTAATAATGTGCTGCTTTTAATAATGGATTAGTTTTAAATGTTTTAATTCGTTATGTGTATTTTATGGTGTTTGCATTTGTGTTGTACCCCGCCTCGATCCAGAGGGAGAGGTGGGTAACAAATAAAATTATTATTATTATTATTATTATTATTATTATTATTATTATTATTATCATCATCATCCTGCTCCCCTCAATTCTGACCTTTCCGCGTTGAATTGATAAGATCTGAACAGGAGCCCGACTAACATTCCCTTGAACATGAGTAGAACTCTATGCATGATCCGGAACTTTGATGTGCAGTCAAGAGTTCTACTCATGTTCAAGTGCATGCGAGTAGAACTGCCTTACAGACCTTGCTGTTTCAACACAGCACAACAAGGGCTGAACTGAGGGGAGGGGAGCCAGTGCCGGAGACAAAGGGAGTGGGGTCAGCATGCAACAGCCATATTGAGCTCCATATGCCATCTGCTGTGACTGACCAAGGGAAGTTCCCATTTACCAAGGCTCCCAAGATGAGCTGAAAGTGAGCCATTGTCACCAAGGATGCTGTAAGGGGTCCTCCAAAGGACGGACTTGCAGGGTGTCTGCCCCCCTGCCCCCACCCCAGGCTTTGGTTTCTCAGTGCCAGAAAAGTTAGTTGTGACTGAGCTAATAACACAAGAATGAGAAAGCAAAGAGAAACAAACACCATGTTTTTTGCTGTGAAGAAAGCAAAGGCCCTGGAAGCACATGGCTAGTCAGGAATGCAACTGAAATTCTTTTCCAGCCCTGTCAACCAGCGACTAGTGAACAACCCTTGTAAAGGAAGTGAGCAATAACAGCAGCAGAGTTTATTTATTTACCATGAAAAGTATTTTAAAATATCTCTAAATGGTTATAATTAGTTATAAGGAGGGTAGGAGGTTGGCAAGTGCTGCTAGATGACCCCAGTGGCCATCTCTGTTCTTGCCACATCCCTCAGCACTGGAGACAATGCAGGATTCCTGGCTGAGGTGGGGACAGAGTTTCCTCAAACACAGAAGTCATGGAGGAAGGCAAGGAGAGAAGGGAGTACCTGAGCCCAAGGATGGCCAAACCATTGTTACTGTGTTTCATGTATACTGTCTCACTGTATGTTGCTGATTATAACAACAACAGCTAGTGTACAAAAGAAATTGCCATAGATGTAACAACATATTTTTGTGAACCACCCAGAGAGCTTCGGCTATTGGGCGGTATAAAATGTAATAAATAAATAATAAACAAACAAACAGATGAAAATACTCTGAAATGGAAATCTGCTTTAACAGAA
Organism: Elgaria multicarinata webbii; assembly: GCF_023053635.1. Taxonomy (NCBI): domain Eukaryota; kingdom Metazoa; phylum Chordata; class Lepidosauria; order Squamata; family Anguidae; genus Elgaria; species Elgaria multicarinata. Next base: position 66,787,126 of record NC_086179.1, on the reverse strand, counting down.
TCACAGAAGTTCTGGTTTCTAGGTCAAATTATCACATCCACAATGAGGTCAATGCACCATTTATTTAATTTTTTTATCTTTTCCACTCAGGGTCCACAAATTGGTGCACAATAAATAATATAAATCATAACATCTAAAAGCAAACAATAAAGTAGCATATTTAAAGCAAAAACTAGATCCAAAAAAGAAATCTGAAACCCACATTGAGCAGCAGCCACAAATTTAATAAAGAGCCACCAAAATGATGCACCTTTCCATGGGCTAAACACTTTCTCCAAAAGCAATGTGGAGCTACTTTTATGGTTAAAGTCTCCCATAGCTTTAAATGCTCTTATAGTTTATTTAAACAAAATGGAAAACTTACCTTCTTATAAATTAAGCTAAACATGGCTATCCTTATTTGCATTCCGATATGATGGAGGCCAAATATAGCTGGGTGGAGAAGCAACATCCGTACAACGAAGAGAAGGCAGAGTCCTATGGCTAGATAGTAAGCGATTGATCGTTCAAGTGAATTGGAAGGATCAAAGGAAGCAATTATTCTCCCCAGTAAAAGGGGCTGCACAGATTTAGTAACTTCCTGTGGGACGTGGGCAAAAGTGAAATATATATGTCAGTTTCCACCAATAACACTCTAAATAAACTGACAGTCTTATATTAAAAATTTTAATTTGATTTTTATTAAAGGTTGCATTCAATACATCAGGATTACAACTTTTTACAACAGTTTAGACAAAGTTCTAGCTTCTGGTTGATAAATGAATAGCACTTTATGAGCCAAATCTCCCCCATCACCTGCCAAGTTGTTTCAACTCAGCAATAACAATAATTGCTTGTCCAGTCAGTTTCTGTATGTGGAATTGGTAGGGAGAAGGAAACACCATCTTGTAATTTGCCTCAGGTAGCAAAATGTGTTCGGCCAGTCCTATCCATGATTCCTATAACCTACATCAATCAGCCTTTCCCAACTCAGCATCTCCAGATGTGTTGAACTGCAGCTGCCATAATTCCCAACAAGCATGGTTAGCTGGGAATTATGGGTGTTGAGGCCCAACACATCTGGAGGGTGTGAGGTTCAGGAAGGCTGCCCCACATCCTATGAGTGCAATGCAAAGTTGCAGAAGCAGATAGGATTTCCCTGTGTTGTGCAACACATAATGTATCCGCATTTAATAGGCTTGGGATCAATGTCTAGTTACATAATAAATAAACTTCTTTCTAGTCTGTAAAATGTGCCTAGCAATTTCCTGAATCTTATCAGAAACTGTTTATACACATGTGACCACCATACATGAAAATAACTTTTCTTCTTCTTCTTCTTGCAACATCTCCCCCTAAAAAAGATTCAGGAAAGGATACAGTTTTAGACATCAAGTTGAATTTAAAAGTTCTATAGAAAGCCTCACCAAGGCCTGTCTTAGCAGAATCTACATATGGCTTTTATGTTTCTATGGAATAGAAACTTGCTTTTCTATGATGAAAGCTGAACTTGGGACTCCTGAGTTACCAGAAATACTATAGCAATGAGGATTATACAGTAATCATAAACTATTAAAGCCTTACCAGAATAACAACCTTAGCAACCTTTGGAGGTCATATTAGCTGATGTAAACAAAAATGGATTTCAAGTGAGACTGTGGGTTAACACTTTTAAAAGAAGAAAGCAGGATCTCATTACTTAGATTACATTTGTCCAGGATTAATCAATTTGTAATAAATATCACCCCCAGCTCCTCACTTGAAATCTGTATTGCTGATTAAATTACTACTCTATATATAATGTGCATTGAAAGAATGAGGAAATTCAACCTTTTAACCATTCTTTAATCACTCATAGAATATATAACAGGAAGTTTAAGCATATTAAGTGATTTTGATGTTCCCTTGGAGAAATTTGGGGCATTTTATATGGAATAATTATACAGTGTGTGATTTACCACAACACTAGACCAATTTAGTAGTGAAAGTGATCTGTCATTTTTTAAAAAACAAAAAGAAGAAAAGAAAAGAAGAACTGCTATCCTCAATACAAGCACTCCATTTTCCTAAACTATGATTAGCTGGTCACTAACACTGTTTTTTTCACCACAGTGGAAGAATTTTGGCTTTCAAAGGATAAAAGAAGGGGAACAAGTATCATAACTATTACATCAGATTATCACCTCTCGTTTCTCGAAAAATCCAGTTAAGATGTGGCTGCAGTTTAAGCATTGATAATGAAATCTTATTTTTAGCCAACTTTATGACTGAAAGGTATGATTATATCCATAAAAGGTAATCCTAATACACTAACAATTTAAGGTGCTTGAGTCTTATCACATTCTAAAAGGCGTAGTGGATAAATTAGGCTCTATCCTAAAGATCATCGCCTCCTACTCTGTAAAGAGGAGAGAGACTAGGGCCGCAGCTAGGCCTACCTGGTCTAGCACAACGGAGGGGTGAAGATCTCACAATATTTTTATCATCCATGTGTGGTCATAATATTTGCATAGGGCCTATGCAGGTAAAATCTAGCAGATTTAGATCTGTGCAGCTGATATTCCACATACAATCCAGGACTCAACAGTTCAATTTGGGCCTATGCACATAGTATTTTATGCATAAATGTTAATACCAATGCATGAATGTCCAACAGCCTCAGAGGTCAATGGGACTGGTTATCTGGTGGATGGCGTGGAAAGGAATGTTCTTATTTCTCCACCACAAGTAAAGAGAAGAACAGGGAGATTATCAGGCCAAATTCTTCCTCTAAACCTTGTAGGTCTTCTACAGCTGATTAAAGAAACAGATCTGATATTCAAATGAGAATTAGTTTGAACCTCTGGAGATGAGTTTACAATATCCTAAGTGATTTGTGGAATTCACTATCTGTGTAAAGTAGTGCCTCACTCACTGACAAAATGAGAATTTCAAGTTTTATTTTAATACTGTACATTTATTACCTTTTAGGTAATAAGATTGTATATGTATATGCATTCTAGACTCTCAACGCTCTTTCATTCTTCTCTATCAGGTCTCCGTGTCAGCCTCAGGCAAAATAAATAATGCAACAAAACCTGTACAAATACATGGTTCTCTATACACATCCTGTATAGAGAAAGAGAGAAGTAAACACGAACTCAAAGGAAACAATCCAATGGTTCAGAATTCCCCAGTTCTAGTTCAAAGGAATACTTGTCCAGAAACTTCTCAGGCTCCCCATTTGAGCTAAACAACTGATGTGGGATATACTGTCTTCTATCCCACCCGCAAAAGGAGGCACAATGACGACATTTCCTCTATCTTTCCAGCATGTGGGCTGCTTATCTCTCTGCCTATCCAAATTGAAATGTGCACAGCATCAAGAGAGGCCAGACAAAGGCACTATGTGGCTTGTAGTGTTTGGGTAGGGCTGAATTAACCAGTAGACTAATAAGGCAATAGTCTTACATTCTCATCATTTTTAAGCCCTCAATTTCTCAGCTGAACCAAGAAGCTCACTCAGTGACCTTGGGCCAAATACTGTCTGCCTTATCTTCCTCATATGGTTGTTGTTGTTGTTGTTGTTGTTGTTGTTAAGAAAGGGGTGGAGAATCCATGTATGTATACTACCTTGAGTCCCTTGGATAAATGTAAAAAGGACTTATTTATAAGGTGGGGAAAGCAGAATTCATACATTGTCAATCATGCAAAGAGGATCAATATACACTGGCAGTTGGCAGCCATCATGCTTGAAAGAAAATCAACAACAGAATTGATACCCAAATTGAAAACCCATTTTGGAAGTTCATGTTTATTGGAATAATGTTCTCAGATGTGTAGATGAAAGCATAATTTTTCTTCCTGAGTGTGATCTGCCATTCTGTGGTTCAGATGAGATGGTGATTATCTTGGGGTTATGGAGTTCAGCACATCGATGAGCACAGAACTTGGTGAAAAGATAATCCATTCAGTTCATTGCACTACTGGCAAAGAAGGCCCTACCAGGGCATTTTTCTGTGTCAGTCAAATCAAAGTGAGATGGATCTCATATAGATCAGGTGACTGTAATTTTGCATTATGTGCTTCACAATGGGCCAACTGAATGAATCATGACCTTCATATACATTAGTAGCCACACAGGGGAGAAACATGCCTTCTACCTACTAAATTTTCTCACCCAAAATGGGAGAGACATCAGTCTCTGTCATGGCCGAAGCTATAATTTCAGCAATGTGAGTGGCATATGTTAAGGGATGCAGGCAGTTGATTACATACTATGAGCTGCACTCTCACTTAGCTTTGCTGGCCAGACTTCCATACATACATTAAAGCAGTTTTTGGAGTTGTCCAAGAATGATACATAATTTTCTCTGCATCAACAAATTGGATGATTCTTAAAAGATTCTCTACTAAAGATGCTTAATCCCTAAACCCTCTCAGGGACATGTTGGGTTGTGAAAAATGAAACTATACATGCATTTGTTCTGGGATACCACAACATCCTCAAAGTTCTAGAAAGAATTAAGGAGGATGATTCTCAAAAATGGTCAACAAAAAAGATGCAAAAGTTTTGTGCAATGTAATGCACACTTTGTACACTGATATTTTGTGTGAGGCCTGAAATGACATACATCAGCCATTCAACCGATGCAGTCTAAGCTTGCAAAGTGCTTAAATTGACTTGTCTTGCTGTTGTAAATTTACTAAGGAGTCTTGTAACTGTTCTTCAACAAATGAAGGGCAGTTACAATAAGTACAAGACTAAGATGGTTGCAAGTATTAGCCAAACAATGCAAAATACAGAAGGTATGTGATGATGCAACAGCCCACATATTCAGCCAGAAGGAAGCTTTCAGAGTTAATACTTTCATTACAATCCTTGACAAACTGAAGCATGCTTTAGAACATCAGATCAAGGGCGATTTTGACAACAACATTCATGTCCTGGCACTTAGTAATACTAAGTATTCCACTTAGTATTTCAAGTTCCCAAATCAATGTAGGCATCAAACATCTGTGTCACAAATTCCAAAAATCTCCCAGAAGATTTTATTAAAGGTTTTCAGCAATTTGTTGAGTTCAAATCCTTCTCAAACATGGTACAAAAAGATGATGAAAGCAAATTATCTTGATGTACCGTATAATAATTTAATACAATGTGATAGAATGTTTCTGAAATGTAGAAATACCATTGTGGTTGTATTCATCATTAATTATCACTAACTGTAGTATAGAACATTCCCTCTCAAAAGATTAAATTTTGTTGGCTAGTTCACCAGAAGTGAAGAGAGTCTTGCTGCTCCATATTTGTTGAATTCAGATCATTGAATTACGAATGTCATCATTATGACTGCCACAGCCAAAACCAGGAAAAGAAAGAATTTTTTTTTGAAGAAACGAGTGATGTAAATTAAGTTTGAAGTTTTTCTCTTTGATGTTAATACATTTGTTTATTTTAAATAATTTGTTTGATTATTATTCTTTTGGCCAATATGTAGCACTTAGGCCCCTCATACTGTTAATCTTGGGCTGGGTCTAGATGTGGTGAATGTTCAGATGTGCTTTGCGGTAATTGGTTCTTGCCCGCATATGTCATAAGTATGCTTTAAAGACCATGGGAGACATACCCTATGGAAGCACTAAACGTTCAGAAAAAAGGCCCTCTGCAGGGATAGAAGACAAGGAGAAATGTTAATCTCTCCTGGCAAACTGCTTAACCACCACCATTTTGACAGTTTTTGAAGAAAAATGAGTTTTAAGAGTTTCAGCAAGACCTGTCAGGTAAGGTCATGGGTCCCTTTGTCTTCTGTCCTTTAAATGACCTGAGGTCAACATTATGAATTGATTTTTCATTATTATGTGTAATCACTTCCTAATAGGCCAATTGTTGGAGTTGTTATTCATGCAGTGTTTTCAGAAATGATGTAAAACTTACACACTGAATCATATAGCTTCTGTTTTAAGTACTCACATAATTTTACATGATTACATATAATTTTACAAAAAAGACAAACACAACAGACCTGTGTTTCACCAACACAACAGTGTTTTGAGTACACAAGGAGTAATATTTATAAAAGAACAATTAAAAAGAAAATTGGACAGGTGTGTTGAGTCAAGCTCCAAAGCAAAATCATAATGAAAGCTGCTTTGTATTTTTGTATATGTGCGTGTGAGATTCAAGGGCAAGAATAACATGGTATTTCATTGAAATACCTTTATCAGGACCAACTAAAATGTCACAAAATAGCAAGCAAGGTTTTTGAGGTATCCATCAGGCTCTTAATCAAGCTAGCTGGTACAAAACGCAGGTGGTAGTGGAAAAATGAAGAGAGAGAAAACAGGCTAGATGTTGTAGCAATGAGGATATTGTTTTAGATCCAGTCTCAAAATGGAGGTTGAAGACTGAATGGGTTAAGTTATTGCTAGATGCTACAAGTATCAGATTATACCTATGATTTTGGAATGAAGAAGCAAGGGCTGACCCACACCCCACCCCATTTTTCAAAATGAAACTCTGCATTTACCCAGATCTGTCTCCAACCTTGGATGTAAACACAGTTTTCTGTATAGGCAGAGAGCAGAAGTAAAGAGAAACATGACAGTCTTTATATTAGTTGGAGATTAATTTTAGGTAGTGTGCGCGCGCACACACACACACACACACACACACACACCATCATTTAAAATGGTGTAGTATTACTTGGTAGTTGGACAGAATGGAACCCTTAAAATGCAAATTCTTTTTCAGTTGGTAAAAATAATAATCTACCTCTGATTGTAGATCTGGTTCCAAGAATTTTCTACAGTGCTCTGGTTTTTATAAATCATACCTTTTGCACAGCACTGGGAATGCTACTCTTTGATACTGTTTGTTGTGAATACCATACAGAGATAGCAACTGTGTTTTCAGATTATTGTAGCAAAGATTTATAGCATTTACAAGAATACTCCCAGGCATTTGACAGCATGTGATGCAGCTTTTAATATGAGTTGCTTTCATCAGCTCCTAGTATCTTATTGTACCAGTTTTTAGCTGTTTTAAATGGTTTTAAAATTATGTTAAAGATTTTGTATTATATTTAAGTTGTATTAAGTGGTGGTGTGATTTTTGTGAATTGCCAAAACCTTCCAGAGAGCTTTGACTATTGGGCAATATAGAAATGAAATAACTTAAATGAAATCTACAAGAAATGACTAAAGATAACATATCACTTTACTTACTAGCCATAACGGGGAGGGTGGAGAAATTACGGTCCTGGAGGAGCATCCTAGGAACCATAGGTTATTTTAGGTTTCACACACACACACTCCTACGATCACAGCAGAGGAGGAATCTGTGTTCTGCTCCCTCCCACCACCCCAGCTCACAGCTGCTGTGGAAAGAACTGTGAAAAGAACTGCTTCCCAGGTCGCATATGCAATTTCAGGAAGGCAAAAAGGGGCATTATGGTAGGTGGGGAGAGAATAGGCCATGATTCAGTATCCTATGGCCTCTCCAGCCTGAGCCCCACCTCCGGCAGAACGACTCTTCTAGGCGGACTCAGATGCCCATTTAGTGAATAAAATGGCCTCATTTGCTCTGACAGAATGTTTGATATTTGGAGTTCTCCTGCATCAGAGCACTCCTTCAAAAAGCATAGAGTTGTGCTCTTAAATAATATTGCTTCCGAAAAGATACATCTACAGTTTCTTGTACAACTTCCTTGTTTCTCTTATAATAGGGTGACCATATGACTGGATTTGCCCGGATTTGTCCAGGTTTTTGATGACAAATCCGGGAGGGGAGGGGAAATCTGGATTCTTCCAAAGAGCAGCTCTAATGGGAATTAACAAAAATGCTTATAACTCCGTCATTTTTTAAGATAAAGACATGAAACTTGGCATGATGGTAGCTTTTAGGAAGGGCTTTAGTCATACCAAATTTGAAATAAATCTGTTCCTCCATTGATTTTTTAGGAATTTTTTAAAAATTGAGGTTTTAAAATTATTATTCATTTTCATTTTTAAAGATAAAGAGATGAAACTTCGCACCATGATAGATTTTAGGTAGAGCTTTAGCCATACCAAATTTGAAACAGATATGTTCATCCATTGATTTTTATAATTTTTTATAATTTATTATTATTATTATTATTATTATTTATTTATTTATATAGCACCATCAATGTACATGGTGCTGTACAGAGTAAAACAGTAAATAGCAAGACCCTGCCGCATAGGCTTACATTCTAATAAAATCATAATAAAACAATAAGGAGGGGAAGAGAATGCAAACAGGCACAGGGGGTAAACAGGCACTGGGTAGGGTAAAACTAACAGTATAAAGTCAGAACAAAATCAAGTTTTAAAAGCTTTAGGAAAAAGACCGCCCAGAGAGCTTATAACTTAGCCCCATGGTGCTGGCATGAAACGCAGGGCATTAGGAAGAGGGTCTTAGAGTTGCATGTTTGTGCAGGAAGTAGACAGGAGTTCAAAGTCTGGATGTGCAAAGTGGTTCCAACACACAAGCTTTGAGAAGCTAATGTATATAAGTGAGAAGTGTGAATGGGCAAAGTAGTGTTCACTGCCACAACTACTCTAATGTTAGAGTAGAGAAACTTGTGACAATTATACACAAGCTTTTTTAAAAAATTGAAATTAAAAAAAGCCAGCCATCTGGCCGGCCAGTAGCAAACCCTGTTAACAACAGCAGCTTGCAATGAGTGAAGATACAGTCAGAAAATATATTTTAGGGAAGGGGAGAATTTAACACACAGAGTATAGCAAAAGCTTCAAAGTACAGCAAAACCTACAAAAGTAGGAGTGAGTGACGTTAATTTCAGATACATTGAACCTCTCACTTGTTCTTCATTTCAGTGATTTTAACATTAAGATGTTATGTAGAACAGATTTGTCTTAAATGTGTGCTGTAAAATCAGACATGTGACCAAGGCTATGTTCGGGTGGGCACGCCCTCTTGGTGCTGGACACGCCCCCTTGGGGGCCGACCATATTATCCTCCTTTTTGGTTTCCAAAATATGGTCACCCTATCTTATGATGTAGAGAGAAGAATCTCCACAGTGTGAGAAAGTGAGCAAGCTGGCCAGCTAGTGACACTGGCCTTTAGGGTGGCTGGAATTAAGTTCTTCAGAGGACGCTCCACCTGTCAAAACCAACAGCTGCTGCAGTCAGACAGAGGTTTCTGATCAGGCCTATTCAGGCCTTCTTTGTGAAGGGACCGAGTCTGTACATAAAAAGGCTATTGCAACTTATAACAAGTTCCTTTGAAAACCTGGTATTGTTTGTCTATGTTCACATGAACATACCCCATTATAGTTGTGACAGAGAACAATGATGATTTATGTGTTTTGTACTAACAAGTTAACTGATGACATAAATCCTGGCAACTGAGGAATTTTTTTTACCCATGTTGTTGTATGCAGTGTGAAAAAAATAGAAGGAAGGTAGACAAGAAAATAGTAGGAACTTAAACCAGCATTGTTTTAAACCTGTGTTTTAGGCCAAAGAAAGGGAACAAAAACTTAGAAAACCAGATGTTACTTCCTGTTCCTTTGGAAGTAAATGGCAGAGAACTTCCAATAATTTCAGTGGAGCAAAACCTTAGGGTGATAACAGAACACCAGTTTCCAGCAAGAGGTTTTATCTCTGTACCATAACATAGTACCATGTTGCAGAATGCTGATCCATAGGGCTAATCTACACCTGCAGCCTTTTCGCAATGGAAGAGGCATGCTCCCGAAGGTTCCCCACTTGCACGATCACCCGTCACGTGGTGCACGGGACTGATTCCTATCACAATTAGAGGAGTGTCATTGTGGGAGCACTTGTGCCCCATTATGGCGGTTCCGCATGTGTATCAGTAGAAGTGGGTGGGGCTAGGCAGATGGCTACGGGGCACAGGATTTTAAAAAAATTACTCGTGAGGGATGTGCATGAGTGCAGACACGCAGCAACACATGGAGGGATAGAAACTCTGTCGAATATGCGCTCCTATGCATATTTTTTTAAAAAACACTCGGAGGTAACACATGCGGATACCCATGCACATACCCCTCACAGCTAATTGGCTGTTCGCTAAGCCTGGAACTCATGGCGAACAACAACTTCACAAAGGGGGGCACACTGCAAACATTCTTTGCAATGGAAGCGAGAGAGCTGGAAAAACTGTGACAAAAGCAATCAGGGATATTCCGGGGAAACTGAGAGGTGGGACTATGATCACTGTGGGAGCAGGTGAACATCATCTGGCCTGTAAGCGATGACTATGATACAATCCTGCAATAAACGGCTGGCGTAGACTCCCCCACAGTCTCACATACCTTGTTGTATTTTATATACCATTATTTCTTAAGCAAAAAAGAATGTGGCAAGCATATACATAACAACTGCAGTCAAACTGTTATGGCCCCCAAATTAGTTCCCCCCCCCATTTAAAATTAGATTTCTTACTGAATTGATCTTTCTTGCAAATGCTTTCAACATGAAATGTATGCAACTATTGATAATTCCACCATGAATTATGATTTGGCTCTTCAGTGAGAAGAGTGACAGACTGAATTTCCTACTTGTTTTTTGTGCCCACTGTGAATACAGAGGTGAGCAATAGTTCTGTTTAAATATATTTGACTTAGGAAATGAACTATTACACTGGTATGTTTTAATAGATTCAGGCATTTTATTTGTATTGACGCCAATTTAATCAACATTGATTCCTGTAGGATTAAAACATCAAAACATCAAAATAATTGAGAGCAATTGTTGCCTCATTGTTTGGAATTTCCCATTGATATTATAAGATGAAATAACAATGCAGTAAGTTAAATGAACATAAAGGAAACTCTTACCCCTAAATATAGTATTATTCCATAGAACATAAATTTCCAGAAAAAACACCGTCTAAGAGCATTGATGAGTCTAGGTTTTTTCTTTGAAGCCAACTCTCTGTCCCATTCTCTGAGGGGGGAAAAACATCATTAAGTTGTGTGATCAAATGCACTGTTGTTGGCTCTAGCATAGTTCACTTCACTCAAGTATATCCAAGGAGATTTAGCTAAGGTGACTAATGAAATAAAGGCTTTGCAAAAAACCCAAAGTTCTGATCCTCAAAGACTCGATAGCGCAATAAAAGTTCAAGTGTAGTTCAGTCACATATTTGGCAGATTTAAATACCTAGCTATATATCATTCTGCAGGGAGTTAATTCATTAAAAAGGTCACACTGTATGTTTTAAAGAAACCTGTTGTACTTCTTAAGACCAATACACAAATAATAGGCAAATAAAGCTTTTGGACCTCCTCCAGTCCCAAGAGAGCAAAAAACAAAGACAGACTATTCTAAACTATTCTGTTTTGTGACTTTTTCAATGTCTTGAATATAAAGCATGTCAGCTATTGCTGAAAAGACTTTTTGATAGTATAATTTAACAACCCAGTAGTCAGGAGAAATGCCAAACCAGATTTAACATATAAAAAGCATTATCTCATTACTTTGAAACATTTTAAAATGTATTATGAAATATGCTTCATACTTTATTTATGTAGCGTAAACTTTTAAAATGGTGCATGATATAAACAGTAGCAGTTGGCTGCAAACTTGGACACCATGAAGATGATGTCACCAAAATAAATTGAAGTTACATGTCTTTCCTATGTATGAAACAATTTTACCTATTTTTGTCTAGTATAAGTAACTCTCTTTAGTAAGCACCTTAAGATCCAACAGCCCAGCCCCTACTTTAATCCAGTACCCAAAGCCTCAGCAGCACACAGCCATCTAGCTATGCTCCTAGCTGCCTCCATCAACCATGTTATGTTCCTGGACGATCTATCTGGGCTGGGCTTGAGAGGCATGGTGTTACAGTGATTTCACTACTTCCTCAAGGATCAGTCCCAGAAGACTATTGCTTGGAGACTATTGCTTTGGTCCATGACCATTGGCTATGGGGTGCTACAAGGTTTTATCCTTCTTTTTAATATTTACCTGAAACCAATGGGGAATCATGTGGAGGTTTGGACTGCGATATCACCAATATGCAGATGATGCTCAGCTATACCTATAATTACCAACTACTCATCTTAGGGAAACTATGAAACTCTGGAGACAGTTTTGAGATGGATGAAAGCAAACCAGATGCAACTTAATCCACACAAAATGGGAACTTTGCTTCCATAATCCATGTCTAGTGAGATCCAATGGATGCCTAGGGAAATTACTATGCTGGATGGAAGCTTGCAACCTGTTCTGGAGAAGTCAGCATTCCCCTTCAAGGATCACTTATTCAGTTTGGGAGCTCTCCTAAACCCTATTCAGTCATTCAAAAAGGAGTTAAAATCAACACTCAATGGGAGGGAGTGCTCCAGCCCCACCCCTCTCCCTCATTGTGTTCATCAACCTCTATTCATGGAGGGTGACTGTCCGAACAGGAGGGCCTCTTCTATCTGTGGAGGCTCTCCATGCCATTGAGAACCCTGATTTTCCATCATTCTCAATGGCATGGAGAGCCTCCGTGAATAGAGGAAGCTTTCCATGAACACAGGGGGATGGACACAATGCAGGAGACAGGCGCAGTGCAGGAGACTGGAGCACTTCCTCCCCTCACATGTTGATTTTAACCCACTTTTTAATGACTGAGTCGTTCTCTAGTATTGGCCTTAAAGCTACAAATGGTTTGACTCCAGGTTTCTTAAAGGGCTGCTTTCACTCATACTAACCTGCCTCACTCTGAAAACAACATGGGATGCCCTACTTGTGTGCCCGCTTGAAAAAGCAATAAGGCAGATTGGCATGAGGGATGGGTCCTTCTTAACAGTGGCTTCCCAATTGTGGAACTCTGTTCCAATTGATGTCCACCAGGCTGTAAAGTCTTATTTAATTACCTTGGCATATAACTGAGTCAGGACTTTACTGGGGCCTCAGCTAGACCTACCTGGTATTGCATGATATTTTTATCGTGAGATTCCCCCCCCCCCCCGTTTACATGTGGCGTGCAATGACCTCAGAGGGAGAGAACATCGCACCCGCCATTTTCTTTTTAAAAAACAAACAGAAGATGTGCAGGAGCGCTCAAAGGTAGGTGGGTTTTGTTTTGTTTTTTAAATGTGCCCCCCCCCCCACCCCCTATGGGTGGGTCTCAGCTCCTTGCAAGAAACTGCGAGGAGCCGGGACAAACCGTGATGCTCGCACACATGTTCCACGGTCTCAGGATTAGCCCAAGACCATGGAAAAAGCAGGCTCAAAGGGCAGGGCGAGATCCCAGGGCAAGGGAGGGATGATCCCCCCCCTGATCCTGGGATCCCTTGTGTGTCATGTGAATGCACAGGGATACGGCCTGGGTTTCATCGTGCATATAGTGTTAGTCAGGTTTTAATAATTAATTTTGATTATGTTATTGCTTTATTATTGTTTTTATCAATGTATTGCTGAGTTTTGTGGTTTTAAATTTACTATACTCTCTTTGGATAATTTCCCCTAAAAGGTAGCTTTTACATCTTTTAAATAAATAATAAAAATTAATAAATAGAATTCCTGACATGTCCCTGAATCTGTCCCTATGGCCCTAGCCAACGCATTCTTCATTATTGGCTGATGCATGGACCATAAGGTGTCCACTTATAAATCACCAAAAAAGAGGGCAAAAGAGGACCAGTACATAAATACTGTATATTCTTATTCTTATTATAACATTATGCTGTGAAAGACTGTAACCAAATCACCTGTGTGCCTTCCTGTTCAGACTGTTAATTACATGCTGATTGTTCATGAGCAAAAATTCTTATGGTGCATTATATTCCAAATTCAATTGGACAGGACAGCCCTTCAAACAGGACAGTGTTCTGACACCTGGCTACTATCTTTCTTCTATTACCATTGAAAACTCTGGGCCTTCTTCCTCCACTAATTCCTGATGCCATTACCACAATCGTCAGTCTTCCTCCCTTTTTTTTAACTGTTGCTATCACTTTCTCCTCCTCCTCCTCCTCCTCCTCCTCTCCTTCTTAGTAAGACGGAGAATTGAGGGAATATGCATGCATCCAATATAGTCTTTATTTGAGAGATTTTCTCCCTAGTACTAGTTGTGGCAAAACAGCAAGGAGGTGTTAGAGCAACTAATATACTCAGGGTTAATGAGGCAAAATGCAGCCACCAAGTGTTAATGGGTTCAACTGTGAGACCCTATAACTCTGCTCCTTTAAAGAGTTGAACTTGACTGCCTGATTGTCACTGAGCCAAATTCAAGGTGCTGGTTTTGACATGCTGGTTTAAATGGATTAGGACCTTGCTATCTAAAAGAGTGCCTCTCCATGTATCCAACCCATGATTATTACCTAACAAAGTCTGGACTAGAATACATAATAGGATGTTCTCAGTGGTGACACCTCAGTATTGAAATGGTTAGACTGGTGCCAATACTGGTCAGCTTTCAGCAGCAGGTGAAAACAATCACTTTTCTGACAGGCCTTTTACTTACATGATTGGCCCATATGTATTAGAACAGGATAGCTGATGGGTGATATAAATAGAATTTTTGATGGTAAACAATTGTTATGTATGTTTGTTTTATTTTCTTGGTTTTAATAACAAGTTGTATATTGTGACCTACCCTGGGATTGTCTTGTGATGAAGGATAGGATATAAAATGTATCAATCAATCAATCAAATATTACCTTGGTATCATTAATCACCAGGACATATAAATTAATTAAAAAAACTTAGTTCTTGCTTGGAGATGCCTAAATCCAAGGAGTATGGTTACATTTGCTACTCACATATATGAATAATTCTTATTCCAAGAAGGATATATTATATCCTGATCTCACAATCTGAGAGAAATTTGCTTTGCCATTATTAGGGATAATCTTTTAGATTAGAACATTTTTACACTTAAATTTTCTTCTGTTACAAGACAAAAGGTTAAAGGCAAAAATTGTAAGTCATATAAATGATTATTTTTAAATAGTATATATATATATATATGGCTTTCAAAGGTTGGATAAGGGGTGCAATAACTAATGCTTCATCTCACAAATATAATAATTAATAAAATAAACTGGTGATATAAATGATAAATGAAGTAGATGATTTGAACTACACTATTATTATTATTATTATTATTATTATTATTATTATTATTATTATTATTTATATAGCACCATCAGTGTACATGGTGATGTACAGAGTAAAACAATAAAATAGCACATGGGCTTACATTCTAATAAAATCATAATAAAACAATAAGAAAGGGAAGAAAATGCACCAAACAGGCACAGGGTAGAGTAAAACTAACAGTATAAAAGTCAGATCAAAATCAAGTTTTAAAAGCATTAGAAAAAAGAAAAGTTTTTAGCTGAGCTTTAAAAGCTGCGATTGAACTTGTAGTTCGCAAATGTTCTGGAAGAGCGTTCCAGGCGTAAGGGACAGCGGAAGAAAATGGACGAAGCCGAGCAAGGGAAGTAGAGACCCTTGGGCAGGTGAAAAACATGGCATTAGAGGAGCGAAGAGCACGAGCGGGGCAATAGTGTGAGATGAGAGAGGAAAGATAGGAAGGAGCTAGACAGTAAAAAGCTTTGATATATTATCAATCATTACTGGCCAGAAGAAACTGAACGTAATGTATACTTAGACGACTGGAACGTCAGTATCACATCTGAAATAAATATATTTTGTTACAAGAGCCAAATTGGATAAACTGTTTGCAGATCAGCTGGGATAAAAGCAAAATCTTTCCAGAGTAGAAACCTATAGAGTAATTTGTTAATGGAACAGAGAGTATTAAACAGATTTTTCATCAGTGCTATACACAATTATGTTTAACTGATAATCCTCAGTACGATGGATTGTTTCATTCTTAAATATTTACAGAGCCCTAAGATACCTAGGGAGGTCGTTGACTCTCCCACACTAGAGGCATTCAAGAGGCAGCTGGAAACCACCTGTCAAGGATGCTTTAAGGTAGATTCCTACATTGAGCAGGGGGTTGGACTCGATGGCCTTATAGGCCCCTTCCAACTCTACTATTCTATGATTTGATGATTCATTAGAAGATAAACTACAAATAAACATCCCTATTTCTGCTCAGCAAGTAGTAAATCAGATTAAGTTCCAAAGAAACATAAACCACCATGGTTGGATGGGCTTTATGATGGAGATATATCAAGTTTGGGAGTCATACCTTGCCATCAGTTTACTGTATGGAAAACCAAATAATTTTGAAATGATGCCAAGGTAAATTTTATAATGAAAGATCGTAAAGACCTGACCAAGTTGGAAACTTATTATCTTATATATTTATTGACTAATGTAAACAGGTTGCTATATATCTATCTGGTTTTATCATGGGTGGGAATCTGGTGAGTAATATCCAAAGACGAACTGATATTATAGGTTGTGTCAAGATCACTAAGACTTCAACTGATGTTCTATTATGTTAAAGATGCTGCTAAAGTTTTTGACTGAATAGAATGGTCCTATATGATATTTAGGCTGTTGGAAGCATTTAATATAAGGAAAGGGTTTAGAGCATGGATTCAATTAATATATATTTGTCATGATGCCCAGCACTCAGCAGCAACCAGGATTCTGACACAAGGAGGAGCACCCCACTAGACCAGCAGTCCAAGCCACAGAGGTGCTGAACCATGGCCCCAATATTGAGCCTGATCCAGAGTGCATCAGCTGAGAGCTCCTTTGTTCCAGAGTTCCCAAAGAGGATGGAACCACAGAAAGAGCATATCAGAGATAGGTTCCCCTGAGGAAACAACCCCCTTTACATAAGGGACCTCATGATTTTCAGTGCAGGCAGTGTGTAATACAGGTGCTGACTGAGAGTTGACGGGGTGCTTGGCTCCATTCAAGGCTCTCTAGGAAGGGAGCAGAGCCTGGGCTGAGTTATCTGGACATGAGGCTTCAGATGCATTCAAGATCTCTCAAGGCAAGTTGTCTGCCTGAAGCTATTTAAGGTCCTGCAACCCTAGCCTAACCTGATTTGCCCTCTGGTTGTCTCAGGTTGATAGGCCAACCTGAGACATCCATTGTGCCCCTTGGAGTCCTGCTTGTGGTCAGGACAAGACAATATTCAACTTCCATGGAAAGTAATAGTGAACCCTGAATTGACCCATCCCCATTTCATTATCCTGAGGGACAAGACAGGGTTGTCCATAATGACTTATATTTTATTATTTTATTATTTTCACGTGCTTTTCAGTTAACAAAGCTCTTAGAGCAGCCTGTTGTTATTTAAATGGATACTGTTGTTTTTTATATTTTTGATGGTTTTAAATTTTGTATACTTCTTAATGTTTACTGGTTTTAACTTCTGTAAACCACCCAGAGAGCTTCGGCTATGAGGCGGTATATAAATTTAATAAATAAATAAATAACCAACCTTACAATCTAAAAGCATTATTATTGGCATATAATTAGAATCAATAGAAAAAATTAAGACAAAATCAGTATATTAGTAGTGAAATACCAGTATATGCCAGTGTTGTTATGTTATCTTTAGAAGATCCTTTGGGTTCTTTAGCTAATTGATAATATATTCCTCACTACCTGGAGTGATTTTTTTTTAAAAAAAGACAAAATTACTGAATTTAAATTTATCTTAGAGTAATATGAAATTTGCTTTGTTTCTTCAGGTGGATCAGTCAAATTCTTGGGTACAACACTGAATGATCTATCTAAACAGTTCAAACTGAATTAGTTTTTCACTATACACAGGCATGGGCAACTAGTGACCTTCCACATGTTTTGGCCTGCAAATTCCATCATATCTCAATGCTGGCTACACTAGCTAG
The DNA here is from genome assembly GCF_023053635.1 of Elgaria multicarinata webbii. Lineage (NCBI taxonomy): Eukaryota > Metazoa > Chordata > Lepidosauria > Squamata > Anguidae > Elgaria > Elgaria multicarinata. Next base: position 66,769,369 of record NC_086179.1, on the reverse strand, counting down.
TAGGGGTGTGCAGAGTGGTTCTGCTTCTCTCTGAAATTCGGAGCAGAGCTCTGATGAGGCACTTTTCTGCTCCAATTTTCAGAACAGCTGTGTCTCTCCACACCGTCAGATTACCCGTTTTTGGATAACCGCTCTATTATAGTCAATGGGAATTAACAAAAATGCTTATATCTCCGTGATTTTTAATGATAAAGAGATGAAATTTGGCACTGAGAGAGCTCTTAAGTAGGGCTTTAGTCATGCCAAGTTTGAAACAAAGCCATTCATGCCTTGATTTTAAGGATTTTTTAAAAAGTTTGACAGCTGACAAGTTTAGCTGTTGTAGGCAGATTTTTAATTTCTTAGAAAGTATAGAACAATAAATGGAGTCCATTTTTGGTTCATGAAATGATTTTTGTGAAATTACACCAGAGGGCATCTCCTTGATATCACTGTTTTCAAGTCAGATATTTTAAACTTCCGGAACTTAAAAACAGAGGTTACTGAAGAATTCCACTCTTTGTGCAGTTTTATTAGAAGAAAAATAAGACCAAGGACATCGTGATATAGGATGATAGCTAATCTGAAAATTAGGAGAGTAATATAAAGCAAAATGAGCAAGAGACCTAGGAAGTTATCTATCAGAGGCTCTGGGGAAAGATATATAATTTAGTCTCAAGATTTTAATTATGTTCCTCTCTAACAGAAGCCCAATATAAATTGATGTTTCAGTGATACATTACAAATATAAAAGTAAATTAGATGAGACCACATTACGCCAGTCCTTTTCTAGCTTCATTGGCTGCCAGTCCAGGTCCGGGCCCGATTCAAAGTGCTGGTATTAACATTTAAAGCCCTAAACGGCTTGGGTCCAGGTTATCTGAAGGAACGCCTCCTCCCATATGTACCTGCCCGGACCCTAAGGTCATCCTCAGGGGTCCTTCTCCGCAAGCCCCTGCCAAAGGAAGTGAGGCAGGTGGCTACCAGGAGGAGGGCCTTCTCTGTTGCAGCACCCTGGCTGTGGAATTAGCTCCCTAAGGAGGTTCGCTTGGCACCTACATTATATGCTTTTAGACGCCAGGTGAAGACCTTTTTATTCTCCCAGCATTTTAACAGTCTATAAATAAATTTTAACTTGGTGTTTTAAATTTGTAATTTTGCATTGCTGCTGTTTTTATCTGGTTGAGCTTTTATATTGTATTTTATACTATGGTTTTATACTGTTTTATACTTTGAATGTTTTTTATTTTTGTGAACCGCCCAGAGAGCTCCGGTTATTGGGCAGTATAGAAATGTAATAAATAAATAAATAAATAAATAAATATGTAAAGGCCTATGCTGTACTGTATTTTAATGTGGCCAGATAAAGATTGCACTAGCTCAGGCCTGTGGTAATTACTACATAGATAAAGGGCCTGTTCAGATGACACTTCAGGCTCTATGGTTAGCAAAACTGTGGTTCTCTGACGTTAGCACTAACCACAAGCCATGCTGTCGCACAGAACACTTTAAGCCACGGTTAGAGCTGCTAACCCTACTGCAGACAGTCTGACTGTGGTTAGTGAGTGAGCTGGGTTTAGCAAAACACATCACACAGGACACCTTAAACCCTGCTGCTTAACCAAAAGCCTTAACCAGCAGGGTTTAAGGTGTCTTCTGAGCAGGCCCAATGAGTTGTTTGTTTTTATCACTGTATCAGGCTGTTCACATGACACAACAGTCCACCATGCAAACTGAGGTACATGTGGCCCACCATTTTAAATATGCATCTCCTACTTGGGGTTTGTCGTATCGTGCAAACCTGGTGAGTATGGGTTATGCAAGGGTTTAGCAACCCTCACATAATGCATGGGCTCCTTTAGGGTTATGCAAGGGTAGTTTAACTCTCACATAACCCATGCTCTCAGGGTTCACACAACACAACAACCCCCAAGAGGGGTTTTCATATTCAACCTGGTGCCTCATGAGAGCCGCAGCTTGTCATCCAAACCTGTCCTACATGTGTTAATCAGTTTATCAATGCAACACATCTCTGTTATCACCCAACACCTGTTTTGTGAATTCCCACTGTTAATAAGATAATATCACTGTCTGTACTTTCTGGATTTCATTTCCCACCACCACCATGTTCATACATATGGTTGTAATTCACTGTAACACTTCATGTATTTGATGAAGTTAGTCCACAAAATCTTATACCAAGACTCTTCACTGCTTTGCTACAAGACTAACACAGTTACCCTCTGAAAATTGAACTATTTTTGATACTCATTTATTGAAATTATGTTGTTTGCCTTACAAAAGGAAGAATAATGTTAATACATACCTTTCCAATTTTTCAGAAAGATTATCTGCAGAATCTGTGGCAGGGATCTGATAAATGTCTGACAATTCTAGGCGCTGTCTGTAACCCTTTTTCAAAATAGGCTTTGTCCACCTAATAAATAAGAATATATTTCCCAAATTAATCTTTAGGTATATACAACCTATACATTTAAATTCAGAAATAAAACTCCTACACAACTAATTCCAAGTAGGTGGGGAATAGGCTTTCTCCAAAAACAATCCCTGATGCCTTGTGACCAATCACTTCTAAAACTGAGCAGATTTTCAAAAGCAGTTTGTAATACAGTATGAGAGTCTACTCTTCAAAGACAGAAAAGTCAAAATCCCTTTGCACATGTGCAAGCATTTTAACTTCCACAAGCCACTGCCAAAATGCCCTTTCTACTGCACACCACCTTCACTGAACTTGAAAGAAGGGTTTCGAGAAGGACCTCTGAGATAGATATTAGCATATGGGAAAGATAGAATGGATGGAGGTGTTTCTTCAGAGAACATTTATTCTCCATTATGGCTTGAGTCAGGTTAAGAGAAGCACTTTGAACTGGGCTGGGAAATATAGTGGGAACCAGTACAACTAATGTAAGATGCAAGTTATGTATTCAGATTTTCTATCCCCGCCAGAATCTGCTACTAGCTGTAGCTTTCAGGCTGTCTTCAGAGACAGCCTCATGTAAGCTGCATTGAAATAGCCTAGTCTAGAAGTAATCAGAGCATGGGTAACAACTAACTGTAGCCATGTTCTGGCTGAATCTCAACCCTTATCCTGAGCTTGGAGCCAAGCAGTGGGGAGAGGATAGTTCCCACGGTCATGTTGTACATTGGAAGTGATGATCCCCTGTGATGATCCTCCTTTCACTTCCCATCTTGGAAGAATAGCCAAGGTTCATCTCGCTTGCCAGAGAGCAGGTAGGTAGTGCTAGTGCCAAAGCAATCAGCCCCTAAAAGTGAGAATATCACCCCTGGACATACCTATAACCAGTTGCAAAAACCAAAGGCATTTTTCTCTGGCAAAAATTCTAATTATTGCTGAGGTCTCCTCCACCCCCCCACCACCACCCACCCCAAAAAACCCTTCAATCTCTAATCATTCAAAACTGGGCTTCTAGATAAAAGGCAGGTGTTGTTTTTAACGTTCCATTTTTCCTCAGTAGGAGTCTAAGAAGACATTATGCACTGATTTGCAACAGTATTTATTTAGAAGTCCATTTGTTCTCCAATGTGTGTTTGGTACATAGCTTTTGTAACCTGGAACACAATTTGCTTTATTTATTTATTATTTATTTTATTTATTACCATTCTATACCTCCCAATAGCCAAAGCTTATAAAATTCTCAGGCATTTCAAAGTTGCAAATTTATGACAAGTTGAAATACAGGAAAATATGTCCACGGTATAATTATTTGAAGATTAACTTTACCTTAACTAGTTTATCTTTCATTCAAACACTATGTGAGTAAAACTAGTTCAAAATAAACTATTTGGTCTCTAGTATATAAATATTGTGTGAATGGAAAAAGATGGGGTCACCTGAATTTTTCTATAGGAAGCCACATATAAAAGTTATCTACTACTAAAATTGTTTTTATTTACCTCTTACATTTAGAACAATCCAAAATGTGTTCACTAGCATCCCTGGGTGGTAATTTGCAAAGGATGGAGCTGGGCATGGTAGCTGTTCATATTGTGCAAACAGTATTTATCAATTTATTACATTTCCAATCCACCCAATAACTAATAATCTCTAGCTGAATTACAATTAAAAAACTAAAATGCCATAGAATAAGTAAAAATATAAAATACAGTACAAATAGTTCAAAGAATACAATACAATGCAATGCAAAACAATAAACAGCAGAGGAACCGATACAACAGCCATAAAAATCTAGAACTAGCACCAATCCCTATCTTTCAGAAATGGAAACACTTTTGTACTTCACATAAGAATTTACTGCACATTCACAGCATTTGCCATTTAGAAAAACATTGAAGCTACTGTAAATAATGCAAAACACAGATTTTTCTCTCTTCATTTTAAACTGGAGATTATAATGCAGGATCTCTTCTTGCATGGATCTGTTGGTGTTTGGTGACTGGAAACATAAATCTATAAACATTATGTTTGAAAGGTCATAAATCATCCCTGCCTATTTCATACCATGTATATTTCAGGGAAACAATCTTCAATAAAGTGTTACTATCTCTATTTTTGTTTCGTTTCTCCATCAGAATACAGAATGACAAAGCTGAGTGGTTCTTATATCCTTCTAGGAAAACACCATTGTGTGAAGCTCAAAAGGTATTTCTGAATCAACTGCAACTCCCTTTCATCTAAGGCAGTGTTTGCACAAGTAGTCTGATGCAGATATTTCTGCATGACAGTATAATCTGTAGGAGTTATCCCAAATATGCATCTACCCGACAGAGTCCCATTATCCTATCCCCATTGGTTTAGGCAGGAATACCTGTGGTATGGAGTTATTTCAGTACCAAATTGCCTTTGATTAAAGAAAAGCAGAGGTTCCCAAGCTTTGCATAGGAACACCCTTTATACAACATCAGGCATGGATCCAGATATAGTCATACTTAGACCAAACCCACTGAAATCAATGGAACTTAAGTTAATCATGAATAACTTAAGTGCTATTTATTTCAATTATTCTAAGTATGACTAGGGCCTAATCTACACTTAAGCCCTTTCGCAAGGGAGGAGGGGTGGTTGTGAGTTTTCCCACTTCCAGAATCGGCACTCACAGGGCACACGTGAGCGAAGTTTCCAACATTTTCAGGAGTACCGTTGCAAGAGGATGTGTGCTCTGTGACAGTGCTTCTGCATGTGGATCAGGAGAAGTGTTTTGGATAGGCAGATTATGGAGCTACGGGGATCATTTTTTTATTACTCATCAGAGATGCCCAGGAATGCAAATGCACAGCTGCACATGGGGTGGCCAGGGAGTCCATCAAATGTGTGCTGCTGCACAGATACGTTTGTTTAAAAAAAAGACACTTGGCGATTAAACACGCTGATACCCATGCACACATCCCTCACAGGTCATTGGCTGTTCGCTGATCCCAGAACTCAGAGAGAACAGCAACGACCTCGCAAAGGGGAGGTACACTGGCTGCGGACTTCGGGATTATAGTGAAGGGTGGGGGATGTGACAAAACCATTCAGCGAAATCCTGGAATAACTGAGTGGTGGAACAGAGATCACAGCAGGATCAGCTGTGTATCATGTGACCCGGTAGGGACAACTTCGATATTATTCTGTAATAAACGGCTGGTGTAGACGCAGCCTAAATCTCGATCCAATCCATTATTTGCAGATCAACAAAGTAGGTTGTTCATTGCTGGAATAACAATGGACAAAAAAAGAACCATACCTTCTCTAGTCCTGAAGGCTATGTGCTTCCTCCAGTATCCAACCAGTTGCTGGGGAACATGTGTGGGAGGGTGCTGTTGCACTCATTTATTTATTTATTTATTACATTTTTATACCGCCCAATAGCTGAAGCTCTCTGGGCGGTTCATGTCCTGCTTGTGGTTTCCTGGTCTACAGCTGGTTGGCCACTGTGTGAACAGAGTGCTGGACTAGATGGATCCTTGGTCTGATCCAGCAGGGCTCTTCTTATGTTCTTAAATGATGAAAGGATTGCGGGGGAGGGATTCTTTCTCCACTTTGGGGTGAAAATAGACCAAGAGCTTTGAGTACTAAAATTGGAAAATAGGTTTTAATTATACCTTTCTTTGATAATTTTAATTGGCCACTGAGCATCCATTCTTATTGGGCTGTTAGATGGGGTTCCCTAATTTATTTATTTTTCTATTCCTCCCAATAGGAATTCTATTCCTATTTTTCTTGGTTCCCCCAGACATGCCGATACCTCCCTCTTATTTCTCAGTAGCCTTTTGGGGGCCATATAGCCATCATCACCTGACTTCACTATTAGTATATATGATAACTATGTACCAAGGCAAGGCAAAATTTGTGGACTCTGGATAACACTGGACAGAACTCAATCCCATAATGTCCAAATTAATACACCAGGAACCAGGCTATGCTAGCTAAGGGAATGTTGATACTGGGTGTGGATGCAAATGCACAAATTCAAAGTGACATACTGTTTTAAAAAATGTACACAGAACTAATATTAAGAAAGGGTGAAACCAATTGCACATCAAGAGAAGGATGTGACATGGGATTATACCACACAACAAGTTGAATCATTTTTCCCTACAATCCAGGCGTGTCACAGCACTCTTGTATTCAACTTACTTCATAAGTTTCTTAAAGAGCTTTCTAGCACTGGTTTTGATTAAATTCTTTGACCATAACCAAGTAGGCAGGTAAGCATTTTTGCTTCCTTCCAAGGGACCAATCCCAAGGAGTCATCTTTAAATTACATTCAACTTCAAACAAACTATTCTGCAATTTGTGAAAGAAGCCATTTAACAGATGTCCTAAATCAATAGTCCTGATGAATAATAAAATTCTGCCCTTCTTCTGCCCAATATGCAATTTTACCTGTTACTTATAAAACAATAATTTAATCCATAATAGAGTTCCCTCTAATAAACTGCAGTGGCTGAATGCCTAACAGTTCAGAAGAGAAATGGGGCACCCAGAATTAAGTCAATCTTTTCTACTTAGCTGGGGGACAATTCTGTGTACATAGAACTTATTAAAGTTAAAGAAATTACATTAAAAGGTTTTTTTTTAAAAAAAATCTGAAATAGCCCTCTGAGTTTCCAGAGCTACAAAAAGTTGAGAGCATTGAGATAATAACATTTAGATAAGTCAGCTCTTTGCCTGGATAGGAAACTTCCAGTTTTACAATGAATGCCAAAACCAGGAACTCTTTGCTGTTACTTTTAGTTTGAAAAGTACAAACTTTTCAAACTAAAAAGTGGGGAGAACTAAAAGGTGGGGAGAAAAGATACATTCTGCTGCCTAGTCACATCTACACTGAGAGTCAAACTAATTGACATATTTGTCACATAATTTTCTCTTGCATGGTTTATTTTTCTTGACCAAATAGCTGGAGCACAGCAGGAGGTGGGGTGGGGTGGGGTGGAGTGGGGCTGAACTATATTGAGGACATGTCATGGATGAGGGGGGTTAACCCTCTGTCCCCAATCAGAATCCCAATCAGAATCACACACACCCCACCCATAGTGGGAGGAAAGCTCCCACTGGCAACAACTGTGAGGCCCTGACCTCAGAAAATGAATTAGATGTTATGTTTATATAGCACAACTGCTGTGTAAATATGTGAATAGGCTGCAATAAAAAATAATGTAAAGAGGAGAGTCACTGATGTAGCTTGAGTGTTTTATAATGTAATGATGTAAGCTGGGCATAAACTTATTTTATAGGATAATTAAATTAGGAGATTGGATAGCATGCGGTGCAGTGGTGGGACAGAACAAAACCAGCACAATATCATTGTGTGAATGTCTCTCTAATTTTCATTCCTCGATAAGAATTATAAATATCAAGCCTATATTTCCTAATTTCTAGCTCTCAGCTCTTGTACCAAGGGGAAATCAATTTTTAAACAATGAAAAATGTTGGTGGGAAGGGGGCAGATTGTCTTTAGTACATTAAATTAGCACAAATCTCCAGATTACTGGCTGGCATTTAAAGGAACACTTTCTTGGAGGAACCTTTACTGCTGTTAGAGTCCTGCCAGTGACTAGGGATGTTATTATGGGCACATACTCAGAGAACGCAGCAGGGAACAAGGGTGTTATATAGGTAAAAGAAGGAAAACAAGTTCCACCTCTTCTTTTCACTGCTGGGTAACAAAATACACCTCATAAGAATGATACAAGGCTCTCACGTACATGAGATATTGTCTTAACTTTTCTTTTATTTGTTTTATAGCTATGGGATTTTTTCTTTGAAACATTTCCTCCCTTTATCACTGCATTTGGAGCTGCTTGTTCTAAGTTTGCTCAACCTGCATTCTACATAACAAATGGAAACGTATTTTATGGCTTCGTTGTTTTTTAAATGTAGGTTTTATTTTGTGGGGGGTGGGTTTGCAGTTGCAGGTCTCTCATCTCAGCAGAGACAATTCCTCCTTCCTCCCCACTGAATTTAAGGCTACAATATGCCAATAATCAGCTCTAAGTAAGAAACTTCACATAATTGACATCAATAGCTGCTGGAAGACTAGCCTAACTTATGAATCATGGGGCACAGGATAGATAATATAGAAATTCGTATCAAGATAGTGTCCTATCTTAATTATGGAACTTGATCCTTGGAAAGTGGTACAAGGAGTTCCTAGGAAGTGTGCCATACAGGTAACTGAAGGTAAATGCTGAGCAATTCCAACAACCTTTGGACTTTTTGAGGAAACTCTCTTCTATGCTGTAAATTATGCATGGTGGGGCAGCAGGCTAGTTAGCTACTTTCCTACACCACACTTCCTGGCCTTGCTCAACTTTTAAAACATCTATATTCCTGTTCTTTCTCAAGATGTGCCTCTTACATGCTTCCTAGAAAGAAGCAAGTTAACACAAATAACCTCTGAATGAGCCCAGTGAGCCCAATTGTGATCTGTATGTTTTAATAACCATCAGTTTCTAACCATTCAGGTATCCCAGGATGCTTTATTCCAAAAACCTTATTGGAAAAGGCAGACTGTGGTAACAGTTAATAATCACTACAATAGTCATCTGAGGTCCTCCTCCAGGTACCTCCTCCATGGGAGGTTCAGAAGATGGCAAGAAGGGAGAGGGGCTTTTCACTGATGGTCCCCCAATTGTAGAATGCTCTTCCCAGTGAGGCCTGCCTGGCACCAACGTTGTCATCCTTCTGACACCAGGTTAAAACTTCCCTCTATGCCCAAGCATCTGACAGCATATGACAAGATTTTAACTGGTCCTGGCACTTTTATTGTTGATTGTTTTAGATTGTTTTTGTCTGTAAATTGTTGTTGTTGTTGTTGTTACTGTTTATTTTATATTTTAAGGTTTTAATCTTTTGTAAACTGTCCAGAGAGCTTTGGCTATTGGGGTTATAGAAATGTAAGAAATAACAAAAACAAGATGCAGAATATTAACTTCTAGGAAAGGCTACATCAGATTAAAAGAACAAGAAGCTTTCAACATAGGCAGGAAGCCATAAAGGCTCCAATAGTAGTTTCTGCCCCTATGATATTATAATTAAGTGCATCCATTGTAAGCATTTGCTTCTACTGTCTTGCTAATAGGGATGTATGCGAATTTCATTTTTGCTCACAAAATATATGAGCATGTCCCATTCTTAGCCTCAAACATTAGCACGGGTGCGAGTATGTGTCTGCTGAAAATATTTTCAAACTGCTGAATACATGCTCATGTTCATCGCATTCCCAATTCCCAATTCAATTTGTACAAATTTCTCAATTTGTGCGAATTTCCTCCAGAGACAGAATCAGGCCCGATTTAGTCTGTGGAGGAAATTTGTGCATATTTTGGGAGATTTGCACAAATCTCATGCTTAATAATTGCTCAAGTTTGCAAGTTTCCTGTCTACACAAAGCAATAAGTGATCACAAACTCAAGCAGGGATTGGACACAAGATAAGCAGTGAGGCAATTCTAGCAATCTCAAACAGTGCTAATTCACCTTTCCCTTCTTGCTATAAAATTCACTTTCTAGCAGTACAGGTCTCCTAGCAGTACAGCCAAGAGAATCATATTAACAACATAATCCTATGCGTGTCTGCTCAGAAGTAATCCCACTGAATTCAATGAAGCTTACTTCCAGATAACTGCAGAAATGATCCAAAGGATACCTTAGTTATATTCTGATTGAGTTTGGGGTATCATGAAAGCTGGTGGGTTTTTTTTAATATGTTAAGTGGTATATATACATCTAATAAAAACATAAATAAATATTTCAGTAATTCTAAAATCTGCAGTTCCGATGTACAAAATGCAGAATAATATGAGCTGTACAGTAAGCATGACTGGATTCCCTTGGTGTGCATCAGTTTTACCCCAGGACACTTCAGATTTCTGCCTAAGCATTACTGTGCCCAACCATAAATATATAAAGCTATCCTCTAGGCATGCCTCCAGTATCATCTGCTCACTGCAAGTTTAGGAATAAAGTATTTCATTCATTTTGTATGAAATACTTCACGCAGAGAATTGTTTCAAACATTAGAAGCGTTGCAACGGTGCTGCTGAAAAAATATTTCTACCTAGCGGGGCAGGTGATGGCTCCATGCTGCACCTTTGTAGTCAGTCTCCATGTGGGATGGTTGGTAAATGCCCTTGTGGCTCACAGGGAGGGGCAGCACTTGCATGGTACTTACCACAGAACCTTCTGACTGGTACAGGAAGAGGGTTACAAATATTATTGGCAGGGGCACAATATCACACTGAAGTAGTTTTTTCCGCAATGGCATCCAATCCAAGCTCAAACTGTTTGAATCAGATCAGCTGTGGTTCAATATAAAAGCACACGCTGAAATGTGAGCAAGGCTGCCTTCATGTGTATAAACTTCTCCCATGCTAACTCCAACATCATCTGCTTCATTTCTATAGCGCACACACATTGACTTAGCTTGAAATTCATCAACGTCTGTTTTACTTTGCTTTGCCTCAGTGTCCACTTCATATCCACAGACCGCAACCTAATCTACACCAGGCAGGATATTGCACAATGAAAGCGGTATATAAAAGGCAGGAGCCACACCAAGCACTATATAGTGGTATAAAAGTAGTATATGGTATGTGTCAATGGGCCCCAACAGTTGTCAGTGCACTTCAATACCACTATATAAAGCAGTAGTGAGGCTCCTGCCTTTTATATACTGCTTTCATACCACTTTCATAGTGCAATATCCTGCTTGGTTTAGATTAGGCCCACGTTGTGACTATCCCTATTCCCTTCCCACAAGCAAGGGAGTCAGAAAAATGCTGTTCCCTTGTCTGAGGCACTATATTCTGTGAGCAGTAAACCTACTCTCTACTTGTAGCACATTGTAGTCTGAACTGGGACAGAACATTCTGTGGGAGGGTACAAGGAAGATGGACTAGATGGCCATTTGATCCATACCAGCTATATGATTCTATAAAAAGGACACTCTAAGCTAGGGGGTGGCAAAAGTGTTGCCCACGGGCAGCCCCTCCCCTTATGCCTTGAGACTTTTAGTATCTGTCGCCACAAAAAAAAATGGTGGTGCGGGGAGGAACAAAGCACTCTAGGAACAGGTTCTATAGTTCCTGACACAGAAGCTTCATTTCTTGTGTGTGTGATATGTGTGTATGTATGTATAAGAATGCATAAAAGACAAAATTTGAATGAGTGGGGTGTGCATTTTCTGCAAATGTGCATATGTGTATGCACATATGTACCCCACCAACACACCAGACACCCAATGCAGCCCTCAGGCCAAAAAGGCTGTGCACCATTGCTATTGCTATTTAGAAGTTTTGACTTTCAATTTTGGCTGGCAGAATCTTCATTGCCTCTCTAGCTCTAGTTTCCTTGAGATTCTCAAAATGAATGCAGTGTTTTAGAATGGCTACTACAAGTAACACCATAATAAGCACTGATGCAAGTAAATTCTGTGAGTATTAAGCCATTACCAATGTGCTAAGGGCTGGTAGAGGGAATGCAAATATTCATAGTATTTTCCTTTGTGTCCCTTCACTCAATAAATATTTGTGCCTGCTGTTGAGTGTGATTTGACAATGAAAACCTTTAGCTCTAATAACACAGGCTATGCCCTTTATAAAGGAATAATCAATGTTTCACTCCAGGACGCTAACAGTTAGCCTTAATTAGAATTATTCAACAGAAAAGCTTAGACAACAACTGTATTTTCTTTCATTTTTGTTAGTACCCAATGGTTATTGTGATGTGATATATGTATATTATTGCAGTGTAAGTTTTTTTCTAGACAAATTGTTACTTCCATTTGGTAATGAATAACCAGACTTATAGCAAGGAAACCCTCAGTTGTATGGGCTAAACGAGATGTATTTCAAGTATATTCTAACCACTGACAGCCAGAGCTTTTCTACAGGAGGTTGTTAAACTACTGTATCTACTTTCAGTTTAGTCACAGAATTGAGATTTGAGCACTACATGAACAATGCTTCCTTTCCTGCTTTTCCACTGCATAACCTTTAGGTGGTACAGTAGAATAGTGCAATTTCACAAGATGAAAAAGCATTTTCTTTCACTTTTACAAATAATACCGTATTTTCCCTGCTCTAAAAGAATGTGCTGAAAGTGATGTTTAAAAATAGAATCAAACTGGAGGGACTAAAGAACCCATAAACAACCGTAAGTAGGAAATGATGAGTGCACAATAAATGCTTCATGTAGAAAAGCTCCCAGTGTGGTGTAGTGGTTTAAATGTTGAACTGGGGCTTGGAAGAGGAGGAGGAGCATGTAAGCTGCCTTGAGTTCCTCACAGGAAGGAAAAAGGTGAGTTATAAATGCAATTAATAATTGATAATTAATTGAATAATTATAATCTCCACCTGATTTCTCAGTACCAAAACATGCTAAACAAGGCAGAGAACCAATATGACCTGATTCGCATGTAACAAAAATCCATCAGTTAAACAACTTATGGGTTGTCATGCATGAGCAGGAGAAAGTAAGGAAGCTGCCTGCAATGACCCCACTACTTCTGCTTTTACTCCACAATCGGCTTATTCATAGCTTGTAGAACATAACATTTAAATCAGCACCAATGGATTGTTTTGGAAGCTAAACAACCTAGCATAGTTTGTTGGGTTAATTGCTGGGCTGTTTAAGGCCACAGCTAGACCTAAGGTTTATCCTGGGATCATCCAGGGTTCGCCCCTGCCTGAGCACTGGATCCCCTGTGTGTCACCTAGATGAACAGGTTTGACCCCTGGATGATCCAGGGATAAGCCTTAGGTCTAGCTATGGCCTAAGTTTCCGATCTGGGTTGTCACAATCCACAACATATAAACAAGTCAATTGTGGACTGTGGAGTAAAAGCAGGCAGCGCACCCACACTCTCCCTCTCATCCCCAACAGCCCATGGTTTATTTAACCGTTGGGCTGTCGTTACATGCAAACATAAACTTTATAACATAAATATATCCCAAAAACTTTCATAAGAACATAAGAAGAACCATGCTGGATCAGAGCAAGGGTCCATCTAGTCCAGCATTCCATTCACACAGTGGCCAGCCAGCTGCTCATAGGAAATCCACAAGCAGGACGTGAGTGCAACAGCATCCTCCCGTCCATGCTCCCCAGCAACTGGTGTACATAGGCATACTGTCCAAATACATCCTTGTAGAATGCCACATTTTTGCTTATCTTGTCAATCAGTCTTACAATTACATACCTTACAGTTTCAAAGGGTACAGAAAATAGGGAAACTGCAAGAAAGCAAGGAAATACTCCTGCTCAAAATGGAAACCACATCCTAAATTTTAGCACAATTTTTGGAATCAACAGAGTCAAGGAAGTGTTAGTGAAGTAATGGGGGGGGGGGGGAAACTGGCCCTGTCCACCTTGAAATGTTATACCAGAGTCTAAAATCTTGGTTTCTTTTTTAGCTCTATGCAGGATTAACTCTTAAAACTCCAATTATATATTCTGGGAATTTGAAATAAGATTCCCCACCCCCAGTCATGTATTAATATCTTTACACAAGGTACTAACGAGGGGTAATTTGCAATATTGAAGAACAATTATATAAGGATAAGTCAAAATAGTTTTCTTGTGGTTCACTAGAAAAAAGCAGGTGGCTTTCAATCCAACCCACAGAGTTTAAATAAAATGTATATAAAAATGACAATTAAACATTGATTTTAAATGAACTATTATTACATTAGGAATTACTTGTCGTAACTCATAGTAATAGTCATTTTTACTAGGTTTGGAAATCAGGTTGTTGTTTTTAAATTATCAGATGAGCAAAGTTCTCTAGAACAATATTCCTTAACCAAGGAGTCAGAAAAAAGTGCTGGCAAGTAGCAATTTTGGGGTCAAGAGGATCTCCTGCTACTTTTTCCTTCCAGATGGAGCCATTTCCAATACTCTGCATTGGGTTATAGAAGGAGATGCTCCAGCTAACAGATTTGCTCTCTCTTTTGCAGCCAGAACGTCACATTGGCCTGGTCTCTCATATGTCAGACTGGTTGTATCCAGCCTAACCCACAGTCCCTCTGTGATGGAGAAAAGTCTTGTTTAGTGTAAACAAAAAAGGCTGAACAGAGAATGGGGAGTCTGGCTATAGTTCTGTTTCACCCAATCTTAGCATGTTTAAGCTGTAAATCAGGGATATCAACCAAAAAAGTTGGCTTCAAACTATTTGGTGCCAAAGCTGTCACCAAAATTGCTAAGGACCAGGGCTGAGCCAAGACATTTTGCTGCCTGAGGCAAAGCACACACAGCTTTGCCCTCCAGCACATCACTATCATTCTCTGCCCTTCAGTCTGAGGTAGCGGCCTCGTTCCGACTAATGATGAGCTGGTCCTGCTAAGGACTATGAGAGAAATGGAATATGAAGATAATTTTATAAAATAATTTAATATGTTTTATATTATGCTGCCATTGTTAGAAATGGAAAAAAGTGTAATGTATATATGAAAACAATCAAACCACACACAAGTACAGTTTTGATTTCTTGGAGTGTAATGTTTATTATTGTTGGGTACAGTGTCAAAGTGACAATTCTTTATAAAATATCTATGGATTTTCCCATGAATTCATTGCTTATATTGTTTTAATGTTTGCATGTCATTTTAAATTGTCATCATGCGGAAAACAAAAAGTTAAGAAAAGAGGAATTGTAGTCTGTAAACAATGGCCTTAGCTAGACCTAAGGTTTATCCCGGGACCGTCTCTGCCTGCTCCCGGGATGTCCTGTGTGTCATTTACATGAAGAGGGATGACCCTGGGACGATCCCGGGATAAACCTTAGGTCTAGCTAAAGCCAATGTTTTTCATCCATTAGGACTGACTTTTCCTGTGGAAGAAGAGTTATATTTTGGATACCTGGCTCGCAACAATAATGCCTGCTCTATCTTTAGCTTGTTTAGTGTGTGTGTGTTTTTAGGAAATGCTGTTGGCTGGTCTGTCTTACCACTCTGATTATGAAGGGAGAAAGGTTTCTTACAGCCCACTTCTATGCAGATTTAATCAGAAGCCCCGCTAGTCAATAGGCTTTACTTCCAAATACATGCCATAAGATTCCTGGCTTAAACGTATGATTCTAAGGCAGAGCAGAGATGGTATGGTAAGATGTGAAGTAGGATTGTCAACTGATGCGAAATCATAACTTTTAATCAGTCGTTAAATCTATATAATCTTACATATGAGGCTTGGATCCTAACTTCTGGTCCAAGAATAGAACAGAACTTTGTTCATGGAACAGGGCTTCCCCAGCTTCCCCCCTTCTCCTTACAGCCCCTACACCTACTGGAACTCAGCTCCTGGGGGGGGGGGGTGTTTAGAAAATCTCAGGGACAGAATGGCACATGGCATGAAAAGCCACTCACACACCACTACCTATGGGTCCATATTGCTTTAAAGAAGGAGAAAAAGCATTTTAGATTATGAGCACATATATTGATGCAGGCATTCCCTGTTCTTCCTTTCAGATGGTGGTTCGTTTGTTTGTTTGTTTAACATCCTGTTTAAATGGGATCACTTTTTTACGATCAGAATATTTTAAATGGGTTAATCTACGAATAAGTCAACTAATGTTGCAGCCCCAGTTCTTGTGACATGAAGAAGGGGACAGGACGCTTTGTACAGTGTTTGCATCAGAAGACTACAGGGCTTGAATAGGAGATGCAGAATTCCATTATTTCCTATATGCATACACAACAACAAACATGCACTGACCCAAGAGTCCTCATATGCAGCCTCACTTCTAAATAACACCATAATGTGCTTACCATTTCTGTCCTTTTGGTATTGCAACATAGCCACAAAGTATTTGTAGCCAATGCAGTCTCAGCCACTCCTGTTCTTTTACGGTCTTTTCCTGACATCAAAATGACATCATAAGGTATATCAGTTACCCCCAGAGCAAACTTAAGCCACTCATACAGGCATGGTTGTTCATAAAACGGAAGTAAACGGGTAGATAACCCCATCCTTTTTTCTTTGCATGTGTGTGGGGAGTAGTGATTTTAATTGTGTGAGTACAGAACTGAGGATGATAGCTATTTTGAGTTAATAAAGATTGTTATCATATACACGTGCCCTTAAGTCACATCCTGTACCTTGGCATTATCCCTGCCTAGGGTTGGCACCTTTTAATCTTGCACTTATGGATAGACCAGGCATTCGGTATGTCAGCAGGGCAAAATGAATCAAGAGGTTGCTTTCTCAGTCTCCCCCCACTCACACGTGGTGAAAAAAGCCGCCTGGGAAGGGCAGTTTTGAGCTGGAGGACATCTAAAGAACATTTGCTGTGCTTCTGTCAAATCAGAGGGCAATCTAGTCCAGCATTGTGCTTTCCACAGCAGCCAACTATTTGCTTTCAGCAACTCTTGGTGGTAATAGTCCTCTCCCACTGTTGCTCCGCATGAATTGGCATTTAGTGAGATACCCTCTGAACCTGGATGTTACTTATATGGGTTCATCAGATAAGCGTTTTATCACACATTCACTACTGCCTACTCATGGTTTTTTGTGTGTCCTTTAGATGACACCACCCACCTCCTGTTCCTTCTTTCCTTTTTCCATCACAAAAAGGACCGCTTTTAATCTGACTTTTTTGGGGGGAATGGAATGTGCCACCATTTCCTGCTAGAAAAGCGCTGCAATAAAGATGGCCCCTGAATGGCCCATGTGGCCTTTACTTCCTTTCTTCTCTGGGAAGAAAGAAAAAGTAATGTGGCATAGGAGCGGTGGTGGAGAAGTGGCGGTAGGGAACTACAATTCCCCCCCCACCCGCCTGATGACATTCACAGTCATCATCATGAATAGACATACCCTCCATGAATGTATCTTATCTTCTTTTAAAGCCACAGCAGCCATCATCACTGCATCTTGTAGCAGCAAATTCCTTAAAGTAATGGTGTGTTGTGTAAAGTGGTAGGTTCTCTTGACTGTCCCAAATCTACTGCTGATCAATATCAATGGATGACCCCAAGTTCGGGAATTTATGACAGAATGAGAAACATTTCTCTCTCCACACCATGGAGGTGAAAGTACCAAGTAGCCTCTCTCCACCATAAAGACACAATCTACCCCCAGGGTGCTGTGGCTTTAAAACAAAAAGCAGATAAGATAGAATCAGGGAACTCTCTGATATAAAGACCACATGAGATCTCTAACCACAGTCTGAGTGGATATGATGGAGCCACCTTGCTAAAGCTAAGCAGGTCTGGATCTGGTCAGGATTTGGGAATCCTATGTATTCTGCCTTGATATAAAGTAAGATATAAATGTACTAGATAACTATCACGTTTAAATGTTAATTTTAAAAAGTAAATGGTTTGAGCTCAGGCTGCAACGTTATGACTACTTTTTTAGGCTTAACATAGTGGACTTTATTTCTCCTCGGAAAATACCAAGCAGAATCGAAGCACAGGACTGGCCTGTCCTCATTTCAGGTCGATACTGATGAGCCCGGCACCGGAGAGTTTGGAGCTGTTTTCTGCACTCGACGCTCGGAAAGTCACCACCCAATCGCCGGAAAATCTCTGCTTCCCAGGAGATTCGTCCTTAGCATTATCTCTCTCTCAGGAATGCGCAACAAGCAGATCCCGCAAGTGAGCCAAAAGCAATCTACCTGCCAGCCAAAGGTTACTCGGGCGATGTTTCTTTTCCCAATCGGTTTACATGACTTTCGGATCTAAAGTGACGAGCCTCGAGCCTCAGGACGTCGGAGGCGTTTGCCGGCGCTAACAAGGGAAGGAAAAGTGAAGGGTCCCGAGAAATAAGGCGGCAGGGAGCGCGGTTCTCCTCTTCCTCTTGGAACAAACCTCCGCTTCCCTCTCCCTTTGCCGAATGTTTTCAGGAGGACTAATTATTAGCATCTCATTCAGCGCGGTGGTATTTGCCAAGCAGAAATTCTCGCTGTGCTTCCCTACTTGCGGAGCAGGAGGAGACAGGAGATAACCCGGCTTGAATCCAGTCATTAACTTCTTCATGGTTTGAGTGAAGGAAGGTTAGTGAGGAATATCCGTCTCTCCGCGTAGTAGCGCAGCAGCTGCCCTGCGGCGCATCGTTCCCACGGGCCGGTCGGCGTGTGTGTTTGTGGGGTTTTGGTCTTGGAAAGGGTCCCGGCCGAAAGGCGCAAACTCCCAGCCCACCACGCGCTGCCGGATAAAGCGCCCTCTTTTCCCGCCCGAACGTGAATAAGCCTCTGCCCCCTCCCGCTGGCTTCGCACGGCGCGCGCTCCTTCTCCCACCCCACTGGTAGCACGTGCCCGCTCGCGGGGGGAGGCACTCACCTGAAGAAAAGTTTGGAGAAAACGTTCGCTTTTTCCAGAGGCGACCTCTGCATGGCTCCCACCGCCCGGGCTGCCTCTCGCAGCGAACCAAAGAAAGGCAGGGCGGGGAGGGGGTTTCGCTTCGACGGATTGCGCCGTTTATGTTCTGCCTTCCCCCCCAAAAGCCAACTCCGCACTGTTTGTACCGCTCTCTCGCACCTTATCCGCTCGGAGGTCACCGCCTCCCTTCTTCTCCTGCCCCTCTCCCCGCCTCTGCAAGCCTGCCCGGCTTCATAAGCCTGCCCTCCTCCACTTCACGCCCCGCACTCCACCTCACGGGAGACAAGCACATCCTCGCGAAAGGAATCGCTCCTTGCGGCTGCGAGGCAGAAGCGCCTCGCGCCAGGTGCTTCAGGCTCGGCGGCAGCGCTTCGCCTTCGCGCGCGCCCGCGCGCTCTCACCCTCGCCTTCTCCGTCGGGGCAGATTCCGAGGGAAGGTTCCCTCTGCGAGCGAAGGAAGCCTGCCGCTTCCTCCTCCTCCTCCTCCACCACCACCACCGCCCACCCTCTCTCGCTTTCGTTGAGCCAACCTTGTCAGTGGTCGCCACAGCCTTGAAAGAGCAACCTCGCCTCCCCCAGTCTTCTTGCCAGTGATTGTGCCTTTCCTCCGCGGTGACTGCTAGCCTCCTGGCGCCTTCAAAGCGTTTCCCCTTACAGCTCCTTACCATTATGCCTGGCTCCCCCTGGGTAGCTCGGTTTGAAGCAGACTCAGCCCCAGCAGCGGTGTTAAATGTCAAGGGCTCTGACTACAGCGTGCCCGGGAAGGAGAAAGAAAGAATAATGGCGTTATACATTGACTCGGTGTCAAGTACCTTTCACCAGATACGAGTCTCTGCCTGGTCTTTATAATCTGCGCCTCCTAAATATGTTGAGTATGCATTTCACTACAGGCACGCGCACATATCTCGAAATATGCATGCCTATGCTTATTTCGTTTTCAGACCAAGGAGTGGCTTTCAGGTGCATGAGCCCCTGCACCTATTTTAGATTCTATCCTTTCTTTTCTGGGCTGAGTTGCAAAACAGGCTCACCTTTGCAAGGCAGCCCAAAAACTGCTTTCTCGTGGATTCGCTTAACTAAAGCCTAGAGAACCCATTTCTGTGTGCTTATTTGTAGTTATAGAATCTTTACTTCAGTTAGATCTTCACTAGTGTTTTTATAAGTATTGAAGTGAACTGCGAACTGTTGGGACACATTACGTATTCCGTACACTGCTTTTCTGGTGTTATCTCCCACTTTTTAGTCCATATTATCCAAAATACCACAACAGATGTCATTGCGTGTGCTACAAGGTATAATGCACAAGAGGGATATAGAGCTCCATCTGATGAACATTTTCCTGCACGCTTGTTACTGGGCACACACGAATTACTCACATGACATCGTCTGACTTTCGCGCGTCTTCCGCCCCTTCTGGCCATTATTGCACTGCAAAAAACCCACCCTCATTAAATCTGGTTGCTGCTCTCTCCTACCAGACTGAATGTGGCTAATTACTTCCTGTTTTCAGGAAGCAAGGTGGGAGCAGCAACAAGAAGTGACAGAAGAAGTGACGGGAGCCACGCATTTGACTAGGTGTGATGAAGCTTATAGTGTCACCATGATAGGATCATACTGATATGACATGAGGTGTAGATTATATATAACCATGTAACAAAATAGTGGGAATAATTGATAACAAAGAATTCAGCATTTTTTAATACTTCTCCACGTAAAAACGGGGTCCTCCTCACCTGCATGTTGAGCAAACAAAAAACTAGCCCTTAACTGAGAGAGTTTCTAACCCAGCCCATTCCCTGCTGTGCTCATTTTCTGATTGCAGGGAGTATGGCTGTTTTACCAAGGGGAACATTAATGTACTCCACCTTCTAAAGTCTGAAAGAAAACAGGGTGCTTCCTGACAAGGCTTTGATTATGTAACTGCCCTCCCTCATTCAGAAAAAAATACCAGGGGTCCAGATGCGGTCATCTTCCATTTGTAATCTTTCTGTGTTTTCCCTCCTCTTCTTCTGTCTTTTTTCTTACCACACATAATCCATTAAGGAGGGAACAGCTGCACAAGGCCTCTTGATTGGTAGTGATAAGAACTGTCCATCTGGAAACACCCACAGCCCATTCTACCACCTGAGGGAAGAATTCTCTCTCTATATATATAACTAATCCAAGTTAAGTGACTTTGAATATGTGCTCAGAGATGACCACATATGATCCATTTTCTGATAAAGTAATTAGGCTAGTAATGTGATACAACAGTTTACCAGCATCAGGTGCTTCAAGAGGAGGCTTTTATTGTGCCATCAATGGCCATATTCACATAGTTTTATGGGGCTCCAGATGATATTGTCTACCAGGCCAGAACTACATCAAGGAGGATATAGCACTATGAAAGCAGTATATAAGTGGCAAGAGCCACACTACTGCTTTATAGCGGTACTGAAGTGCACTGACAACTGTTGGGGCCCATAGACACATACCATATATCGCTTTCATACCACTTTCAAAGTGTTCTATCCTGCTTGGTGTAGATGTGTCATGGGCCCCAACGGTTGTCAGTGCACTTCAGTACCACTATAAAGCAGTAGTGTAGATCCTGCAGTGCAGTTCAATACCTCTATGAAGCAGTAGTGTGGCTCCTGCCTTTTATCTACCACATTCATACTGCTATATCCTGCTTGGTGTAGATCTGGCCCCAGTCATAACTCTATCATGTTTTCTCACCACTTTTACTTTTTTTTTTTACCATGAAAAACCCATTAGGGAAGAAAATACAGAATAGCTGAATGGTGCCTTCTAATTGTGAATGCCCCCTCTGTCTGGAAGCACCCATCAAGTTGAGGGTTTCCCAAAATGCATTAGAAACAAGCAGGGGGCAGGAAAACTGGTTAAGGGGGTGGAATGTACTTCAGGATAGACTGAAAGATGGATTTGGGGGGGGGCAAGGGTTTGTTTGTATTTCTGAATGGGCACATGGCCAAAATATATAAAAAATTAACCCCTTAATGCACATTATAGTGTGTTGCAGACAGGAGGAGCACATCCTGAGATAGGCATGAATAATAATAATAATAAAATTCAGGGGGAAATCCATAGATATTTTATAAAGAATTGTCACTTTGACACTGTACCCAACAAATATCTACACAGCATTGTTGAATTATTTTAAAAATGACTGGAAGAGGGAATTTAATTACCTGCTTCTTTGGGTTTTAGGGTTCATCACACAGTGATCCATTATGGTGGCATTTTTCAAATGTTTATGAACAAGTATGTGATCAAGAAAAAGAGTTTATTCCTGAAAGATTGCTAGCCTTTGTAATCTAGGGGTGCTTCCAGATCGAAGGCTTCTAGCACTAAAAACCAAAAGGCATTTGCACAGCTATTCCATCTTTCCCTCCTCAGGAACATAGGAAGCTGCCTTATACTGCATCAGATCATTGGTCCATCTAGCCCAGTATTGTTGACACTGACTAGTAGCAGCTGTCCAGGAATCAGGCAGGATTTTTTCCAGCCCTACCTGGAGATGCCAGGAATTAAACCTGGGACCTTTTGCATGCAAAACAGGTGCTCTGCCACTAAGACATGGCCTGATTCAAGGATCGGGATTCAATCTGTTCTAGAAAAGGTCCCCACCACTGCAAGATTTAGTTCATAGCTTGATCCTACACTGTCCCTGGATTTTGAGGTGGCAGCAGTGGCAAGGAATGCATTTACAAAACTACACTGTGCCAGCTGCAACCATTCCTGAATTGGTCTGATCTGGCAACTGTTATCCATGCCTTGGTTAGCAGCAGTTATCCATGCTTCCATCATTTTAGTTATTTATTACATTTAGATCCTGCCTTTTGTCCTCCAAGGAACCCAAGGCGGCATACATAATCCTCCTCCTCTCCATGTTATCCTCACAGCAACAACTCTGTGAGGTAGGTTGGGCTGAGAGTCTGTGACTGGCCCAAAGTCACCCAGTAGGTTTCCATGGCTGAGTGGGGACTAGAACCGGGATCTCCCACCTCCCAGTCCTTAGCCACTACACCACACTGGCTCTTTAATATTGCAATGTGCTCTATGTACCCTTGAACAGCATTTGGAAGCTTCTTTGGGTGCAAAATGCGGCAGCTAGGTTGCTATCGAGTGCATGGTATTGTGCTCATATCACTACTATGTTGGAAGATCTGTATTGACTGCCAGTTGCTTTTTGAGCTCAAAAACCAATTCAGGGTGTGTTGGTCTTAATCTTTATGGGCACAGTTCTATGCATGTTTAGACAGGAAAAAAATCACAACTTCCAGCACTTCCCAGCCAGCATTCCCCAGAGAAAATAAAGAGACTCTTACCTCAGACCCCCAGAATAACAGCACATTAGGATAGTGAGAAAGAAATAACTCATTGGATCTCCTCCTTTCGTACAGGTGGTGAATCACCACTACTAGGGTGTACAATAGGGATGGGCAGAACTAGATCCGGGATCTCCTGGTTGCAAGGCTTTCTGACTCCCCATTGTTTAACAATAGCAACAACAAAAAGGCTTTAAAAAAATATGTTTTTAATTAGGCTGCTAAAACAAAGAAAGCTTGGGTAAAAACCAGGAGTGGATTTCCATGTGTAAAAGGACTATGAGCTTAGTTCTGGTATTGAAAACAAATTCCCGGGCTGAGCATGTGCTTAGCCTATTCCTTAATTCTATCTGCATCCACCCTATTTTGCAGCTGGCTCAGGTTGGTGGACCTTGGAGCCCCAATAAAAGCAATGTAGATTATGCCACCTTGCACGTCTGCCCATCTCCGGTATAAGGAAACTCCATGTGCTATATGTCCAGGGGAGCAAAATCAGCCCTCTTATTCCCAGTATAGTAATTGGGATTAAAAACAGCACAATGCATTCTCATTGCACTAAGATACAGCATTATCCTATACTTGCCTACTTAGAATTAAGTCTTACTTCTAAATATGTGTGGACAGGATTGCAGTTGTGCAGACTGATTCTACACATGTTTGCTGGAGTATTAGAATCCAAATTCTCTGCCTACTCCTGCTGGAGAAGTTGGCAGAGTGCTAATAAATACTCTGGACAGGAGGGAAAGTTTAACTGTAGATGCCATGTTCACGTGTCACTTTAAGCCAAAAATTCTGGCTTAATAAACCATGATATGAATGAGCTGCATGTTAGTATATGCAGCCCATTTGCTCCTACTTTGCTCCCCATTTTGTGAGATTGGGGAAACAAACCAGGAAGATAGCTGCACATGATGTTTGAAACCAGGATTATGTTTAAGAGCATCATCAGATGGGGAAAATCACGTTTCCTTACAGTCGCTTTACTCCCCACTTCTGTCCCATAATACTTCCCTTTACACAAGGGAAGAAAGAGGAAGTAAACAATAACCACATGGCTCATTCAGTGGGTGTTTTTATTGCACGACTTTTCCTGCACACATTTTGTTTTTTAAAAAATATCGGATTTACTGGGATCTATTTTGTGATGGAACAAAAGTCAGGAGCGGGAGACCTGTGGGAGGTGGACAGCAGTAGTGGTGTCTAAAGGATGTGCAAAAAAACCATGAGAGGGCAGTAATGAACATGTGATAAAATACTCGTCTGATGATCTAAGTGTGCCCAAACAATCCAGGATTATAAATGAGATTAAAGTCACTATTTGTTGTTTGGCTATATTTAACCATAATCTTGCATTAAGATGTCAAGCAAAGCTATCCTTTCATGGTAGGCTTACCCACAATGGTGACTAGAGGAGCAAATAGGTAGCATTAACAGCACATTGCTCATTCACTTTGTGGTTTATATAGCCAGGATTCCTTGCTTAAAGTGACATATGAACATGGCCAATATGTTCCACTTACTTTGTGCATGGACAGAAATGGAATAATTTTATAGACTTAGTTTTCCAAAAGAGACAAGTGAGACAATTAAATCACCCCAAATAATTGCAAACCTCTTTTATGCATCATTGACAGACTACTCATGCCACATAAACAAATCCTTAATGTGAGTGGGTGGTCATCTTTTGATAAGTGATCTGGTAAACAAGTAAAATGTTCTGTTTCAGCCTTCACAAACTCTTGATTAATTCAAAGATAATGCAGTACTGACCTTTTCAAATAAATTAGCAGAATACCAATTGGGTTTAACAAAGAGAAAATGTAAACTCTTCTATCTCAAGGAAATCCAGAATGCCAAAGATCAGCAAAAACATGAATTAAAATCCCTAATCCTCTCTCACCTTCTGAAGTTCGTTGTATGTCTTGTGTTACAGCCAGGAATACCTGCTAAAAGTATACATTGACTTCAGAGTGCAGAAGATCAACAAATAGAAGATCAACAGACTTAAGAAATTTGAAGATTTTCTATCTTTAAACTTTAGGTTTTCTATAGCAGACTTATTTATTTTAAAATTATAAGATTAAGGTAACTGCTGTCTGAAGACATCTATCAACACTCAAGTATACTGATCCTGAAATCAAAAGTCACATTTGCTTGAAAGATATATTTGTTGTAATCCCATCACAATAATTATAGGTGTGATTGTTTAGACTCATGGACACAAGAGAAAAAAGCTTCCTCACAACTATCCTTTGGTTAGCAGCTGAATTAAAAGTTTATGGGACAAATCCTTAAAATGCTTTGTTACTGGATGTATAGGGTTTTTGCATTGCATTGTACTTCAGAGAGCATAACCTAGCCTCTGTTTTCTCAGGGATGATTAGCATGCAAACACAGTCTATTTTTCCAGGCAGCTTGCCATTGGCAGGCACATATTTTATTCTGGTGAGATTACCCATTTGTCTCCGTAGCCTGGAGAAGGGTGGTAGAATTCTTGTAGTTCACACATCACATTCAGAACTACCCATGAATAAGTAGTCATGAATAAGTGGGAGGAAATGAACATGCTGGCTCCCAGCCACCTATCCACCCATGCCTGTTGAGCTAAACAATTCAGGTTGTTGTCCATGCCATATGAATTTGGATTGTTGTGGGAGGAACAACAGAGACGTGTAACCCATGGTTTGTCCTTGGGTTACAAGTCTGTGTTGGTCCTCCCACAACAAGCCACAATTCTGAGTTTGGACATCATGTTAAAAAAAAAAAAAGCCTAGAATAAAGCATCCTTTAGGAGCAGCTGGCCAGCCAGGAACCAGCACACTTGCTTGCTCCAGCTTGTTTATTGTACAACTACCGAGGGTTTAAACAAACTTTGGGTAGCCATGAAATATGAACTGGGTCAGTGACTTCAAAAGGGTCAGAAAACAGTCACACATCTCTGTCACTTTTGTTAGGGTGGCCAGATGCAAAAGAGAGCATCTTTTATAGTTGCATAGAAGAGAACATATTAGTGTGAAATTCCATTTTCCACACAACTATTAAAGATTAGGTTAAAGAGTAGAAGACAGTCCTATCTTTGAAGGGCTGCTAGAGAACTGTTCTCTATTTGCAGGAGTCCTCTATTTGAAGGGCTTCCCAGTCCAATTTCAGTTTAAAGGTAAAGAAGAACTGCTGCTCATCAACAATTAGCACCTGAACAGCAGACTGAACAAGCAGACACACAGGTCTCCTGGTCACAGTCTTCTGTACTATGGTGACCTGCACTGTATGTCTATTGAAATTTTAATAATATTTCTAAATCTGTATAACATCTAAATTAGTATCTGAATACATATGGAAGTCGCTGTCCTCTTTTGTCCTCTATTTTGGTGATGCATTTAATCTTTTATGGCAATTCATAAGCGGCCACACTATTAAAGATGCAGGATCCCTGGCCAATTCTGCATGTGGCCACCCTAATTGCACTGATATATGCTTGGGAAGTAATGAGATGACTCCCTTCCTTCCACTCTACCCAGTTTACAGTTGGGGATGAGAGTAGAGAATACCCCTGAATCCATATTAGGCCTCAGAGGCACTCATCTTGCATGGTGTCACTATAAACGCCCTGGCCCTCCCCGTTCAGGGAGGATCAGAGTTAATGGCAAATATTTTATTTATTTATTATTACATTATATCCCACCTTTTTTCTTTCAAGGAACCAAGGCAATGTACATAATCTTCCTTCTCTCCATTTATCATCACAACAACAACCCTGTGAGGTAGGTTGGGCTGAGAGTCTGACTGGCCCAAAGTCACCCAGTGACCTTCCATGGCTGAGTCAGGAGTAGAACACAGTTCTCCTGACTCCCATTCCAACACTCTAGCCACTACACCACACTGGTTCTCATTTTCGGGAGCTATCAAAGCCAGCCAAAATGTACAGCCTTCATTAAATCTCATTTTAAAATAGTTTATCCTGATTTAATTCCTTCAGAAAAAGAGAAAAGAAACTCTTGAAGAAACAGGGTAAGGTTTTCTTTGCAAGAACAAAGACAAACAATTAGGAATATTTGTGGGGGCTGTTCAGGAAGACATGCCTTTATTCTGTACTGATCATGCCAATATTTACAAAAGCTCATGATGCTTCAGGATGCTCCTGTAATGAGTAAACCCATTGATTTCAATGGAGTTTTGTGTTGGGCCTAATCTACACCAGCCAGTTATCTCGGGGTCAGCTCAAGATCACCCCTATGCATCCAAATGACAGACAGGTGATCCCGGGGTCAACGAGGGATGAGCTCTCAGTTGTTCTGGGATAACTGGGACTAGGTTTTCCCCATTTTTCCCATGGTCCTGGGACAACCCCAAGGTCTGTGGGCGGTGTGGTGCTCACTCCCAGGGTTGACCCTCTTCCCCACGAGCAGCAGGGCTTGCCAAATGGGCACGGAGCCGTGCCCATATGGGTGAGCATTTTCGCCATCCCTGGGATGGCGCTCGGTGGTTTCCAATGCTGAGTTTCCAGGTTTTTTTGGATTTAAACTTCCTTTTGGCACAGGATCGCACCCATGCAGTTGCACAATTGTCTCCTCCTTTAACACACACACACACACACACACCGCCACGCTGGATTGTCCCTCTTCAGTTCCGGAATGACATGCTGGCATTTGGACCCTGTGGGGCGATCCCAGAAGCTGGAAAGCCCGAGATCCTCCCCCACCCACCCCGCCCCCTGTCCTGGAAGGCCTGGAGGTGTAGATAAGGCCTCGGAATGTGCTGGCTGTGAATTGCCATTATAATATAGAAGTTCATTTCCTAGCTCTTTCCCACCAATTCATAAGTAGCAAAGTCATGTGACAATATCACAGAATTCTGTTCTCTGTTTTAAGAAATAAACCAGCTGACAAGGGCTGGAACCATCCTATTATTCAGGCATATTTCTCTTTGAAGTCGAATCTGCCTCCCTTCTTCCCCATCCTCCTTTTAATTTAATTCCTTTCAAGCAAAGTGTTTGTCAGCAAGTAACTATTTGCTTGAACATGACCAAAATTAACTGGAAGTCAGGAGATCTGGGTTCTAATCCCCACTCGGCCATGGAAACCCACTGGGTGACTTTGGGCCAGTCACAGACTTTCAGCCCAACCCACCTCACAGGGTTGTTGTTGTGAGGATAAAGTGGAGAGGAGGAGGATTATGTACGCCACCTTGGGTCCCATGCAGGAAAAAAGGCAGGATATAAATGCAATAATAAAATAAATAACTAAATATTTTATGACCATAAGGCCCCTTAAGTTTATAATGAAATTCTGTACATGCCAACTCAAAAGTAAGTCCCACTGAATTCAATTGAATTATTTCCAGGATACGATTGTAGCCCCTCCCTTTAAAACTAATTGCTTTAAAGTAAGTATAATAATGAGAATGTACTCCAATGCTAGACTAAAGAAGTAACTACACAATGGGAATAAAACCAATTGACCACATTTTTTTTAGTAAAATGCATAGGATGAGCTGCATGACACTCACACACCTATCATATATGTTAGCATGCCCAATTTGATGTGTGTATGTATGTATGTATGTACCATAGAAAGCATGTATCACATCTCTTGCATCTGTGTTCTGTCATATTTCTCCATTTGGAATATGGTCAAGAAGAGAGATTTTACTCATATAGCTCCTTGCATAACAGCTAATTTTTCTTCATCAGTTAATATGGTTTACAAACACCCTGCACAACAGTTCATAGCCAGTGTGACAGTTGAGAAGATGTACTTTTCCCATCATTGGTAGTTCATTGTCAAGTCATTATAACTTTAGGATGCAATCCTATGAACATTTAGGCAGGAAAAAAGTCCTACAATTCCCAGCATGTCCTACCTAGCATGACTGGCTGAAGGGATGCTGGGAGTTATAGGACTTTTTTTTCTTATCTAAACATGCATAGGATTGCACCCTTATTCTATTAAATCTTCCACATGCTGCCTTTTGTAATCTGCTATACTCATCCCTAAAAGTTTTGGGGATACTTCTTCAGGTATCCTATAGCCTCTTCCTATACAAGGAAACATTTATATAAGATGTTGAAAATTGTCTTGAGAAGTTGTTGCCTACCCTTAGCTTAAGCAGAAAGGGCAAGTAAAAGTCTATTTTTTATTTATTAATGAGGAAGGAAAAGGAACAGAACCTCTTGTGCAAGCACTTTAGTCATTGCTGACTCCTAGAGGGACGCCTGCTTTCGCTGACGTTTTCTTGGCAGACTTTGTAGTGGGGTGGTTTGCCATTGCCTTCCCCAGTCATAGTTACCTTTCCCCCAGCTAGCTGGGTACTCATTTTACCAACCTCAGAAGGATGGAAGGCTGAGTCGACCTGAGCCGGCTGCCTGAGAACCAGCTTCCGCTGGAATCGAACTCAGGCCGTGGGGAGAGTTTTGGCTGCAGTAACTGCCGCTTACCACTCTGCGCCACACGAGCCTATTAATGAGGAACATTTATGGAATTAAATCATTTAAGTGTAAAGTCCTTGAACAATACGGCTGTGTAAGCCACAATCCAGAGAGTTGTTTCAGGTGCACACACATAGAAGTATACTGCTATTTTTGTTCAATCTTATACTAGATCACTTTCAAGCTCTCTTGAGTTTCAAAATCAGTTGGACATCCAGTGTGGGGAGCTACTGTTCATAAAACACAGATCCAAAGATGCTCCCCTCCCCAGCATGGGTGATAGTCACACGGTTCTTTGGAGTGCAGCCAAGAACAGAATGTCACCTGCTGTGCTCTAGAGGTTCTTTAATATGAGCTCTGAGCTGTTAATAGTCACATTCTGAAAATTTAAAGGCCTCGATTCAATGAATATGTTAATGCACAAACATCAGTCGCCTCTGACTTTTTGTACATACTTCTGCAACTAAAAAATAAAACATTTACTACTGAATCCTGCACAAAGTCACCACAGAACACAAGGCAAATAGGTTTATTATATAGCATATTACAAGGGCTTGCTTGATAGTTGTCACTGGGATAAATTCCACATCTTTCTATGCTTATGAAGAAACCTTCAAAGAGCACAGCAAAATAGGATTCCTTTTGGGTTGGATCCAAAGTTAATTTAAAATGGAAAGATTCCAGTTGACATCAAAGAACTTCAGACAGAGCCCTTCCTGAGGCTATGAAAGATGATAGACAGGTCCCAAATAACCAATTATATATACCCTGTCCTATAGACAAAGGATAATAGGGGAACTAGTTCTGCATATTTCCCATTCTAGTCTCTCAGCATGCCAATTTCTCAGCCTGAGGAGAGGCACATACAAACCTGCTCAGGGCAAAACCCTAAAGTGATGTGAAATGCAGCATCTTTGTGCGTAAAATGCAGGTTTTAAAAATGCAAGTAGCATAAGCTGAGAAAATGCAGTAGACCTGAAATAGAATTTGTCCCTTTTCTCCCCTGGGCTAAACCAGACTAGGGGCTCATCTACACGAAGCAGGATATTCCACTATGAAAGCAGTATGAAAGTGATATATAAAAGGCAGGAGCCACACTACTGCTTTATAGCAGTATTGAAGTGCACTGTTGGGCCCATGACACATACCATATACTGCTTTCATACCACTTTCATAGTGTTATATCCTGCTTGGTGTAGAAGTGTCATGGGCCCCAACAGTTGTCAGTGCACTTCAGTACCACTATAAAGCTTTAGTGTAGATCCTGCAGTGCAGTTCAACATTGCTATAAAGCGTTAGCGTGGCTTCTACCTTTTATATGTCACTTTCATACTGCTTTCATAGTGGAATATCCTGCTTGGTGTAGATGAGTCCTTCATGCTCTGTCTCCTTCCAGAAATGAGTGTTTAGACTGCATCTATTGAATGGCTGAAGTACAACATTCTATAATGTCATTCTCACACAAAATTTTAGTCTCCGAAGTGTGCAATACATCACTCAGGATCTCTATGCCTTTTCTAGTTGTTGGTTTTTGGAATTCACCATTCTTGATTCTCTTTAGCACTTTGAAGATTTTGCAATATCCCAGATAAGCTTCAGTGTTGGCAGGCCAATGGATTTGGGCATTAAGCATCCATTTGATAGTGAATCTCTAAGGATCAATATACTGGATGATGTAGAGAAAGAAGTATAATTCTTGGACAATTTTTTTTAAATGAAGCTGTTTCAGTGCAACAATCCACAGCAGACTGGCCAATAAAGTTGAGTGACTGTGCAGCACATTGTTATGTAATTAACCAGTGTTGCATTCTTTTTATCTTTGCCTGCATCCCTGAATATGTACCACTCGTATAGCTTTGGCCATAACAAAAACTGATGTCTAGCCCATTTGTTGGTGGGGTGGGGGGGAGAGACAGGTACGAGGCAAACTCTTCCCCTTTGTAGCTAGTGATGTTTATGAAGGTCATGAAGCATTCAGTTGATTCATTGTGTAGCGCGTAATACAAAATGACAGTCAGCTGATCTACATGTGACACATCTGCCATAGAGTTGACAAGCAGTGCAATATATTTTGCACCCTTGATTTCATCAACAACTTCTTTGCCAGCAGTGTAATGAATTGAATGGAAATAGTCCTTGATAGCTATTAAGCAAGGCCTTTACAACAATTTGCATGCTCATTGATCTGCTGAGGACTAAGGAGGTTGAACTTAAGCATTCTGTATGTTTAATATTAACATTTCTCTTTAGGGTTTGTAGTATGTAATGCCCAGCCATGATGCCCAAGTGAACATCTTCATAACCGCAAAGCCCTGATTATTAGATGTCACCAACTTTAACATATATCCTGACCAATGAGGGGAGTCAAGTTGTCTGACAAAATACATTGCTAGTTCATGAACCACTGTTTTTCATTTACAGTATTAATACACACCTATCAATACAGGAATGTGAGAATAGTAAGCATAATAATATAGCAGTTTAGATTGTAAGCCATATGGCAGATTGTCTTGTTTTGTTTTATTCTGTACAGCGCCATGAATACTGATGGCACTTTATAAATAAATATTATCATTATTATTATTAATAATAATAATGAGCTGGAATTAAACAGATGTGGAAATTCTACTGAATTACTTTTTTTCCTTTCCCAAAATGGAGGTTGGGTCAGGATAAGGAGCTCCCCTTTCCCCTAACCAACAATTGCTGGATTGTTTCCAAGGTTTTTTCCCCCCTAAAAGGTTGAATATCAAAAGAAAACCCAGAAGTTAAGTCATTTAGAGAACAAGCAGTGCCAAATGAAACATAAGATCTTTGTTCAAAATAGATAAGTATGCTGCATCATCAACAGTATTGTAAGATGATTGGTTATATTTCTGCTAATATCCCTCTTTTTAGTAAGGTCCTTGAGAAGGTGGTAGATGGCCAACTATCATATCTAGCCCTGATCCCCAAGGGTTGGAAGAAGGTGTTTGAAGAGATCAATCAGAATCAGACTCTGAAGTAGAGGAGTCAGTGCCAGAAACATGCCAGCCTATACCAGTGGGAGAGAAAGCTCTCGTGGGCTCTTCACCAGCTGGAAGCAAACCCTCCTCAAGGGCAAACTATACACAGTCACTGAGAAGCCAATATTCTTCTGAGGGGGAGAGCACAGAGAAGTTAGCTGATCCTAGAGTATACCGCAGACTAAAATGGGTGGAGCTAAAGGAAAGCTAGAGAAAGTCAGCCCAGATGGCATCCCATCAGAAGCTGCATCACAACTAGTCTCTCTGAAGTTAACACATTTTGGGAAAGGGCTTTTCATTCTTCTTGAAAAGACAATTGTCTCGCTTAGTTTGCATAGTTTTGCCTAGGGGAAAGTTCCTAGAGATTAGACTCTCTTCAGGTGAGAAGATGTGTTTATTGCTTGAATAAAGCTTTGTAGATTACTTAGCAAGCCTCGTTATTGTCTCCCAAGAAGGTGGGAGGTTTTTGAGAAATACAACACCAGCTCCAGGAGCACTTGGAGGAAGTGGATTATCTTGACCTATTTCAATCTGGCTTCAGGCCCAGATTTGAAACTGAAGTGGCTTGAGTTGCCCTGATGGATTATCTTTCCCAGGAGGAAAACAGGGGAGTGCATTCCTGTTGATTTTTTTGGACCCCTTGGCAGCTTTTGTTGCCATCAAAAATGGTATCCAGCTAGATCGACTCTATGGACTGGGTGTTGGGAACATGGTAAAAAAAAACAAAAATCTGGTTTCACTCATACCTGCAGGATCATTTCCAGAAAGTGGTATTGGGGGACTTCTGTTTGACCCCCATGGCAATTATGCTATGGTGTTCCACAAAGTTCTATTCCATCCCCTGTGGTTTTTAATATCTAGAAGAAGCTGCTGGGAAAGGTCATCAGGGGATTTGGGGTGAGGTATCAGCAGTATGCTGATGACATCAAGCTCTTTTTCTCCTTTTTATCAGAGTCAGGTGAGGTCATACAAGTGCTGAATTGGTGCCTGGAGTTATGCAGAGGTGTGGAACCTCAGGCCCTGGGACGAAACCTGGCTCTTTGAGATCTCAACCTGGCCTTCTGGGTTCCCCCAGAAAGCCACGCCCCCTTTCCACACAACCACTGATCATTTGGTGGTTTTCCAGCTGCAGTGCAGTTCCACCATCCCCATTCTAAAAGGTTGAAATGCCTCTTCTAAGGCCTAGTTACTGGCAGTAAAAGTTTGAAGCTAAAATATACTGGGATTTTTGGGTTTGGAGCCCTATTCACCACTGGAATGGAGCTCCTGAGAACTTCTCTGAAAAGGAATTTGGCATGTGGGCTGAAAAATGTTCTTTACCCCTGCAGTAATGGTTTAGAGGATGACCAATAAACATAGACTCATTCCTGACAAGACAGAGGTCCTGTAGGTAGTAGTTCTTTGCTCCAGGAATTGAGTAGATGGCCTGTTCTGGATGGGGCTGCACTCATCCTGAAACAGCATGTGCACAGCTTGGGGGGGTAGTCCTTGATCCAGCTTGTCACTGGAAGCCCAGGGAACCTCAAGGGCACAGAGGGCATGTCTACACCATAAAGTGTAAAGGAAGGGAGGTGGGACTTACCTGCTTCCGGGGTCATCCCAGGGTGTCTACATGCGGCACACGACATCCTGGGAGGAAGAGGATGTCGCGACTACCAGTTTTTTAATCAAAAAAGAACGCAGGAGCTCTCCATCACAAATGTTAGTTTTTTAAAAAAAAAAAAGGAACTTCCCACTCACCACCACCCCCAATGGGCACGGAGCTCCTGAGGAGCTCCGCACCCCATGCCCCATTTCCTGCTCCTCTCAGTTACTTGCGAGAAGCCAGGATGAAACTGGGACAGCCAGCCATATGTCCCGCAGTCTCGGGATCATCCTGAGACCACGGGAATTGTTGGGATTAAAGGGTAGGGCGATATCCCACAGAAAGGGAGGGCTCATCCCTCCCTGCTCCTGGGATCCCCTGTGCGTCATGTGGATGCACAGGGACGATCCTGGGATGATCCCCGGGATATCATCCTGTCTAGACATGCCAAGAGTGATTTTGCCCAACTGCAGCTGGTGCACCAGCTACAGTAGTTACTGGATCCAACTAGTTTACTGCTTGCTCTGTAAACTCTTACGTGGATTATTATAATATGCTTTACATGGGACTGCCCTTGAAGATGTACCATTGATTGTAGTGGGTGAAAAATGTGGCTGCCAGGTTACTGCCAGAGACAGCTATCAGGAATCCTGATAGCAGATTCTGAAAGAGCTGCATTGTTGTTTATCTGTTTCTAAGCTGAATTCAAAGTGCTGGTGTTTACCTACAAAGCCTTAAATGACTTGGGATGCATCTCCCTGCACCAACCTGCAGATCTTAGATCTACTGCAGAGGCATGTCTCATTACCCTGCCACTGGGGGGCTTCTCTGTGGTAGTGCCCTGACTTTGCAATGTGGTCCTACAAGAGGTATGCTGGCATCAACTTTGCTAATATTTTAGTAGCCATTTGATATTTAGAGTTTTATCACACCTGCTTCCCTCGTATTATCCCCGTAGCACTTAGCTTTTGCGGTTGTTGTTGTTTTTGCTACCGGGCGACAGCGATCCTTTGCATACCAGGAAGTGAGTTTAAGGGGGGAAATGTAATTCAATTCAAATTTGATATGCTTAAAGCTCTCCCTAATATCTATTAATGTGCCAGTTTTGGTGTCTTTATCTTAAAAGCTTACGCAGACGTAAGCATTTGTTTAAAATACTGCCCCTGCGCCCCAGCCGCGGCTCAGAAGATATGCTCAGAAAGTAGGGGCTAAATATGGTGAATCTTTTGGCTTTGAAGCACAATTAAAGCAGGATGCATGGGAGTACTTCACAATCAAAGCAGATTATAAGGTGGAAAACTTCTGAGTCCTTTGCATTAGGGGTGTGCACGGACCCCCCGATCCGCTTCTCTTCCAGATCTGCAATTTGCAGATCAGGCCGCTTTGCTCCGCCCCGCCCCGCTCCACCTATAGTCCACTCTGCTCCGCTGCAGAGCTCCAGATCCGGATAGGTGCTCCGCTTTCCCCCCCATAGGCTTGCATTGAAATCCAAAAAAGTCTACAACTTTTTTTTTTGTTAAAGTTAGAAACCTCAAGTTTGGCACCATGACACCTCATGGACGTATACACAGGCATGCCAAGCCTCAAGCAAATCCAAGCCTCCCCTGATTTTTGGGGAATTTTTGAAAATCGGACACCCCATTTTCAAACATGGGATTTGCTCTGACATTTTGACAGATAAATTTTTTTGAAGTGGGCACCCTCACAGATGCCATCTAGATCCACATTTATGGCAAGTTTCAAGCAAATCCCATCATCCCCTGATTTTTGGCGGGGCTTTAACCTCTAACACAGCACCCATAACCCCAATTCACACCCCTTTTGATATCTCCGTCAATTTTCATGTTAGAAACCTCAAACTTGGCACCATGATAGCTTATCCATGTATACACATGCTTGCCAAGCCTCAAGCAAATCCAAGCCTTCCCTGATTTTTGGGGAATTTTTGAAAATTGGACACCCCATTTTCAAACATGGGATTTGCTCTGACATTTTGACAGATAAATTTTTTTGAAGTGGGCACCCTCACAGATGCCATCTAAATCTACAATCATGGCAAGTTTCAAGCAAATCCCATCATCCCCTGATTTTTGGCAGGGCTTTAACCTTTTAACTCATCCCAAATCAAGTCCCATGCTAGAACTACGTCAATTTTCATGTTAGAAACCTCAAGTTTGGCACCATGACACCTCATGGACGTATACACACGCATGCCAAGACTCAAGCCAATCCAAGCCTCCCCTGATTTTTGGGGAATTTTTGAAAACCGGACACCCCTGTATCTCAGGGATTTAAAGCTGCAGACAGCTCAATGGGGCCATTTCAAAGGAAATCCCAACATGCCATGAATTGAGGAGTAGATAAACCTATATGAATCTTCTTCCACACTTGAAAAATTGATTTGGAACATCAAAAAGTCTAAGTGAGCGCAGGAAGGACTTATCCCCTGAGTCAAAGCAAGACACACACAAACCATCCCTGCGAGGCGGGCAGGGGAGGAGGGAGGGAAGGCAGGCAGGCAGCAGACATTTCTGGGGGCACAAGGAAGTGAGCCAAGGATAGTTTCAAAGCCAGTAATGCAAACCATCCCTGTGAGGTGGGAGCAGCACAGAGAAATGCCTTTTCTTTTGCATCCCATAACTAACTAGGAGGCTAGGAGGATAAGAGTAAAGCTTTGTGATCCTTGCTTCAGAGTTGATTGACTGCACTGTGATCACAGCCATTATTAAACAACAACAACAACAATAGGAACATTAATAATAGCAGTACTAATTAATATTAATGGCAATAACAACAACAACAACAACAACAAGGAGTTGAAAAGCACCAGTGCTGCTGAATGAAGAACAAGAAGAATTTTTTTTAAAAGGCTATGTCTGTCTTTTACCAGTAAGAGGAAAGTGGACGTGCCCAGGGGGAGGGGGATATGCCAATTGTTGACTGGCCCTAAGTAAGTACCAGTCTTAAGAAGCGACCTGCAACTTCAACTCATGATAGGCATTAGTAGTCTCAAGGGCAGGACACAGTGTGTGTGCACTGGGCACGTCCACATGCCCTAGGGGATCTCATCCCCTTGCACCACATCTATTCAGTTGTTCACCAAGGTTAGGGTGGGTAGCAGTGCTGTGTTTCCTATCTGTTATTTATTTGCTTAGTGTATGATTTCAGGTGTGTTTGTGCATTTGGTGGGGCTACTGTTTTAAAAAAACACTGGGAAAAGTCCGTTCACAGACTAAGAAAGAAAAGTTTCCCAGTATCCCAAGTTACTAGTATCCCGTTTTGCCTATCCCCTCCTCCAACTTTGGGATCATGTGATCATGACTGGGAGTTGACTCTGCCTCTCAGCACTTCAAAAAGGTACCTCTCCCACTTTTTTTACCCAATTTTTTAAAAAAAAATTCAAGCAAACTGCACCACGCAGAGTGCTGAGAGTAGGCTCAAAATGACCCCCAGCCACGACTCTCTAAGCACAAGAAATTTCAGAAAGATAGCTTAAAAAACAACACAGTTATCCCCTATTCTTTTCCGCAATGCAATCCTATGGGGAAATGATCCAAAATGGCGGGCGGAGCGCTCCGCAAAAAGAGAAGTGCTTCTCCTATGGCCACTTCTCTTTGCCATGCTTCTAAGGGTCCGCAGTCCGCTTCTACTCCGCCTCTGGGCAAGGCGGAGCAGGCCAATTCTCTTCTGATTCTCTGATTCTAATCGGAGTGGAGCACACCCCTACTTCGCATGCAATTTGCAGTGGTTTGTATAACGCTGGTGTGATAAAGGCTTTAGTAACATGGCATAGTGAATGGCCTAAGACCCATTTGTTTACCTGGGCATTCATGAGCAGTTAACTGCCACTGCAATGAGTAGAAGTGGATCTATGACTGATTTGTTTTCTGTGGTGATTATGTATTGGTTTAATTACAACAGGGGTGTAGAACCTCTTTCAGCTCGAGTGCTGAATTCCATTTCAGAGAATCTCTTGGGGCCACATTCCAGGGATGGGGGCAAAATCCCCCAAATACCAACATATTTTAGCTTAAAGCTCTTACTGCCAGTAGCCAAGTCAAAGGAGAGGCATTTCAGCCTTTGAGAGGGGGGGGGGAATGCACAAAATACAGGAAACTGGATTTTGTATATTGGGAAAAGGAGTGAGTCCAGGGAAAGGGGGCACAGCTTTCTGAGAAACCTTGGAGGGTTGGATTAGGACCTCAGGAGGACTGGATATGGCATTTATTTATTTATTTATTATTTATTTATTTATTACATTTTTATACCGCCCAATAGCCGAAGCTCTCTGGGCGGTTCACAAAAATTAAAACCACAGTAAAACACCCAACAGTTTAAAACACAATTACGAAATACAGTATAAAAAGCGCAACCAGGATAAAACCACACAGCAAAGTTGATATAGGATTAAAATACAGAGTTAAAACAGTAAAATTTAAATTTAAGTTAAAATTAAGTGTTAAAATACTGAGTGAATAAAAAGGTCTTCAGCTGGCGACGAAAGCAGTACAGTGTAGGCGCCAAGCGGACCTCTCTGGGGAGCTCGTTCCACAACCGGGGTGCCACAGCGGAGAAAGCCCTCCTCCTAGTAGCCACCTGCCTCACTTCCTTTGGCAGGGGCTCACGGAGAAGGCCCCCTGTAGATGATCTTAAGGTCCGGGTAGGTACATATGGGAGGAGGCGTTCCTTCAGATAACCTGGCCCCAAACCGTTTAGGGCTTTAAATGTCAATACCAGCACTTTGAATTGGGCCCGGACCTGGACTGGCAGCCAATGAAGTTGTAAAAGGACTGGCGTAATGTGATCTCGCCGGCCAGTCCCTGTTAATAACCTTGCTGCCCTGTTTTGCACCAGTTGAAGTTTCCGGACCGTTTTCAAAGGCAGCCCCACGTATAACGCATTGCAGTAATCCAAACGAGAGGTTATCAGAGCATGGATAACTGTAGCTAAGCTATCTCTGTCCAGATAAGGGCGCAGCTGGTATATCAGCCTGAGCTGATAAAAGGTGCTCTTTGCCACTGAGTTCACCTGTGCCTCAAGTGACAGTTCTGGATCGAAGAGCACCCCCAAACTACGGACCCGATCCTTTAGGGGGAGTGCAACCCCGTCCAGGACAGGGCAAACATCACCTCGCCGGACAGAAGAACCACCCGCTAACAGTACCTCCGTCTTGTCTGGATTGAGTTTCAGTTTATTAGCCCTCATCCAGTCCATTACCATGCCCAGGCACTGGTTCAGAACAGCCACTGCCTCACCTGGGTTTGATGAAAAGGAAAGGTAGAGCTGGGTATCATCCGCATATTGATGACACCTCAGTCCACATCTCCGGATAACCTCCCCCAGCGGCTTCATGTATATGTTAAACAGCATAGGGGATAAGATAGAGCCCTGTGGAACCCCATGGCTTAGGTGCCACGGCACAGAGCAATAATCCCCCAGCACCACCTTCTGGAATCGGCCATCCAAGTAGGAGCGGAACCACTGCAACGCAGTACCTCCAACTCCCAGCTCAGACAACCTATCCAGAAGGATACCATGGTCGATGGTATCGAAGGCCGCTGAGAGGTCCAGGAGAACCAACAGGGTCGCACTCCCCCTGTCTCTCTCCTGACAGAGGTCATCCCACAGGGCGACCAAGGCAGTTTCTGTTCCAAAACCAGGCCTGAAGCCCGATTGAAATGGATCTAGATAATCCGTTTCATTCAAGAGTGCCTGGAGTTGTCCTGCAACCACCCGCTCAAGCACCTTGCCCAGGAAAGGGATATTAGCCACCGGCCTGTAGTTGTTAACATCTTCCGGGTCCAGATTAGGCTTCTTCAGGAGTGGTCTAATTACCGCCTCTTTTAAAGAGGCCGGCACCACTCCCTCTCTCAAGGAGGCATTTACAACCTCCTGGACCCAGCCGGCGATCCCCTCCTTATTTGATGTAATGAGCCACGAGGGGCAAGGGTCAAGCACACAGGTGGTCGACCGGACTTGGCCAAGCACCTTGTCCACATCCTCGGGCCTCACTAACTGAAACTCATCCAATAAAACTGAACCGGACGGCGCTCTGAACACCTCTACTAGTGGAGCTGCATTAAGTGTGGTGTCCAATTCATGACGAATCTGAGCGACTTTATCTTCAAAGTGCCGTGCAAATTTGTCACAGCGTGCTACCGAGGGTTCCACCATCTCTCGCCCTAGCCCAGAGTGTAACAGGCCGCGAACCACCCGGAAAAGCTCCGCCGGACGACACTGAGAAGACGCAATGCTGGTGGAAAAGAACTGCCTCTTTGCCACCCTCACCGCCACAGAGTAGGCTCGATAGTGAGCTCTAACCCGTGTTCGATCAGACCCAGCACGAGTCTTCCTCCACCTGCGTTCTAGCCGTCTCCCCTCTTGCTTCATTGCCCTCAGCTCAGGTGTATACCAAGGAGCTGACCGGGCTCTGCTCAGAGGGAGAGGACGCTTGGGCGCGATCGTGTCAACCGCCCGAGTCATCTCTGCATTCCACAGAGCGACCTGGGCTTCGACAGGAGCACCGGCCATATCAGCAGGAAAATCCCCCAGAGCCCTCTGGAATCCATCGGAGTCCATTAGCCTCCGGGGGCGGACCATTTTAATAGGCCCCCCACCCTTGCAGAGGGGAAAGGCCGCCGAGAGTCTAAACCTCAGTAGGAAGTGATCTGACCATGACAAGGGGGTAGATGTTAGTTCCCCCACTTCCAGATCACCATCCTCCTGCCCAGTCGAGAAAACCAGATCAAGCGTGTGTCCCTTTGCGTGTGTTGGGCCGATGACATGTTGAGACAGCCCCATGGTTGTCATGGCAGCCATGAAGTCCTGAGCCGCTCCAGAGACAGCAGCCTCGGCATGGAAGTTGAGATCCCCCAGAACCACCATCCTGGGGGTTCTCAACACCAGGTCCGAGACAACCTCCGTCAGCTCAGGCAGGGAGACTGTGGGGCAGCGGGGTGGACGGTACACCAGCAGAATCCCTAATCTGTCTCGAGTACCCAACACACAGTACAGACACTCAAGATCAGCACTCGACTGAACAGGAAGCCTAGAGAGGGAGATTGTATTCCTATAGACCACGGCAGCCCCCCCTCCCCGGCCCTCGAGTCTGTGCTGGTGCTGCACCGAGTACCCAGGAGGG
Source organism: Elgaria multicarinata webbii (assembly GCF_023053635.1). NCBI lineage: Eukaryota > Metazoa > Chordata > Lepidosauria > Squamata > Anguidae > Elgaria > Elgaria multicarinata. The sequence goes on along the minus strand of NC_086179.1, from coordinate 66,728,107 downwards.
CAGAGCTGGGTGAGAGCAACCCCTCCCAGTTCCCCCACCCAGGTCTCAGTGATGCATACCAGGTCAGCCCCCTCATCCACAATCAGATCATGGATGAGAGAGATTTTGTTTTGGACTGACCTGGCATTCAGCAGCAGCACCACCAGACCCGAGAGCAAGCTGATAAGGCCGCCAGGAACCATCTGGTTGGGGGAAGGACTAGAAGAGGGGATAGCTGTAAGGAATCTGTCCCCTCTTCTCCTCATCTGGCCTGTTCCTCCCCCAGCACCATACCTCCCCCTACCCGTGACCACAGTTATGCAGGCACCCCCATATTCCCCAGAGCTCCCCAGGCACATATTAAAAATTATTTAAAAATTGATTAAAAGTTTTTTAAAAAATTGCTGTTGGTTGCTGGTCGGCTGGTGTTCTTCAAAACAGGGTTCTTCAAAACAGGGTGGCTCCTCTGTGCGACGCGTCGCCGAGGCGCGCGCCGAGGCACTGCCTCTGGCCGGCTGGAGCTTTACCTGGAAGCAAGGCGGGGCACTAGTCAGCAGATGTTCAGCAGCTGGGGGAAAGAGACTGCAGAGCCCAGGCTCCTGCAGCCCCAAGGTCTTCTCTCCCCACTGCAAGCAGCAAGCACACCCCACCTTCCCCTGGCCGGCTGGAGCTTTACCTGGAAGCAAGGCGGGGCACTAGTCAGCAGATGTTCAGCAGCTGGGGGAAAGAGACTGCAGAGCCCAGGCTCCTGCAGCCCCAAGGTCTTCTCTCCCCACTGCAAGCAGCAAGCACACCCCACCTTCCCCTGGCCGGCTGGAGCTTTACTTTATTTATTTATTTATTTATTTATTTATTTATTTATTTATTTACAATCTTTATATACTGCTCCCCATTCAGAATTTCAGAGCAGTGGACAAAATAGAATAGAATAAAAACGCATTAAAAGTACATTTTTAAAAGAAACAAAATGCAAAATAAACTGCAGCTGGTCATTAAGGGAAGGCTTCCTGGAACAACAACGTTTTCAGGAGGTGCCAGAAGGAATACAAAATTGGCACCTGCCTGACCTCCAGTAGCAGAGAATTCCATAGGAGGGGGGCCACCACACTGAAGACTCTTCCCTTGGTGGACTCCAATTGGACGATAGGTCTATGTAGAACCACCAGGAGCATGCCCTCGGATGACCTCAATGACCGGGCAGGTTGATAGTATCCTGGTCCCAAGTTGTTTAGGGCTAAAAACCTCTTGAACCTGAGGTTCTTAACCAACATTAACATTTCTTATATTTTAACGTTGTTGTTTTTAATATTGTTGTTACCTGCCCTGGAAATTCTAAAATGAGTGGGACAGAAATAGAACTACATAAATACATAACAGTGGGAGAAACCTCTGCTATTGTCACACACGTGGATTGATAAGTGGATGTAAGGTGCATTCATGCGTTATAAAACTAGTTCCGGATTGGCTCTGTAGAGGGACAACCTGACCCAGTGCCAATTTTCTGATGTGTGCATTCAGTATATATGGAGTGAGATCCTGATTGGCTGCCAGACAGGTAGTTTATATTCCATAGTTTGGCAGGGTCAGCTGAGGCACCTGCTCACCATTTGAATGACATCTGTTTTTATAGAATCCACACCCAGTTCAAACTCTGCCTGTGGCCACTTTCTTGCTTAGAGTCAACCCAAGGTTAGTTTTCATGGTGTGAGATATAGAGAAGTATGGTAAATCTCAAGGGGGCAATTTCAGAGCCAACACAATCAATTTTACTAATGATGACAATGGACTTATATCTGCCTAAATTTGCAGTTTTCTCCTTTAGGGTGAAAACTTGTTCAACACACGGACAAAACTCAAAGGTTATTTTGTAACCTTTTTTTATCTCAGGATTTAGTTAATAGTCTTTTGCTGCAAACCAGCTCCTCCATTTATTTCAATGGTAGAAAGCATATCTATGGATGCAAAGTCTGCATAGATATGGTCCCACAACTGAAGTGGGTGAGGGAGCCCCATAATCCCATTTGTTATTCATTGAATCAGTACACTGTATTGCACAAAATAAATTCTTTTGTCTCATCTATTCTCACAACTATTCAAGCAGCTCATCATTTTGTACACAGGGAACTGAGTTCCTGGGCTCATCTACACCAAGCAGGATATTCCACTATGAAAGTGGTATATGAAAGGCATGAGCCACACTACTGCTTTATAGCGGTATTGAAGTGCACTGACAACTGTTGGGGCCCATTGACACATACCATATACCACTTTCATACCGCTGTATCCTGCTTGGTGTGGCTCCCGCCTTTTATAGACCGCTTTCATACCGCTTTCATAGTGCAATATCCTGCTTGGTGTAGATGAGCCCCTAGAAAGAGTAACCTACCTAAGATGACGGTGTGTCTATAGCCAAAGCATATTCACAGATCTGTCAAACCCCACATCCCTTAAGAATTGTGTAATGTAGCCCTGGTCCCTTGTTGTTTTGATACTGAGGGGAATGAATTGCAAATGTTTTTGAGGAACTTTCAATCCTCTTTGAGGGCCAAAGTAAAGGGAGGAGGTGCTGAAAGCCTGAGAATCTTGCTCTGGCCAGCTCATAAGGTTTATGTTTCTAAAGGCAGTTTTATTTAACTTCTTCTTTCTCATATTGTCATTTAATAATCCTAGAACAATAACATTATTGAGGCTGGGAGGGCAAAAATCCAAGACTGATAACTCTTGTGACTTAATAAAAGGCACATGCAGGCTGTCCCACACAGTTAAACAACAAAGAATATCTAGCGGTTAGAAATGGTTTTTAATTATTTGCAGACTGCTTGAAAAGATCTTAAAGAATAGAATTTCTCCTGAGGTGAATATATAGATTGGCATCTCTGCACTTAGGGAGACTGTAAACAGCAATATAATATTAATGCCATTGTATAAATTCACAGTGTTGTGTGGATACATACTTAAACCTGCTTGCTTTCCTAGGTTAGTTGTATTACAGGATATGATGCCACAGGAGGACTTGTCACTGAACAAATTGCTATTTGAAAGGGTAATTCTTCTGCCCATAGAATCAACACAGCCCACTTTTCACTGAGCAGACTCAGCAGCTGAGTATAACAGTGCTCTGAAATGGTAGAATCCGAGACATCAGGGAGGCTAAAATGGCAATGAATTCAACACCTTGTCTCTAATCAGGATAAACAACCACTAAGCAATTTGGACCACAGTGGACCCCAAAGCAAAGAGCAAGGTCACTGCAACAAGAAGCCTACAGAACAAGCACTACCAATGTTTTCAAGTAAGCAAGATAAGCTACCTATGATAGGAGTGAACTTGACCTGGCAGAAATATATTTCCTCCTTTGGCTACACCATGAATCAGGGAGAAGCTACACGCTTTAGGTAGCAGTTTGAAGGGGGATAGATAATGCAGGAAGAGGTGCCATTAAATGGTGCAGCTGAAGTATTGCAGGGTGGGTGGGGAGCGTTGCTTTGCTTCAGGCAGCCAAATATCATGGGTTTGTACTGCCTCTCAAGCAGGTCCATTTATATTTTCTTTCTACAGCCTCATGTGCATGCAATGTTTGGGTGTGTTCCTGCCTTATGTGCAACTTGAAACAGAACTCCCAGCATATGGACACACTTATCTTGGTCAGACAAGCAGTGGCAGTATTTCCAAGGAAACCCAGAAGTATTTTTTCTGCCCTCATGATTACTTGGGGGACCCCTGACTTGTAAACATGAGAATCAACAGGATGTTTCTTCAGATGTTTGACCATTACACAATTACATGTGGCTGCCTCCTGTGGCACTTTTGTAAAAATGCATATATATATATATATATATATATATATATATATATGAGAGATAGGGCAGGAGATGGTAAATAGCACACACATTTTCTGTTATATACTACCCCTGGTAATTCGTTCTATGTAGTACTTAGTGGCTGTGAGGGAAGACATGAAGGATGGGAGGGCATGTCTTTGATTTTCTGCAAGAGGCCCACCTCTGCATAAATCCACAAGCAGTTTATCCTGGCCCATAAATGAGATGTAAGTATTACAGACTTTTTCATAGAATCATAGAATAGCAGAGTTGGAAGGGGCCTACAAGGCCATCTAATCCAATCCCCTGCTCAATGCAGGAATCCACCCTAAAGCATCCCTGACAGATGGTTGTCCAGCTGCCTCTTGAATGCCTCTAGTGTGGGAGAGCCCACAACCTCCCTAGGTAACTGATTCCACCGTCGCACTGCTCTAACAGTCAGGAAGTTTTTCCTGATGTCCAGCTGGAATCTGTCTTCCTTTAACTTGAGCCCGTTATTCCGTGTCCTGCACTCTGGGAGGATCGAGAAGAGATCCTGGCCCTCCTCTGTGTGACAACCTTTCAAGTATTTGAAGACTGCTATCATGTCTCCCCTCAATCTTCTCTTCTCCTTGCTAAACATGCCCAGTTCTTTCAGTCTCTCTTCATAGGGCTTTGTTTCTTAGGGTGACCAACTGTCAGGATTTCCCCGGATTTGTCCTGGTTTTTGTTCTTTCCATGGTGTCAGGGGGGATTTTCTATAATTTTCAATAATGTCCTGGAATGACACACCTTCCCCTTTAAGGCTGCCATTAGCATAGCAGGAGGGAGTGACATGCTTTCTTGAGGCACATCATTCCCCCACCCCGAGCTCCAATTGAGGTCTTAAAGGGGAAAGTGGGTCATTCATGGACATTATAGAAAAGGCCCCAATTGGAGTGGATGGTGGTGGTGCAGAATGAAATCCTTTCCCCTCCTCCACTCCAATCGGGTTCTTTTAGGTGGCGGGGGAATAACATACTTTCTGCAGGACTCAGAAAGCTGCTTCCCCACACACACACTAGGTGTCCTCTTTTTTGGTTTCCCAAATATGGTCACCCTATTGTTTCTAGACCCCTGATCATCCTGGTTGCCCTCCTCTGAACACGCTCCAGCTTGTCTGCATCCTTCTTGAATTGTGGAGCCCAGAACTGGACACAATACTCTAGATGAGGCCTAACCAGGGTCGAATAGAGAGGAACCAGTACCTCATGTGATTTGGAAGCTATACTTCTATTAATGCAGCCCAAAATAGCATTTGCCTTTCTTGCAGCCATATCGCACTGTAGGCTCATATTCAGCTTGCGATCTACAACAATTCCAAGATCTTTCTCGTTTGTAGTATTGCTGAGCCAAGTGTCCCCCATCTTGTAACTGTGCATTTGGTTTCTATTCCCTAAATGTAGAACTTGGCATTTATCCCTATTAAATTTCATTCTGTTGTTTTCAGCCCAGCACTCCAGCCTATCAAGATCACTTTGAAGTTTGTTTCTGTCTTCCAGGGTATTAGCTATCCCACCCAATTTTGTGTCATCTGCAAATTTGATCAGCGTTCCCTGCACCTCCTCATCCAAATCATTAATAAAAATGTTGAAGAGCACTGGGCCCAGGACTGAGCCCTGCGGCACCCCACTCGTTGCCTCTCCCCAGTTTGAGAAGGTTCCATTGATAAGTACTCTTTGAGTCCGATTCTGTAGCCAACTGTGAATCCACCTAATAGTTGTTCCATCTAGCCCACTTTTAGCTAGTTTGTTAATCAGAATGTCATGTAGTACTTTGTTAAAAGCTTTGCTGAAGTCAAGATATATGACGTCCACAGCATTCCCACAGTCCACAAGGGAGGTTATCCTATCAAAAAATGAGATCAAATTAGTCTGACAGGATTTGTTCCTGACAAATCCATGTTGGCTTCTAGTAATCACTACATTGATTTCAAGGTGTTTACAGATTGACTTCTTTATAATCTGCTCCAAAATTTTTCCAGGGATGGATGTCAGACTGACTGGTCTGTAGTTCCCAGGTTCCTCCTTTTTGCCCTTTTTGAAGATAGGGACAACGTTAGCCCTCCTCCAGTCGTCCGGCACCTCACCCGTCTTCCATGATTTTGCAAAGATAATAGACAAAGGTTCTGAGAGTTCTTCTGCTAGCTCCTTGGATGCAGTTCATCGGGCCCTGGAGATTTAAACTCATTCAAGGAAATTAGGTGTTCTTTGACCATTTGTTTATCAATCTCAAACTGCAATCCTGCCCCCTCAACTTCTGCTTCACTTTTTCCAGGGGGGTCATAGACCCGCTTTTGGGAGAAGACCGAGGCAAAGTAGGAATTGAGCACTTCAGCCTTTTCTTTGTCGTCTGTTATCAATTTGCCATCCTCATTAAGCAGTTGAACCACCATTTCTTTCCTCTGTCTTTTACTACTCACATATCTGAAGAAAGCCTTTTTATTGCTTTTAGCATCCCTTGCTAATCTCAGCTCATTCACAGCTTTAGCCTTCCTGATGCCATTTCGGCACTTCTGAGCCACATGTCTGTACTCTTCTTTTGTAGCCTGGCCTTCCTTCCACTTCCTATATGTATCCTTTTTTGTTTTCAGGTCATCTCTAAGCTTTTTGTGGAGCCACATTGGTTTCCTCTGTTGTCTTCTATCTTTTCTCCTGGTTGGAATTGTTTGTAACTGTGCCTTTAAAATTTCCTTTTTTAAATACTCCCACCCGTCCTGCACTCCTTTACTCATTAGGCTCACTTGCCACGGGACCTTACTTATTATAGTTCTGAGTTTATTAAAATCAGCTTTCCTAAAATCCAGAGTACATGTAATTTACAGCTTACAATTATCTCATCATTTCTTCCAGGAGGGTTTAGATGACAACCAACATTGAGGTTAAATAAATATTGTAATGACTAGTTGAGAATTTAATTCACTCTGTGTCACTTTCAGGGAATATCTTTGTCCCTGGCAGAAATGGCATGAAAGGATCTCATTTATACCCTCAGGGTGAATTCCTGCTTTGGGCCTAACTAGCACTGGAAGTTGTTGTTTTAAATATATATATATATATATATATATATATATATATATATATTTACATCTTCATTTGCAAGTGCTAAAGGAATAACTTGAACTGTTCATAGCCACTGGCATGTTCTAAATTAGTTGCTACTATGCAGAGGTGAAAAATTACTGCAGGGCTCATTGGAAACAGCACAATGAAGGCTGAGCCTAGTAAACAGCAGTGTTCACAAAAAGCTAATATGATCCTAAGAGCATCATTAGACAGGAGAAAAATCGCATTTCCTTACCTGCATTTCCCCCCCCCCCCCCGCTTCTGTCCCATGAAACTTCCTCTTTCTTCACACAGGGGAAGAAAGAGGAAGTAAACAATGACCATGTGGCCCATTCAGTGGGTGTTTTTATCATGCTGCTTTACCTGCACACAGCAGGAAATGGCAGAACATTTCAAAAAAAGAAAATCAGATTAACCAGGGTCTATTTGGTGACGGAAAGAAGTCCAGAAGAGCAGAAGATGTGCAGGAAGTGGATGTTGTTGTCAAAAGGACCCATGAACATTTGTAAGTGGGCAGTAACGAGCATGTGATAAAACGCTCGCCTGATTATGCTCTTATGAGGAACAAGAGAATAATAAATATTCTAATGCCATTCTGAAAATAAACAAAATGAGTTTACTTTGTATCCCAAACTGCATCAATTATATATCCTTTCTCCAATTCCCAGAGCCAAAATTGAGAAATTATTTTTTTAAAATAAAGATGCATTTTTATTTGTTATATATTTATGCCCCACTTCTTATGTACAAGCATAAGTATTTTGACACCTTTACTACATTTGATATATGAGAATCATACATTTCATAATGTTGGACACCTCATTATTGAATAAGAAGATTGCATTTATATACCGCCCCATAACCGAAGCTCTGAGTGGTTCACATAAGATAAAAAACACTTAAAGACAATATACAAAAATTAAAAACCACAAAACATGCAAATTCATTTAAAACCACTATAACAACTTTCCAAACGATGAGCCAAAAAGCAGACCCAGGCTCATTACATATTGCTAAATGCCTGGGAGAAGAGAAAAGTGTTGACCAGGAGCTGAAAAGTTGACAATGTTGGTGCCAGGCAGGCCTCGTCAGGGAGATTGTTCCACAGTTGGGGGGCCACCACAGAGAAGGCCCTCTCTCTTGTTGCGGCCCTCCAAGCTTCCCTTTGTGTAGGCACCCGGAGGAGGAACTTAGATGTTGAACACATCATTCAGGTAGTTTCATGTTGGGAAAGGCATTCCGTCAGATATTGTGATCCCAAGCTGTGTAAGGCTTTATAGGTTAAAACAAGCATCTTATTATTATTATTATTTATTTATATAGCACCATCTATGTACAAGCCCAATCTTGAATTGGGCTTGGAAAAATACAGGCAGCCAATACAAGTGGGCCAGAGTGGGTCTTATATGGTTGAAACTTCTGGTCCCACTTATCAATCTGGCTGCTGCATTTTGCACAAGCTGCAGCTTCCAAACTGTCTTCAAAGGCAGCCCCATGTAGAGTGCATTGCAGTAATCTAATTTGGAGGTTACTAGAGCATAGACAACTGAAGCCAGGTTATCCCTGTCCAGATAGGGCATGGCTGGGCCACCAACCCAAGCTAATAAAAGGCACTCTGTGCCATCGAGGCCAGCTGGGCCTCAAATGACAGAGATCGTTTTAGGAGAACCCCAAGCTACAAACCTGCTCCTTCAGGGGGAGTGCAACTCCAACACCAGAAGTCACATGGACAGGGAGCCTGCAGAAGGGGATGGAGTTCCTATACACCACAGTAACCCCACCCACTCCAGCCCTCAGGTCTACCCTGATGCTGAACCAAGTATAGCTAGGAGAGCATAGCTAGGAGAGACTAACTCACCCGCACAGGGCTTGGTTATACATGCCAGATCAGCTGCCTCATCCACAATTAAGTCACGAATGAGGGAGATCTTATTATGCACCATTCTGGCATTTAAAAGCAGCATCCAGAGGCCTAAGGGCTGGCTGATAGGGCAACCAACAAACCTGCGGGTGGGTGGGACCAGAACAAGGCACAGCCGTTAACTGTCTGGGCTGTGTTCCCTGGCAAGTCCTCCTCACAATGCCATATCTCCCTCTACCTGTCACTATGCTAATTGGAGGTCCCTCAGATCCCCCCACTTGGCCCTGTGTCCTCCCTCCCAAGCACATAGTTCAGACTGGAAAAGCAGGTAGGCAGCAGCAGCAGCAGCAGCAGCAGCAGCAGCAGCAGCAGCTGACGCTGACACCCACACCCACACCCACACCTCCTTCTCCTTCTCCTTCTCCTTCTCCTTCTCCTTCTCCTTCTCCTTCTCCTTCTCCTTCTCCTTCTCCTTCCCACCCCTGGGGAATAGGCCTTCCTCTCCTGCAGGCGATGGCTCTCCCAGGCCCCCTCAACCAGCCAGCTTATATATCCCTCCCAGGAAGGAAGGGAGGGAGGGACAATGGAAATTGTCCACAGCAGCTAGCTTAGTACCTGAGGGCCTAGTCCTGCAGGGAATGGCAGTTGATTCAGGCAGAAGTCCACGGGGAAGAGCAGTGGTGGTGGTGGTGGTGGTGGTGGTGGTGGTGGTGGTGGTGGCAGCAGACTGTCGGCAGCAGCAGACCATCAGCGGCAGCAGACCGGTGGTGGCAGCAAGCACCCTCTCCTCCCCGGGAAATAGGCCTCCCTCTGCTGCAGGCGATGGCCTCCTGGACTTGGAACAGAAGACCTCACTTTGAAGTCCTTCTTAGCCATTAAGGTCATTGGGCTGGTATATTTCTCTCAGCCTAATCTACCTGTGAGGCTAGCTCCCCCACCCACATACAACACTGTGACATTTTTTGAGGAATGGCGGGTTACAACTGTAAGCAACAAATAGACATAAAAGTGTTTCAGGAAAAAGACCAGAATGATGGGATGATGATGACGATGATTTTATATACTGCCCCATAGCCGAAGCTCTCTGGGCGGTTTACACAGATTAAAATGTTGAACATTTAAGAAAACAGATATACAAAATTTAAATAATTGGTCATGCACATAGCTAAGACAATTATATTCTCCAAGGAGGGATCCTTACGAAGCCAAAACAACACCATATACATGCATGACATATCAGAACAACAAATTCATTTTAAAATCTGAAAGGGGGGAGGTGGAGAATCCAAAAACAGCCCAGTGAGAACCAAACATGTTCAGTAGCCAAAGGATGCTGTCTGACTACTGGATGCAGCACAGGATTCAAGGCTATGATGGGCCCTGGGCTAGCAAGCTGAAGAGAGGCCCTACATTGCTCCCCCCCCCTCCCCGGCAGCTCTGAATTCACACATACAGCCTTTGCCTGTGCACACACATTGTATCTGATGTTAGCAGAGGCATGCACACACAGCACATTTCATTAGGGTATGCACCCAGAGAATTTTTTTTTAAAAAAGGCAAACATTTATTTGAATACTCAGTTATACATGACATTATTTTTATTCATTTATTTATTAAACACTGTGCACGCTGATGCCCTATTCTGCGTTTGGCTTGCCTGACCGCAGGAGGGCCACTGCAGGTGGGTGGGGGGATGAGGAGGAACTCCTCAAGCCCCAGCATTGGTGGGGCTTTGTGGTGACGCTGGCTGGAGGAGGGGCTTATGAGCCGATATTAGCCTTTTGGGGGCCCTCCGCCTGGCCACTTGAAGCGCAGCTCCTGGCAGAGAGGCTCCCAGCATGCTTCTGTCTAAACATGCATAGGATTATGCCATAAGTTTATTTACATTTTTTTCTGTTTCCTGTGTCTACCTATATATCTTTTTTATAGAACATGAATCACACATCTTTCAGGGTTTGTATAAACCACAACTCTGCAAATATTTCCCCACCCTAGGGTGAACTGTTTTTAATGCAGAGCTTTCAGTTATAACACTGCAGGTCGACTATATAGGCATGACATTCATTATAAGGAGAATACATGGGGCATTTGCCAAGGCTTTTAAGGAGTGTCATTCGCTGTACAACTGCCAGATCCAAGATCCATTCAAAGGAACATGCAACTCTCACTTCAATGGAATCTGCATCAGTAAATTATAGAAAAACTTTGGAAATATTTGCGATTTCCCCCCAAAAAATGTTATGTAATTCGTGCAATAAGTGGAATTTCTTGAAGTGTTATCAGACTGAATGGTAAACATCTTTTGAAGGAGTCCTGAACAATGACATGTTTATACTCTTCTGTGAATATGTACCTTTTGATTCCACAACCAGGTGATGTGTTTATTAATAGCCAGTTGCTTTTGTTTAACTGGCTGTATTATAGAAAGCTGTGGGTGCAAAGTAAACTTAAACCTACTTCAGTCACTTTGGAAACTCCCGGGATAATAATTTAAGGTTTTAGCACCACCTGTTGTAAATATTTGGAAGAACCAATGTCTACTTAAATGGTGAGGGGCATAGCGCAGTTCCCATGCTTTGCAGGTATCAGCTTCCAGATTCATGGCATGGCAAGACTGGAGACTCCTGCCTGTGACACTGAAGAAACACTTTCAGTCAGAGTTTAGTGGTCTGACACAATATAAGGCAGCTCCATATACAATCATAATCAAACCAAGGACAAAAACAAGAAACTACAGCTTATGGATGTATTGCTTGATTTTGTTCATCATGTCAAAGTCACATATTTTAAGTTGCTTAATCCAGGTGCTACTGAAAGTCGTAGAAAGGCCAAACTAGATGTTAAGTAATGTGAGAGATCTAAAAACAGCCACGCGGCTAAGGTTCAGTGGCTCTCACCCAACCTTTCTCAACCTGGTACCATCCAGTGCTTCAGAGTTTAACTCCCATTAGCCCCAGCCACCATGGCCAATTGTCAAGAATGCTGGGAGATGTAGTCCAAAACATCTGGACAGCACTAGGTTGGGGAAAGCTGATCTAACCATTCCTGCCATGCTGTGGCTGCAATCCAAATCCTCTCCAGAGCTTCTGCTAACTACAGTTGGAAAACATAGAGGCATAAGCCTCTGGGTCTAATAGCAGGTTAGGGTGCAAGTGCTCAATTTTCATCTTGCAGCATGGGGAAAAGGTTTAGACCATTTCAGAGAGATCAAAAACAGACAATCTTAAGGCTGAGCTCAAAGAACCTGAAAATGAGACTTATGTTGAGACTAGCTTAGAAACGACATAGAAGAATCATTGGATTTGGCCTGAGTGTCACAGCTTCATTTGTGTGACTAGCCCAGTAAGACTCAGATTAAGATCAAGATCTCAACTAGAGCTGTAAGAGAAATGTGTTGGTAATAATCAGTGAGTCAAAATATATAGTTTTAAAACACTAGTTCTCAGAACTGTGTTATAAAATTAATATAAAATACCGTTCTTTGGCCCATAAAAATATAAAGATTGTTTTCCCACTCAGTAGCTTACTTATCCCCTTGTTCTTAGTTATCAAAGACACAACACATCTGCAATTGTCCAATTGACAGCTCTGATCAGTCATAGGTTTATATTATGGACTTTTATAGAAAATATTGTTTAGCTTATAGAGAAGAATATGAACACAACTCTCCTTCCACTTAATTAAGGGTCCTTAAAAAAATGTGAAGAGTGAGGAAAAAAGAGGCCAGTGGTCTTTCTTTTGGCAAAAGACTAAAAAATTATAATCAATGCACTGGTTGGGGCCTCTGTGACATCTATTATTAAACCTTTCCTTCGCTGCTGCCTATACTTTATCCTCTAAAAGAATGAGCGAATAATAAAGCTTTGCGTGTGAGTGTGTGTGTATTGTCCACATATGACTGAGCAGAAGTGGCTGATAAAACAAAATAAGAATAAAGTTTATTCATATAGGAAATGTTTTTAAAAGACACTTTAAGATTATTCTACGTTATACACATACATCTACCTCCCTTAACTTCCCAGGGAATACTAACCACCTGTTTTTAACCTTTGTAAACTGTTTCAGAATAAATACGATATATAACGACTAATTAGCAGAGGCTGGCAGCTCCAATTTCCATGGGCTATAAATACTTTCTGGATTTCAATCAAAACCAGCCAGAACTCTAAAGGGGCTACCCAAGGTGCTGAACCCTATCCCCAAAACAGGTTCATCACTTTGGATAGCTCCTTTGGAATTCTGGCTGATTCTGACTGAAACCCAATACGGATTCATAACCCCACCACAATCGGAGCCACCAGCTTCCACTCGCACTTGTTAAGTAGTAACGTTCTCCCCCTTCCCCGCCCCCCACCGATGGGACTTAGGAGGCACGTGACCCTGCGCGCCGTCGCCACGCTCCGTAACACGCCGCTGCCGCCGCCAGGTTCCCGCTTGGGCTTCCATACGTAGAAACGAGGGCTGAGGCTTCCCTCTGCGCTTGCGCTTTGCGGTCGGGTGAGCGTGGAAGCGTTAGGGAGGGGTCGGGAGTTTTGTGAGCACGCGTGAGGTGCGGAAGAAGAGGCAGGCAGGCAACCAACCCCCACCCCCTCCAGTTGGTGTCCGTGGGTCAGTGATGGCTGGCGGGGCGCGTTCTCCCTTGGTGACCGCGGCGGGCGAGAGTAGCGAAAGCGACGACGACGGCTGGGATATCGGGGTCGTGTCCAAAGCGTCGCCTCAGAAGCAGGTAAGAGCGGCCCGGGCTGAGGTGGTTCGGCCAATGCTATGTATTTATTTATTTTAATTTTGTTTTAAAAGCGTACTTTGATTTCCTTCCTAAAGGCGAGTCGCGGGAGTTTCCGTTTCGCGTGTGTGTCGTCCTGCCTTTTCCCCAAGGGGCTCAGTGCGGCCCACGCCGTTCTCCGCTTCGCCTGCCTCTTTCTCTTCACAGTAACCCTGTGATGTAGGGCAGGCTGGGAGAGGGAGGGGCCGCCAGCCCAGGGTCTCCCAGCGAGCTTTCTGTGTATAACTGAACCCGGTTTTCTCTGAGCACCACACCGGCTTTCGCCTTTGGCCCCACTGCCTCTTCACGAAATAAAAGAGAGTTGCAGCACCTTTCTGTTTGAGACTAATAAATGAACGTGAATTCTGCAAAAAACCCAGAATTCTATAAAATTATAGGGCTGGATGCAGGCTTAGCTAGAGTATACCCATTGAAATGATGGGACTTGTCACTAAGTTCTGTTGATTTCAGTGGATCTACTTGATCCATTACTAAGTGTGGATCCAGTCCAATGTGCATACCCGTATTGCATATTACATATGCATATTACAGTAACGTCAATTTGTCCCCATGTCTAAACAAGTCAAAAATAATGCAGCAGTTATTATTATTATTATTTATTTATTTATTTATATAGCACCATCAATGTACATGGTGCTGTACAGAGTAAAACAGTAAATAGCAAGACTGCCGCATAGGCTTACATTCTAATAAAATCATAATGAAACAATAAGGAGGGGAAGAGAATGCAAACAGGCACTGGGTAGGGTAAACAGGCACAGGGTAGGGTAAAACTAACAGTATAAAGTCTGTATAAACTAATAACATGTAAAGATCCATTTTCATAATCCTTATAGAGTGGGGGGAAATCAAGTAGTTTAACTAGGTATTCCACACTTTGTAGCAATGAGAAAGTGTGCAAGTAGCACTTACAATGCACTCTTTAGCATGTTTATGCAAAAGTAAGGAAGCAATCCCATGTATATTTAGACAGAAGAAAGTCCACTTGCCAGCATTCCCAGGCAGCCATGGATTGCGCTTTAAGTCAGTGGAGCTTACATCCAAGTAAGCATGTGTAGGTTTAAATTCTTAACAGAGCAGGACTGCAATTTCAGTGTGGCAGCTACTGAAGCATCTGCTTCTGGTGTCTAACCAAGACAATGACTGTGTTCAGGCCACATGCTGCGGGTGCCAGATCATATATGCAAAACAATCTGATTAAAGAACAGAAAGCCAAGTGTTGGAATAAATTGTAAATTCTCCCAGTGGAGGAATATAAACTCTTCATTCAGTTCTGGCACTCAAAATAAATTCCTGGGCTCCGATTTCTTTAATTATAAGTGTGTCTTTTGCCCTAGGCTCTGTTTGGTGGTGCTTGGGGTAAAAAACAAAGTAGGTCCTGCAGGCTAGAAGCCTACACAGCTGTGTTCTAAACAAACTAGTGCTTTGTCTGAACCAGGGCTTTTGAATGGTTGATCCCAAACAAGCCGGGATTTTTAAACCAATAACAAACCCAGGTTTACAATTATGGCTTGTGAAGCCAAAATTCCTGGTTTGCATGACGTGCTGAACAAATTCCTGGTTTGCTTTGAAGTTGTGCTAGCGGGGAGAAGCAAAGCAGGAATTAACTGGCTGTATGTATAATTTTTAGATTGTAAGCCTGTGGGCAGGGACTGTCAAGAAATACTTTTGTAAGCCGCCGTGAGAGCCTTTTTTGGCTGAATGGCGGCATAAAAATCCTTAAATAAATAAATAAATAAATATGCACAAACACACTGCTGATTCACAATAAGCCGGAATTCTAATCTATTCTGCACAAATGCTGCAAATAACTTCAGTGGGGAATCAGTGCATCTTATTTTTCACTGTCTGTAAAACTGCAGAACATCTATCAGATATGCAGTGCCTTTTTGTTACACATAGTGGCAGAAAAAGATTTGTAATGGGCCTTTTTAGTGCAAGCTAAAAATCTTATATTTTTAACCTTTTCTCTCTTCTGTTGTAACATGTAAAGCAGTACATACAGTAATCCTGCACAGAGCATATTGAATTACAAAAATTGTATGGTGAATTTCTTGTCTGTTTAGCATCTAGATGAAACATTGCATATAGATGAAAAAGAGAAGGCTTTGAAAAAAGCGTTGATGGACGGAAACTTGTCCGTCATTGAAGAACTCCTAGATTTAGGTAAGATATTTATTTTAATCCAACAGATACTAATATATGTGTTAAATTTGGAAATGCTTTCTAAGCAGTTTTGCTCTAGGGTAGATCTGAATTCTTTACATAGGCACAGAAAAATCAAAAATCTCATTTAGGCAATTGTAAGGTCTTGTGGATTTGTTCACTTTTTTTTTTTTTTTTGCCAACTGCTTTTGAGTTCTGCTTCTGAAGGAGTCTTTGAGTTTTATAAGCAAACTGTTCATCAGCATGACAGTTGGTCAACTGAAAGTAGGGACTTAGAAGCCTTGCTCTGTAAATGTAGCTCGCTTGGTGGATATATGAATTGAGATCAGAAAAGTGTATTTATCAGTAGTACACTGTGTGTGTTGTGTTTCCTTCGGAAGGTTCCTGATACGTTAATAATCCTGCTTAGAAAAGAGGATTTTGCTTTAAAGGAAAATACTAGGTCTAGCCTTTCAGTTAAAAGGTCCGGACTTTATAACGGGAATGGATCAATAACGCTCTATAAGACATGAAGATTAATTTTGAGCCACCCACCTTAAATGACTTAATTTCAGGAATTATTTCAAAACAATGTCCTTTTACCTCTCTTGTAGATTTTATCTTGCTATTTTGTCTATGGCTGCTTTACACTTGATAAACATTTTATATGAATATTTAAAGATGTCCCATATGTACAACAATCAGCACTTGTGTCTGTGTGCCATAAATTTGTCTGTCAAACAGATTTCCACTTGTGGTTAAGTAAGCGCCTGTACTCCTTGATTTAACTATCTCTGGGATGGGAAATGTGTTGCCCTTCAAATATTTTTGTACTGCAGGTCTCATTATCCCTCACGTTGCCTATGCTGTCTAAGGTAGATGGAGGTTGCAGTTAAACAACATCTAGAGGGCTTGACATTCCCCACCCCTCATGTATATTTGCAAAGTAACATATAATTGATTAATATTTTAATCAGTTATATGTATTTTATGGTATTTGCATTTGTGTTGTACCCCGCCTTGATCCAGAGGGAAAGGCGGGTAAGAAATAATAATAATAATAATAATAATAATAATAATAATAATAATAATAATAATAATAATAATATCTTGCATAAAGTTGATATCTGTGTTGGAAAACCTGTCATGTATGAAGCAGCCCTCAGTCTCAGGGTAGTTGATGACAACAATTTATTGAACTCTTTCAGGGGAAGAACTCTATTTGTCTTCAGTAGAATTATGGTAACTACCAGTGAATAAAGCCCACTGAACTTAATGCAACTTACTTCTGAGTAGACACCTGTATGAGTCTGCTGTTAAAATATCACACACTGATGGTATTGAGTCCCCCACCCCTAGAAGAAAAAAGCCCACAGAAATTTCAGTGTATGAGTAGGGATGTGAAAGCTCAGAAAAACTTTGGGGAAAATGTTTTTTCCAAGGACTGTTTTTATTTTTTCTGAAAAAATTGAACAGCTTTGGATTATGAAACGTTTTCTTTTAGAATTTAAGGCAATGACTGGGTTCACACAGCATGATGATTTATTTTCCAGAATAATCCATGATGGGTTAACATGTTGTCTGTGGGATGCCCCCTCTATGATGGGTTATTTCCCCCAAATAAGTCACCCTGAGAATCCATGGTCTGCAGGCAGGTTATTTTACCTATGGTGGGTTATCATATTATCTGTTTCGCTAGCATGGGTTATAGAGATTACCTACAGAGCTGCTTGGCAAAGTGGCCAAAAATGCTGCTGCTCTGTTGCTTTCAATTAATCTCTGTTCCTGCTGCAAAGGAAGCTGGCTGGGTGGGAGAACTACAGCAGGAGGAGTGCCGAGGGGTGTGCGTGTGTGAATATACTACTCTGTGTAGCTTCTTTGGCTGATCATCTGATGGAACCACAGTAGGTTGTTTGGATGACAGAATAGTCAACCGTTGCTTAGTCAACCATTGACTATTGTGTTTCTAGCGAACCTTTTCCACACCATGGTTGGCTATTTCGACGAAATAACCAACACAAATAATCAATGGTATGCAGAGTTTACTATATGCACAACCGTTGATTATTGTGTTGTGTGGCAGTCTCTGTCGGCTATTTTACATGCCTACAGAGTTGTGAGGCAAGAGTGGCAGAAAACCCTGCCTCTCTTGCCCAGTGGGGCTCTATAGGCATGTGTTAGCTGTCCTGGGAAGTGCGTGGGGAGCCGCTGATTGTGGTGGCTCCTGGGTGGGGCAGTGTGATCTGCGCCTCCCCACGCACTCCCAGGGACATGCATGTCTTGTCACTGGGTGGGTTGCTGAGAACAGGGAGGGCAGGGTGCAAATGTCCTGACAGCCGCAAGAGATGCTTGTGCCCCACCCTCCCTGTTGGTGGCGCCCCACCCAGGGACAGGACGTGCATGTCCCTGGGAGCATGTGGGGCACCACTGATCGTGGCACTCTACCTAGGGAAGGCATGTCCCATGAGAATTCCAGTTCTGGACCTGGCACAAATGGGGATTCTCCCATTTGTGCCAGGGGGGACCTGGCACAAATGGGGATTCTCATGGGAACTAGGATCGCTATTCTATGGGGAAGTCAGGGAGGGGGTGGGGATGGGCAACAGTCAGCCATGTGTTAATAGTCAACTTCATGGATGACTCTTTATGGGGTACTGCCAACAAGACATGACAATAGTCATCCGTGGACTAAACGCATGTTTATTGTGTCGTATGAATGTTGTATTTATTGTATTTATATTACCCAGACTTTACTCACCAAATTATTTCTAAGAACTGCATAAGAAAAAGACATTAATAGAAAGACTAGAAATGTAAAATGTCTGGAAATAATGAAGCCATGGGGAAAACATTTTTTAAATCTTCTCTGTAAGATTCCTAGCATAGTTATTTCTTCAATTCCTTATTACAATTATTGATCTAATGTACGTTTACTTAAAGACATTTAGGGATGCTCCAAGTCATGCTCAGCTTTCTAGTTTATAAGTAGAGTCATAATATCATAATATGGAACAAAGTGTTCATTCTTAATTGTTTGGGTTTTGTTCTGCAGAATCCTGTGTTTCTGGGCTTGTTCTGGTTAGATGCTGTAACCGTCGATTAATGTAGTTCTAATCTAAAACCCACATGTGAAAACAAATTTGTAAGTTATCCCAATTCTGTCACCAGATGCTTATTCTTCATTTTCCCCAAAATCCCCCCCCCCCAATAGTATGACAACTGGTTTTTTTTCCCATGGCTTCAAAATTTCTGGAAATTTTACATCTCTTTATAGCTCTAAGTGCTGCTTATATGGAAATGAGAGTTGTTGGTCTCACATAAAGATTGCATTGTAGAAATTAACAAAGCCCAAAATTCTGAACAGGTCTTCGTAATTCTGAATGGGTTGCCTCGGCATACTCTGGGAAAAGTATGTTGACATCTTCTCATGCTTTTACTCTGTGTCAAGAATGTTGACATTTCCTTAGATAAGAATTCCTACCAGGTACTTTATCTTTTTCTCTAAAGTATTACTTCACCTTTTAAACTTGAGATCTCTTCTATCCATAAAAATAACAGCTTTCCTGTAAGCAATAGCTTCTCAACCCAAGAAATACCTCTTTAATCCAAATGAGAGAGAAGATAAAGTATTTACGTAATTTTCTCCTTCTTAGTGCTGACTCCAAGCATCATTTGTGGACTCTTTTTTCCCCCACACTGTCCTAGCCAGTTAGTCAAACAAAAGGCGCTGTTACAATTTGGAACATGACTAGTGGATAAGAATAACATGAAAAGAGCAGAGGTTCCAAAGAAGTCAGCCATTCTTTGTCTGCGTGATCTAGTGCCATCTTGTATTACAGTCCAGAAAAGCTGCAAGTCCCTTAGCAGTGTAGTTTTTTAAAAAAGCCTTCTACAATGCAGGTATTAGAGGAGAGACAGCGCTCTCTGTGCCTTATCTGCCAGCTCATTTGTTTTACTTGCTGGCTATAGAGGGAGCCGTATGTTGCCTTCCTCTATGACTAATATGAAAATGCAATAGGGTGGTGGATGAGGGACAATAATCTATCTTTTGTCCCCCAGCCTTTCTGGCCAGCATGGAAACCAGGCAGGCTGGTTGAGAAGAGATGAAGTAATCCGTCCCTCTTCGCCAGTCAGCTCGCTCAACTGCCTAGAATTCTTTGTTGCCTCTGATGATTGTAATTACAAACAAGGCTGATCTATTTATGTGCTACCTATACAGTTATGTGCTATCTATACAGTTATGTGCTACGTATACTAAAATCATCTGGTAAAGTAATGTCAAGTATATTGTATTTGAAGGATTCCACAGCACTAACGGACCAATCAGTAATTATGTTTTAGAGTGTGTAGTTAGATGCATATCTTAGTGCAGCATGTTGCAGAATAATGTTTGTAGTAAATGATCACATCAGTGTCTGAAGTAGAAGATGGTGAACAGACTTTAGAAGGAACATACTATCATCAAGTTAGGATCTACCATTCAAAACATTGGCTTTTTGAGCTTTAAGCAGTGGTTCAGTGTGCCTTAGCCTTCCTAGAACTTGCCACACATTTTATGAGGCAACATAAGCTATAGAATGCACACCTTAAAGGGGTAAAGCTCCTTGTCTGCCACTGACTGGTTCTTCAGTGAAACAGGCACACTTCATTACAATAGGGAATGTGTGTTCTCACTGCCTTCTCCTAAATTGTTGGGCAGCTATAGATTTATAGAATGGGTTGGCCAAATCAGGTTCGCTTAGCTCTGAAATCTGTGTCTGACATTCTAAAGTAGAGCAGTAGCAAATTATGAATCTCTTATTTTATTAAATACATGTTATCTCACATATAATAATATTACAGGTGTAAATGTAGAATCTACCTTTAAGTTTGGATGGACTCCCCTGATGTATGCTGCAAGTGTTGCGAATGTGGAACTCATGCATATCCTTCTGCGCAGAGGTGCAGATGCAAGCTTTGATAAGGGTAAGGCTTAGTAAATGTAGTATTCTCATTCATATTTATTTGTAAGAGATCAATAAGATAATCTGTTAAAAAGAAAATGAATGCCAGAAAAAGAAATTGACTTTCAAATCACTAGCTGATCAAAAGCATATTTGATAAACATGTTCATATATTTTTTTATGTAAAAGACTGGAGCAGGAGGTGGCATGGTGTTGCATGCTACATTTTGGAGAGCTTTGTAGCTGCAGAACTGTAACCCAGAAAAACTTTTATGTGTTTCATTTTATTTTTTGTTTAGAAGCTGCAGATGGGATTGTAGTGGATGGGTAACTCGAAGGAGCAATGGCTGTTAAGTGTTTGAATTCTTCTCTTAATCATATGTTGGCTCAGTGTCTGTTGTAGTGATTTGTGATGGTTCTTCAGCCCTCAAATAACCCCTGCTGACCTGTTTCACACAACACTGCAATCCTCAGTTGGGGGTTGCATATTCATAATCTGGCTGGCACCACAGCTTCTCGAGGGTTAATTAACCTACCGTGGACTGTTGTGCCATGGAAACGGGATTGTTTTCTTCTCCCAGATTTCTTCTATTCTTTCCTCCTCTCCTTCCAGTTGTAGAAGTTTCTCCATTCTTGTCAAGCCTACCATTTATGAGACCAAACTGAAGTCACATCATGCAGAAGGCTTTTCCTTTGTATTCATTCAAATGTGACTCGGAACATTTTGCCAGTTCAAGTGGTTCTCCCTGTTCTCATCAGCATTCTTTTGTTCATCATTATCAAATTTTCTTTTTACTTTCTTGCACTCACCCCTTTTCTGATTGTACAGTGAGGGTCACACTGGAAAACTTGGATGAAATTACAAGAGAAGGGAATGTTACTCCCCCAAGGCGAAGTCAAAATAAGATTCTCTTTACCTGACAGAATTGATAGACGATAAGAAAATAAAGAGTATACTGTTCTCGACCAAAGAATCCTTTGTGGCTCTTCAGCACACATTAACATGTTCTCAGCTTCTGAAATACTAAAACTCAGGGTCTGGAACTAGACTGCAGCATAGCCGGTAAAACTGTGTGATGCCATCCTGTTTTACTCTGATTGGCAGAGATGGTGATGATGTTTTACCAGATCCAAGGTTGAGCAGATGCAGTTTTCTTAAAGGATTTCTTGAGTTCTTCAACCTTCTACACTATTGTGAGTCTTCATATTGAGAGCCTAGATCTAGATGTTGAGAGTTCTAAGAGTTGACAGTCTGAGGTGCAGCTATCTGCCATGTGAACTTAGTATCAGGGTGATTTGTGTGTGCTCCACAAAGTTAGTAGCATGAAGAAGCTGTGATTCAACCCCCAAAAGCCTATTCCATAATACATGGAATTACAGGAAAAACAGAAAAGTATGTATTGCACATGCAATACAGAGCTCACAAAATATGCTGCACAACGACGTCCCTCCCCCAAAAAGAACTCTGTAATCCTCGGGGCACTGGCTTAAATCCTGTTGAACTCAATGGAGCTTACATCTGTATAGACATATGTAGGATTGTACTGTAGGAATTTGAGTAGAGGTATGGTTGACAAGCTCAGCCAAAGAATATAATTAAAATAAATGTTATACCCAGTTATTGGTCATTGGACTTTATTATGCATTTACATCTTGCAGTTTAAATTTTGTTAAATTTACAGAGAAATGTGCTGTTGGTCTGAAACTTGAAACTTAATTTTACAATTTTTACTATGTATAACATACTTGTAATACGTGTCATGCTTTATGAATTATTTGCTAAGTCTGGTTATTATCAGTGTCATAGTCTACAAGTTGATATTCTTCATCAACCTCTTTCTATATGTTTCATATAGATCAGTATACAGTATTGATGGCTGCGTGTACTGCACATGCTTCAGAAGATCAGATTTTAAAGAGCGTAGAACTGCTTCTTTCAAGAAATGCTAATCCTAATGCCGCATGCAGGTAAACAAGTACTTTGTATTTCAAATTGCTAAGTAATTCATTTGTGCCATTATAAAGCAAATAACCAATTAAAAAGGACTTTATATTTTGCCATGTTTACTACCAATGGAACACTTGAGTTATTTTTTGGCATTCAGTCCTCGATAAGTTCTACCAGTGTTTTCTGTTTGCTAACAATGTCAAATGTGTACTCTCTTCTCTCAGACTTTTTGTCCACTTGAACTAGCCCTCAAACATTGCGATGCAATATTTGTTAACCTGTTGCACAGCAAGGAAACTAAATAAAAGATACGATGATATACACAAAGATACAAATAGTGTCCCTGCACAAATAAGTCTAAATATACAACCTTACTTTGTTGTATTTGTTAATTTTGTTGTTGGCTAGTGTTATTAGGATCCTAGTTTTCTCTATCTGCCTCCAGCTGCAGTGACTACCATCTTTAGAGTGTTTTGCAGCCTTTGGGCATCCAGCTAATCCTATGCCGATAGTCCGTACATGTTTAGGAGGCAGTAATACAAGAGATACCCTCATTTTCTTCAGATAAGAAGGACCTGTATGGGTGGAAAATAAGGGGAAGTCCAACTCTTCTTTCTCCATCCTTGCCATATAAACTTCATTAAAGAAATTGTTCTAGTCTCTGGAGGCCAGAAATGAATTAAGCAAGAAAATGTTCATTTATTTATTTTTAGCGTTTATTTGGCCAAGGTGACTAGGAGAAGAAATTTGGTAGAAGGGGAAAAAAGGGGACCAGTGGGAAATTAGAGAGATAAAGGGTTATTTTAATGTAGGAAGAAAGGGGAAAGGGGGTAAGAGAGGGAAGCTGTTATATGAAGAAGTAAAAATGAAAAAGAGAAGGGAGAGGATGACAGTAACTGGCAATTTGGTTGGGGGATAAAGTGAAAATTAAGGGGAAAAGTAAAAGAGAAGAAGAAACAACGGGTTGAGTAAAGGTACTTTGAACACACATGCATATGTGGGGGAAATACAAAATAAAAGAACCTCTGGATCAGCAAATTGCACCTAAAATGAGGAGGCTGAGTAATAATAGTTCCAGAGCCAATATCTGTATTTAACTAGAGCAAAGCTGAGTTAGGAAACTCCCTGCCATAAGGAAATCACTGTAGCAAAGTATTTAGCAATTGTCAAAGAGGGACTAGATATTAGTTGAAAATGTTGGTAAATGCCAGCTGGTTGTCCCTAAATCTGTCATTCTGTGATTGACTCTGCCTCTTTTCCACCATTTTTTGTGTGGTTGGTCTCCGTAATTTTCAGCCCCTTCTTGAGTTGGTCCTGGAAGTAGAAAGTCAGAGAATCCCTGCACTTAAGTTTTAGAAAAATAATAATTCAATAATCAAGAATGCAAGTACTAGATGGTTTCCATGCCAATTTCAAGAACCAAATATAAATGCCTTAAATGCTGAGATCTGAATGTTGCTGTAGTTTGGAGCCTTGTATTTGTGGGAATATGAAAGAGGAATAGTTTATTGTATTATTCTAAGCATGGGCTTTTGTTGTTGATAGCTTGGTTAATGTTTGTGGTTTTTAACCAATTGCTTAACATTTAATTTAAACAGAAAATATTTATTGCAGCTGATAAGATAGCACCATGCGAGCACTACTGTGTAATTTCACTGGCCTTGACTTTATTGTTTTATGATGGTTAACTTTGTCAAATGAGATCTCAATGCATGTAGATAGCCTGGGAAAAGTGTCACATTTATGCTTTAGATAATAAATTTACCATAAATGGCATCAAAACAGAGATACAGAATAGTCACATAAAACTTAATACATTACTATACTACAGACCTTTTACGTGGAAGAAAAATATCATCCATCAGCTTGAAGGTTTTTTTAAAAAATCTACCTGTACTTAATCATTGTTCCTTTTTTAAAGTTCCTTATTCTAGAGATATAACCTCAGGACAGGAGTCGATTTAATGCATACATTCTTAGGCATATTTTTGGTGTACATTGATGTCATGTGATAGGGGATACTACCGTTTTCTCCATCTCATGTAGTTCATGAAGATCAGAGAACACTGGCCCCATTCAGAAAACACCTTAAACCATGGCTTTAACCATGGTGATTAAGCCAGAAAGCTGGGCCATGTTCAGAAGACACCTTAACCACGGTGACTAAGGCAAAAGCGTTATTCATCATGGTTAAAGCCATGGTTTATGGGGTCTTCTGAACATGGCTCAGCTTTCTGGTTTAACCACCATGGTTTAAGGGGTCTTCTGAACGGGCCCACTAAGTATATGTAATAAGCTGGCCTGATTTGAGACAGGTTTGCTTTGAATGCTTCAAGAGGACTTATCAGCATCAAAGAAACAGTTGCTTGTACATAACAGTGCCTTGCTTATGTATTCATTCCCTGTTGACTTGTCCACATTTTGTTGTGTTCAACATAGAATTAAAATGCAGTTAATAGGATTTCTTCTCACTGATCTACACAAACTATTCCATAATGTTCAAAGTGGAAAAAGACTACATGTTTTATAAAAAGATTTACAAATACAAAACTGAAAGGTCTTGATTGCATAAATATTCACTCCTGTGCTGTTACACCCCTAAATCAGCACTGGTGCAACCAACTTCCGTCTGAAGTTACATAATTAGTTGAATGGAGTCCACCTGTGTGCATTTCAAGTGTCACATGATCTCAGATAAAATGCACCTGTTTCTGGAAGGCCCCAGAGTTTGTTGGATAACATGTCTAAACAAACAGCATCATGAAGACCAAGGAGCTATCAAAACAAGTCCAGGATAAATTTCTGGAGAAGTACTAATCAGAGTTGGGTTAATATGTGAACATCTCCTGGAGCACTGTTAAATCCTGTTAGAGGCCAATGGTAATTCTGAAACAGCTGGAAATGGGAGAAACAACCCATGGAACAACCACCCAGATGTTCCATGAAGCTTCGCTTTATGGAGGAGTGGCGAGAAGAAAGCCATTGCTGGGAAAAAAAGCCATAACAAATCCTGTTTGGATTTTGCAAAAAGGCAAGTGAGAACACATCAAACATATGGATAAAGGTTCTGCGGTCTGATGAGATCAAAATTGAAAGTTATTGTTTATTGAAAATTTTTGGCCTTAGCACAAAATGCTATGTGTGGCGCAAAGCCACACCATTCCCATGGTGAAGCATGGTGGTGGCAGCATCATATTGTGGGGCTACTTTTCCTTGGCAGGGACTGGGAAGCTGGTCAGGGTTGAAGGAAAGATGGACAGAGCCAAATAAGTACGTTGTGTAAATCAAATGGTAAACATGCCAACTTACTCAATTTTAATTCTAGGTTGTAACACAACAAAATGTGGTCAAGTCAAAGGTGTGTGTGTGTGTGAATACTTATGCAAGGCACTGTATCTTGTGAATAGATAGACTCTGTTTCACAGAAATCTACATGCCCTTCCCTTTCTCTCCCATTTGCACTGATCACTGCCACCTCCAACAGCTCCTTTGACAGCTGTCAAGTGTAGCTGCAGCTAAGGCAAAAGAGTGCAGAAAAAGGGTGGCATATGAAAAAGAGTTGCTGCCAAGTTGGGGAGGGGTGGAGTGGAAGGGGGACACAGTGAAGGGTTGGGTCTACCCTTTAAATCCTTGGGATCCTTTTGCAGAATTGGTAATGTTGGGCACTTGACAGGTGGGAGAAAGTGCTTAACATTACCCACTTCTCAAGGGGATCCCCAGGATTTAATGGGTGGCCCTGACACTTGAGAGTGTCTTCATCATAGTCCACCCCTCCCCGACCTGGCAGCACTAGTTTTTCATAGAAAACTTCACGCTACCTCATTTTTTCCTCTCAGTCATGACATCTGCAGGAAAGAAGTTTCTTTTTCCTAGAAGACTTAAACCTAATGATGTGATGAACTTACCCTTCTGGCATCTTCTGGTATTTAATTTCTTAATTAAGCGTGTTTTATCTCCATCCCCACGTTTCACCAAAATCTGCCTGCCTATTGACAATGCCTGCCTGCCATTGCTCCTTACCCATGTTCAGTGATTACATTAGACAGTTGTTTCCCCTCTTATTTGATAGTCTTACTAACACTTGAAAACTGTCATCATATCCCTTGGTTTTTGTTGTACATAGTTCCTTCATTTGACTCAGCTTCCAGATTCACTTTATCCTCCTCCTTCAACAGTGATACCTGCAAGTGATCACAATACCTTATCAGATGACATTTTATCAACCTTGAGTAGAATAGGATGGTGATTCATTCTTGTGTGTAACAATTCCCATTGTTAATTGTTCAATTTCATTTTATTGTTAGCAGCTGACGTCTCAAGTATATTGCAGTAACTTTAAAGTGCTTACAAAGAACTTAAGAGCCCTGCTGGGTCAGACCAAAGGTCCATTTAGTCTAGCATCCTGTTTCCTACAGTTTCCAGCCAGATACTTCTGGGAACTCCATATTTGGTGCATGAAAGCAATACTCCTTCCCATGCTGTAGTCCTCATCCCACTGACTGATATCCAGTGGCCAGGGGGTTCCGTTTAGTTACCATGGCTAAGAGCCATTGATAGGTCTAGCTACCAGTATTTAAGTAACTTCGTTTAAAGCTATCTGGCAATGAATTCCATAAATTAATTATATGATATATGAAGAAATACCTTACATATAACATAGAACTATCTTATACAGAGTTAGACAATTCACTGGTCCATCTAGCTCTGTTCCATATACTGTAACTGACAGGGCTCTCCAGGATGTGCAGCAAGAGACATCTTTTCTGTGTCTTTAATAGGGATGTGCTCCGCTTCTAATCGGACCGGCGAATTAGAAGCGGAGCGGGGGGCTTCGCCTGCCCTTAAGGTGGAGGCGAAGAGGATTGGGGGGCCGGCGGAGCGTGGCGAAGAGGATCGAGGTGAAGGCGGATCCTTCGCCTCGATCCGGAGCTCCGCTGGAAAGGTAAGTGGGGTTTACCGGGCCCTGCCGCTGTCACCCATGCGGCGACAGCGGCAGGGCCCGGTAACCCCCCCTCCTCTCCCTTACTTGCCTCAGTCCGTGGCCCGTCGACGTCTTCAATTGAGCCCGCGGTTCAACCAGGAAGCGGCCCAGACTTCCTGGTTGAACCGCAGGCTCAATTGAAGACGCCGACGGACCGCGGACGGAGGCAGGTAAGGCCCCCCTCTCCCTTGGTCCCTTACCGGGCTCTGCTGCCGTCACCGCACGGGCGGCGATGGCGGCAGGGCCCAGTAAACCTCCCGTCCTCCTCTCCCGGCCTTACCTGGCGCCACTCCCCTCCACTGCGGCGCTCCGATTTGGAGCCGGAGCTCCGCGGCGAAGAGGAGCGGAGTATGGGCGGAGCGGAGCGGGCCGACCCGAAATTTTCGGATCGGCCTGCGGGGCGGAGCGGGGGGTCCGTGCACACCCCTAGTCTTTAAGCCTGAGGAGCTGGTGATTGAGCCTGGGCTCTTATGTATCCAGTGAACTAATCTGCTGAGATTAACCATTGAGCTATGGCCTCTTCCTACATTCTTTTATAGATTCTGAACCTACTGGTATGAATTTAATTAGTTGATTACACGTTCTAGTATTATTGTATGTGTGCGTGCATGTGTGTTGTGTGTGTATCAGAGCGAATTTTTTCTACCATGAATAGTTTTAATAAACCTGATTCTTGGTCATTTCCAAATACTTCAGCTTTCTTTGTAGGGAAGATACTGTAATCCTTTGCTCTTTTCTGCATCCTTTTCCAAATCTACAATAACTGTTTTCAGATGGAATGGTAAGTGCCTAACTTCTGAATGGGGCCACATCATAGATTGATATAAACATATTCTGATACTGGCCTTATTTTCAGTCCCTTTCCTAATATATCCTAGCATGGAATTTTGGCACATCTTCTAACAAGCTATTTTAATTGCACTATCAACATCAACTAAAGATCTTTTTCTCAGTTAAGTCACCACCAGTTCAAACCACATCAGTACATTGTATGTCTTGTGCCAATTTTACTTTTTGGAGTAAACTAGGAATTGCTAAGGGGCTGATGGTAGGGATATAGAATTACGTTGTTGCTCAGTTTTTATTTCTAGACAATTTGTAAGTTTTTGGCATATTTGTATTTCTAATATATTTGAGTGTAGCCTTTAAGGCTGAGACGAGTAACTGCTTCTTGCTCCATCTGACTAGCTTGTTTCCCAGGCTTGAATGGTTATATCTGAGATTCACCAGATCAAGAGAGAGTACAATGGGTTTAAAGGACAGACCCCTCTCAGAGATAGATTTGCAAATCTTTATCAAGTGTTTTGGGTTTCAAGAATTACAGCATATGGGTAGTGGTCCCTGAAATTTCTCTCAAGCCAAACAACACAATTTGTATTGCTCATACAGTTTAAGAGAATAACAAGCTTTAGCAAAGATGAGGCAAGTCACAAACATTCCTAAATAACGCAAGTTATAATCACTAAAAGTACAATTAAGATAGTGGCAGTATATTGATAACATAATAAAACCTAGGTTCCTCTCAATCTAAGTCAATATCAAAGTCTAATATTTACCTAAATGGGAGCATTATTATTATTATTATTTATTTATATAGCACCATCAATGTACATGGTGCTGTACAGATAACACAGTAAATAGCAAGACCCTGCCGCATAGGCTTACAATCTAATAAGTTGTAGTAAACAATAAAGAGGGAAGGAGAATGGTGGGTGAAGCCAGTCTAAGTACGTATGGTGGGTTTCTCATTCTCCTAGGACTTTTCCCCAAACTGGTGAAACCCTGACCTTTTATAATCCTCATGCCAATTTCCTCATCCTTAGTTTTGGACCTGGTCATACCACCATTCCCATTTTTCTTGATGCTTTATTTCCAAGGATATATTCCATTACTCATAGTAATCTCACAACATGTGCATACAGAACTAGTCACACCAATAAGTTACAGTAAATTCTTATCAATTCTACACACTTCAATACATATTCTACAATACATATACAAGGCAGATCCAAATTTACATTGGTGTAATTCCATTGACATTAGTGATCCCATCATTAAGTGGAGAATTGTCACTTTGGAGTTTTATAGAATGGTATTCTGTAGTTGCTTTAGCTTATTCACATTTATATAAATCTTTATTATACTTTTCTACTCTTATTCTACAAAATAAATGTCATCTAGAAATAAAGGCTTGAACTGCCCATTTGCTAAAACTATACTGAGACAAAGTACAACTTTCAATATGTGTTTTAGGTGTCCCTCTAGTGGTCTGAAATATGACTAACAGTGCTAATTTAAAAGATATTGCTGTTAGGCTTTTTAGCTCTACTAATCAGCATACAATAACTATTCTAGTTGTCTAGAAAGTTATTCATTCATACATTGAGAATACTTACCCATAATGTTATGTATATACTAGTTGATATGCCTGGCATTGCTCAGGTCCGTAAATAATGTTTATAACATTTATTTGATATATAATAAATTTCTATGCAACTTACTCATCTTCAGGTTGGTTGGTTATTTTAGTTTGGTTGAGTTAGTAAATTGGTTTTTTCCCCCCCTGATCCATGGACACGAAGACCTGTCTGGGTGAACAGCATTAAGGCAGTACCATATGTGGAAGTGGGTAAACATTTTGGAACATGCGTGACACACACATACTTTCCACTTTATATATATATGGAGAGAGAGAGAGAGAAACAGAGAGAGAGTGTAAACAGTGAAATGCAACAAGCAAAGTTGGTGTGTGTGTGTGTGTTTTCTTTTCAGGTGTACTATTTTTATGACTCATTGTACCATACTTTTGCAATGATACTATGGTTATGAAACATTTAAGTGACATGTAGGGCAGTTAATTATATTAGCTGGTATTAAAAGCAGCAACCCTGCAACTCATTCTATCAAACATTACAATTTATAGTTTATAATTCTTGTACATCAAAGTCTGATGCAAAAGAATCAGCAGATTGCTTCGCTGTTCAGTTTTTATGACTGAAAAACAGCCTTTTGCACTCGAAAAATACTATTTTAATAGCCATCACTACTTTAACAGGTATTATGGGCTTTTTCTTAGGAAGAAAATGATTCCACTAATGTATGCAGCCCGTGAAGGCCACCCTAAAATCGTTGCTCTTCTCGTTGCTCATGGATCAGAAATAAATGTCCAGGATGAAAGCGGTTACACTGTAAGCTTTCTGTATAATAATTTGTTTATCTGCTTGCTTCTTCAAATGTTCTAAATATCTTGGCAGTACTGATTTCAAAGATTTCTGAAATGTGCTTCACAGATTTTATTGTACCAAAAAATCCTTGTTTCTCTGCATCTTTCTCCTTTAAGCTTTTGAATGAAGGATGGAGGAAAGGTTTAATACCCTTTACTAAAATGAGAAAAAAGTAGATGTCCCTAATTCTGATTGCCTGTATGCACTTCTGTTTTTTATTTTTATAAAGCTGTTTTTATACAGAACACCAGTTTCCTTTTCAGCATTGAAAATTTATACGACACAACAGTTGCTGGTTTACAATCCCACACCCGCCCCTACTGCACTATACAGCAGCCTATTTCAGGCATGCTGCAGGAATTCAGTATCCAAAACTAGTTTCATTATGCAGACACAGATGCTAGTTTGTGGTGAATGCCTGATCCATCTGAAGAATAGCATCTATATAAGAGAGTATATACAAAGGTTTGGACTGTAACTTCCATGACTGGAGTTCAGTTCATGGAATAGGGCTTTTTAACCTTTACCTTTCTATGTGACACTTGAAAAACCTGCTCCTGAGGCCCTCCCCTTTCTCCAGAATATGTAGCAGTGAGAGATTTCAGCAGGAAATCCACAGATGCTTCAGCTGTTCCTTCTCTTTTCAATCCCCAACTCCCCCAATTTTCAGACTTATTTTAAGCTTGGGAGATGGCAATGTTGAACTGAAATGTGAAAGGAAAATAAGGTATACACAGGTCTTGCAGGTTGGGTGCAAGCACTCAGAAGTAACTCACGTTGAAATTGATTTTCTTCTTTAATTTTAAATAACTAAAAATCATTACAGGCATTAACATGGGCAGCACGACAGGGACATAAAAAAGTAGTGTTCAAGTTGCTTGAACTTGGAGCTGATAAATCAATACAAACAAAAGATGGACAGACACCAGGAGAAATTGCAAAGAACAACAAGCATTCAGAGGTATTATTTCATATGGGATATCAAGACTTGGGTTGAAATGTTTGTATTTTCATAAGTTTGCTTAACTTCCCATTCCTACGTTAAGAGGCATTCTAAGCATTAGAGTTGATATAATTTAGTATTAGCATGGTACTTGTCTTTTCAGCAGCATTATCTGTAATATTGAGCTTATTAGTGACAATTCTTTTGTTTTGTAAACATGCTCCATAACTATTTTTTAGGAATAATTTATCAAAATATATCTTCATTCACTAGGTATTCAGATGCACGTTTGAGTAATGTTTCTATTAATGAAGATCTGCATTTATTTCTATTGATGTAGTACATTCCAAATTAAATAAAAAATACCTAAAATTCATACAACATGCTTAATTACCTGGGACTTGCAGGCAAATAGTGTAGTATTTAAAAGAAAATAAAGCTATATTTCTTAAGCTTCCTTGCTGAGAGTATTACTGAGTTCATTGTGCTTGCCAAGACTTCTGTATTGAGTTGTCTGTTAGTATCAAAGGTAAGGAGCTTCAGTATCAAAGGGACTATCTGACCCCTGAATCAGACAATACATATACAGTTTCTACAATGCTATTTCCCTGCCAATATGTCAATACCAATTGCTGTTTCATGAATATGAATTCAAAATCTTGACTTTTAAAATATCTTTGTTGATCAAAACACTCATACAAAAACCTAAACATAAGCTTTTCAAGTTAGGTACAATTAATTTTGGTATACCGTATTTCTTCGATTCTAGGACGCCATCGATTGTAAGATGCACACTAATTTCAGTACCACCAACAGGAAAAAAAGTTTTGATTCTAAGAAATAAGACACACCCCGTTTTTAGAGATGTTTATATGGGTAAAAAAGTGTGTCTTAGAATCGAAGAAATATGGTATATCTTTTGCAAAGCGATTTCTCACTCAAAGTTTACTAATTTAACCTAAGTTAACATCTATGTATGTGAGTTATTGTTTATATTTTACAAAACATTCTTTGCTCAGTAATTGACAGGTGAAATCTTTATGTTCATCCTGACCCTGAATAATACAATTTGATGTATTTCTATTTTTCACATAATCCTTTTCATCTTTTGTGATGAGTTTGAATTCATCGTTCTCTGTTTGGCTATTTTGGGTGTCACTATTGAAAAGTATTTTCAAGTTCTTATTTCTAAAATGACAGCTTAATAGTAAGTGTTTTGTTAGCGTTAGGAGGGCACATTGTTACTATATTATAGTTGAATTTCCAGTTGCACAGCTGTGTAATGAACATATTACTGAATGTATCAGATCTTTTCCCTGGTTGAATATTTACCATTTTTATTATTCTCTTAGCTTTTCAGTTTACTTTCTTTGACAGCAAATCCTTTCCAAGGAAAGTTCCAGGACCTAACTAAAGAAGAATCTATTCGCAGACTTTTAAAATCAGTGCCTGATGC
Organism: Elgaria multicarinata webbii; assembly: GCF_023053635.1. NCBI lineage: Eukaryota > Metazoa > Chordata > Lepidosauria > Squamata > Anguidae > Elgaria > Elgaria multicarinata. The sequence goes on along the minus strand of NC_086179.1, from coordinate 66,694,940 downwards.
AGTTAGAAAAAATAAAAATAGGTAAAAGAAATAGAATAGTAACTCAGACTTAACGGTATTACTCTATGGATGTTTTATCTGCTGTACAGATTTAAACACTTGGAGTTGGATCAAGGATCTGCCTTGTGTTGATAGAAGGGCTCCTCTCACAGAAATTTCGTTCACTGGTTTTTTCTTGTTTTCCCCACACACAGCTCAGCTCATTAAGCAAGATCTCCCAACACACTGTGTAGCATTTTCAGAGGGCTGGAGGGGCTGCCATGGACAGGGACAGTCTGCTTCTGCCAGCCCAGTTTTACACACACTTAAAACTGGATCTAATCCCAGTCTTTAGTAAGCAAGAGGACATATGCAAATCCCCTTTTTGAGATCCTCTCCCTCCATAGCGAAGGACACCTATCTAGCTCTGGGGTGAGGAACATCATCTGTGGGCTAGATTATGTTGAAGAGTGTCCTCACACCTGATACCATCTGCTCTTCAGCCCAAGTGGTATTGGATAAATAAAAAATAGTACTGTATTTCTTTGATTCTAAGACACCATCGATTGTAAGACGCACACTAATTTCAGTACCACCAACAGAAAAAAAAGCTTTGATTCTTAGAAATAATAAACGCACCCGCGATTCTAAGACGCACCCCATTTTTAGAGGTGTTTATATGGGGAAAAACATGCGTCTTAGAATCAAAGAAATACGGAAATAGGCTTTTTTTTTTAAGACAGCAGTTATAGATGCCTCAACATATACGATTACATGCCTGATATTAAAGGTAGTCTTTACCTGGCAGCGAAAAGATGACAGTGTCAGCGCCAGGCAGGTCTCAGCAGGGAGCTCATTCCATAGTTGGGGCGGGGGTACCACCAAGAAGGCCCTCTCTCTCTTGTGGCCACCTTCCAAGCCTTCTTTGGAGATGGCACTCGGAGGAACGCCCTAGATGTTGGTCATAGTGTCATGGTACGTTCAGACCAGGACAGGCGTTCTGTCAGATATGGCAGTCCCAAGCCATGTAAGGCTTTATTAGGTTAAAACAATCAGCCTGAATTGGGCTTGGAAACATATAGGCAGTCAATGCAAGTGGGTCAGAATTGGTTTTATAAGCTCAGACCTTTTGATCTCAGGTCTTTTAGATTTGGTTTAAACACATGTTCTAATTATTCATATTTTTATAATGAACTAATGTATGTGTGTAGTTCTTATGCAGCTTTTGGTGACCTGGAAGTGTTTTTACATGGACTTGAGCTAGAACATATAACAGAGGTACTGAAGGTAAGATTTCTTTAATGACAACATATATGGATAGCACCATATGTTCTGTATCCATGTAATTAATTCTGAGCATCACTGTTAAGATTTAAGACTCAAGTTGCCTTTTTAATAAAGGTCTTAGATTAATGTTCAAATTGTTTTGGAGGATCTAAATTTCAAGTGTATTCTGAATATTAACCTAGGTTGGGTGGAAAATAATTAAATTGTGACTTCATAACTGGGTTTCTACATCACGATAATCCATGATGGGTTAAATAAGCCAAGATAGCTTATTTAACCCATTATGGTTTGTTGTGTCTTCTGTTGGGGTTTATTTAATCGATCATGGGTTATTATGTAGTCATAGTGGTTTATTTTGGTCACCTATAGAGCCACTTGGCAAGAATGGTCAAACCGCTGCAGTCGTTTTCCTCCAACCAACAGATTCCTGTTTCTGTGATCTGCCTAACAATTGATTGTGCTCGTAGCCTGACCCTGCCCTAATCATTTCTCTGGCTATATACTCTGCAACCTCCCCAATGTCAAACACCATTTTGGTCAGCTGGTAGCAGCTGCTCAGAGTTATCATTATGAAGTTTTGTCCTGCTTTTGCTCATCTGGATTTGTCAGTGCAGAGGGTTTTCAGTGGGCCTTGTGTGCACCCCTGGTAGGGGAGACTGTATGAAGTTTGGTCCCAATCCTGCAAATTTTATTTGCTCCATCACTTTTTGGCACACCCAGGGGTTTTGCTCCTTTGTGTGAAATTGCACAGGATTTTGATGATGCATCGGGTGCCTCCGGACTAGGGAAGATTGTGTATGAAGTTTTGTTCTGGTTCTGCAAAGTCCAGCGCTTTAGAGCCACCACCCCTTGTTAGGGTGAAGCTGGAAGTGCTGAGTAAAGCCCCTACTTTACTCCACAGCTCTCCCCCTCATTGGGATATTGTGGAAGGTTAAAACAGGCTGCTGCAATATTGTCAATGAGTGAAACAATGCCACAGCTGGTTCGGGAGGACTGCAGCAGAACATGGGGGTGGAGGGATGACTCAGATTATGCAGAGTAGCTTAAGCTACGCAACGTAGTTAATTTGTCTGATTGTGTGGGGATAACAGTAGCTTGTTTTCAAAATAAACTACTGTGAATAGCATATTTAAGCCATCATTGCTTAAAGTGATGTCCAAATGCAGCCATAGTGTTGTCTCTGAGAAAACAATTTTGTATCATACAGGAGAGAGGGATAGCTTTAAGACAGCTTTTGACGATGGGAAAAGACGACTTTAAACAGGTTGGCTTTATACTACTGTTTCTATTTTTTATTTCATATACCAATTTTAATGCTGATGTACATCTTTATAGAGGAAAAAGAGTATTCTCTTTCAGATACCTTGAATTCCTAAATGTATCTGTATTGAACTGGAAAAGATCAGGCTGTCCATGTGTTGTGATAGAAATTAAGTGTTAGCACATGAGGGTGTGTTTATACATTCAGTTATAAACAATTTTATAATTATAAGGCTTAAAATGTTCTCTGCTGTCAATAATTGAAAGTACTGGAAATGTGAGTTGAATGGAGAATGTAAATTAACTTTGACAGGTATATATATTCATATAAAGGAATGGAGAATATGCAGAAATTAGTCTGTATTCGTTTGTAGTCTCAAGAGATGTATGAGAATATTAATGCATCTGAGAGATTTCATACATTGTCCAGACGATAGCCATAGTCTCCCAAGTGGAGATGGTGAACTTAATATGCAAAACTTATGAAATATCCTGTATTTGTTATCCACATGTGCATATTCTTCATGCTTTCATGTGAAAGTGCACGACTGAGGACTTTCCAGAATCTCTGTTGAACTTGCATTATTCAGAATCTATATATTGGGCTGATCATTGATAAATCAAGACACTCAGGTCTGAATATTTTTCTTGACTGAAAGTCATAGTTTGACCTCAGCGAAGTACCTCTCCTGCAGTCCCTTTTTTCAGAAAAGAATTGCAGTCTTTTCAGATGTGGTTTAGTCGTTTTATGACATGTTTTCATCAGAAGACAGTACGTGTTTACTGTTCTGTATAGTATGCCATCTGGAATTATTCAAAATCCTTTTCAGCATTCTCTTTGGAAATTAATTGGAACGTTTACCCATAGCTTGAAATTATTGAACTAAACACAAAAAATAAAATAGGAGAGAGATTGGAGTTTATGTATGTCTAATTTTAGTCTAGTTCCCTCTCTTGGCCAAATTGAGATAAAGGATTCTCAACCCTAAGGCCTCTAACTTGGCTCTTCCATGATTAAAACTGTGAATTAAAACTTCCATGATTAAAACTTTATTAATATAGCACTTATATTTTTTAAACTCTCATTTTTTCTAAATTCCTTCAGAGATTTTAAATTTCTCATTTAGATTGGGATTATGAATACTAGAGATCAACAAAAAATCTTAGATGCTGCTAAAGAACTTCAGGTAGAAGAAGTCAAATTGGGAGAGTTGTCTGGAGTGATAAACTTGGAATTCAGGTAAAATACCAGTTTTGAACAAATATGGTGACTAATTAGTTGAAAAAATATTTTAACAGGAAGAAATAAAAATAGTAGTTATCGATGCGCAATCAAGAAGTCTCAAATCATTTTTTTTCTGCATAGGACATAATAGACGAAAAATAAACTGATGTTTAAAATTGATTAATGATTATGATTCATGATTATGAATTACTGCATTAACTTTGCTTTACTCGCAGTATATGCATCAAAATACCATAGTTTGAAATTACAGATAGGGTTGTAAAGTGGAGAGCTGCAGACTTTTGCGGAGGATAGCGGAGGCAACACTGTCTCCACACCCCCACTACCACCATAAGTAGAAGTGCCTTCCAATCTGGTGGAAGGAGATATTCACTGTTGGTTAACTCCTCCCAATGCTTGCGACAGGCAAGGAACATGTAGCCAAGCATTTGCCTTAGTCTTGTCTTCTGTGGCTCCTAGCCAGTTTGTCCCTTGCCTCCGCTGGGACAGAACTTGATTTAGTTTCTCTTTCAACAAATTCTCTCCTTAGGCCTCTTATCTTTCCCTGCTCTTTAGCTCTACAAACCTTGGAGTTTCTCTTCTCATCTTTGCCAGTATTTCTCTTCTCCACTTTAAAAAAGAGAGAGCTTTTGTTTTTCCTATGGCTTCTTTTGCTACAAGATGGTGCCAACAAACAAGAAAAGCTCCAAATCTGGAAAGGAAAAAGAATGGTCAGTAAATCCTGTTCGGACCCAAACTGCTGCTCATTACGCACCTCCCCCGCTTGAATCAGAAGTTGATTGCCATTTCAGATTGCAAGGATTCTATTGGGAAGCTTGTTGTGTCCAGGCAAAAGCTGATGCCTGCACCCCGCTGATGCAGACACCATTGTAGCAACCAACCCTAATGCAACTCATCAACCAGAGGCTGAGCAAGATGAGATTGTGTATCCTCTCCTTGGGTCTTACCCCAGCTCAGGCTCATCACTAAAGGGAAGCATCATAAGACTAGAAGAGCTTCTTCACATGAGAAAATTTCAGGGTGCGTTCATAGTTCAGCGGTACAGCACCTGCTTTGCATGCAGAACATTCCAGATTCAATCCTGGGCATCTCCATTAGGGCTTGGAAAGAATCCTGCCTGAAATCTTGAAACCCCGTGTCCATCTGTCAAGACTCTAGAGCATGGTGGGCAACCTGTCCCTTGTCCCAAGTATTTAATGGCTCCGGTGGAAGAACCTTCCAACATAAGGTTCTTTAATAATGACTTCCTACTTATTCTCTCCAGAACCATGGTGTCTTTGAAAAATTGCTCCCCCACTCAAGAACCAGCCAATCCTCCTTTAGAAGGCTTGCCTTCTTTCCAGATCCAAAGCCAGCTAATTGTGAGGTTCCTTTTCCTTTGTTTTTTGGGAAAATCTAGTTAAAGCTGAATGGAATGTACCCCTCCAAAGCAGGAACACCTCCAACCTGACACAAAGGTATTATTTTTTACCACAGACAGCTATGGAAGGTCGTTTTTTCTTTTATTGTAGGTACATAAATTCAAATATATCAATTTCAGTGCATGCATATGAAGTGTGTGCGTGAAAATACAGTTTTCTAAAAATTATACATAAACTTCAACAAAAGCAGACCAAATGCTCAAATAAGGAAGAACCCTGCCCCCCTCAAATTTACAAAACAAAAAAACTTGGAAGAACTTAAGGCCCCCTTGGACGATCCTCCTGTGGCATCCTTATTCTCGAGCCAGGAATCCCAAGGACCGGGATGCTCTGCTTTAAGAATCCGGTGAAAAGCGCATTGAAGCAGTTTTAAAGAAGCCTTATGAGGCCACTGCTCTGGAGTTTTGGGCTTCCTCTGCAGCATCTTTTTTCTCTAGCACTACTGTAATAAAAATAATGATGATGACGACGATGATAACAACAACAACAACAACTAAGTGTTGGATAGTTTCACCCTACTTAGGAGTTTATCAAAACTATATAAGACATACCTTTCTCTAAGATTCCACACAGGATTCCATGATTTATGCAGCTTGTTCTATTGCTGCAACCACAGTGGCAGGATGCTCACTCTAGTTAAAATGCTACAATGTGGTTGCTTATTACAAAGGAAACTTAGCCTTTGTAGGGCCCTACCTCTTTGCAGAAGAGTTCTGAAGAACGTTTTAGTGGAAACTAAAGACAAGAAGGAGGCTCTGCCTTTTAATGGAGTTACAGAAGCAGGATTCTTCCCTTCCTTCAGGTCTGTCCACAAGCAAAAGCTAATGGCTGCAGCAATTGCTCATCTTCAAAATATAGGGGGCACAGAACCTGTTGTCCTCCTCTCCAAGAAGTTTCAGAGGATTTACTGTGGGAGGCTATACACAAAAAAAGAACTAAGTGGTTTGCTGTGTATTGTGGGTGGGTGGGTGGTCGCTCTTGGAGAAACAATTCCAAAGTCTTGCTGGGCATGGGTAACTGCAGTTCTCTGGATGCTGTCCAATGTTAGCTATAGAATTATTTGCATTACATTGTTAGGCCTAATCTACACACTAGATTTTAGCCAAAAGGCCTAATCTTAGAAAGAACCTAACACCTACTTACTTGTGTCTTCTTGATGCTGAAAATGTTTTGGAGCTATTTCTGTAAAACTGAGTATGTAACTATTGTCTCTGTTTGTTACAGTGGTGATGAGTTTCTTTCTTTTCTCATGAAACTAAACAGACAATGTATTCATCTTACAACTGCTGTGCAGGGTGCGGTTAATCAGTTCCCTACAAATGCTCAAAAGGTATTTGTGTAAAAACAAATGTTCAGAATAACAAACTCATGTTACTGTATATTTTACCAGAATGGTAACATAATGTAATATAATTTCTTGAAGTACCACCTTAGGGTTGAAGCTCACTTAATTCTGTCTGTCTTTAAAGAAAAATCTTCCTTCTTAAAATTATTTCTTATTTTAAGGCAGTCCAATACAAACTGGTAGCAACTCTCTCTTTCTTGGAATAGAATCAGAATTGTTTTGTCAGTTCAGCATCTTTCCATTACAAACATACGCAGCATCAGAACAAATGTTTTTAAAATAATTCTCAGGCTACAGAAGCTTAGCCTGGGATGGGGGAAACATAGAGGTGCTCCAAGTCCTCTGCAGTTGCTCCCTTTCCTCAGCGCCATGTGCACACAATTGTTCAGGAGGCATTGTGCATATGTAACATAGCCTAACGGCATGGCAGACAAAGAAGGCATGACTGTCATTGGTTTCAAGGCTGCCCAGCAACAGCAACTTGAGGCAGATCAAGAGGTTGAGCAGATGGAAGGCAGCAGTGAGGGAGGAGAGTTTTCCTGTCCTCTCCAGACCTAAGATTTGGCAAGACCAGAGTTACTGGCCTGGATCAAATGTGTTGTGCCAAGGGAAGTCAAGGATGCTGTGCTCTCAGACCAAAGTTATAGAAACCAGAAGATCCAAACATGTAAGACCAACTCTGGCCCATTTGCATTGGCTACCTGTATGTTTCCAAGTCCAATTTAAGGTGCTGTTTTTAACCTATAAAGCCTTACATGGGCCGGGACTGAAATACATTGTCATATTGGCACTTTGCAAGGTTTGTTTTCTTGTGACCAATTTGAACATTGGTCGTCTACATGAACATTGCAATATCACTTAGTAAGGTAGTTTATTTCTGCCATATGCTATAGCAAGTCAGAGAAATCTATAACAAATATAACAGTAACAAATATTTTTTCAGTGACAAATTTAAGCTATATTATCTGCACATTATCTGCACATCAAACAGCTCTAGACTAGAATCAAATGTATCTTTTGTGTAGCTGACCTCACTTAAATTCTAGTTAACAAGTTTTATCCAGTAGCTAGCAGAAGAGCAAGAGATAGTGTTGTTCCACTAATAGTTCTGCAAGCTTTAGCAGAACAACTAGTGCAAGCAATACCTTGCACAATCCTTAATGGATTGTGCAAGCAGAATCTGTGTTTTGGTTTTGGCACTTGCATTAAGATGAAAATGATTTCTGCAGAATGGATACAAACCAGTGTATATAATAGTTATGCTCTAGCTAGCTTGTAAACTGTCTTTCAAGTGAGGAATTTTATATTTCTTGTTAGTTGGTTCTTGAATGGAGTCCACCTGAAAGCCTTGCTAAAATTTGTGAAGACCTTATTTCCAGTGCTGAAGATCTGAATGGAGAAGCTAACAAATTAAAAACACTAATGCAAAAGGTATATATGATTTAACAAATAGAATAGTTAAAAACATTGCCAAACAATAGGCAGATTTTCTCGCCAGCATAGTCAGTGGTGAGGAACGATGGGAGTTGTAGGCCAAAACATCTGCAGGGCCACCACTTGCTCAACCTAGTTTTAGTATACGTTGGCTCATTGTGTAATAGACCATAAGATTCCCATTAGAGTATATTTTTAAACTGCAATACAAATGTTTGTCAATCCTAATAGCCTACATTCCTTACATACCATAGGAGTGAAAAAGAAAAATGGGGAGGGAAGTAAGGGGAATTGTTTAATTTAATCTGCTTATCCTGGGATACAACCCTGAATGCTGGAAGCTTCACAAACCTTCCATACCCTGGATTGCTAGAGAATCCCACATAGTAATGTCCATTTTGTAGTTCATGTGTGGCTTGTATATATATATATATATATATATGTCAAGATAAACCATATGATGTCAGAATGTGGCCTTTCTCTAGGTATACACAAAACCAAGTCGCATTCATTTCAATGAGCCTTTTTTAAGTAGGACTTAACACTGAATCTTACCATTGTGCTTTTTTTATATCTGAGCCATGTCAAATGTTATAGATGCCTAAAATTTAAACATCTTGTACTATACTGTAGAGTCCTAACATTCTCCTTCCCTTTAAATTGTATTAGCTACATACAGGACAGAGTGATGATCCTTGCCGAATACAACCTCTGGTGGAAAAAGGCCGATGGAAGATGACTTTTTTAAAAACGGCAGCACTAACCTTGGTTGGGTCTGGATGTTTCTTCTTTATCGGCATGTTAACTTTAAGAAAGAGCCGAGTTGGAATTATGCTTTAGAACGTCTTTTCCAATATCTAGAACTAGGGATTAAAATAATCTTAATGACTTATATTTGCTTTACTGGTTGGTTCTTGACATTTTATAACAGTAAAGGAATTTCCACATTCTAAGTTAAACTTGTTGCCATGAAGCACATGTCGTTTTTTTCTGACATTTTGATAAAAAAGTATGCACATACAACTTTGTAAATAGCAGTTCATATTTTATTTGTAAGAGTAATCTTGTTTCTTATATTTGCCTGTTTAGAATCCATTTGTGTATGTTTTTCAGCAATTTGAGTTTGTGTTGATAAGTAACTTATTAAGCACTGTTTATTAAAAAAATATTGTCCTATATGTTGATCTACCTCATACTATAAAATTTGATTCAAAGCCTTTGCTTCTGAGTGAGTGCATGGCCTAGGTCCTGATTAATAAGTAACATTTTCCTATATTGAAATTATATATCAGGAAAATCTTGTACACTATTAGACTTTCTTTTTCTGCAAGTCTCAGTGTGTGCAGTGTCTGTTCTATGCATGCGATTAAGAACTAATGAACTCTCCTCTTATGCTTAAAATGTGACTTTATTCATGTTTCCTGCACAGATACAAAGTGGGTATAACTTTAGGAAAGCTAGATTCATGCCTCTCGCATCATGCTTGTTTGCAGAGCCTTTCGTATTTAAGTGAAGGTCAAGAGCTGAGGACCACAAAGAGGCAGGATCTGCAAGAAATGGTGGAACAACATATCATAAACGTTAATTCTTAAATTCAGGCTTCGTCTGTTGCTTTGAAATTTACAGCAGCGGTTCTACTCAACCAATCTGTTGACATAGTGCCTTGCATAACTATTCACCCTCCTTTGACTTGTCCACATTTTGTTGTGTTACAACCTGGAATTAAAATGAAGTTAATTGGCATATTTGCCATTTAATTTACACAACATATTTAACACTTTGAAATTGCAAAATATTTTTATCGTGACACAAAATCTAAGTAAACAAAAGCAACCTGGCATTTGTTGTCAGGTATGAAGCTTAAGTCAATGGCTCCTCTCATAGTTGTTTCCCCATTAATAAAGACAGTTGAGTGCCTGCAACAGTTATTTACAACTAAATCCTTCAGCCCTGTGTAGCTGCAAAACAAGCGGGCATGTTTACCCATGGACAATGCCAGCTTGTTTTTGGACTGCATAAGGCCAAAAAAGGGAAAGGAGAGTAGCAATCATATTTTGTATAGAGATGTTTTTACCACCCAATCTTAATTTCTTTTAATTCTACTGATGGGCTGAAGTAGTGTTCAAACAAGTTGCAATGTTTAGTCTCCAAAGTGTTAAATAGGCTTTTAGTATCACGTATGAATATTCCAGGGTCATGAATGATACTGTTCTAAGGTGCATTATTTGTTGTGAAGGCAGAAAACATTTTAAGGCACTGTAATACTATGTAGTCTTTCCTGGCAATAAGCCCATATGAAAACAGTCAACTAAAAATGATTAAGATGGTGGTGCAAATGCCTCTTAAAATCACACTTGCCATCTTCTCTCTATAAGTACTTGTATTAAAAATCTGCCCTTTTAAATTGATGAGTGTTTAAAATCACTTTCAGCAAACCACCCCTACTTAATATCCAGTGAATTCTCCCTTAGTTATTGATGTTAGTTGTCTGCACTGTTCAAAACTTGAGTAGTGCACCCTTCCTCAACTTGGTACCTGTGGATGTGTTGGACCCCAGCAGCATGGCCAGTTGTCTTGGCTGATAGTAATTGTAGTCTAAAAGAACTAGAGGGTACTATGTTGATGAAAGCAGAAGTAGTGAATGTTAAAATAAACCTGAGCATTTATGACAATTTACACACATCAAGATCATCTCATTTTTTTCAAACAGTGTACATTTCAGTACAGGCTAGAAAGTATGTTTTCCCCCATGTGTGTATCTTTTCCAAGATGTCTTCCTTAACAAGCATTCATGCATCACCTAAATGCTTTAGATTAGGAGTAGGCAGGTGCCCTACAGATATTTTGGACTACAACTCCCATAAACCCCAGCCAGCATGACCAATGATGAGATTATGGGTGTGATAGTCCAAAACATCTAGAGGGCACCAGGTTGTCCTCCCCTGCTTTAGAACATTTTTTTTTACATATAAGTTTGTGTAAATTGACTAAATTAATTGTTTAATTGACTAAAATACATATCAGTAAAGTTTGCACATCTGAAAGAAGCTGTTAAGATGATACTTCCTGTGTAATTTTTGAAATGACATACAGAGATGGGCGCTGAAAGCAGGAGAGTGGCGTCCCATCCAGAATTGGCCACCTAAAGGAATATGCTTCATTCACATTACTTCATGATGGCGAAGCCGCATCCTATCACATGATGGTAGTTGATGATCTGTATGCTCTCACTGTCATGGGTAAAATCTGGCATGACTTTAACAAAATAGCACCGTTACCACATCGCTCTTAAAAGTGTTTATTATTATCTTCGTTGCCTCTGTTGTGGTCCCGGTTCCTGTTTTTATGTATTTGATTTATACCTTGCCTTTCCTCCAATAGTCTACAAGGCAAATCAAATACACAATTAAAGCAAAACATAGTAAGTAAAACAGACTGCAAAATATCTCTAGTGATATCATTTGCCTCAGCAAGTCATTTTTTCTTTCTTGTCTTTGATGTTGATGTGATATTTTAAAAAATAAGTTCCTTAGTGCATTCAAAGATGTTCAGATCAATCTCATCGGAATTCACACACATGAGTATACACAGATATTATTCTAGCAAGACATACCCAATAGAACATTTAGCATGTTAATATAATCTTGATTTGGAGAATAGACTTTTGAAGTTAACACTGATTATTTGGAATTGCTACTGTCCCACATCCCATCAGCAATTATAGAGTGTGTGTTCCCTGAACATATGCAGAATATATTAATCTTACCAGTGCGAAACTAGTCACCCCAACTTTGGGATAAGAAGTTAGGATTTCTATAGCAGAGCATGTATCCTTGTGTTAGCATAGTCGTCTAATGTTAGCTGAAGTCTCTCCATTTTTAAAAGGAAACTGTGAAATACACCAACCAAAATGTCATGATGTCCTGTATGCGAAATGTCTCCTTGAGTGCATCCCTCTTATCTAACATAAACAAGAGCCCTGGCTCCAGTGCTCTGCTGTGTCAAAGTTAACGTCTGTAACTTACTGTCAGGCCAAAGGTATTGTTTACAGAACTGTTTAGCATAATTAGCTATGCCCCAGTGTTATGTTCTGATTGGTTAATGCTGCAACTGGGCCCTGCCCCTTGCAGGCTCAAATACTCTACTGTATTCCCTATGTCTTTTGTCTGATTGCTCCCTTTGAAGAGACCAGGCCTTGATTACTAATCAATAAAGCGCTTTTGAACCCTCTGTCGCTGGAATGGTGGAGTGGTGCTTAAGGGCTGTTTGGATTTCGTCCTTGGGTGAAAAGAACATTGATCTAACAAATGGTACCGTGACTCGGATCTACCCCATGTCGGATTCATGCCTGCCAGTGGAACGGAGGGCCTAGATTGAGGAAGCGATCGCCAAGAGATTTCTCTTGCCTCTAGTAGGTTGAATCGTGCACTGTGCAGACATGGAGACCGAATTGACGGGACCATTCGAGCCAAGGTTACAAAATCGACTCCACCCAACAGATGGAAGGGAACAGGCAACAACAATTTGCAATCAGACGTGATAAGAAAGGACATAGACGGGAGACGGCTATTTGGTGAGTGAAACCTTTAATCACTAGGACCCTGACGGGAAAAGGAGGGAGTTGGGTGTTCACAATTGACCTCAGAAATGGAGTCGTGCTTAAGGGCTGTTTGGATTTCGTCCTTGGGTGAAAAGAACATTGATCTAACACTTGGGTAGTAATAGAATCTCTCATTTCAGAAACAAAGCATTGCTTTACTTCCCTTTCTCCTCTCCCATGTCTTTTGACATCATTTCATTTCATGCATCGGTAAGGGGAAAGAAATTCTAGAACCCACCCAGCCTGCAAACAAGCATCCCCCTTAGCTGCAATATTTTGCTTTAAAAGAAAAGTTAGCTCAGGGAAATGGGAATGTATCCTTTAACCCACCCTTTAAATGTTCTTCTGCCCAGGCTGAGGAAGATCAGAGGTCACTCTCATCATCTGGGAGTGTATCCATAACTCTGGCCAGAGGCAACTGTAAACTCTAAAAGTGGAGCCATTTGATACAGTGAACAAGAGAAGCTCTCCTAATGGTTGCCTTGTTTCATTCTATGGGCTTTCATCATTATCTCTTTGTTCTAGGGCAGTTGTGGACTGACATGTTCTGAACATGAACTTTGCTTTGGAGATCTGGCTTGCAGCTCTGCTTGCTTTCCTATGGGGAACTCCAGAGATCACTTCTTTGTGAGGGCAAGTACTTTTATTGTATTTTACAAGAAGCTTGGAGTAGCTCTTACAGGACAATGGAAGAGGAGTTGGACCTCCCCCCCCTCCCACACACACAGTGCTAACTGCCATCTTCACCCTATGGGGAAGAATATGTGAGGCAGACTGGAGCAGGCAGGCACCATCAGAGCCTGCTTCACTTGGAAACACCCCCCCCCCCAGGGCTAACTGCCATCTTCACCTTGTGGGGAAGAAGGAGCTGTTGGTTTGCCCCTCCATTGGGAGATGAGAGGACGGAGCAGGGCCTTCCCACCAGCCTAAACAGTCTCCTTAATTTCATTTTCTCCCTCTTCCCTCCCCATCCACTTTTCCTTGTGTGTCATGTCTTTTTTTAGAATGCAAGCCTGATGATAGGGACTGTCTTCTTTATTGATACATTGTAAGCCGCTCCGAGAGCCTTTTGGCTGAGGTGCAGGATAAAAATACTCTAAATAAATAAATAATAAATAATAAAATTCTGTAATGCTAAAAAGCTTCCCCCTGCCCCCCCCCCCCAAAAGCTTTTGGGATCAGTTTCAGATCAATCCTTGCAACAATTTCAGTATCAGAGTGCCCTCCTTTCATCTTTGCACCACAAAGTTCCTGATGTTTAATCCATACAGGAAGGAATCCAAACACAAGAGACTTAGGAAACAGGTGTCTTCCCACAGGCAGCTAAAACGCGCCTTTCTGAATCTTTCTTACATTTGTGCCCTGTGCGAAAGTACATCCTGGCCAAGGTTGGGTTTACATTTGCATTAGACCGCTTTAAAGAAAAGCTGATTCAAGCCCCTTTAGGTGTGGAAAAACTCCTCAGTGTGATTATTACCCTTTTTGTAGTTTGCCTGGCATAATGTGCTTTTCTTTCTTCCTTTTTTTACATTATCATGGCAATGGCTTATTTTACCTTGTATGACCTTCCCCCCCCCCCACCTCCAAAAACATGTTTCCCAACATTCATTACTCTTTGTAAGTAAAACAGTTATAACAGATTCGGTTTATTTTACCTTATTTACAGTCCTTGTCTGTAGTTAGACAGGCTTTGTACCAAACAAGAGAGGCTTCCTAGTGCTACAAATGAGATCTGAATTTGCAATAATTTTTCCATCGTCTTGACTTTGATCCTGATACATACATCTGCAGTTCTATCTTCTGGTGCTTTTCCGCCACCTTTTCAATGCTGCAACTGATTGTGCTGTAAAAATGAGTGTTCTTTTTTTTCTAAATAATTGCCTGGTAAAAAAAATCAGTTTTCACATTCCTTTGTAGTAAATACAGTGCCATATGTCAGGCTTTGTTACCTGTTACAAGATGAGCCAGGGCTCTTCCCCCCCCCCCCCTTCCCTTGTAAAGCTGTATTATCGTCATTTGTTTGAGAGACACAAGACTTTTCAGATACTGCAGAGTTTGACATGAGCTTTTGCTCACATCAAGATAGCCTGGCAGTAACAAAAAAATATACCATGCCTTTGTATTCTGAAAACGTGCTTGTTTCAAAGACTACATTTCTGACAAATCACTGTAAATGTTTAATACAATAATATGTAGCTCAGGTCAGTGAGCTTTTCTAATATAAGAATGCCAATCATCAAATGGACAAAATAGATACCAACAGCAGCAGCATGGCATCCTTTCTGCCGTATTATTTGTTTGCTTGTTTACTGAAAACATTTCCCCCACTATTTAATAAAATATGGTCTAGGTGGTTTACAACTTGTCTTTAAAACAGTGATTAAAACAACAACAGACAATTAAAGCACCATTTTCTAGCAGCATTGATGTCTTCAAGAGTTTAGGGTGGTGCCTAAACTACATGGAATTTCGTACCATGCAAACTGGTGAAGGGAGTGAATTCCATAAATAAGGGGCCGCTAAGAGCAGGACCTCTCCTTGGTTACCATCCATCTCACCTCAAGGTGGAGGCACTCAGAGTTGGGCCTCTGATGATGACCTTAATATGGGAATAGGTGATCCTTCAAATGCCTTTGTCCCAGGCCATTTAAGGGCTTTAAAGTTTAATACCAGCACTTGAACTAGTGCTCAGAAACAAACTGGCAACCAGCAAAGCTCTTCAAGTACTAAGATGTTCATTTTCAAGTTACCATGCAGCTATATTCTAGGCCACTTGAAATGGCACAACCATTTTCTTTGTGCTGTCTGGGTGTGAGAAGCAGAAAGACAGAGACCTGGTTCACACATAACGGCAGCAATTCCTGGGTGGTTTGACCCAGGAACTATGAGGATGAGCAGAGCACACGAGTTGTTTCCCTTTTAATGCCATGTTCCTGGGTTCTATGATGTGCAAACCTGGAAATTATGAGTTGTTTATCACTTAAACAACCCTGAGTTTCTGGATTTACATGTCACAAAACAACTCAGGAATTGCTGCTGTGACATGTGGATTAGGTCAGAGAAAAGCAGGGAAAATGAGAGAGAACAGATGCAAACAGGACAACAAATACAGAAGACAAATTCATACAAAGACTGTATGAACCCTAGTCTCCTTTTCCTCTTCCTTTACAATCCATAAAAATTAAAGCAGGCCCCATGTTATAGGTGAGTAGCTGGTCTATTTTAGTCCAACTTATTCCCTGCCCAGGGCCCTGCACCTAGCAGCTCTTCAGTGATCAGTCTACATGAGGAGTAATCAATGCTTTTGAGAAAATTGACCAAAGTGGAGTCCAGTATATGTGATAGTGCCACTGTGGTGTGCACAGTAATCCTTACAGAGCCACCTCCGAAACAGGATGGTTTTGTTGCCAGTCTGCTGAACCAAGGTACAGACAGGGGGGGACTATTATAGTCAAACAGAATGCAGGCTGCCACCATACTAAATCTGAATAGTTTTACATTAAGCTTATTTCTGTTATGCGGCTACACGATTTAGAACAATGCCTGGCTTGTGTTCTATAATGGGTTGGATCCAAGTAATCATGTATGTAAGGAAAAAAGCTACTACTGCTATTCTGCAAATGCTTTAGAATTCTCACAATGCTTTTGCCACAAAAAGCTCATATTTTATTGCTTAGAGTTTCCATAAGTTATGTTCACAAAGATACTTATCTAGTCACATAGACTAAAGGAGTTGCTTGACAGAATTTCCAGTAATTTTGGAGTGAGATTTTTTGAAAGCCCGTTAGACCTTTTCCAGTTCAACTGCTTTAAGGGCACAGTGTGTCTGTTATTAATATATTCTGGGCATTACAATAGAATATGGCAACAATGCTATTAGCTAATGCAAGTGTAGAAATATTGATCTACTGCCCTAAGTCCAAATGCCCCTCATTACTAGCAGCACAGGGTCTATTACATAGAATCAATATGGTTAATTAGCACTTCCTCATCGACTTTGAGTCTAATAGTGCTTTAAAGCATAAATGCAGGGCCTGCACAGATGATTAAAATGTGCTTTTTCCTTCCTGTGCTATATTTGTTAATTCAATCAGTAGCCGGTAGCACTTCCCCGCCCCGCCCCGCATAATAGAAGCAGATTGGTCAAAGTTTAATGCAGGAAATATAAACAAAAGAGTACAAGACTGAATTGCTGCAATACACAAAAAGTTTATTTTTTTGAAGTTTTGTTTTGTTTTTTTGAAAGCAAAATAGAATAGAACCAAACATCAATGTTTTTTGTACAACAAAAAATTATGTGATAACAGACAATCCATGAAGAGCTTAGAACGGCTTCCCTTTTTTAAAAAAATCATGCTTTCTGGTAGTCAACGGTAAGTTGGCACCGAAAATGTCATGGCAGTCATTCAGGACTATTTCTCTTCAGATCCTTGTTAGCTGATGCCAGAGACTGGAGGGCAGGATGCTTTCCACTTTCTCCATCACGAAGTTCAAGGGGGCAAAGAGAGTACTAAGAAACTGCAAAGCAAACAGATAGACAAGTGGATCCATGAAGGTGATGCATGTAAAACAATCACTTTTTTAATTTATTGGCCATAACATAAATATATTTTAAAAGCTGTTTATTATGGTTTGGAGTGACAGATCATGCACATTGCATGACCTACATATTGGTGTATTTAATTTTTAAAAGATTTTTTAAAAATCTAATTTGTAGACAGCATAAATTGCCAACTAGTATACATTGATAATGATATCCTACTTTCCTACAGGTAATACTCACTAAAGGAAAGTGTCTAAGTTCTACACATCTATTAGGAAGTGTAATGAAATATTCCACTTAAAATGGTTCTTATTAAACTTCCTAAGGACCCTTGTGTCTCTTTTCTATACTTCACCGGCCTGCTGACTTTTATACTGACTATCAGTCTCCTCTTTTTTGTCTTGGATTTTCATTATTTGGCTCTTCCTTGGTTTCACTTTTAGTTTTCTCTTTGTTCTAAGTTTCATTCACTTTTCTCTCCTACCTTATTCCTTGTCTTAAACTTGGCAAAATCACATTTCTTGAGTAGCACATTTCAGTCATTATTGCCTCGTACTAATCAACACAAAATGCGGGAGAAGTTACAGCAACTAATATCTGAACCAATGAAATTATGGCATTTTCCAGAATTTGTCTTTTAGAATTCATCTACACAAACATCAGTAGAGCTGTATAATCCCTTTCTTGTCTTACATCAGGGAGGTTGAGCTTCCGGTCCGTGGGCCAAATCTACCCCAACTGGAGTTCCAGTATGGCTCTCTATGGATCCCCAGGTTAGCCCTGACCCCGCTACTTTTCCCCTGACTGCTGAGTGTTTGGTGGTTTCCCGGCTTTTTACATCCTTTCCCCCCATTCAAAAAGGTTGAAATATCTTCAACTACTGGCAGCAAGAGCTTTAAGCTAAAATATACTGGTATTTTGGCACCATCCCTTTTACTTTTGGCTTCCTGGAATGAGGACGTTTCTCTGACATTGAATTTGGCCATTGTGTTGAAAGATGTTCAATACCTCTGCGCTACAGTAACAGTTTCTGAGCAGAAGCACATTTTTTTTAAGATACCAGAAAGGCTGCAAAAATGGCACATCAGCCTTTGTGAGTGAATTGTATGTCTGAGAAGACAAATTGAACCATAATATCAACTAAGAGAAGAAGATACATCTTGTAATAGCAGGGCTGTGGAGGAAAGTCCCGGGGGTGGGGAGGCTGGATGGGAAGCCTCTGAGGGACACATTTGCCCTGCAGGCTGGAGGTTACCATTCCTTGTACTGAGTGAACTAAAGTATTGTACACCATTCATACAAATACACTTCAAAGTGCTCATTTCCTGTAGCACACTTAAGTGCTTGCCTGAAACATCCTTTTTTTCCCCTTTTTCTTTTTTGGCAATGGTGTCTCATCCCATTGAAGAAATACTGGAAGCAATTTAGCAAAATCTAAAACAAAACCACATGGGAATTGCTTCATAAGTCCATTTTACTAGAAGAAAATGATAGGGAATAATTGCCACGTGACAACAGTTCTCCTGCAGGAGAAAACATGATTGTGCAAACTCATCCATTAAAAAACCATTTCGAAGGGGGTTTGAGTTTATTTTCGGAAAAATTAATCTATATATTTTAATAATACTTCAAAGCACTTCATGTACAGCAAAAACATAACATAGGCCAGTACTCCATTATGCCCATATTACAGATAAATAGGTGAAATTGAGAACAGCAGCTTAAGACTACCTAGGTGAATTCATGGCTGGAAATTCGTTCCGAAGTTTTCCCAGCTTACCTACTTCATGGAGTCAAATTGCATAATGCCTATATTACAAAATACTTTCCTGAATAGGATTTAAACTATATTATTATACAGTTGAAACACTGTCAGAGACCTAGCCCTCCATGCTAAGAATACAGCAGTAAAACACTTAATCCTCAATGCAGTGTTTTGAACAGTCCTATTTTAATTATTTGGTTACACACCCTACCCCAAAGTAAGGGGCATGAGGAGATACTACTCACTGCTTTTGCAAAGACTCCCATTAGCTCTGGGAACTGATGTGTCAGAAGGGCCAGCATAGCTGTGAAGGAACATAATCCGGCAGTGAAGAGAATAAAGAAAGGAAGCTCTTTCTTGGGGTAAACTGAGACTTCATGAAATGCTGGAAGGAAAATGTAAAGGAAAAAAAGAGGGTAAACAAAAAACATCATATAAAGCTTCAAGCAATGGTGTTTTTGTTATTGCCATTCTTAGGTGAAAGTCCCTTTTAAAAAAATGTGTTGTCTAAAGGCACAATCCTATACATGTTCAGACAGGAAAAGGGTCCTATAACTCCTAGCGTGGCCGGCTGGGGAATATTGAAAACTTTAGGCCATTTTTCTATCTAATCATGCACTGGATGAGGCCCTCAGCCTTTCTCAAAGAGAACCCCTCTAGTTTATCGTTTTCTTTCCCAGATACCCAAATCTCTGTCATCCACATAACTCTGTTTAATGTTATATAATGTTACAACGTCCACAAGTGTTGCTAAATCATGACTATAAACAAGACATTCAACATATTTAAAATACTTTCAACTGTGCTCTAATTGATTTTTTTCATTTAAACTTTTTTTAAAAAAAGTTCTTGTTAGATGTATCTCCTTTGACAGTAATGGGAAATTTATTATTGATGTTATTGCATTTATGGCCATCAAAGCAGCACACAGTCAATAAAATAAAATAAAAACCAGACCAAGTCAATTAATAAAATACATAACACCCGTAAATGAAACAGCAGTCAGAAATTATAGAATTATAAAAATGACGTAATTAAACAATACATCTAAGAAGTTGCTTTCACTTCCATGTATATTCCCTCTAACAGTATTCCAAGAGAGGAGTACTGATTAAAGAGGTATCCAGCGTTCAGCAACAATTACGAAGTGTGAAAGATGCCATTTCCTTTGGCTTTGCCATTTGGCAGGGAACAAGCTATTACATTACTCTGACCTGCTTATTCCCACCTCCTCCTGCCTCCATGTAATATAGATCCTTAAGCTCTTTGCCCAAGAGGTGGGGTTATAATTAGGTTGAGCATAACAGTGTAGCAAAGAACCCTTTGCTAAGGTTGCTGTGAAGTAGGAGAAACCTATGAGGCATAGTTCGGAAACTATGTTAACGTTCTGAAATATGCTTCACATGTCCAATGAACACAGTTTCATTCCATTTAGTTCTATATATGTGTCAGATACCAAGTCCACATGTAGAGAGTTTCTTGATACATTTTGGATTTTCTTCCATGACTTGGGGCTGCTGCTCATGTTATACAATTCTGTTCTACATGAACACTCCCCACTGTGATGATATGGTGGCATGATGGGAAGAGGAAGAAACAAGGAAATGGACTTTCTTCTAAAAGTATTTATATCTACCTAGTTCTCAAAATGGTTTAGGAATGGGAGAGGAATGTAACTCGCTTTCCCAGGGACCGTCTAATATGTAACTATGACACTTGTACAAATACACTGTAGTGGATGCATTCACATTTTACTGCACAGTAATAAATTTATTTTCATTCAAGTGCTGGGGAAAAAGTGATTTCCCTGCAGAATGTTCCTCAGAGCAATTGAGTAATGTGCACAGTTCCTTCATTAGAAAGCCTTTTATACATACAAGGAACTGGCCATTCCCGAAGTTGTATATGTAGCACCAGCTTCAGTTATTTCCAGCTTCTGGGACAATAGGATCAGGCAGGCGAAGGAAACGCCTTCCCTCATCCACCCAAAGGCTGAAACACCCCCAAAGAAAACACCACTTAGGTCTAGGCCAGGTTAGAAAAAGATGGTCTTTGCCTGGGTCAAGCCCTGAGTTTCTGCCTGCCCTACTTTCACTGTGTGTACTGATGGCTGTGCAACAGCATCCTCATTACCTAACTAAGCTCAAGACCTCAATTTTTCATGGTCAAACTCAGTTCACTGCTGTGTCCTGGCCAATGACCAAGATCTGTGGCAGAGCTGAGGATGGACAGACCATACTGCCTCCATTCTGACGTAATTGGGGAAGATTTTCACAGCAGGAATACTTTTTGTCTGTAAAAGTCAGCATTTTTCTGTAAAGATCAGTCAAGGATAAAAGGTTTACTTTTACTTCCTTAAAGTTTAAATAAGAGAAAATTCTCTTACTTACATGGAAGAAGTTCTCTGTCTGCTGTTTCTGTACAGATGGGGTAAGGGTAGAAAAGATGCCCTTTTTCCAATGGATAAGGGATCATTCTGAAAGCTAAAAAGGGCAGGGAGAAAGTTTTTAAGAGTCTGATACTATAAAGCAATTTAGATACATCATCAAAAGCTACTACAGCTAGATAAGAAAATGTGATTTAATATTTTATGCTGTTTCAGATTAACTACTGCAGTTTCTAGAATTGACAAGGCTTTCAAGACATTGAGGAAATAAAAAAAGAAATAGCACAAACATTGCATAAAATGCTTGCAGTTGCTAGGATAGTCATGTAGGGCCCAATACAGTAAAACCATTATGTAAACTTCAAATTTACTACTCACATAGTCTCTTTTATGACTGATTCCCAATGTAAATAGTTTCCACCCACTTACCCACAATGTTTATTCCCCATTTGTCAGGTATCATGTCCCCATCCGAAGAAATACAAGAGAAAGTTGGTATGTATATTTGAGAACCTCAATATTATCATGACTTTAGAAGGAACTGAGATTTAAATGAAAGAAGCCTTTGCATTGCTTTTCAGGGGAACAGAGAGTGGTAGTATTGTCAAAATCAATACTGATGCAGTCAGGCAATTGACTATTAAGAATTGATTGAAAAACTCATCAATTTTTTAAATGAAATGGACTGGATCCAGATTTAGCTGTGTGCAACTAGCTGGTTGAAGCAGATTACCCTTCTCTCCATGGGAGGCCTTCCACCAACCCCCTAAAACAGAAGTCTGGTAACCCTACTAAATGGAGTAGGCTGCAAAGAGGAGAGAAGTAAGGGGAGAATCCCTGAAAATTAAGTGGAGGCACCTTCCATGAACAGAAAGAAGCCTTCCGTCCACAAAAGGCAGATCCTGGCTCCAGCCCCCAGAGTGTTCCATCCAATGTTAGTCTAACTTAAGTCCCATTTATTTCAATGAGTCTACTCTAAGTAGGACTAATATTGGATTCAACCCATCGTGTTCACATCTAACCCTGCTAAGAAAAAGCAGGGACTTGCTATTCAGAAAGAACATGGTTCTCACAGACCACTTGTGTTAAATTAGTCAAGTATCCCTGTGTAAATTGCAATCCATACTTTATTCATTATTCATTCTATTAGTCTCTTTCTATTCTCAATCGTCCCTTCTATTGCCTTCCCCAACTCTCTCCCCACTCATAAAGACCTTAGCCCTTCTAAAAAAAAGATTAAAAAAATCAGTAACACTGCCCAGGTGAGGTGAAATCCCTCACCTACTTGGTCACTAACAGCTTGCTACTGCAAGGGTGGGGTGGCTCTTCACTGTGGCCACTGCCGGCCCAGGATGGCAACAATAGCAACGAGAAGGTGGGGGCAATGTTTGCCCAGCGTCTTTTAACAGCTTCCTTCACTGAAGAGTTCTGAGACCCGGAAGCATAGATACCATCAGCCCAAGTGTGGAGAGTGTGGACATAAACATTTCAGGCAAGGAGGGTTATTCCATGCTGGCCACTGTGGGCCTACTCAATATACTGTAGGATCAGGGAAACCTGGGTTCAAATAGTCTTGTAGGGAGGGGGAAATGGCAGAGGGCACAAATTATGTAAGCTGCCTTGAGAAATTTGGAGAAAGGATGGGATAAAAACAAACTGGAGGATTTGGGAGGGGACTTTTTCCAGTTTCCTCTGCTGAAAGTTTTGAAAGCCAGGAGCTGCTGATCCCATTTGCCTCAAGACTGAAGGAAGAGTGTTGGTAAAACTGTAGTGGAAACTTTATAATTAAGAAGTTTCTGCATGTTTTAATTGTTGCCCTGGTTCACTGTGTTAACTGTGGGATATTTTGTTGGTATAAGTATTCAAAGGCTGCAATTTATAGAATACAACTGAGCAGATAAGTATAGGATTCCACTGTTCATTAATGGGTGTCCTACAAAGTCTATACACCATTGCTAGGTAATTGCAAAATGTATTTTCCCACAGAAGACAGCTGCCTACTGGCTTAAGTAGGAATCTAGTTGTCTGAATCCGTGTACTCATTCTCCAGGAGAGGTTTGATTCCTACCACTGAAGTTATGCCCTGGCGTTCGACAGATGTACGGTGAGGAGCAGTTGCTTAGTAGCGCCTGCACTTTGCTTGGAACGGCTGCATCTGTTTTCTCCTTCCAGTAGCTCGTTTGGCTGAGCTGGCAATTTAGATTTTCAGATTTGGCCATACCTGGCTGGATAAGCTTAAGAAATGTCTCTTTGACTTCTCTGTGATTATTCTTCCCTTGCACAAACACTGATACTTGTGCACTAGTAATAAACGTATACTAAATGTGCATATGTTGTCTTTCTAGGCACAAGCCTCCCCATGCATTTCAACAAACAAGACACTGTGTGCATTGGAGCCCCTATTTCCATAAGAAGAGACTGTTAAATCAGGTGTGGTGTGACTGAATCAATATTTTGAAATGTGCAGGGGCTTTTCATCCCAAGGTGTTGCACATATAAAAAGAAAATGAGCTATCGCAACATTTGGCATTCACCTCCTGCCATTTGCTCCTTAGGAAGTGAATTACTTACTGCCTTCCCACGTACAATGTAAGAGATTCAGTGCCCCCTCGACCCTTTTCCAGTGCTGAAGGTGAAAGAAAGCGTAAGCTATTGCTTCGCTGTCGCCTCTCTTCAAAATATGCTCAGGGGGCAATATTAAGCTTTTCATTTCTAGGAGATACTGTAATGAAAAGGACAACACAGGTCATTTCAGGAGCATGAAGGAACAAAATCCCCACCTGAAATTTTGCAGTGGACCCAGACACACTTGGTTCACTGGCAGTATTCAATTTCAAGTATTTCACCAAGCCTGTGACATCACCAACTGCACTGGCTGATAAAACAGTGAAGACTCCTATATACTAAAATATGCCAGCCGATGGCAAGAGCTGCCCCCCAACAGCTCTTTTGGAGAGAAAACTATAAAACAGGGATGGGGAATGTGTAGTCCTCCAGATGTCATCCTCCCTCACTATTGGCTATGCTGGCAAGAGCTAATGGGAGTTGCAATTCAACGACTGCTGGAGGTCACATGTTCCCCAACCCCTGCTATAAAGTAAGATATTGCTCTTAAAAAGGAAATACATAAGACAATAATGAAAACAAAAGAAATAATAACTTTTAAGATCAATCATTGCATTATACATGAAAAAGTACTTTGGCCTTGAAGTCTTACTGCAAAATATGGTGCAATCCTATATACACTCACCTAACTGTAAGCTCCACTGAACTCAGTAAGACTTACTTCATAGACATGTACAGGATTCAACTGTATTCAACTAATACATCTAATGCACGTGAGTTTATATGAAGTTGCTTTTTCAGAAACAAAATATTCTGAGTATCAATGATTTCAACTGATCTATTCTAAGCGTGACTAGATCCAACCCTACAGATTATATGAATTGTTCATTTATATTACTGTAAGAAGAATAGTCTTTAAAATTCACATGTACATTGGCTGTTCTTTCCAGGGAGATTTAATAAACTTGGGGCACCTTCCAGAATATGTGAAAGCCATGTTCCTCCTCCCTCTCTACTGTGTGTACATAATGCATATAAGAAGTGTCTTCAAGGCCAATTGTGAACACTTTTTACATGCTATGGGAAGCTGTTATGAATAGCTTGGGGGCACTCTTGTTAGTATACATGCTGAATGTATACACAAACAAACAAAAATATCACTTTCACACATTATAGGGAACACAATGGAAACGCATGATATAAAATCATGCACCTACTAACTCATATAACAAGTGAAGCAACCCGCAGGAAATGGATGCACTGAGAAGATCTATGGAAAGAATATTTCTCTAATGAAAATCTAAAGGCTTTCAGCCATATGATAGATTTCGCCAGTGTCACAGGGGAAAAAAGAGTATTCACAAGAATGTGAATGCTATGGCAATACAAAAGGTAATATTCCTCCAAAAGAGTGAAGGAGGCTCCAGTGAAGAAGCATCAAATGCAAATGCAAAAGTCATTTCTTAAAATCTTGATTAAATACCATTCACACACAAAAAAGAAAAGCCTGTTAGGGTGGGGACAGGAATAGTGTTGTTTCCTGGGATAAAAATGGAGTATGAGAAGAGGGTAAGAAAGTGATTAAGCTGCATTTTGACTACACTTTTTCATTACAGGAGTACCTCCAAATGGTGGAGTGGAAAAGCAGCTACCTAAAATGAGAAGAAACGCAGCAGGCACTGAAATAATTGATTTATCTTATAAGTACACTGAAGGCCATACATTAACAGACATGATGGGTCAAATGTCATGTTCAGAAGTAAAAGCTCTTTGTGCCAGCAGTGCTACTACAGAGGAGGATTGCCCCCCTCCCCTCTTCATCCTTACATCAGACCACATGGATCTACTCTCCAGGAGCACTTATATCTCTGGCTGGCTCATGGGTTCTACCCTCTGAGTGTCTGTTAAAACAATTAAAATGGACTTCTCTATTAGCTATGCATGTCAAAGGCCTATGTAGATCACATTGCTATAGTTCTACACATGCACACGCGTATGTGCGCACACCCACCCTCAACCAATGTTCTTCAAAATATCGTCCTGAATATAGTCCTAGACTTAACCATTTCAGACTGTAACCGGGGTGGGGGTGGGGGTTTCCCATGTTTGAGTGCCCTGGCACTGTCAACAGCTCTGTTTAGAGAAAAATAGCATGTCAAAGTGTACTGGTCTAGCATAACTTTTCCCCCACCATGCTTGTTTTCTGTGCCTAGGCTGACAAATCCCCCTTTGGCAGTATAATGTGCTACAGTTCAAGAAGGACAGGGCTGTCCCATGTGATATATTTGCACATGTCGACCAGTTCTAAGATTCCTAAGAAGAAAGATGCATGAAAGAAGGGTGTACCAAGAACATAACTCTAAGGATACGTTTACCTGTGAAACTCAGAATTACCTTCAGTTTGAAATTTTGACTGTTACTAATGTTGGAGGAAAAGTGGAAGAGAAGGGTTTAAATCAAATCAACATTCTAGTTGAGATGGGGTTTTACATTCAAATTAAATGATGGGGGCAATGTTAAAAGAAATTTATCCGTCACTTGTGAAAATGGCTTAAGACAAAAGAAGATAAGCTTTCAAAGTAGGTCTTCAGAAATCGAGAGTAAGGAACACTGGAAAGGTATTATACAAGATCAAAGAAGAGACAGCAAAATCCTGAAGCTTAGGAAGAGGTCATTTAAGACTTCAGCAGCTGTACTTGTTGCAGCAGAAGGGCAAGGGCAGAAGGCCAAGTTGGAGGCAAACAGCACAACACATCAGGCAGTTCTAGACATTCTTGGAAAGGTACCTCTACATGAAAGGCGAATTTGCACATGCATCCCAACACAAAGAATGGACATGTAATTTTCTTGTGTGAAACAGGCATCACAGTGAAAATACCACAGAACGGTCTTATCACTGCCCACATCTCAAACACAAGACTTGCCCTTGAAGGCAGTTGGCATATTTAGCTGTGAGACTCACTGTCAGTGCAATCCCACGCAGGTTTTGTCAGCAGTAACCCCAGTTACATATAGTAAGGCTTACTTCCTAGTAAAGTGTGTATAGGATTGTAGCCTGAAGCTAAACACATCTTCCTGTCATGGATTTATGGTGATTTGAGACATGGGAGGAAGTCAAGGGAACATGAAAACCAAATGAAAAGAAGGAATAAGAAGAAACCCTGACAGAAGATGAAGAGAAATTATTTTCAGAAGGGAAGGCACAATGTGTTGGTTTTGTGGCACTTGCTGTAAGTTTGCTGATAAATCTTGGCGTGTTAGTACATTTATTCTATACAATACAGATGCTCTGATTGCTTGATTGCATTTCTATACTGCCCAATAGTTGAAGCTTTCAGCACAATGCAAATTGGATCAGTAATGGCCAACTGATAGCCCATCTAGTCTTCACTCTGAATTTATACATCCTGGGTTGGACTCAAATTCTGACATACTTAAGAGTGGAGCCCTTGAAATTAGTAGAACTTAAGCTAGTCATGACTAATTTAAGTCCCACTGATATTTCAACAGGCCTACTTTCAGTATGACTAAATCTAAATCCAACTTATTGGCAGTAAAATCAGCAGCCGCATTGCACTGCATGACATTACATTAGCACTACATTCCACCCCAATCCTTACTTGTCCACCTATAACTTAATTTCATTCTGGTTCTTGTTTCAAGTAGTTCTAGATGATTCATAACAAACTCACTTTTGGCACATGTGGATTAAATTCTACTGCTCTGTGAATAGCTTCTACTGCATTCATCTCTGCCGTACTCAGCCCTCGTCTTGAAGCTGCCTCTGGAGAAAACCTACGTAGAACAAAAGAAAACAGAAGCATGGAGGTCAACTTCACCAACGAGAAAGAAACACAAAAGAAGATTCTAAGTAGCAGGGGCCTGTGAAACCAGCCAGAGCCAGTTTCCTTCCCTCTCCAAAACCTCCACAGCAAAAGGAAATTCTGAACAACCAAATCACACAGAGGCTATTGATGAAAAATCCCAGCAGAAGTTGAAAGCACGTTTGCAATGAATCACGGCAAATGTTTGAGCAGTCAAATTTCTCTCTGTCTCTCCGCTAATCTAAATTTGCGCCAGGTGCTTGTTTTTTGTTTTTAGATCAGGACCAAAACCTCTCAAGGGAGGGAGAAAAAAAATAAGAAAAAAGTCTGCCAGTAATTGTTCAGGAGCGGTTTTAAATTACATTTTGGGAAGGTTTTAGTGGAGTTCTCAACCCATTGCCACTGGGAAAGGTTGAGACGAAAGCTTGCTGCGTTAGTGGGCGATCTAACTTCCCCCTGCACCTATTCCTGGTGGTGTGCCCATACTGTGGGCAAATATCATCTGCCCCAGTGAATGGAAGAGAGAGGGGGGGAAATACCCAGACCATGCAATCTCTTTCTCACCTCACACCCCACGGCTAACTCCATAGCTGTACTTGGCAGGCGGACACCACAGGGAAAGCTGTGACAAACCTAGGCCTGCCCTCCCAAGCTGGAGTCGCTGTGTAGGGAGGAAAGATGTTGCAGTTGGTACTGGCGATCTACAGGACAAAAAAGAATGAAAGGAAAAAAATTACTCAGGTCTTGAAGTGCACATACACTATTATAGCAAACTCTTTGCAAAAAGCAGGAAGGAAAGCAGGCTTTCCCGCGCTGCTTCCCCCCCTCTTTGGGATGCTCTCTGAACCCAGGTAGCCTGTGGATGATGTGACTCCTTCTGCTCGGGATTTGTGCACGTCCACCTCTGAGCAGAACCTGGCTCATAGGAGCTCATCCTCCTGTAAGGTGCCAGGCATTCCCACAAACCGCTGAATCCTTGCTTCTCTCATTAACTCCGACAAAGAGCTGCACCTAAGCAAACCGTTGTGTTTTACAGACGGAGCGAATCATGAATGCACCACTCGCCTGCCAAGAACTCTTAAACAGCAAATGCTTGGTCTCCCTGCCTCAATACATAACAATTCCCCACCGCCACCACCGCATGGCACACACAAAATTATCATTCTGCTGGGAAGGATAACATGCCAGAATTACATTCATCATATTTTCACTTTGGGGTGCACAATAGGAAGGCGGCTAACAGAGCACCACCTCCCCGCTGTTTCCCCACTGACACCATGGAGCCAGGATGCAATGTCATTATTATCCACACCATTTACAATTGCTCTCCATTACGTAAAATCAAACGGACAGAAATATATTGCAGATTTATGGCAACGCAAGCGTTTTCCCACCAGGGTGAATAGTCCTGCAGCTATGAAAAATCTTAAAAGTTAGCCTCGTTTCCAGAGTGGGCAAAGGTTCTTCTGCACTTACTTGTCAGAGACAGCTCTGGCTTTGAGAAGGGCAGCAGTGTAGCATATTGTTGCTGATTTTGGTAAACTTATATCTGCAGGAAAGAAAGCAAACATAAAAAGCATTATAATTCCTTTACGTTGATACACAGGGTGGGTAAAAAGGGTCAAGCTAGATGCTTGCCCAGGCATTTTACATTTTTTTTTAAAAAAAAATGTTTGCTGACTTGCTGAATCGTTTTTATGTATATTGCTGGCTGGCAATAATGTTTTTATTACTGATCTGGTTGCAAAATTCGCCTTAGCTGCAAGTAAGTTGAGAGCTAAGCACCAAGACTCCCAACAAGTTTCATAATGAGAGCTGGAGATTTTCTGGTATATGTACTGATCCAGTTCCCACTCACAAGTTCTTAATGTATGTTAATGTGATTTTTATCTTTATATTCCAATTGTGTTCATTATTTTAACTTTACTTTATATTATCCATTTTTAGCCTATTTAACTTATTTATTTTAGCTTATCTTTTTACTGTTTTTATTACGTCAAATTTATTTATTTATTTATAATATTTATATACCACTCCCCATTGAAAAATTTCAGAGCGGTGTACAAGGTAAAATGAAAATAAAAACAGAATAAAACAGTTAAAATAAAATTTAAAAAGAAGCAAAAACAGAAATCCAAGGCTGCATGTTAAAGAAAGGCTTCTTGGAATAAAGCCGTTTTCAGGAGGCGCCGAAAGGAGTACAAGGTTGGAGCCTGTCTGACCTCCAGAGGCAGGGAATTCCACAGGAGGGGCGCCACCACGCTGAAGGCTCTTCCCCTGGTGGATTCCAATCGGAGGATGGTGGAACCACCAGGAGCAGGCCCTCGGATGACCTCAGTGACCAGGCAGGTTGGTAAGGGAGAAGGCGCTCTCTCAGGTATCCTGAATTGTGAGGGCCTATCGCTTTTAGCAATAAATTCATTCAGTTCCACCCCCACTCTTCTTAGGCAGTGTTCAGTCTGATGGTACAGTGAAGGGCTGTTCAGCCACCTTCAGCTGGAGGACCAAATTAAATTTCGGAGAAGCTCTCAGTGATCATTCCAGTGATGGGTTAGGGACAAAATAACAAAAATAATATATTTTAGAAATAAAGCTCTTACTGGGCTCAGAAGAGGCATTTCAAACTTTCAGAATGGGAGAAGCCCATGAAAAGCCGGCAATGATCAGGGGAAAGGGGGTGGAGCCAGGGAAAGGCCATCTGGTGAACCCTGAAGGGCTGGACTGGGATCTCCGGCCGGATTTGGTTCAACACTCCTGGTATAGGGTATGTACGATTTGCTGTTGAGGGATCCTTCTGCAGTACACCCGTCTGTGCTTATAACACACCTAGGGCTGTGAGTGCGCTATGTAGTTGAGGGGAAGGAGGGGAGCCGGTGCGTGGATGATCATGCTTTACAGTGGAAGTCAGGCCTTTGTTCACTTCCAACTTCAGGAGACTGGGCTTTTACAAGGTCACAGGATAGTCTCTTTACCTCTGTTTTACTGAAGCATAAAAGCAATACGTTTAGCCAGTACTTATCTAAAAAACACTGTTACGTGAGCGCTGTCACCCTTTGAAAAGCAAAAAAACCTCCCTAAGATCTCCATTTTCAGGGCACTATTGAGGTCAGAAGCCAATTAGCAACACAGCCAGAATATGCTCTCATTGAGATTAATAAATAACTTGCTCTCAGTACCATTAAAAATAACTGCTTTAATGGAAAACAATCCAGTTTTACAGTAAGGCCCGAGGGTCAGGGAAGTTTTCATTTACAATGAATAGCATATTTCTTCTGAGCAAGAGGTCCTTCAGCAAGTATTAACTGGAGCAACAACATCAATACATCTTCAACAGCATTTACGTTATCTTGAGCACCGTCTGCACTGGTGCAACAATTCTAAGCATCTTGTCTGTAGCAGAAATGCATCATGATTATAGCTGACAGGCAAACTAGCAAAATAGACTTGGCCCCAAGTGCCAAACACGGGATACTCCCTAGCACCACTATTACTGTTGTGACATCATTGCACTTCTGCATAGGATCGGGACAGGAGGCCCATTATTATAAGGAGTGCCTGATAGTCATGGTCTCAGCCAAAGGTCTTTTGCAACCTGGATGCTCAAGTTCCTTTAACCAAAGATGGATGGTTAGAATCTGGGAGTTCTTCCATTAAGGCAAAGCCCTTCAACAGTAATAATATTAATAAAGCAGCTTATAAAAACTTGGTAGTGTGGCACAGGTGCAAATGAGTGGTGTCCACAATAGGTAAAGTGCTTCTCAGCTCAGTTCCAAGCTTATCAGTGTCAAGTAGCAGGAGCTTTATTGGCTGTGTTCAGAAGAGCCTTATTTACCATGGTTAAAGCCATGGCTTAAGGTGTCTTCTGAACATGGCCATTGAAATATATGAACCCACAAACGAACTTAATCTTTCAGTTGCTTCCACTCCATTGTTTTCATTTGTCTAAAAACCACCAAACAAATTATCTCTTTTTAAGCAAATGGTGTGCCGTTACAGAGTGTTTCTATTATGTGCCTGGCAACAGGGAGGATGTCTAAAGCCATGGCTGATGTAAAGAATATCTCAGTGGCAAGACAAGCACTGTTGCCAAGAAACATCAGTATAATTTCAGTAACTGACACTGATGCTTTTCACCTTTGAACTGATCCCTAACTTTATACTCAGATACATGCTTCCTGTTTCTCTTTTCCACCCAGGAGGTCAGAAGTACATTTCGCCTGGGGTTTCTACAGTAAAAGTGGAGTCTTTAAGAATAATGGCAACTGAGAGCCTTCCGTTCTTATGAAAAATAAGTGCTTGTGGGTGATGGGGCCCAGATGCAACTAGAAGACTTGTCCCAAAGTAAATTTTGGACTGGAAGCAAGTATTCTATGGTATTGGCAGAGTGTGTGTGTTTATGGGGGCGGGGGGATCCTGCAAGATAATAGAGATGATATAGATATGCATGAAGAAGATCTTGCCAGAAAAGGGTTTTACTTCAGACGTTGGGCAGAAAAGCAAAGGACATCGCAGAAAACTGCATGGGAGAAGATATACGATGCATAAGAGATATGAAATCAGCATGCTTAGAGGCGAGGACTGATCTGATCACACAGTACTGCTTATTGCAGTTTCTCAAACTCTCATTTCCTTCTACATTTATACTGCATTCTGCACCCTCCAAGTGTCTGGAAGCAATCTCTTTAGTTTGAAAACATACAGCGTCAAGCAGCATTCCCCAACATGAGGCCCTCCAGACATGTTGGATTACAACTCCCAGGATCCCCAAGCCAGCACAGCTATAGACCGTGGAATGGCCTGCCAGAGGAGACTTGGCAACTTGACCATCTAGTAGCATTCAAGAAAGCTATCAAGACTGATCTCTTCCAGCAGGCCTACCTAGTGGAATTTTAGGATGTTTTTAGATGTTTTAACAATGTATATTATGTTCTTAATTCAGTTTTATGTATTTTGTATTTACTGTTGTTCCCCACCTCGATCAAATGGAGAGGTAGATAAGAAATTATTATTAATAATAATAATAATAATAATAATAATAATAATAATAATAATAATAATAATAATAATAGTCCAATACATCTGGAAGGCACGTTGTTGGGAAAGGCTTGTGTGAGGATTGGTGGATTAGAACACTCATCTAATGGCATATTTATTTGCAACGGATTGCATGCAGATTTTGGCACATGCACCTGAGGTGGCGGAACCAAGCTTCTCCAGCACCTCCTTCTGGCCTGCAAAAATTGCTGCACAAGGATCGGGGGAACCTGAATGGGGTAAGCTGTGGTGCAGGGGGGAAGGGAGGTTTCCAGACAATCAGGTGGAGGCATCTCCTGTGAGCAGAGCTCTGCTCACAGAAAACATCTCTGCCCAATTTTCGGAGTTCCCTCAGCTCCCCTGAGCCACAGCCCATCCTGCTCAGCACTTTTGAGGGCTGGAGGGATTGTTGTGGGGAGGAGCGAGACAGGGAAATCTGCATCAGCCACCCCAGTTGCACACGCCTAGATCTGCATCCAACCCAATATTTATGTATCACCCAACAGCCAAAGTTCTATTTTTCCAATAAAAATGAAGACCCTATAATTAAGACAATGGGGGACAATTGGGGCATCTCAGATGCCCTATGAAAACAAGGCAAACAGAGGAGGCGGAGGAGAAACTGCTACGTTCAGCAGCAACCTTACATTGCCTGCCTCTGTAGTTTCCAAGGTTGGCAGCTTTGGTGGTGGCAATGCTAAACCATGAAAGGAAAGTTCCTCTGGCTTTGGCTGGTACAGGATCCCCTCTTTTCTCCTTCCTGAACATCATGCTCCCCGCGGGTGTGCCCACCCCCAAGGAGCCCATCTCACAGTTTGAGCACCACTGCCAATGGAGACAAAGAGAAGGAAGATTATTTACTTCTCATTTAAACTTAAAATCTGATTATGCCAGGAACATAGGGACTTGGTATGTTTAAGTAAGGCACAATTTTCTTAGAATTCCTTAAGAAAACCCTGCAATTTAAAAAGCTACAAGAGACACTTGAAAGTGGCTAGAATTTGCCTCCATGAAATTAGAGGAAGTTGCTCTCGCTCGCCTCCCTTTTGCACACACTCTCACAAGCAGGATATGTAAAGTGACATTTGTACTTACCATCATATTTTGCTAAAACGGCCTGCACATCTGCATATGCTTGTAACTCCAGCAGAGCTTCCAGCAAATTTTCATGGATGTTGAACATGCTAAGAAGAGGGAATTCTTTCATTAACTACAAAAAAGGAAATAAAATGGGCTTAGATTTAGTATTATTAGCAGCAAGAGTGTGAAATCAAGTTTACATGACTGATCTAATTTAAACAACAACAACATATTGGTCCAGTTGCTTTGGGCCTTGAATAGTACTCTCAAAGACTCAGGACACCTTTCTCCAATGGCTTCCAAGAGAGTTCCTAGGAAATAACAATGACCTATGCTTGGTTTCATAAGCCAAACCCAAAAAGAAGGGTTGCATTAAAAACACCTCTGCCATCCTTGCATGGGCACCTTAAAAAAAAAGTCATGTGTATTTAGGCAGATAGATAGATAGATAGATAGATAGATAGATAGATAGATAGATAGATAGATATTTAGTGAAAGTTTTTAATTTTTTTAACAGCACCTACACAGACATCACATATAGTACATACAAAAAAAGGTATACATAGAACAACTACAATTGCACTAAAAACATTTAAGGGTAAGGTTAAAGTACATTTTTAGCCCTCTTCATACCAAAAATGCCCACTAATTTCTTAATTACCATTTATATATCAATCAAATTCAGTGTGTTCTTGTAATTTATCTGAGTCTCATACATTGGATTCACAGAGTTGTACTTCATTTCTCCCTAATTCCTCCTTCTTTCCTCTTTTCCCATCTTAATACTAAAATATTCTTAAACATATGTCAAATTCTGTCAGCGAGGCTCCCAAAGTCCAGAAAACAAGCAATCCAAATTATTATTATTATTATTATTATTATTATTATTATTATTATTATTATATACCCTCAGAGACCACCATCCATAGATAAATGGAGAAACTGTCATCTGTAGAGATACAGAAAGCTGTCCTCAGTTCCAACCAAGTGACGTGGAATAACAGGACTGGGAGGGGGCGGATCACTGTGAGACTTACGGTACTCTGTCTCCTAGAATTGTTCTTCAGTACTTTAGGTAGACCTACATCCTTTTGGGAACTATGTAATAACAGCTTCTGGAATGGGAAATACTCTTAAAATAGGGAGTTCCCACAGTTTACTTCTTCAGACAGCACATAGTTATGGAATTCGCTCCCACAAGTAGTGATGGCCACCAATTTGGATGGTTTTAAAATGGGGGTTGGATAAATTCCTGGAGAAGGCTATCGAGGACCTCTAGTTCTGATAGCTATGTGCTACCTCCAGTAAGCCTATGTACACCAGTAGCTGAGGAACATGGGTAGGGTGCTGCAGTCGCGTCCTGCTTGTGGGTTTCTGATCAATAGCTAGTTGGCCATCGTGTGAACAGAATGCTGGACTAGCTGGACTCTTGGTCTGATCATGCATGGCTCCTCTTGTCTTCTTATGTTGAATATAAATCACCTGGATATTCTTCTAGTAATATTTTCTCCAAATAAACATGCTAGGTTGTCTTCAAAATGGCACTGATTTTACACCCACCCCAAAATAAAGGAGCCTTCAAAAACCAATTTAAAGGGAACTAATATTTAGCTTTTGGTTCAGACATAACTCCCTTTGATAAGACAACAAAATATGGTATTTGTTTGGTGTATAAATGCACACTCGTAAACTTTGCCTTGGTATTATTTTAAACGCATTAATAAAATGTTATCAATAATAATGAAGTACTGCTGTAAAGCTGAATTACCTGGTTGTCAAGCAATGTGTAATAATATCTGGGGGTGCCAAAAGACACCCCCCCATCTCTTACAGGGACCAAAGGCTGTGCAAATGTGCTGCCCTCAGGCTGCCAGGGAATGTTGTCAATTGAGAGAAGAGGGCAAGCATGGAGCTGGACGTTACACTACTTGCTTCCTTCAGCCTATCGCTCATTGTTCTTCAGACCTTGTCCAAAGGTTTTTTTTTGGGGGGGGGAGGGGGTTTAACATCCATGGACACACACCCTTTCTTATACATCTCCTGAGCCCATTTCCCTCTCCCCCGCTTCCAAACAGGTTACTTGAACCTGCAAGGAACTGCTCCCTTGCAGTGAAATGGAGGTGGAGGTGGGGAGGTGTATGAGACAGGGAGAGAGAATGTTGTGCACCCAACTTCCCTCCCAGTAGGATCCTTTAAGGTGCTGGAGAGGGAAGGGTGGATTTGGAATTGACATCAGAGATCAATTTTCTCCAAGCTCAATTTCCTCTGCTTTACTTAGAAAATATTCATGTCTCTTCCTGTTAGATAGCAATTGCAGTTGTGTGATAGTGATGGTAGATTCTGTATCAGCCATTTCCATCACATGTGGGCTCCAGAGAGAACTCAAGAGAATTATCTTCACTAAGCAACTGCATTGCCTCAGTCAAAAGATGTGCTCTAGGACAAGGGTTCGGCACACTTCAGGCTTGTGGGATCTAGTTGTTGTTTTTTGGGGGGGGGGGTTGCTAGAAGCTTGAGATCCACCAAATGGAGCCTGGCACAAAAGATGCACACTTAGAATTAAAAAAAAACACTTAGCATTAAACAAATTCTGGATAAAGGAATTTGTTTTGAGTAGAGTGCTAAATCTGAACGAAGCTCACGATCCTTCCACGCAAAACTCCTGGTTACACCCCACCCCCACCCCCACCCTTCTTCATTTCAGCAGTATAATTTTGGCTAGGTGGGGAAGCATTTTGTTGTTGTTGTTGTTGTTAAATAATTGGGTGTCAGAATTTTTTGTTGATCTACTACAAACCACTTGAGATCTATCTCCTGCCCACCCAGATCTAGGACTCCTTGCAATGTTGCAGAGCATGGTGTGACGCAGAATGCGGATGGATAAATGCTGGGTTGTGTGCCACCAAATCGCCTTGGGGGCAAAGCAAGATGCACCCCTAGGAGCAAAGTGTTGCTTTGTGATTTGCTTGAGTCATTTGTACAGCTGGGCTGGATGTTCTCTTGTTTATACAGGGGGCAAAGCCAGTCCATGACGACCAGTGACTGGTCTGCTACGCGTACATTTCTGTGGGGAAAGAATGTCCATTTAAAGAAGCCACTAACATTTTTAACAGACTTGGATGTCTTTCCCCAAAGGGAATTTTGAATATTGAAGGAAAGAAGGAAGGAAATGAATAAATAAATAAATGCTACAGGAAAGCTACAAGAAAACTCGGAGAAGCAAGACACAGATGGGCGAGGGGCATAGCTCAGGCCTAAAAACCTATCCAAATGAACTAGTTCAACCCACTAATCTACTGGTAAAAGAGTTGGAGAGAACCAACCAACCAAGAGTATAATCACACAGATGAAGAACGAGAGCAAAGTATGAACAGGCTGAAATTTAAAAAGTTGGACAATTAGCAAAACACAGTGAACAGAAAAAAAGCCAAAGGCAAGGGGTGGAACCAGGAGTTGTGTCCTGAAAGGATTTATTATTGCCAACGTGTTTCGGACTAAATGCGGCAACTTTTATATTCAAATGTTTACTTATGAAAGTTTGAAAGCTTGGGTTTTTATTTTATTAGCACATTTGTTTTAATACATTTATACTGATTTCAGAGGAGTTTGTTGGGGATTACTGGCAATCTTCAGAGAAAAGGCAAATCATATCCAGAAGTGCTTAAAGCCCATGACTGCCTGCCAGAGAGAAACCATTTAGAAATACCCAGAGATACTCTCTTTATAACTATTACTTCTCATTTTCCATGGCTGCATTTAGATACTGAAACAAAGCTCAAAGGCCCGCCTCAAATTATGCTTTGCTGACACCAAGAAATGCTACCTAAAGACCAACGTAAGGTTCCATTGGTTCCTTGTAGATGGGTGTCCCAGGAGATTGCTGGTACAGGCAATCTTCTGGAACACTCCTCCCACAATACCTGGCTCTGAGGAATGACTCCCTCAGAGCTAGGCATTTGGGTCTGGCTGGGGCTGGCTCTTTTTACAGCCATGCCAGCCAGATGGGTCGACACAGCTCTTCAGAGAGCCTGCCAGAGCACAAGTGGCAACAACAATGGCAATGCCTTGGGGACGGGGTGAGGGGTGGGGACAGAGGAGTGGGACATAGCAATGGGCAGTGGCAGCAGCAACAGCAGCAATGGGAGGGGGGCATTAGTGCACATGTCTCCTGCCTCAGGCAGTGGGACAGCTTGCACCAGTGCTGTTGGTGAGGCTGTCTCTTTCTAAATGGAGCCTTGCTTGATCCTGACTCCTTCCGTCTCTTGATGGTTAAAGAAGTTTTAAAATCCAAGCACTTGAGCCCAGAAAGAGAAGGCATTTCAGTTCAGTTCCTATCCTGAAACACTGGGCCACAGGAATCCATAAGCTAGATACAGAGAGCAGAGGGTAATTTTTGCACGATAATACAGCAGAGGTGTTGCATTTCTCTGCACAGTGAAGGAAGAGGGGAAGCTAATCACAATCCCCCCATTTTTCCTCTTAACTCATTGAGATCTTATAAGTGTGGTTTATGAAGTGGTTCCATTGAATCATGCGAATAAGTAATTACAAGTAGGCTAAGAGTTTCTGAACCAGCAAACAAAACAGAAGACTGGTGACAAATTAGATACACGTTACATTTCCCCCCTCTGGGTCTTTTTGTGCCTTCTGACTAACAACCTGCCCCCTCTTGTAACACTCTGTCAAAGTGAGAGCCGTGGACATCAGACAAGTGCGTTGTCTAGACTGCGAGACTCACAAATCAACAGTAATTCCATCAGAAAAGGTTTCCTTTTAAAAAGTCTTACTTATTCTGATGGTTAAATCAATTTGGATTGCAACTGTGAAAGCAGCCATCATTTTGCTCTCAAAATAAATGCAATCAAATAAGAGCACACGGGAAGAAAAAAACCACAGTGAACTCTAATGGGCTTCTCACTCTAAGTTAGGGTTGACTGCCTTTTCTTTCCCAAAGTGGAATTATTTTTCATAATATTTGAATTGAATTACCAAGACACATGGATGGTAGGCTAGTAGGATGAAAGGTAATGCAACTGGAGTATTGCTGTAAGAATGACACAATCACTATAGTGTCACTATAAATAGGACTCACAATAGTCCTATTTTAAACCCTAAGGAAAAGTACAAGTTATTGGGCCATTTACAAACACACACCCCTC
Source organism: Elgaria multicarinata webbii (assembly GCF_023053635.1). Taxonomy (NCBI): domain Eukaryota; kingdom Metazoa; phylum Chordata; class Lepidosauria; order Squamata; family Anguidae; genus Elgaria; species Elgaria multicarinata. Next base: position 66,656,012 of record NC_086179.1, on the reverse strand, counting down.
ATCCAGAGAAGAGAGAGGAATTCTTTTCATGCTTTGGCATAATTTTTGGTTGTGTATGTGTGCGTGGTAGGCAGAATCACATCTCCAGTGCTTGGGGATTTCCCATCGGCTTGATAAACAACTTGATTCCTGTAGTCACTGTAGGGCTTTACCCTGATACCACCACTACTGTCTCTATGCCGCTGCCATTCAGAAGCAAAACTAAGGGTTGGGCAACTTGGGTTGTCGCTTGGAACAGCCCTGAAAGGAACTGCTGTGGTAAGATGGAACTGGCACCCTGTCTGCCACAACATACCCTAGAGAAACTGATGTTGGAAGTTGCCATGTGTGCAAAAGTTGCATACTAGCTTCCCAACAATGTTCCCTGCTGAATAATAACAGGGTATATGGAACCCACAAAGATGTCACCTGAAAGACAGCAAGTCAATTAGGATGTGACACATAATCTGCTTTCTTAACACATAGCTTGCTTGGGTCATACTTACACCATGTGAACAGCCCTACACTGAAAGGGGTGTACCCCAGGATTAGCATTAATCCCAGGAAGCCTGGACTGGATCCATGGGTTGGTACATCCCCTTTTCTTGTATTATTGGTTGAAAGACAGACAGACAATGAAAGTGCATACATGTGGGCACAAGATGAGACAGACAAAGAGCATAATTCCAAACCAATGAAGAAAGCCTCATGCCAATAGTGAAACTAGGAAGCTACTCTACTTCCATTTTATTTTCACTTAGGTTACAAAGGAACACAATACCTCAGTTTTTTAATCACAGGGACCATCCATAAAGTATGTCATGCATTCGTAGATGCTAGTGGGTACAACATTAGTTAAAATGTAGAAGAATCTGACATTGGAGGGAAGGTTGTTAAAACTAAACACAAGTGCTGTCTCCATCAAATATTGTTTTAAGTCTGGAAATGAGAAAAATAAATCTGAGTTCTTAAGTATATCAATTAATAAATTTTGTGTCCTTTTCCCCAGATATGCCGCTTAAATCCTACAACAGGGGTCTTCAATGTTTTTGGGTCAGTGGGCACATTTGAAATTCTGAGAGTGTTGTGGCCACTCTCACAAAACGGCCACCATATGGGGGCTTGCCCATCCATAAAATGGCTACCATTGTAACATTGCTTATCACAAGCCACTCATTTCCCAGAAGGCAAACTGATGAGACTAAAAGAAAAGTAACTTGCTCAAGAACCTAAGTATGAGGCAGAGGTAGGTTCTAAGTTCCAAAACACAACGTCTCTCTTTTGAACCCAAATAAAAATGGCGCTGGAGGGCAGCACTATGCTTTGCAGCATCCTAGTTAAAAGTGGAAAAAATGAAAGTCTTGAGAAATAAATAACATAAAAATCAGCACATATAGGGAGCTTAGTGGATAGCAAGAGAGGTGTCCATGGGCATCATGTTGGAGACCCCAGCCATAGATATTGTGCATAGATTCAAAAAATCTATCAGATAATTTACAATTATTGGTTATTTCTCACAAGCCAACTACTTCTAGAATCTCTGCCTTATTTCCCAGGAGGTGTCAATCTTAACACTTCATCTTATCGCCTTGTGGGGAGAGAAGAGAGGATACACACCTTTCAGATGAAACCCACAGCCTCCACCCTGTCTCTCTCCTATAATTCTAATATTTATGGTATCTATTAAAAATAACCTTCACTTGCACGGACACTATTTATTTATTTAATTTAATTTATTTACAGTATTTATATACCGCTCAGCATTTGGAACTCCACTTTCCCATAAGATTATCTACGGCCCCTGCAAAGAAATGAGAAGATAACATTCATTCTCTTTTGGTTCTGTCAGAACAAATGGCTATTAATTATTGCTCAATTGGCTCCCCTGGGATTCCTCTATGTAGAATGAGAAATGCTCTCACATGGACACACCCTCTCCATTAAGGGCCATCTGTCAGGATCATGATCTCGAGAATCCTGCTACCTTCAACTAGGCCTTAGGAGTAGGCCAACAGCTTCACAAGGACAGAATTGAAATAGTAGCTTATTCTGATAGTAAAGCAGCTTAGGTCGAAGGCAGATGAATCAGACTGTACTGAAGGGCCAGCCTCAGCCCCTCATAGAATCTGCCCCTTTCAGTTCCAGCAGTGATACTGCCCATATGGTTAGTATGCATGCAGTCATACATATCTGAATTGAACTGAGATTAGCAGACAATGGAAGAGTGGCAACGAGCTTGGAAGGGAGCATCATTGAGCATCAGCAGGCTAAACAGAGAGGATTCAGCACCTGATATAGCCGAAAGGATCCCTCCCTCCCCAAACAAGGAACAGTGCTAATTGGAAGGTTCCAAATTAAAGTCTATAGTATATTATATTTCATTGTATTATAATTTTTTTGTAGCATCTAGCACCTTACCTAGCTCCTTCCAAATGATAAAGTAATTATCTCACATTTCCTTTATTGTGAGAAAAGAAACATCCTATTTCACCAGGGATGTTAAACCTCTTTCAGCCCAAAGGCTGAATTCCATTTCAGAGCAGCTCTTTAGGGCCGCATTCCAGTGGTGGGCGGGGCAAAGGCAGAGGAGTGGTGCCAAAATACCAGTATCTTAAAGCTCCTACTGCCAGTAACTAAACCTTAGCAGAGGCATTTCAACCTTCTCAAATGGGGGGAAAGCCTTGGGCTCACATTCTTCATTATTATTTTATTTATTTATTTATTACATTTATATCCCGCCTTTTTTCCTCCAAGGAACCCAAGGCGGCATACATAATCCTCTTCCTCTCCATATTATCCTCACAACAACACCCCCTGTGAGGTAGGTTGGGCTGAGAGCCTGTGACTGGCCCAAAGTCACCCAGTGGGTTTCCATGGCCGAGTGGGGACTAGAATCCGGATCTCGCGCCTCCCAGCCCAACGCTTACACTACAGTGACTCCCCATTACCCACTGACAATAAAAAAATAATGTCCAAAAAGGTGATTTTGCAGTTATTTGAAAGCAGGATCTCTGTTACCCTTGATACTGAACCCATTAGAGAAGGTGGGGTTTGATTTGCAGGCTAAAGTTTCCATATTGAGATGATTGGTGAAGCCTCCCATTTCAGAAATGAACTTTTACATGCAATGAAGAGTGGGAGAGGAGCAGCGAGAAAGCACATGGCTCTTCTAAGCTTACAATATGTAGAGAGGTATGAGGGTTAGGGGTACTATCAAACACACACACACACACACATATACACACACACAAACTAGGTTAAACACAATAGGTATTACCATTGTGTTAGGCTTCTAGGTTATGCTTAATCTACAGGCAAAATCAACATCCTATCTATGTTGTTGACTGGTCAAGGTAATAGACAAGTATTAATACAAATCCAAACTCACATCTCTCATCATTTTCACAGCTTCCCTGGTCCTCCCCAGTTTTCTTGCACACATAGCCAGCCTCCTTTTAATGTAGACTAATACATTAGTGTCCCGTCCTGGGGAGAGAGAGAAGGAGAAGGAGAGAGGGGGGAGAGAGAGAAAGGAGGAGGGGAAAAAGGGTTTAAAGAGGTTGAGTGTTTGCAGAAACAGACAGAACAAAAGGTCCATTTAACATATCCAAAGTGTAACACATAGCCTTTTCTAGGAACTCTTATTATTGAACACCAAAGACGTTAGGAAGAACATAATAAAAATATAGACTGTCTTCTGTTGTTAGTTATAACAATTTAGAGCTGGAACCTGTCAGTCACCAATGCAGTTAGTGGAGATGTACATTTACATGAGAGGGCAGGTTTTTTAGCCTCATATCTACTACATGCAAACAGTGATTCTCACCGCTGATTTAAAACTCACAAAATGCATTCACTGTATTATGAATTTTACTTTATCCAGCCAAGCCTTTATTCTGACCAACTCCCCCACATCCCACCAAATTTTCCATCCCAATAAACGTTAATTACAAATGCTACAAGTTTGAATGTCCTATTGCACTTGTGTCTTTCTGATTATATTCTGTGCAGTTTGCTGCACAATTAGGGCCCTGTCATTTGTTTATATTTTGACAACAAAAAGCAGAGTTGGGGAAAAGCTTTCGGTTACATTGTTAAGTCAAGCATCCCTCCCAGACACTTTTATTTCTATGACTGGGTTCAGACAATACAATAAACAATGGTGGTTTAAATAGTAGATGACTGGTTATTTAACCCACCGTGGGTTATCATGTTGTGTGACGGGAGCTTTTTAACCAACGGTTGGTTATTTGGCCAAAATAACCAACGTAAATTACAAGCGCTATTTGAACGACCGTTGGTTATCATGTTGTGTGGAGTGCACTGTTAGTTATATCCTCAGCCACTGTTGGTTATTTCATCAGTCACAGAGTCAAAAAGCAAGAACAGTCAAGGCGGCGGCTGCCACTCTAGTCCAGCCGGCAGGATAGAATTTTAGCAGCAGTGGCTGATGGGATATTAGTGGGAGGACTGAGGGGACAGAGGGGGTGAGTGAGTCAACTCAGAGTAGACTAATAGTCAACTCAACGCTGATCTTAATCACAACATGGTTGATTATTATCATGTCGTTTGAGGAGTACTCCCTAGATAAACAACTGTCAAGTTTATTATTACCCCACCGTTGACTATTGTGTTGTCTGAACACAGCATTGTTGTAAACAATCCTTGGCACTTTAAGGAGAAAATGTAATCTAATTAATCTAACCATGCATGGCAGTCTTTGGAAAACCATTTGAATTTGTTTTTTGTGCACTGGCCACAATATGAATTGCAAGCTGGTCAAATGTACACTACCATGCTCAGGAGCAGATTTTTTTGCACACTGTTGACAGTTTACATTTAGAAATCATTTGCAGAAGCATTTTTTTTAAATAATAATAATAATCCTGATCCTGTGAGCATCTGTGGCTGCATTAGAATATATGAGTAGGGATCAGTTGATTTTTTTTATCAGGATTTACCCAATTAGCACCTTCCAGAATGAACATGGGTTTGGATGCAATCTGATGTCTAAGTCCATACTTTTCTGAGCTTGCAATGTTATTCACGGACCCAAAAAATGTGTGTACATCTGAAAAATGCACACGAAAAACGCATATTTTCAGGAAATGCACACAAACATGATTTAATCGATAGGAGAAGAATGTGTACATTTCAAAGATGCGGACAAATGGTACACACATTTGGAAAAATATGCATGAAAAGATGCACAAATTTTCATGCGAAAAGAAAAGAACAAAGCTCACAGTGTGATACAGACTCAGGTCAAAACGAGCTTTGAGATGGAATTGGGATTTGCACATCCCTAGCCTGTGTATGGCTAGCTTACAACAGGTAGGAGGCCAATATGGATATCGCATTTCCTGCAGCCACCAACTACCCCATGGTTATGAGAACTGGCCCTTATGAAGTACTGGCCCGTATGAACCATGCAGTGTGTGTTTAGTATGAAATGAAAAAGCAGATGAGGCAAACAATTATAATACATAAAAGTGATACAAGCTGTATGTCTGACTTATTGTAAGCAATTTGAACTAGATGGCAAGAAGTAAGAGAACAACTTCCATCTTTCAGAGTTTTATCCCCTTGTAGGTCTTACACTGTTTACCAATATTTGTAGATGCTACAGATGGATGAGAAATATATTCTTTTCACATTGCAATGTCAACTTACAAAATTCAGATTTCCCAAACCTAAGCATGAACCGCAACACAGTACATTTCTGATATTTGGTATGCAGTTGGCAAAAACAAAAACAAACAGCATACAAGACATGTGTACATTTCCCCACCAAAAAGTGCACAAAAATTAGTATATTTGCAAAAATCTGCACAATATCACTTTATTAAATGAGGGTAAATGTGTACATCTGCAAAAGCACACTCAAAAATGCATATGCTTGGGGAAATGTGTTAACAAATGTGGATTTTTTAAAAATAAAATGCCACAAAATTGCTTGCAAATTTTCATGCACACTAAAAATAAAATTGCAAGGTGGAATTGGGCAAGAACAAACTTAGCATTGAGGAAATGAGAACCTGAGTGAAATTAAGATTCATGCATCTCTCTTAAATACAATGGAGTTACTGCTGGAGCTAACATAGCGATAATTAACTAGCAATAATTAAGACCAGATTGCTGTATAAATGCTTGTTACATAGGTTTAATGGGAGGAAACGCAGAGGGTATAAAGATGGGGTGGACACTGTGAACGAGAGGCAAAAGAGAAGGCTGGCCCTTTCAAGTGAGTGGTTTAATGGTGACCCCACCCAGGCATATGCTAAGGAAGCTAATTATGATCAGTGGGGTGAATCTTGGTGTGGTAGATCAGTCAGGCAAAATAAATACTGACTTGGGACCAAGGAATATTCCCAAACTTATTTAGAAATGGTTATTACGAAAGATGACAGGGCTGATAATTTTACAACTGGGTCTGTTAACGTTATCAAGTTGCTATCTTGGAACATAGCAGGCTGGTCTACCAAAGTAAGAGATTTGACATTTGTAGAGTATGTTACTAAATTTGATATACTCCTATTCCAAGAGACATGGTCCCAGGAGGAGTTGTCTTTGGATGGTTTTAGATCCTTTATTCTTAAATCAACCCCAAGTGAAAGAGGCGGTCGTTACAAAGATGGACTGGGTATCTTTGTTTCAACCAAGTTATACGCCTCTATTACTAATGTAAAGCCTCTTTCTCAATTTGCCACTGCTTTGATAATTAAATTTGGTTTAAATGTTCTACCTACCCCCTTATCGATTACAATCACAAATTAGAATGATGTGGCTTAAATTGGAGGATTATATTAATAGTTTGCTACTGCTTTATCCTGAAGCCTCGATTATTGTTGCTGGTGATTTTAATGCCAGGACAGGTGAAAATGATGAAGCTCTTTTTTCGCGTTTTCATATGATGCCCCCTGAACCTGATCCTGGTCACCTATTTTTAAACAGGCACTCCAAGGATCATGGCTGTAATTATGTTGGTTTTTTCCTTTTGAACATGATTAATAATTCTGATGCTTGTTAATGGGAATACGGAGGGCGACAGACCGGGAGAATTTACTTTTTTATCCAACTTTGGAGCATCCACAATTGATTATGTTATGATATTTTACAATCTGTTATCAGTTGTGGCTGGCTTTAAGGTTGACTGTCGTACAGAGAGTGACCATTTGCCCTTGGCCCTAAACTTGGAAATTAGAGATCTAAAAATGCATGCAGATACAGAATCAACACCACTAAATGATGTTGATTTCAGAGCCTCCCGTATTAAGTGGTCTGGCAAATAAGATAACTCCCTGAGACAACTACTTAAGACGGAGCCCTATTTACACCTTGGCTCCTCTATCAGAACAGCTGATTCCATTGAAACCATTCTAGAGACTTATGAGGAGTTAATTCACTCCCTACAGATTTCTCTGACATATAAAAATGTAAGGAGAAATCCAACCTTTGCTTCGAAATCTTGGTTCGACAGGGAATGCAGAGAGGCGATAAATAGTCTAGTGGCTAAATGCTTGTTTACCAACAGTAGCACAAAGGGCACAAATAAACTCTCCTATACTAGTAAATTTATAGTCCCGGTTAAACTATATGGAAAGATCATACCAGGCTTATTGTAAAAAACGCAAGAAACCTTTGAGTTGAATAAGGAATTAATATATGTCTAATATATTAAAACAAGGTCCAAACAAGGGGAGTGAGGTGCAATCCTAAGCATATTTATTTATTTAATTCATTTAAACATCTGTATCCTGCCCTATCTGGGATGTCAGGGCGGCATACTTACCAAAGAGTAAGTCCTCAGTAGGACTTGTTCCTGTTTAGACATGCATTAAAGTGTTACACATCAATTAACTGAGAGATGAAATAAAACTTTCAGTGATAGGTAATGGTGGCTTATTAACATTTTAAAAGCTTCAGAAGTGGAATATATAGGGGTAGCAAGGCATAGTCTTTTGCTATTCTGCCATCTTTCAACCTGCCTGAAGATGTGCCTGATGAAGAAACCATGGACACTGCGGTGCATGGATTGGGCTGTGGAGCCTTGGTAGACCAGATAACAGCTTGGAGCATTGGATGTTCTAGGCTACACCAAAAGATGACTCTACAAGTGAAACTCTTTTTTTCGCTTCAACACTGCAAGAGATCCAAGCTACATGCACTAGAGAAGTATACAGGTTCTAATCAACAAGATTTTCGTGTTTTTTTTTTGTTATGGTTGAACTTATACATGTATATTATACATATACATAAACACACACATACGCACGTGTACTAAATATACACATAGACACAATGAACATTACTTTCACACTGAAATTGCCCAGTTGTTTCTGGTATCGTTATCCGCAGTCCTAAATAGACTGAAGTGATGTACAGATATGACAGGATGAATTCAACATCGTTTAATAGAGAATGTATCAAGATTTGGGTGCTTTTCAGCCTTTTATGGAGAATCAGGTATCATAGCCTTTCTTCAACTAATATGCCCTCTTTTAAATATAATCCTGGCCCAATAGGAAATGTGCACAAACATTATCATCTAAAAAAAAAACTGTATCAAGACAACATACCTGCTTCAGATTAACTTCATATATCCTATGCACCCATTAAAGATTTGCAGACTACAGTTCCCACATTTTCACATCTCTTCTAATCAGATGATATATGCCAAAAGCATTCAGAATTCATACACATTATTCTAGATTATTCTAAAGCCACAATTATACTTTTCAGATAAATTAAGTAACAGGTTGAAAGGCCTGACTTCCAAAAATAAAATAAATAAGGAAGCAGGAGGAATTCCTTCAGCTCTATTTCATATTAAGTAACTATTTCTCTCTAGACTGATTTCTCTGTATTTAATAAAAGAATTATTAGCCACATCTGTTTTCAACATTGCTATATATGATATAATCAAATTGGCTTGTCTTCCAGGCTATACTGCAGTGACTCAAAAGAAATGCCAAGTATATTGACTCATTGTGAAGTCAAGACAAGCCATAATCCAAGTCATTCTAAAAGGCCTTATTCACCACACTTGGGTTCTCCGAATTTTCTGCATCACCAAATTCTTTCTCCTGTCCTGATTAAATCAAAGAAATCCAAGTTTATCGACACTTTTACTCCCCTTCGCCCTTCCAGCCTCTCTTTGTTATCAGGAAACCATCTGCAGGGAATAGATAGAATCAAGCCTGGAAGGAGTCAAAAGGCAAGATGCTCTACAGATCAATACTGCTGTCCTCTTTACAAATTGATAATCTAGATCATTGAGGGCTTCAAGCAGATAAGGAACATGTCTCCAGCCCCATTCAAGTAACGCCATCCTTGGCAACCTCTGGGTTGGCAACCACTGGGAAGTGGTTTCAAGCTCTTTGCCACACGGAAGTCACTTCTGTGTAGGAATTCCAGAACAACTAAAGAGGCTCCCAGATGGCTCTTGAACAAAATCAGTGTACTCAGACTTTATGAAACTTCACTGTCTTGTTAAAATTCTAAAATATTCCATTAGTAGGTATTTTCCATCACTCAACACATCAAGAAAACTAATTGCGTATACTTGCCAGGTTAATATGCCACTTGGCAGACTACTCGCCTGTCAATTATGTCCCTTTGCACTTTTCAGCTTCTGCCCAGCTCCAATCCTTTTCACCTCTTCTCCAAAACATCCCATACACACACACACACACACACACACACACACACACACACACACACACACATTTTTCTGATCAAGATCACTGGGCCCACAATGTTAAGGAATCCTTAAACAGCAACGAGCTGTTTAAGGCCTGAAATACCTGCCCCCAAACCCTGGAAATCTTATTTAGTCATCTTTGTAGCTTTAGAAAGTGTAGTTGGCATTTTCCCTACACTGTCAACAATGTCTTCACAGCTGAAAGACTAGAAACTTACTTTAAAAAAGGAAAGAAAAAAGAAAAGGTGAGATTTTCAAGAAACCAAATTCTGTGCTCAGTAAACAATCAGGGCTGATTCTGTGCTCCAGCAGAATTATGGTATTACTCACAGCCTTGGATATAAATAATTACAAAGACTGCAGTGCTCAAGCAATTTCCCTTTGAACAACTATTCCTAGCAAACAGTAAGATTAACTGTCTCTTAAACGTCGCAGAACTATTAGTCACACAGAGAAAGATTCTTACTATGCTGAGCTTCATACTGGGCACCGTGATGCTGTAACTGTTGGCTACGTCTGTAACAGCCTTCACCGGCCTTCAGAGCCTGTTTAAACAGTTTTTCTGCTTCCACAATAGTTGTTGCTTCCTCTTCTGCCAAGAGAATATAAGCAGTGGCACACCTATCAGAGAAATAACAAAAGCAATCACCAATAAGGGAACTAGGGGGGAAAAAGAGAGAAGACACTTGATAGGATAGATGAGCACATGCTTTTGCCTGCCTTATTGTGATAGGCAACATGCCTGCCTGCAATCCAGCAATTGGTGGTTAGCATGGAGGCTGTCTGAAGAGTTCTGTTCAGCTCAGGCTTACTAGGACTACCCCATTCACTTCAATGGAGAAGAACAACTCTGCATTTGCAAAGCTGTGCATGTGTGGAGCTGCACCACCACTGAAGCAAACGAGACAGTCTGCACACACAGGAGCTACAGTCACACAATGGATCAGGGCCACAGGCTGCAGTCCAAAGCTCTGCATAAACAGGGGACGCCTGTTGCTGATGATGGAGGCAGAGGTTTGCAAGCACTCTGACTCCATTTGAATTAGGCAGGGTCTAGATTTGTTTCTTCTGCTCCCCATATACAGATCTTGCACAGGTAGATTATGAGTGACACAAGCAAGAGGCCAGTCCATATAGCCCGCTATGCTGATACAAATCATGTGAACCTGCTCAGACCTGCTGTGCCCCTCTAATGACTGCTATTGCCTTCAGTGGCATGGTTGGTGGCAACATGATACAGGGCTTTCTCAGTGGCAGCCCCCTGTATGTCGAACACACTGCTCCAAAAAAGTTAGGTCACCTTCCTCTTTATCTGTATCCTACCAGCAAATGAAGACATTTCCCTTTAAAGAAGCATTTGACTCTGCTCTTTTTCAATTTAATGTACTGACCATGAGCTTCATTCGTGGATGTATGTGTTTGTTACTGCTTTTACCTAGCTGTGTTTGAATGATTACTGAATGTTTTTAGGCTTTTATATTTTGTGAGCTGCTTTGAGCGACTCTTTTTTTGGGGGGGGGAGGGAAAAGTGAGGGGAATGTCTCTTCAACCAATCAATAATAAAATAAACAAAACCACCATAAATATCCCAGACAAGAAACGCCAGGCCTAGCTGGGACTCAGGACATGGCATGGTCCAGCAGCTGTACATGCATAGCTGCTATAGCTTCTAGCGCCAGTCAGATAAATTGCAAAAGTTCCTGGCCTGAACACAGAAGCCTTGGATGCCACATTCAATCCATGACTGAACACAGACCCCTGGGACCCACTGCAGAATGGCTGGAAGCAGGTAACAAGGGCCGTTTCTACACCTGCCTTTTTTCCAGGGATCGTCCCGGGATCATCCCTGTGCATGCAAATGACACACAGGGGATCCTGGGAGCAGGCAGGGACAATCCCTCCATTTTCCTGGGATAATCCTTAGGTGTAGAAAGGGCCCAAGCCAATGTCAAGCCAGGAAGCAGGTAACCAAGCCAATGCCCAGGCACATGATGTAGGGAGACAGGGGAGGTGGGACGTGTGATTTGGGGATTGGGGACTGTATTTGTGGATTGTGCTCCAAATAAATAACTGGCAATATATCACAGGATCAGAGAAACCACTATCTTTAATTTGAAGCATTATTACTGGAACCCCGAAAATACAAAATCCATTAAATGTAAGGGTGTGTGTGTGTGTGTGTGTGTGTGTGAAGAGGTGCAGTCACAAGAGCTGATGTGGCACAGTGGCTAGAGAGAGCGTTGAGTGGTTCTGGTTGTGGGGATCCCAGGTTCAAATCTCTAATTAGCCCAAGTAAAATTAGAGATATAGATATAGATAAAATAAGTGCATGTTTTAAAATCAATAAATATCTATCATCAATGTTAGCAGCATGTTTGCTTTCATCTCCAACTTTCATCTTCTATTATGGAACAACCTATTGAAAATCCTTGTCATGCTAGAATAACTTTCATATCAACAGATGAAAAAATACAGATCCCCACAATGTTCATGTGTACAAATGGGAAGAGATACTTCAGTTACAGTTTTCTTACTTTGTACGTGGTTCTCTCAGTGATAAGAAGTTAGACAGTAGATCAAACAGAAGATTTCTAAAAGACTGTAAGTACACTTACTCATTTAATTCTAAGGCTTCATGTGCTGCAGAAATTCTGGCCTGGGGATTTCTTTCTCTCCACGCCTTTTGCATGACTGTGGGGGAAAAATGTTTTTAAAAATTAAGAGTGGCGATTTGATAGCGCATCACGGTAGTCTAGTCTAGCATGCCACGGAGTCATTTTACCAGGCAAATGCTCATTAAATCCAAAAAGGTAATCAGGGCACCTTCTCTACAACCCTGGTATTTAATCTTGTTGTGTAGCCAGAGAAGGATGAGCCTACACCAGTTGGTTTATACCAGCAGTGGATGCTGGAAGAAACAACAGAAGCAACAATGGAAACCATCATGTGGCTCCTGGACAAAAGATCAAATGCTGCTGCTTTAGTCCTCTTGGAGTCCCTTGCTGCATTCCCTGTCATTTTGGGATGTCCCTGCATGTTTACATCTTGTCATCTTGTCCTTTCTCCAAAGAGCTCACAAGTAGCATTTTAACTTCACTGCCATCTAGTGAAGTAAGTGGCTGGGAGTTCATTACTTGGCCTAATCAGGGCTTTGAACCTGGGTTCCCCACAGCCAGATCTCTAGCCACTCTACCTCATTGGCTTTTGTGCTTGGACCCCTTCAAATCCAACCACAGCAGCACAGGAGGTGCTTCTGTGTGGTACAATCCCATATGCCTGTAGGCTGCACACCAATGATGCAACCATATAGGCCTAGCTGAGCGTGTTGCTCTTTCCCAGGCACTTGACACCCAGGTTGGAAGGATGGTATCAATCAGGTGGGAAAGACCCAGGCAGCTGACCCCACCATGTGGCTGGGTCACTCACATGCAGCATGCAGCTCTACGGGATCACACCTTGCAGAAACATCTCCCATACTGCTGTGGTTCTCTCTCTCTCTCTCTCTCTCTGTGTGTGTGTGTGTGTGTGTGTGTTGTATACGAAGGCAGACAGCCACAAGAGCTGATGTGGCACAGTGGCTAGAGAGAGTATTGGGTGGTTCTGGCTGTGGGGATCCCAGGTTCAAATCTCTAATCAGTAATTAACCTACTTCATTGGACGGCAACGTGTGTGAGGCAGTGCGTGAAGGGAGCCTTTGTTCCTCTTTATTTCAGAACTATTCTTCCTGCTTTTCCTGGCAGCTGCCTCCACAGACTCCTTCTCTCCTGGCAGAAGGTGAAAGACAGAGGAAGAGAATGTGCCAAGCCTTAGTGTGTTGCCGTGTATCTTGGGCTGTCAAAGCCCAGAGTCTGTGTGAAGGCTGTTGCCAGTGTAGTTTACGCCTGACACCATTATTCTCCGGCAGGGAAGAAACACCTGAGAGACCCAAGCAGCTCCAGCAGGCTGCCATCCTTAAAAGCCTGCAGTAAACAGTGGGAGTGAGGTGAGAAGGAAACATCACACCACGAGGGCTACTCTAAAAAGAAGATTCTGGGGGAAAGGGCAACAATAACTATAGCAAGAGACTGGAGGCACGATGCATTCCTTGGTGGTCTCATGTAGAAGTGGTGGGTGCCTGGTAATCCACAGAGTGGTGCAGCTAAGTCATTTTAGACCCGGGACGTAGGCCTGATCTACACCAAGCAGGATATAGCACTATGAAAGCGGTATGAAAGCGGTACATTGTATGTGTCAACGGGCCCCAACAGCTGTCAGTGCACTTCAATACCGCTATAAAGCAATAGTGTGGCTCCCGTCTCAATCCAAAGGGAGAGGCGGGTAATAAATAAATAAAATTATTATTATTATTATTATTATTATTATTATTATTATTATTTACCATGTTCATACTGCTTTCATATTGCAATATCCTGATTGGTGTAGATCTGGCCCTAATGTGTAGCTGTGTGTATCGCTTCAGTTGTGAAGCACACAACTAACAACTAACTTACTAAGCATGCGTTACAAATGCTTCTACTTGCCTGATAAGTTAGGATCAGAACAGCAACACAGTTTTCCAATGCTGATTTCTTTTTTTAAATAATAATAATAATAATAATAATAATAATAATAATAATAATAATAATCTAAACATGTACAGTTTTCCCTTTTAAACTCACTAAAATCATAGCACCATCATGCTTTTGTTGCTCTAATCACCTTCCGCTATCTGAGGAGTCATTCCGGAGGCTCCTGGTTATGGGGCCCTGGACTTTGGCCCCATGGTCCAGCCCAGCCACACTACTTAATCCACACTTCAAATCTGAATTGCAAAAAGCAGCAGTTGAGACAAGTTATACAAGCAAGCGTTTGAGACACATTGCGTGGCAACAATCAGGTAATCAGAGACACCTGGCTTTTCTTTTCTTAATTTAGGCTTTGTCAATCGTTCCAATTTTACACGGAGTAGAATTCTTACTGGCATCTGCTGGCCTTAAATGGTCTGTATCACATGTGAAGAATGTTTGATGGTCTTGAGCTGAAAGATTCATATCGTAGTATGTCAAAGGTTCTCGCCCTGTCACCCACGTATACCTGCAGAGGCATCAAAGAGAGTTTACTTCCGTGCATGCGCGCCCGGCGTGCCTACAGTACAAGAAATGCCATAGTAAAGGTGTTACCATGGTTGAAGAACAATTCTGTATCGCACTTACCGGTTATATTCAGCTCCTCTGAACAGGTTTAGTGGATTTCGCCAGACTTTGCACTCTGTCACAATGGGGAAAAATGCCTTAATTAATCATCTTCTAATTACCACTGAATGCTAATCTTTACTTGGAAACAAAATGATCTTCAAATGAGTCATCCCAGGTGCATTCTAAGCACCTAAATAGAAGATCGGAGGGATTAAAAAAAACTCAGTATGAGATGGGCATATTCGGGAACCAATGATTTGCATGGTGTTCTGAACGCATTAGAAGTGCCTCTACAAGTCAAGGAATTATTTGCGCATATATGAACAAATAAAACTGACTTATGATGAATGAGACTGTTGGTTCATTGAACTCAGTATTGTCTACTTTGATGGCAGTGGCCTCCAAGGTTTTCAGCCAGAGATTGTTCCCAGCACTGCCATCTGAGAGCCTTTATTAAAAATGCTAGGCATGAACTACGGTCCCTCCCCTGACACAATGCATGCCCAGAATACACATTACCAAATAACAAAAGACAGGAGGATGACCCTGCTGATAATTTCAGATTTCCTAGCTGACTACAGTGCTCTAATAGGGATGAAAGGCACTGTATACCTGCTCTAAGACACTGTCTTCTCTGAGCATACATGTATACACCTTTTCTGAGCTTTCTAGCCTGCATATAAGGGAGGGGAGAGCCCTTCTCAGCTAATGCAGGATACATAAAATGGAGGTCCCAGAGCACAGCATTGCCTTTAGCTGAAGCAAATTCCCAGACCCAACACTAATGAACACTGGCTTAAATCCAGCATTGAAGCACTTGTTTCCCTAAGTGTTAAACTGGGTTATCAGTAGAAATATTTGACCTTTCTAATATGTGGTCAGAAATATGTCCATTTTTTCACTAGTGGAAAACAATTTGCTTGTGCAAGATGGAGCACCTGATTTTCACCAATCCACTACAGCTGCCTGCACCTACTGAAAAGCTGTCCCAGAGGGTTTGGGGACTCTCTGGAACAGTGTGGGACATGACACAGAGAGCTAGAGTAGATAGGGAGGATCAGCAAAAATGGGGTGCCCCACACAAAACCACCATTGGATAAAACCATTCATACAATGAAATATAATAAAAGCTTTCCGTGAAGTGGTGAACAAAACAAAAAACAAAAAACCAAAGACTCAAAACAACCATCTAAAGACGGATCTTAAAGAATAACATACAAAGAGCAAAAGAAAATTGAAAGGTGTGGGTGGGTAAGTAAAGGAACTGGCTTATGCTTCTAATCCATATAGTTATTTTCCTAGACAAAGTTCTGTCAAAACCAGTTCCCATATATTTTAGATGACAGTCAAGAGGTAACCAGTAAAAAAACACACCACATTGCTGTGAAGACAATGCTCTGGGAGTGCGCCCTGGCTCAAAATGAGCCTTAAATGTTCCACTAAGCAGGATTGTCTTTTGAAAGCTGCTTTCTCATCACGACTTTAATGTTCCAAATGATTTCATTCCAGACAAGCCACTCACCAAGTGTGATTTACAGGCACGATTCAACTTTAGTGCAATTGTAGGGCAAGAGGGTTCACATGTGGGGTTAGAGAACAGAAAACCCAGGCAATTACTTTCCTCCCTGTGGGCCTGTTTATTTCTTTGGTAAAATTACACTGTGTAGTTAATACTGTAAATCAGAGAAAGTATCCGCCACAATCTGCTGTTTTAATTCCTGCTCTGCTGTTAGGAAAAACAAATAAAATAAAATAAATGGCACCAGCTGCTGACCTTGCATAAAGTAGAACCAAACAAGTACTGACAAGGCATATTAATACTGATCAGCAGAGGAACATTCACAGTGAAAGGAAAAGTAAAAAAGATAAAGTTGGATGTCTTTTGCTATACTGATATTTTGAAGGGGAGAAGGGTTACAGATTTCCAGCTGAAACAGACAAATGCATTCTCCAGTGTCAGTCCAAGGGAGGGAAAATACATTAGGCTCAAGTGGGAAAAGACCAAGGGTAAATAAATTCATTCCTAAAACTACTCACGTTTCAATTTCCTTTTCCAGTCAAGTGTTAACTCCATTCATTTGAATGGAAACTGGAAGCTTACCGATCAGGAGACGATATGACAGCACTTAGCTTGCTCTAGGCTGCTTCTTGTGCAATATGTTATGCAAGTCCTTGCAATGTTTGTTCTGCTTGCTTTGTCAGAACAAAACAAACTACTGTACAAATAGGGCTGTGGGTTGCAACTGGCTTCCCTAGGTAGCTGCTTTGAGAAATGGAGGGAAGACCAAGGCCTGCAACCTCCATCCAACACTGGGAGAATCCTGTTGCCATAGACATCACTCCCTCCATTACCCCTTTCTTTTGCCCCTGGGTTTGCAGCTGCAGGACAGGCACTAACCCACAGTGGGACAGATGTGGCCAAGTGGTCTTCAGTTGCTGATTCCTACAATAGGAGATTTCAAAGGGCATGATGTTTGTCAGTTGTAATCACTGACCGACGCCATCCTGACTAATTAGAGGCAAACCTCTTCAACATTGGGAGGACACCTTGAACACCTAGGAGTTATTATTTCACATGAGAATGTAGTACAGGGTTGGCCAACTGGTGCCCTTCCAGATGTTTTGGCCTACAGCTTTCATCAGCCCTAGCCAGCATGGTCAATGGTTAGAGATCATGGGAGTTGTAGGCCAAAACATCTGGAGAGCCCCGAGTTGCCAATCCCTAGCATAGTGGGTAGAAGATCCCTTGAGAAACCATCTGGGAAACAACAGGAGGAACCACAGTTTCATAACATGAGTCAATGTGATTTGGCTGCCCATATTTCCTTGAGGAGAAGACATGAGGTTCAAGGAGGGAAAGTGCAGATCCCTTGACATCTGTAGTGTCATGAACCTGGTATGACCATGTAGATTCCTCAAATACTGAAGTAAAAAGAACTAATCTGGAATTAGAATCCACAGCTCACTCATCGTTCCCAAGTCACTGGGCAGGGGAAGAACAACCTCTTCCTGCTGTAACAATTGTTTTTATTTTACCAAAAGTAGAGTATTAAAAGAAATATGTATAATTATTAAGCAATACTAATAGACATTCTAGCAATAACTGTCCATAGAAGGAGTTGCTTTTGGAACAGTCCTGTGTGTGAGCTACGTGATATAATGGTTAGTGGCAGGGAAAGACTGGAGAGACCTGAGTTCAAATCTCTACTCACTGATAAAGATCATTGGATGATGTTGGGCCAGTCACTATCTCCTAGCTTGTGAGGGTAAAATTGGGTCCCTGGAGTAAAAGGAGTTCAACACCGCTGCTGATCAAGCATAGATGTACTGCCAGCAGTGTTGCCGTGAGCCGCAGTGTCCAAAAGGAAATGGGGCGGGTAGCCTTAGATCCACAAGACCCAAAGCCTGCTTTATACTGCCAACTTGCCTACCCGGTGGGCCTCCATATCATGTCAGCCTGAGGCTAGCAAAATAATTTCCCCTCCCATTGATGTCAATAGGAAGGAGAAAATAATAATAAATAACACTGCCAGGAAAAAAAAAATCAATGAATCTCCACCTGCACACACCTCCTGCCCAAGCCATAGTGGGCCAGGAGAGCTCTGCCATGGAAATCCTTCCCCCAATGACAACTTAAGTGCTTTATCACACCAGCATTATACTGTGCAATCACTGCGAATTGCATGCAAAGGACTCTGAAGTTTTCCAGCTTATAAACTGCTTTGATTGTGAAGTACTCCCATGCATCCTGCTTTAATTGTGCTTCAAAGGCAAAAGTCTCACTGTATTTTGCTACTAGTTTTCGAGCATATCATTTGTTGTTTTCCGAGCAGCCACTGGGGCGCAGAAGCAGGATTTGAAGAAAAATTAAACAAATGCTTACATCTGCGTAAGCTTTAAAGATAAAGGCATCAAAATTGGCACAGTAATAGATATTAAGGAGAGCTTTAAACATACCAAATTTGAATTGGATTGGGTCATCCGTTGATTTTTTATGTTTTTTTAACATTTCCCCCCTTAAACCCATTTCCTGGTATGCAAAAGATCTAGCCGCCCGGTAACAACAACAACGGCGACAGCTTAGCGCTGTAGGGGATAATTCGAGGGAAACAGGTACGTGGGATGAAGCTCTAGGACTGTTCTGTAAGTCTGTAATCCTATACACACTAACGGGGCTTCCTTCTGAGTAGACATGCAGAGGATTGTGCTGTAAATTTTATTTCATCTCCTCTTTAGTTAAAAATATCCTCCTATAGACGCTGTTTTGCAGAATACATTCACTGTCAATAATAAGCATCAATCTTTTGTGCCTGTAAAAAGGATTTGCTACTACGGTTAACAGTTTGCACAAGACAAAAAGAATTATCTTACCTGAAACGCTCTGGCGGTTTGAATCAGAATCTCCATTGCTTGTATTTGAGTTGTTGGGAGAGTTGTTGTCCACCCCACCCAGCAGAGGGCGCAAGTGACTCACAGAGACTTGCTCAATGAATGACGTCCCATACTTGCGAAAATACCACCATTCAAATATCTAAAAGAGAAGCACAAAGACACATATTTATTAGCTTGTGTTTCCTATGTCTTGCTGACCACTGACATTTTCTTTTGAAAAGTACTAATTCTATTCTTTGGATGAATTATTGATATATATTTTTATTTATACAACGGCATCACTGTACATGGCATATTACAGAATTTGCTAGACAAAACTAGATAGGGCCTTGCCTCAGAGTTGCTTACAGGCTGAAATGGACGAAAGAGAAAACTGGGGTTGAGGCAGGGAAGAGAGAACAGTGAGATGGTGACATGAATGTAGGCAAAGGAATGCACATGGAGTTGAAAACTTGGTTATTGTTGGTAAGTATTGGGAAGTACTAAGGGGATAAACCAAATGCCACATGGAAAAGGTGCATTTTGAGGAGAGATTTGAAGGCAGAGAGGTAGAATTTGAAGGACGGGAGAGAGGTGAATTCAGAATGGGAGTTCATCACATGGGGTGAGGCAGAAAGAAGTACATCATGAAAGACAGAGAGAGAGAGAAACAGAGCAATCCTAGCTCTGCCTAGGATGAAAAAGAGGTCTACCAGTGGAGTTGAGCTCCACTGGGGTTGGGGGAAAATCCACCTCAGACACCCCAGTTA
This sequence comes from Elgaria multicarinata webbii, assembly GCF_023053635.1. Taxonomy (NCBI): domain Eukaryota; kingdom Metazoa; phylum Chordata; class Lepidosauria; order Squamata; family Anguidae; genus Elgaria; species Elgaria multicarinata. The sequence goes on along the minus strand of NC_086179.1, from coordinate 66,636,015 downwards.
GACCACGCAAAGTTATGCAAGTGTAAATTTAGCAACAGTGGTATTCCCCCAGTGACAGGCAATGGTAGGCCCCAAAGCAGGGTGTTCCAGGACAGAGCAGACATGGCCTTGGATCTGCTGGATCCAATGCCCCTTCATCTGTTGGGGAGGCCCTGGGACAGCATTCCCCTTCCCGCGTCAAACTGGAGCTGGAGTAAGTAATTTCTCCTCACTGATTCCAAGAGGGTCAGCAACAACAACAACAACACCAAACAGAATGGCAAAAAAGTATTTTTTTTAATTTTTAATTTAGAAACAAGCACTTTATTTTAGAAATACAAGGTAACAATGATTTAACAACAAAAACAGCCTGTTTTACATTTTTCATCACTGGCTCTATACATATTTTAGGATCATTGTTCTGTAACATATACTTGTTGTATACATTTTTAGCTCAATTATAGCCACAAAATGATCACTTTTCAGTTATTAACCCTGATAGTTACTTCACCATTCCAAGGCTTTGGAAGTGGATTATCCAAAGCTTACCCGCCCCTCCCCAATCCAACTTGGGATGGCACTGAAAAATCCTTCATGTGGCTGAAGATGGTAGTGCAGGGATGGAGAACCTGTAGCCCTCCAGATAGTGTTGGACTTCAGCTCTTCTCATCCCTCACCATGGCATGGGCTGTTGGGAGTTGCAGGCTAAGTATGTCTGTAAGGCCACACATGCTCCACTGGTGTGGCAGAGTGAAGATCACAGACAGAGATACAATGAAAAATTAGTGCTGAAAGACAGGCAAGGCCACAGATGTCCTCAGATGTCAGGCTTGGGTATTTGTGCTTGACTCAGAAGGGGATGAGAGGTTAGTTCTCACCTATTTTTCATCATTTCTTAAAAGCTACACCTATTTCTTTTAAAAAGACAGGATGACAGACCATGTGCCTAATTCACAAGACACATTAGCTGAGTTCGGACGATCAGAAGCCATGGTGACTTCTTTTCCCCATACCGTACATGAACACCATTTCCTTAATTATCCTCGCCACGGCGCAGGTTGCCATGTCATCCAAATCTGGTGAGGTGCACGGCTTCCAAATCACCCCTCAACCCATGTCCATTGTAGGAGTTATGAGATGGTTTGGAATCCATTCCCACCACGCATCTCTAAACACAGCAACCCGTGCCGCAGCAATTACGGAAATGGCGGGTGCATGGGTGGCAGATCATTTGAACTTAGTCATTGGGTCTTTTCATGCATTTGCAAAAGTAAGGATAGCCAATAAGCAGAGGAGCAATGGAATCACCCACCCACCCACCCACCCATCTGAACCTGTCTTAACTCACTGCATGTAAACGATGCTGTTAGACCCAACCTCTGTCAAGCTCGAGCAGAGTGGGGAAAGGAGAAAGTGAAACTGAGGCACAGGTGAGACAGAGGCAAGAATGATATTCCACAGGTAAGGAACTCACAGGTAAGGAGGCAAGCGTAACAGTTCCAGTGACGGAGTATTTGCTTTGAATACCTAAGGGCCCATGTTCAACCTCTGGCATCTCCAGTTAAAGAAAAGCAGGAAGCTGGCCCAAGAAAGGCCTAATTCTGAGAACTTGCTGCTGCTAGTCAAAGTAGACAGCAGTAGGCAAAATGGACCAATAGACTGATTCATTATAAGGCAGCTTATATGTTAAACCCTGCTAGTTCAGCATTCTGTCCACACCCATGTTCCCCAGCAACTGGTGTGTACATCACCTTACTGCTTAGGTTTAGGGTAACCAGGACATTTTTAAAGGGAGTAGAAAATTACCTTAACATCACCAGGTCTAGGTTCCCTCACTGACCTTAGCATATCTTGAGCAGCATCTGCAATGAATATTTCTAAGGATATTCTCTTAACGTGAACTGCCTAACAAATTGTCTAATGTGAGTATATTATTGCTGTTATTGTTAATTGACCCATCAGTATGTCTTGTGTTTATTTTAGCATCTGAGGTATTTTAAATTAATTGCAATTGAGTTAAGATTGTATTATAATTATGGCTAATGAAGTTGTTTGTTCTTGTGAACCACTTTGAGGACAGTGGAAAATGCGATACATGGACTAGGACTAGGCTGCATTATGCGGGAGCCCTCCCTGAGCTCTATACCTGGCTGACCCGAGCAAGTAGCCTTAAATGGCAATTTACATGGCAGCAGAGAACAAACAATAGCACTACTATGCCAATGTAAGAGGCACACAGACGCTGTTGTACCAACTGATTTCTGCCCAAAGCGTGTTTGCATTGTGCCACACAGGATTGAGCTATAATCAGTTTCTTTTTCCCAGATACCTATTTGGTTACTTATGTCAGTCAACATATGCTCATGCCACACCCTTCCTATACTAGGGATGGGGAGAATTTCATTCAGTGCATATTGTTAAGCCGGACGACCTAATTCGCATTTCTTGGACTAATATGGGGATCAGAACAGAGTTAACCTTTGGACTGTGCTCTTCTCTGAATTTTGTGATACAGTTCTCAGCTCACAAACTAGTTACAAAAATATGAATATTACAGAAAACTGGGTACAAAATACATATGTTTGCGGGAAAATGTGTACCAAAATAAATGAAAAATGGGTTTTTTTAAAAAAAATGCAAAATGGTGCAGAAATTGAATGGAAGAGACTTATGAATGAATAACTGGCGTGGACCAGAAATACACTGTTTCATCCATGCTAGCCTATACCCAGCAAAGCCTAACTTTTTAGCTCTGCTTAGCAGAGTTATCATTCATTTTCACGCTTGCATCCTGGCTTAATAGTAACTGAAACAGTTCTTCTTTATTAATTAAATAATTATTTCTCATGCTGCTGATGTTTTTTAAAATTAATTTAAAATTAAAATTTAAAATTATTAAACCATTTCAGGGTATATAAAATTTGTGTTAGAAGGACTACTGGCATGTCAATATGGAAAGATACATAAAATTATACAACTGCCACAATGGTTGGTCCAGCGGTAAGTCATCAATGAAATGCAACAGAATAATAAAAGATGAAGGGCTTATTTGCCCTACCACCACTGCAATGTGTCATAACACAATGTAATGCATAGTCCATAAGTGATCAACAGTGTTAAAATCTTTACACATTTCTAGCTTAAGAGTTATTGGTATGATTGTTATTTATTTATTTATTTATTTATTGCATTTTTGTGAACCACCGAGACAACTTCAGCTATTGGGCGGTATAGAAATGCAATAAATAAATAAATATCATTGTTATCTGCCCAAATGTTCATATACTGCTTTCTCTTACTCTTGCTTTTTGAATGGCTCACATAAATTGATGTTAAATGGCAAGATCATAACATTTTTAAAAGCAGTTGTTCCATTGTCCTAACTGTTGAGGTATTTAAAAAAATAATTTCTTCTCTTACTAGAGTATATTGGTCTGCAAATCTGTTTTATTTACACTTGCAAGGAAATTTCAGTTTCTCTGAAGGTGAGTTGTCTGCCTCGAGCTAAAGCAGTTCAAGGAATACCCAAGGTACATTAATTAAGTAATGATCTCTCTATTGCTTGAAAACAACAAGGCAAGGAAGGGTTCTGAACCACTTGGGCAAATGTAGTTATTCTTCAGAGATCTCTTTGGTGAGTATATACAAAGTAATGAGAGGAACCAAAGAGAACTTGCAGATGTAGTGAAAACAGTTTTGTTTGTATATCCTCTGGGCACACACTGGAACATGGATTGCTAATTTTCTTTTGTTTTTTTTCCAAAAGGAAATTTGGCATGATTAGACCCTCTCTTAGTTTGGGTATTTAACTAGTTATAAAGTACCCTATTTCTTCGATTCTAAGACACACCTTTTTCCCATATAAACATATCTAAAAATGGGGTGCGTCTTAGAATCGCGGGTGTGTCTTAGGGTTTTTTTTTCTGTTGGTGGTACTGAAATTAGTGTGCGTCTTACAACCGATGGCGTCTTACAATCGAAGAAATACGGTAAGATATTTTGCCAGGCTGTCAAATTTAGATAATTCATCTCAGAGCAATGGATAGGAAAATCAGATGATGCAAGCAACAACAAAGAGCAGAAAGAACTGGAAGCAGGCAAAGCCAGCCCAGTGGTGCATTTAGATTATTTTAGATTCTGAACATAATGGTCTTAGAGGGGCCCACCTATGTTGAGTGGGACTCCATGTTTCTGTCTCAAAGTCCTGCCCTGACAGTACCATTGACCTAGCCTGATATACAGAAGTTCAGGAACAAGGGGAGAACAAGGAGTCACAATTGGCCCAGATCAAGTTGTTGACTGATTTATTTATTTATTTATTTATTACATTTCTATACAGCCCAATAGCCGGAGCTCTCTGGGGCACACTGGAGAACAGCAGGGAGGCATTGCCCACTCAAGATAAACACAAGTCAACTGAAAGATACTAGCATGTGATTCAAAGGCGATCCCAAATCGTTGAGGTTTGGGATTCCTGCACTGAGCAGGGAGTTGGACTCGATGGCCTTATAGGCCCCTTCCAACTCTACTATTCTATGATTCTATGCGGTACAATCTTCTGAAATGACTATTTTGCGTTTTTGAAATTTTATGTATTTTAATCTTTGTACATCACCTCAAGCACTCACTGAATAGAAGGGTGATCCAAACATTTTCTAAATAAACACTGCCTCTATTTTCAAATTGGGATTGCCCATGAGAAAATCGTGTTCACTTCCAACATTCCAATCTACATTTGGTACTTTCAAAATCAATGAAATTGTAAACCCAGTGTGTGGCACCTCCATGTTAGGCATAATTAGAGAAGCAATTCTTCACACAGCGCATAGTTAAATTATGGCATTTGCTACCACTAGATGTAGTGATGGCCACCAATTTGGATGGCTTGAAAAGAGAGTTAGATAAATTCCTGGAGAAGAAGGCTATCAATGACTACTAGTCCTGAGAGTTATGTGCTACCTCCAGGAGCAGAGGCAATAAGCCTACGTACACCAGTTTCTGGGAAACACGGGTGGGAGAGTGCTGTTGCACTTGTGTCCTGCTTGTGAGTTTCCAGCCAACAGCTAGTTGACCACTATTTGAACAGAATTCTGGACTAGATGGACCCTTGGTCTGATCCAGCTTGGCTATTCTTATGTAGCTGCTGGTGTGTGTGTGTGTGTGTGTGTGTGTGTGAGAGAGAGAGAGATATTAATTGTAATTGTATTTTTATGTGTATAGAGTTTTCCAAGTTCTTTCTAGCCAATCCTCAAATTGGATCATAAGTCCTAATTATTTTGCCATTACATACACATTAACAAAACCGATAATTTTGGGGACATCACTTAGTCCCAAAAAATAAATAAAAAATCCTGCAGTGCGCTGCAACTATGAAAAAGGCTTTGGTCAAACGCCAGAGCAGCAGTGTGCGTTGTCCTCTCTGTTGAGCTTCCCTGTGAAACTTCGTATGCGCATGTAAAGATAACAGAATGAAAGAATCGCACCTGATTGTGACAATCCCCACCCCCATCCTGAAGGCCACTGAGACCTCAACTTAGTGCGTGTAAAGGGGAATTTCCATACAGGAATCTACAGACGAAATGGCAGAAACTTTTCCAGGGCATGAGTTTTTCTCACTCCTTTTATACCAATGGAGTTTTGCTACCAGAAATCTATCCTAAAATTATTATAAGTATAATGCAGTATATCTTTAGCAGCAATACCTTAACTGTAAGTAATAGGCATTTTATCCAGCTACTGTTGTTATGGCTAGAATGTTGTGGAAAGGTCATGGTCCATCTTTGGAAATGTCACCATCAGACAGCTTGAGCTTTGTTGCTGATATATTTGTTAATTGCATAAGCTGTTTAGGTTTGATTCATATGGCTATTTTTCCCCAGCGCAAAGTGATTTCCTCACCCACCCACCCCGCTCCTTGTAATGAATGCAATGTTTTACTTGCCCTTATAGAGGCATTTGGTATATGCTCTACTGCCAACTCACACTGATCACCTGCGTTGTTTTGTTTTAATTCTTTGGTTCTGATTACATAAGTCAAATATTACATCATACATATACATTCAATTTCAACACAGATTCCCGCCTGGATTTAATATTATTAGTCATTAACTTACTAAAGACATTTTGTTTCTCTTTCCACTTCTTTCTGAAAAAAAGCCCTTTCTCTAGTTCTGCCTATGGCTACTTCTGCCCCACCACAAGGATAGATGCTGGCTTCCAGCAGACAGTGCCCCTTGTACCAACACAGAAAGCCCAATACTCGGTACTACTATCAACACTCACTACGCAGCAGAACATAGGATTAGACTGTTAGAAATGGAAGTAACTGTTACAGATAATTGCACTTCCACAGTGCATTGACTGCATTTAGGAATCAGGGAGATCGCAAGCGCACGGCGAACAAGATGGATGTGTTAGCGATAATAAGGATAAGAATGTTAATAAGGAGGAAAAGTCTGACAACAATGTAGCCTTTTTGTGATCCCACTGCACGTTAAAAGATCTGCGTCAGAGTATTCACTGTAAATTTACCATGATGCAGTCTTAAATATTTGGTTCTTTGTTTTGTTGCCAGAAACATGATTTGTAAACAGATGCATTGACATCAAACCTTCGAACTCTAAATGGGGTTACATTTCCACTGGTTAAGGTTTGCTTGATTCCACACACAAAGAGCCTTATAAGAGTAAATACTATTTTAAAGATTAAAAAGAACTGTTGAATCTAAGCAAGAAAGTGAAATACTGGGATATTATTATGTCACGTTTCAATTTGATGAAGATACAAAAGTTTTTTTAAAAAATAATATCAAGATTTGACACAGTTTGGCAAGGGAACATTTTAAACAGCAGAATATGCCATAAATATGCCTTGTACTCCTTTTGGCGCCTCCCAAAAACATCTTTATTCCAAGAAACCTTTCCTTAATATGCAGCCTTGAAACTCTTTTAAATTTTGTTTTAATTGTTTTATTCTGTTTTTATTTTCATTTTATCTTGTACACCGCTCCGAAATTTTTCAATGGGGAGCAGTATATATTCTAAATAAATAAATAAAGCCATCTTCCTTTCTGATTCTAAGATAACAAAGTAAATTAAACAGTAAAAAAAAACTGTTCAAACTTCTAAAATAAGGAATTATTATGGAAATGAAAAGGTATATATCAAGAATACTCAAGGAAATATGTGATGTGTAAGGAATAAATAATAGACATTTCTGCAACAAGAAGTTTTCATGTCTCTGATGGTTTTTAAATTTTGTATATTTTTAATGTTTACTGTTTTTAGCTTTTGTGAACCGCCCAGAGAGCTCTGGCTGTGGGGCAATATATAAATGTAATTAAATAAATAAATAAATAAATACAAAGGGCCAATCCAGAACCTGACAGTTTTACAGCAGAAGTGGCACAGGGAGAACCTTCTAGGAATAAAAGTATATTGGTTACTGTTTACCAGATGTGTTGAATTTCCTTCGGCCCAGAAGTACAAATAAGCTCTCGGAGAAGCTCTCTGGAACCACATTCCCAAAGGGGTTGGGAAGTAGGGTCTAAAAGTAAAGTGGATGGATCAAAAAATACCAGGATTTGGCAGACGGGCCCTGAGGTTCAATACCTCTGCTGTATGCTAAATAACTGGCTGCCCAACTTGCACCTTTGCAAATGATCATGATGATTCTGTGCCTCTCCTATTTATTTATTTATTTTCAATATGTTTCTTCTGCCTTTTAACCTGAAGCTTCCTCAAGGCAGTTTACAAGATAAAATTTTAAAACAACTGATCTTGTGGAATACTGCTACTCAAAATCTGGCAATAGTTCCATCAAAAATGATGACCTTTGGAAATGATAAAAAGTTGGATGATGTGTTAACAATAATAAAATAGCAGATGAGGTACAATGTTTGGCTGATCTCTTTTGAAAATATATTTAATATTTGGTTGTGCCTTTGGGTGTGACACTCTAACCTCTAATACCACAACAAAGCTGATGATGGTGGAGGTGTGGAGAGAAAAAATGGAGAAAAGGAGTGAGACAAGGGGTTTCAGGAGAGGTCCTAAAGGCCTCAGGTAGAATCAGAATGCCAAGTAAAGAAACTCAATGTTTCAGAACGTGTAGGCATTGATAAATATGGTCTGTTTTAGGTTTGCTATATATAATGTGTGCATTTTTGTATATTATATTGTAAACAGCTGAATTCCATTGTGGGGGTTTGGTCCTTAACTGGGGCACAATTTAGCTAAAGCTAGTCCCACTGATCTCAAAGGTGAAGTTAAGCACATGTTTAACTCTCTCCCACTGAAATCAATAGGACTTCAGAGAGCTTAACTTCGCCTGGACACTGGCTTTATTTTTTAAAATCCAAGGTTCGGTGTCCCAAACCATTTGTATGTAGACTACTCTAGAGCCACTGGGGGTGGAAGATGCTTTCTAGAACTGGCAACTCTTGTGACATCACCAGGACCAGCCTCATGAAGTCTTGCTTTGGGGATGCTGGACACAGCCCCTGACTAACACGAATTCTATTAAATGCATAGGTATGCAGAGTTGGACAGGAGGGGAATACTAACAAACATCAGAACTTTGTAAATATAGAAACTAATGTTGCAAAGCATTACAGAACTGAACTTGTAAAATGTAAAAATGATTATCTAATACTTACCAAAATAAGCCCTGAGATTAATGAGGAAGTGCCTGTTAGGGCAACGTAGAACTTGGGCGTTAACGTGTTCAAAAACATACTCACTGAAAGACAAAAAGAAGAAATAATGACTTAAGACAGGACATTTTCTCACCTTTTCCTTTCCCACCATCTGCAAGCCTGGCTAATGATAAATAACTTGGGCTTCAAAATTATCTTCCTGTCTCCCACCTCTCTGACCTACCTGTCCATGAAGAGGAAATAGCATTTCCTCTGCTCTCCCCCTCAATAAAACACACACACACACAAATCCAATTACAAGAAGCGTGGGTCAAGTATGCCATTTGAATTAGTATTAAATAGAGATCAGCAATCATAAGGCAGTAAGATGAATCCAGCCAGTGTAAGATCACTAGTTGGCCCAGCAGTGCTATCTCTATCCATCCCTTTCCAGTCAGGGGCAGTTTCAAAACAATGTTCAGCTTGTACTGGATAATCCCCCATCTACAAAGGAGTAGGCTTTCAGCACAACATTCAACTCCAACCTGGCCCACAATTCAATCTACTTGAGGAATTGTGGCCTTAACTATCAGTTGTTTCAGAGCAGCTGTGGAGTTAGACATCATGCCATCAGTGTTTTGTTTTATTTTTATTTATTTATTAAAACATTTGTATCCCTCCCTATAACACTGGGATCTCAGGGTGGCATACAGATAAAATCAGAACAATGTAAACTAAATAATATACACAGTTAAAAATGTATTAAATCATTAACAAATCACAGCCAGTAGATTTTTAAAGCAATAAAAACCATTGAAAACAATTAATACCCTGTGTTGCAAAGAAAAAATGCATAAACTATGAAGTTTTTAATATTTGAGGGAAGCCTATGAAATTTTAATGTTCCCAATATGTAGACTTGGAACTGGAGATGAGAGCAAGTTTCCAGAGGAAAACAAGTAAGTCCTTGATTGAACCTAGATCTCCTGAGCCCATGACTAAGGACCACTTCATATGGATGCAATATCTATGTACAAAAATGCCACATGTGAAGCAGCTAAGGCTCCACCCACCACCAGGCCTCACTGGCATCACAGTGTTAGGGATTAGTCAATAAAACAAGTGCTGCCTTAGATCCCAGCACATTCCATATGAAATCTTAAAGTGTCAATATGGGGAAAGGATGCATATGGCTACACTTCTCCCGTTCGAACAACAACAAAAGTTGATATTTGGGAATATGAGCTTAGAAAACCTCGACAAGTTCAAGCCTCACCAATTCTCCCATCCCTAGCCAAGTCTCTAAATAAAAATAACTAACACTGACTGCCAAACACATTTGGCGTTCTTTTGCCTGAATATACAAGTGAGCCAGCAAAGTTATGCTAGTATCTTGCTCTACATGTCTCCTGAGCACTGTCATATATCACAGTGTCAACAACACCTACTTGAGAAGCACAGAAGATGTCACATAGATATGTCCCCTTCAGCTCCCTTGTGGTAGCTTACAGGATATACTGACAGACTGAAGCACAAACAGAGCCAAAGTCAATTTTGATTCATAAATGCTTTTGTTACATGGAATAACTGTTTCTACATATCCTTGGAGCACAAATATTATTTTTGGCCGGCAAGATCAGAGTCTACAACACGTTTTCTCTCTGTTAGCAGAAACAATTTGAACTAAAATACGGCCTTCACGCTTTTAACAACTGCTCCCACCTGCTCTGGTCTGGAGCACTGCTGGCTTTGCACACAACTTCCTGATGATCTACAGGGTCAACCAATGTCCCACGTAGGAAAAGTCAGCCTCCCCAATCCAGTTTCAGAAGGGGATGTTCCCGTCCCTTTTTTCCCTCAGCCTGTATCCTCTCTCGCTTTATTCGCATGACCACCTTTGTCACAAAATTTCACTATGCTGCTGAATACTTAGTAAGCATGGGTTGAGGGTGGCGGGGATGACACATTAGCGTATGTAATAGAATCTTCATCTAACTTGGTCAAGTCACAGACAGAAACTGGTTTTCTGGTAGAAGGCTTCGGGTGGGATTTTGTGAGGGGAAAAAACACACAATTCTTCTTCTGCTTTATTTTTAGCTGAAATTCCTGGTGTACTCTGAAGGTGTAATGGTTGTCCTGTTTTGCAGTAGTACACCTAGTGCTCATTTCCTCGTTTCAAGCAAGGCATGCATCCTGATTCCCTTTTTCCTTGTAGGAGGAAAGTACAGCACGTCAAGCTCCAGTTCCTTTACACACAGCTGTGGAGCAGTCCGTGCACCACATGACTCAACACACTTGCTAAATAGGCCCTTGCCAGGCGGCTGCAATTACACTACATCTCCAAACTGCTATGCTAATTTATTTCGCTGCATATTAGGCTCCCTAGATGAGATGGTGCTAGAGAGAGCAACAAAAGAAATAAGTGGTGCTTGCCATAAAACATTTGACAGAAGCTATAAAACTGATCCATATCTCAGCATATGTGGCAGTCTCAATGGGCCATCAGAAGGATTCAACTGCTAAACCTTTGCAGGGAAACATAGATCACATACAAGCAACTTCTAAATTTTAACAGATCCGTCCTGTTACGATAATGAAAGTGAATCTCCAGTTGTGGAATCTGGCTTTTTGAAACAGAGTATCTGGTAAGTTCAACCTTTCATTAACCAAATATGCAAATAAATAAAGACAACAAAGAGTCTTGTGGCACCTTAAAGAGTAACATATTTATTCTGGCATAAACTTTTGTGGACTATAGCACACTTCATCAGATGCATGTAGTGTTATAGAGAGTTTTGGGTTTAGATACAGTACCTACTGAGGCAGTTTGCCCTTGGCTGTCAGGGACAAGCAGGAGAGAGCAGGCATGTTCCCTGCAAAGCACCAGCCACTTCTGCTTTTAATTGTGATGTGCAAGCAACAAAACATAGCCCCTAAACACCCAGTGCACTGGGCCCACATATCGCACTCAGCAGCCTACACCAAGCTGATCGTAAGTTGCTTATTAAAAGTGCTCTCCCCATTGTACACAACAACCCATGGAGAGGAGGGGGGATTGTAAACAGTGAAGTCAGAAGTTAATTAAATGTAGAAAGTACTGACAGTGACAACTACTTTGTCATTCACAGTACAGTTGCCGCCACTAACACAAACATCCTGGCATTAGGAAAGCCAATTGACAAATGTCAAATCACAAAAATCCTGATTCAGGCCTCTGGGGATAGAATTCATCATTGAATTCTAACTCAACAGTCTCCGGCTCTAATTTCCCTTTGAAGTTGTTTTGCTCCACAACAGCTACCTTAAGGTCAGCAGTAGAATGTTCTGGCAGACTGAAATGTGCTCCTACTGGTTTTTGAATGACCCTGGAGATCACCTATGCTACTGCCTTCCCACTAATGCCTCACTCTGAAAAAGGATGAGCAGAGGGCAGGAAGAGGAGGAGAAGAATGAGGCTCTCCGGGTGGCTGACACTACCCCCACTCCCAGCAGCAGCATGTGGCACCGACTCACTTCCACCCCATGCCCAGCAGCAGTGTGCACCGGCTTACACCCCCCCCCACTCCTGGCAGTAGTGCACAGTGGTTCACACACCTCACCCCACCCCGGCAGCTGAGCACAGCAGCTTGTGCTCTTTCTTCCCCCTGCAACCCTGGCAGCAGTGCACAATGGCAGCAGCTTGCACTCCTCCCAACTCCCAGTCTCAGCTGAGTGTCCTCCCTCCTCAGGCTGTGGGAGGCCTTGCGCAGCCCTGCCCTAATACTGATTGATCATTATTAGGCCCAGTATTAGTGTTTCCAGAGTAAATATGGGGACAGAGCTGGCATCTCAGGTTGTTGCAGAGACTTGATGTCTTTGTCAGTAACAATGAAATACCTCTTGCTGATATCCAGCTAAAAGCATTCATTAATGATTTACAGCCCATCCCGGACAATGATACTGTCCTCTCACAGGCCTTTGGTGGTAAGCTTGTATTTGCTAATAGACAGACCCGCAACCTAAAAACTCACTAGGAATAACAAGTCACATAACAAGGTTTTCTCTTCCTGTAGCAGATTGTTCCTGGGTACCAGTGTGGCCTTCTCAATCTGTTTCCCCTCCCCACCCACCCCACCCACACTTCATTGGGTAGATATTGTAGTCTGAGGAATGCCTGATTTAAATCCTTACATTATGATTCTCTCTACTATGAATAACCACTTTTCTGGCCCTGGTGGCCCAAAGATGAAGAAGAGGAGGAAAGCTTCCTCCCCAATGCTTTCAGTGTTCAGGCACACAAGCTGTTTGCTGCATGCATCTTGTAATCCCTGCCCAGTAAACCATCTGTCTCCAAATAGTCAAAAATCGATCCCCAACATCTGGTTTCTGGAAATATTCCCAGCGTCCAAACAAAAATATGACATTTTTTTCAAGGAAGCATTAATGAATAAAGTTGGCATTTTTTCCCTGACTAACATATAGATTGGATCCAAATAACACTGCGTGTGTGTGTGTGTTTTGGGACAGCTTCACTATGGGCAACCTGTTTACATGGCACAAAGATTTATAAGCTTTGTTAAGAGTGAAGCCAACAACTAAAACCCATTATCAGGAATCATTTAATGTGATTAACAGCTTTGGTTCTTTCTAAGCACCTGGTCAGCTCATTTCTCCCTACTTGAACAGAGGATTTCCCTCTTCTCTGATAAAATCAGAGCAACTGTGGCTGCATTGATTCCATGTGATTTTAGTGCAATTACAAACAAGGCAGCTCATTATGTCCTATTATCAGTAGAAAAATACAGCTTTGCCTGAGGGTAGGGAGCAAGGAGTATTTTTGCTGGCTATTCCCTATGAGGGAGACTATAAGATCTCTCTCATCTTGGCATCTCATTCTCACACAAGGAAAAATGGGTTAAAGGGTAACTCTCAAAACAATCTTCCATTGATATGTACCAGCAGTTTAAGTAGAAAACACACGTTTGAATCTAAGAACATAAGAAGAGCCATGCTGGATCAGGCCAAGGGTCCATCCAGTCCAGCATTTTGTTCACCCAGTGGCCAACCAGCTGTCGACCTTGGGGGAATCCGCACGTCGTACCGAGATCGCTTCTAAGCGACCCCAGTGCGGCATGAAAGCGGTCGTGTAACTTGCCTTTGGAAGAGCCGACAAAGAGACGTCCTTCCCGCCGCCCCCGCCACCCACAGACCTCCTCGCCGGCTGGGACGGAGAGCTCCAGGAAAGAAGGCGGGGTGGAGAGCTTCTTCCGCTCTCCACCCCGCCTTCTTCAGCCGAGCTCTCCTTGCCAGTCAGCGAGGAGGTCTGTGGGTGGCGGCGGCGGCGGCAAAGCCGTCTCTTCGTCGGCTCTTCCAAAGGCAAGTTACACGATCGCTTTCACGCCGCACTGGGGTCGCTTAGAAGCAATCTCGGTACGACGTGCGGATTCCCCCCAGGAACCCACAAGCAGGACACAAGTGCAACACCACCCTCCCACCCATGTTCCCCAACAACTGGTGTACATGAGCTTACTGCCTCTGATACTGATACATTACTGATAATGTTGACCTTATCTTGTAGCCCCATCCAGCCTGCCTTTGTCCCATATAGCACCACTCTCCCGCAGCCCCATCTATGGCCATTTGCTTTCTTTAAATAGATATGAAGCATTAATATTATTGTAAAAGCATAATAACATACCTCTGAATGGATACAAAGTGAGTTTCCCTCACCACTATGCAACTTGTGTCTACTCACACAATGAGAATGTAGGACCAGGGATTTTTCTAGGCCTAAAGTAGGCCTGCCCAAAAATCCTGAACCTAGATATATCTCTTAAGCACTGTCCCTCGTCAGCTTTCCTAACAGTATTCTGAAGACACAATAAAACATTTTTAAAAAACTTTTATTAAAGCTTATAGCTTATGGCCATTCTTCCATATCACTGGTAAATTTTATGCTAGTACTACCATATCCACTCACATTAATTTTATGTCAGTCATAAAAATTTGGGTGAGGAAATTTCCTTAGCGGCTTGAGCAGTCCAGATTTACCTCAGCAGAGGAGAAAAACATTGCTGCAAAATCTGAGGTAAATCTTTCCAGTCCTTTCAAGAGCAAAGAAACCCCCTGCGGCAGTGTCAGGGGGTTTCACAGGCACCCTTTCTTTGCCAAGTCCTTCTCAAGGAAGAAACAAGTTGGTATAACAGTTCAAAGCTAAGTCTTGAATCCTGCAAAGATACTGAGATCAAGAAGGCAGCAAGCTGAAAAGCTCCATGGAGACCCAAAGCTATAATTATCGACAAGTGGGAGGTTACACTTCAAGCTGCTTGACTGCTCAGCTCCATTAGATCTTTAAAATTGCTAAATGTGTCTTCAAGTGCCATGCATCCTGGCACACAGAATCACTGTCAAAAGAAAATGAGAACTTGACTTCTACACTAGGACATATTTTTATAAAAGGGAAGTCACACTTGGAAATGTTAAAAGTTTTCACCCCATTCCCACTCCAAATGGATAATGCATTAATTTGTGTTCTGCATTGAAATGCAATATGCCTGCTGCTATTTCTTGTTTTCTTAGCTTTATTGCTATATTATGTAAAAAATAAAAAAGAAAGAAATATTTTCTCCCCCTATGTTTAGATACACACATGACAAAACAAGCTCTGCTCCACAAATACTTTTGCCACAAACATGCTGCTTTTGTTCCCACAAGATTCTTTTTGCAAGATAAAACAGACTGGCCATAGGCTAAGAACTAGAATTATCAAGACAAGAGAAATTAAAACCGAAACAGTATCATTACGTAATTACCAAGGAAAATCCCAAACAGTGCAATACATATGCAGTCTTGGAACGAACCTAGGAAATCATCCAACACATTTCTTCCAGTTCAAGACGGTTTGGATCTCCTTCTCAGGAAAACATACCAAATAAAGCCCTGAGCACAAAGAGAGAGAGAGAAATCTTCTTGATAAAACAGTATTCCCTCTTTCTCTTGCATTGCTTTTTGGGTTGGTGGGCACGCTTGTGTTCAGGCTTTGATGCATTTCCTGCACCCCTACAGAAATGAGCAGATGGAGAATCTTCATCAGCCTGCTATGCTCCTTGTATAAGCCTTCAAGACCAAAAGGGATTCCCCTTTGAGAGGTAGCAAGAGGGAATTAATTGTTTGTATGAGATGCTTGGAAGAGGGTAATTAGGTTACTGCCTGTTCCCATGTTACAGGGTTGTATGCTGATCCTAAATTACATGAACTTGCACCCCCATGTTTATGGGTACAATTTTAAGAACTCTGCAAACATCTATAATAGTTTGAAAATACTGCCAAAAAACCACCCAAAAACCTGACACCACTTTGCCCACTCTCAAGAATCTGGGATGGCTGAACAGTAGATGGGTTAAGCTGCTTGCCTAGGAGTATTCTCCTTGGTTTAATGGCTAACCATAAAGTTGCTGAATACAACATGCACTTGATGAAAGAGGCTCTTACCTACAAAAGCTCATGCAAAAAATATATTTGTTGTAGAGGGCAGGCACAAGGTTGAGGGCCTTCTTTGTGGCAGTGCCTTTGCTGTAGAATGCCTCACCTAGGAAGACTTGCTAAGCTGGCTCACTTTGGCATTTAAGGAGGATCCTAAAACAGACTTTTCTGTTCAGAATGGTCTGCAGTGCTCAAGGAAGTCTGAGGATTAACTGGTCATGCAGCAGGCATTTGTTCTTATTGAGAGTATGTATATTCAATCCAGTTTTGTTTGTTTGTTTCAATCTGTTGAACTGGTCACTTTATTGTATATTGTATTTTATTTCTTAATGACCTGGTTCACACACAAGCATGGTTACCTTGGTTGGAAATCAGGAAATAAATCCAAGAATGAAAAACTTTGTAAATATTAGCGACTACCACTTAATCTGAGTTTCAGTGCCTCTAGTTAATGACACTTATCCCTTCCCCATCCCAGGAACAGAACATAAGAACATGAGAAGAACTGTTCATTCAGTGGTCAACCAGCTGCCTTTGGGAAAGATGTCCTCTAGCAGTAGTGGTCTATACAAAGACCTTGCTGAACTTAATTAAGCCAAGAGATCATAAGGTTCATGTGTATCTTCACATGCCATTCTGATGTTCCTAGAATAATTTGGGGAAAGGAACATGTAAGCATATCCCTGATAATGTTACTGCTGATGGATTAATTACAGGAATTACAGGAATCACTGTAGTGATTCCTGTTGTTAAGGCTGATGAGTAAGTTGAGCATTCCACCATTATATTTATTTAGCGGGGGGGGGGGAGGGGAACCTAGGACCCTAAAATGAAAAATATTTCAGGAATCTTTCTGAAACGCGGGGTACTGCCAGAAAGAAATGCTGGCTTTACATTCCCTGCGCGTTTCAGGGAGATTCCTGAAATATTGAGGTCTGGGTGGGAGTTTAAAGGAGAAAAAGGGAGAGAAACTCTGTCCGTCACAATCTGCTTTGTTTTTCTCGGGGGGTGGCGACTTTTTTTTTGCGCACTCGTAGCGCAAAAGGGGAAGCCTCCCGGTGGAATCCAAAAACAGGATTAAATTCCCCTATCCATCCGATTGATGGAATGGCCTTTCTTTTTTCAAAAGACCGTTCCATCAATTTTTAATTAATTTTTAAAATCCCCATGTTTCTCAATGGGGAATCTGATAAGCTCACGCATGCGCGTGAGCATCAGAATCCCCAGAGGGAAACGGAGAGCAGGGAGAGCGCGACGGGCCAGGTAAGTGGGGTTAGGGGAGCTTGCCTGGAGCCGCTGCTGCATTCGTGCAGCGGCGGGCCCAGGCGTAGCGGGGGGGGGGGAAATCGGGGGGGGGGGAAGTCGCCCCCCACCCCCCGGTTTCACCTTGTCCGTCGGCTGCAGCCCGGGGTTTCAATTGAGCGCCCGGCTGCACCCGAAAGCAAGCCGGGCGCTCACTTGAAACCCCGGGCTGCAGTCGACTTGGGCGGAGGGGGGGGAGGAGAGGGGGCCCCGCGTCGCTGGGGTGGGGGTGCGGGGGGACCTTCCCTAGCCTCGCCGCAGCTCGAACTGCGGCGGCGAGGGCAGGGAAGAGCCGCGCCGCTGGTGTGTGTGTGTGTGTGAGAGAGAGAGAGAGAGAGAGAGAGAGAGATTGATTCCCTGGTCTCTGCTGCTGCCAACCGCGGCAGCGGCCGGAGGCTAGGGAGTCAATCACTCACTCACTCACTCACTCACTCACTCACACACACACACACACAGCCGGCTTGCAGCCGACTTGGGCGGGGGAGAGGGGGAAGAAGAGGAAGGACTTCCCTTACCTTCCTCGTTGCTGCTCTGGTGGGGAAATGGGCTTCCCTGACGGAAACAGAAGTGACGTCACTTCTGTTTCCGGCAGGGAAGCCCATTTCCCCACCAGAGCAGCAAGAGGAAGGTAAGGGAAGTCCTTCCTCTCCCACGGCGCGCGCGCGCGCGTGTGTGTGTGTGTGTGTGTGGAGTGTGTGTGTGTGGGTGTGTGGGGGGGTGTTGGGGGTGTTGTGTGTGGGTGGGTGGGTGGTGGAGTGTGTGTGGGGGGGGTGTGGGGGGGGTGTGGGGGGTGGGTGTGTGGGTGGGGAGGTGTGTGGGGTGTGTGTGGGTGGGTGGAGGTGTGTGTGGGGTGGGGTGGGGTGTGGGGGGGTGGATGTGTGGGTGTGTGTGGGGGATGTGGGGGGGTGGGGTGTGTGGTGTGTGTGGGTGGAGGTGTGTGGGGGGGTGGGTGGTGTGTGTGTGTGTGTGGAGTGTGTGTGTGGGTGGGGTGTGTGGGTGGGTGGGGGGTGTGTGGGGGTGGTGTGTGTGGTGTGTGGGGGTGGGGTGTGTGGGTGGGTGGGGTGTGTGGGTGGGTGGGGGATGTGGGGGGGTGGGGTGTGTGGTGTGTGTGGGTGGAGGTGTGTGTGTGGGTGGGTGGGGGGTGTGTGTGTGTGGAGTGTGTGTGTGGGTGGGGGGTGTGGGTGGGGTGTGTGGGTGGTGTGTGTGGGTGGGGTGTGGGTGTGTGGGTGTGTGTGTGTGTGGAGTGTGTGTGGGGGGTGTGTGTGGGGGTGTTGGGGGTGTTGTGTGTGTGTGGGTGGGTGGGGGGTGGAGTGTGTGTGGGGGTGGGGTGGGGGGGGGTGGGGGTGGGGAGGTGTGTGGGGTGTGTGTGTGTGGGTGGAGGTGTGGGTGTGGGGTGGGTGGGTGTGGGTGTGTGTGTGGGTGGGGGATGTGGGGGGTGGGGTGTGTGGTGTGTGTGGGTGGAGGTGTGTGTGTGGGTGGGTGGGGTGTGTGTGTGGGTGGAGTGTGGGTGTGGGTGTGGGTGGGTGGGGGGTGTGGGGGGTGGTGTGTGTGGTGTGTGTGGGTGGGGTGTGTGGGTGTGGGTGTGGGTGTGTGTGTGGGTGTGTGTGGAGTGTGTGTGGGGGTGTGGGGGGGTGTTGGGGGTGTTGTGTGTGGGTGGGTGGGTGGGGTGTGTGGGGGGGTGGAGTGTGTGTGTGGGGGGGTGTGGGGGGTGTGGGGGGTGTGGGGGGTGTGGGGGGTGTGTGGGGGTTGGGGAGGTGTGTGGGGTGTGTGTGTGTGGGTGGAGGTGTGTGTGGGGTGGGGTGGGGTGTGGGGCGGTGGATGTGTGGGTGTGGGTGGGGGATGTGGGGGGGTGGGGTGTGTGGTGTGTGTGGGTGGAGGTGGGTGGGTGGGTGGGGTGTGTGTGTGTGTGGAGTGTGTGTGTGGGTGGAGGTGGGTGGGTGGGTGGAGGTGGGTGGGTGTGTGGAGTGTGTGTGTGGGTGGGGGGTGTGGGGGGTGTGGGGTGGTGGTGGGTGTGGGGTGTGGGGGTGGGGGGTGTGGGTGTGGGGGTGGGTGTGGGTGTGGGTGTGGGTGGGGGGTGTGGGTGTGGGGTGTGGGGTGTGTGGTGTGTGTGGGTGGAGGTGTGTGTGTGGGTGGGTGGGGTGTGTGGGTGGGTGGAGTGTGGGTGTGGGTGTGGGTGGGTGGGGGGTGTGGGGGGTGGTGTGTGTGGTGTGTGTGGGTGTGGTGTGTGGGTGGGGTGTGTGGGTGTGGGTGTGGGTGTGTGTGGGTGGGGTGGGTGTGTGGGGTGTGGGTGTGGGTGGGTGTGTGGGGTGTGTGTGCATGTAGTCACAGGAGCCTTGCCTCTTTTGTATCTGGTCAAGATGGCAGGGTTCCTGCAGCTTTAACTGTTGTGACGAAGAGGGGATTTCACCAGGTTCTCCATATATACAAATGATATCTGCTGAAGTTTATATTTATAAATATAACTGTAAAAAATTTATATTTTTTACTTAATTAACATTAAAGAATGCACAATGCACCATTGTGCATTCTTTAATGTTAATTAAGTAAAAAATATATTTTTCTCCTGCACCTTTAACTGGTGTGATGAAGAGGGAACTTCACCAGGTTCCCCTCTGCTGAAATTCCCTTTTCTATGCAACTGTTAAAGATACAGGAGCCCTGTACTCTTTTGCATATGGTCTCCCTAGCCACATGAAAAGGAAAACAGGGCTCCTGCATTTTTAACAGTTGCCTAGAAAAGGGGATTTCAGCAGGTGTCATTTGTATATATGGAGAACCTGGTGAAATTCCCTCTTCGTCACAACAGTTAAAGTTGCGGGAACCCTGCCATCTTGACCAGATACAAAAGAGGCAAGGCTCCTACGACTTTAAATGTTGTGATGAAGAGAGAATTTCACCAGGTGCTACATGCATACAAATGACAGCTGCTGAAATTCCCTTTTCTATGCAACTATTAAAGATACAGGAGCCCTGTACTCTTTTGCATATGGTCTCCCTAGCCACATGAAAAGGAAAACAGGGCTCCTGCATTTTTAACAGTTGCCTAGAAAAGGGGATTTCAGCAGGTGTCATTTGTATATATGGAGAACCTGGTGAAATCCCCTCTTCGTCACAACAGTTAAAGCTGCAGGAACCCTGCCATCTTGACCAGATACAAAAGAGGCAAGGCTCCTGTGACTTTAAACATTGTGATGAAGAGAGAATTTCACCAGGTGCTACATGCATACAAATGACACCTGCTGAAATTCCCTTTTCTATGCAACTATTAAAAATACAGGAGCCCTGTACTCCTTTGCATATGGTCACAAGGTGGGGCTGGTGACTCCGATGTCAGTGGGTCTATGAATCTGTGGGTATTTGCATAGAATTGTAGGATTTTATGTCTAACCTTGCATAGGATTGTAGGATTTATGTACCCACAGATTCATAGCCCCACCGACATCGGAGTCACCAGCCCCCTGCCCCTGTGACCATATGAAAAGGAGCACAGGGCTCCTGTATCTTTAACAGTTGCATAGAAAAGGGAATTTCAGCAGAGGGGAACCTGGTGAAGTTCCCTCTTCATCACACCAGTTAAAGGTGCAGGAGAAAAAAATATTTTTTACTTAATTAACATTAAAGAATGCACAATGGTGCATTGTGCATTCTTTAATGTTAATTAAGTAAAAAATATAATTTTTTTACAGTTATATTTATAAATATAAATTTCAACAGATATCATTTGTATATATGGAGAACCTGGTGAAATCCCCTCTTCGTCACAACAGTTAAAGCTGCAGGAGCCTTGCCCCTTTTAAATGGAGTCACTCTAGTACAGCTCCTGCAGCTTTCACTGCTGTGATGAAGAGGGAATTTCACTTGGTGCTGTATGAATACAAGTGACACCTGCTGAAATTCCGTTTTCTATGCAACTGTAAAAGAGGCAGGAGCCCTGTACTCCTTTGCATATGGTCACAAGGTGGGGCTGGTGACTCCGATGTCAGTGGGTCTATGAATCCATGGGTATATACATAGGATTGTAGGATTTTATGTCTAACCTTGCATAGGATTGTAGGATTTACGTACCCATGGATTCATTCAGCTTGCACTGTTGTGATGAAAAGGGAATTTCACCAGGTGTCATTTGTATATATGGAGAACCTGGTGAAATCTCCTTTTCATCACAACAGTGAAAACTGCAGGAGCCATACTACAGTGACCGCATTTAAAAGAGGGCAGGGCTTTCGTCATCCTTTACAAAAAGCCATGAAATTCAATGAACAAAAAACCTACGGTTTATAAAACAACGTTAAGGCCGTACAGTTTTCCACCAAGCACCAAAAAGCGGGGAAATTGGGAGTTAAGGCTCGCCAGCCTTAACGCCACATCCTCCCTAAGGAGGCAGAAAGTACCAGTGAAATTCTCATTCTGCCAAAGCAGATAAACCATGAGGACAGGATGGAGAATAGGATATGCAGAGGTGACTGTGGGGTTGTGGAAAACTGATGACGAACAACTTAGAGCCACCTACTTCTTTTTTTGTTTAGAGCAGCCCTTCCCCAACCTGGTGCCCTCCAAAGGTGTTGGACTGCAACGATGGAGCAGGTAAGAAACCCCACCCCATCCTGCCTGGCCCTGCTGCCAGGTAAGCCCCAACCCACTTACGTGTTCCATCGTCACTGGGCCCGGGCTTGAACTGAGCACCCTGGTCCATCAGGAAACTCAATTCAAGCCTGGGCCCGGGGACGACGGAGCAGGTAAGCACCCCCCTCCTGCCTGGGCCCTTACCTAGACCCACTGCCACTGCTGTGCAAACTGCAGCAACGGCTCCAGGCAAGCCCCCACCCCAGCCCACCCCACTTACCTGCTCCGTTGTTGCTGGGCCCCAGCTTGAATCGAGTGCACTGGTCCACCCGGAAGCAAGTCCGCATCTGCAGCCTTGCTTCTGGTTGGACTCAGGGGCTTGATTCAAGCACGGGTCAGGCCATGACGGAGAAGGTAAGTGGGGTGGGCTGGGGTGGGCTTGCCTGGAGCTGCCACTGCAACAGTTTGTGCAGTGGCAGCTCCAGGTAAGGGGCCAGGCAGGAGGGGGGTTGGCTGGAGCTGCCACACTTTGTGCAGCGGTGGCAGCAGGTCCAGGTAAGGGGCCAGGTGTGTGTGGGGTGTGTGTTCTTACCTGCTCTGTCATCGGCTGGCCCTGACTTGAATTGAGCCCCTGGGTCCACCCAGAAGCAAGGCTGCAAGTGTGGCCTTGCTTCCAGGTGCACCAGGGCGCTCAGTTCAAGCCCGGGCCCAACGGTGACAGAGCAGGTAAGCGGGGTGGGGTAGGGGGGGGCTTGCCTGGAGGCGCCGCCCTACGTTCCCCATCCTGCTGTCCCAGCATTCCTGACCATGGGACATACTGACTTGCAATGATAGATCGTTGCAGTCCAACACCTTTGGAGGGCACCAGGTTGGGGAAGGGCTGCTCTAAACAAAAAAAGAAGTAGGTGGCTCTAAGTTGTTCGTCATCAGTTTTCCACAACCCCACAGTCACCTCTGCATATCCTATTCTCCATCCTGTCCTCATGGTTTATCTGCTTTGGCAGAATGAGAATTTCACTGGTACTTTCTGCCTCCTTAGGGAGGATGTGGCGTTAAGGCTGGCGAGCCTTAACTCCCAATTTCCCCGCTTTTTGGTGCTTGGTGGAAAACTGTACGGCCTTAACGTTGTTTTATAAACCGTAGGTTTTTTGTTCATTGAATAATTCTCTTACATAGTTCTCATTAGGAAAAGAAGCTGTAACATAGGAAACATACCAAGGGCCTGTTCAGACAACAAGCTAAGCCATGGTGAGGCTGCTAACTCTTTTGCAGCAAATGGTTAGTGAATATGTTTAAACCATGGTTATGTAGCCACCATAGTTAGGAATAGTTCACACCACCCACTAAGTCATGGTTCACATGTCCCACTAAGCCATAATATTTACCGTATTTCTTTGATTGTAAGACACCATCGATTGTAAGACGCACGCTAATTTCAGTACCACCAACAGAAAAAAAAAAACCTAAGACACACCCGTGATTCTAAGACGCACCCCATTTTTAGAGATGTTTATATGAGGAAAAAAGTGTGTCTTAGAATCGAAGAAATACGGTAGTTCAAAATGTTTAACCACCATGGCTTAGTGTGTTGTCTGAACGGGGTCTTAGTTGTTGTTTGATTTTTTTTAAAGCCCAGGAAATTTTATCCAAAATTAACATAGGCTTGTGGGGGAGGGGTATTCAGTGTTGTTTTTAAAGCAAACACAGTCAGCTCTGGACCTAAAGTGGCTACATACATTATTAAATATTACAGGCAGTTAAGGGAATAGCACTGACGACAGCTTAATGCCAGCAAGTGAAAGCTAACTAAAATAGTAAAGACTTACAGACTCTTCTTAAAGATTCTCTGGTTATCATGTTAAATCAGCCTTTCCCATGCAACATGGTGCTCTCCAGATGTTTGGGACATCAAATCTCATGAGCAGCAGCCAACATGGCCAATGGTCAGGAATGCTGGGACTTGTCCCAAAAGCCGTGCTAAACTATAGTTTAGTGAGACTTGACCAAGCTACCATCTCTCCAGGCTTGTGTGCTCTCCTAGCCCTCTCCTCCTCCTGCACATCTAGTAGTAGGAGTTCAGGAGCTTTTGATTAAGCACAGCTTGCTATGCCATACAAATCCAGTGTGGTGTAGTGGATAGAGTGTTAGACTGGGAGTTGGGAGATCTGAACCCACTTAGCCTTGGAAGCTCTCTGGGTGACTTTGGGCCAGTCACAGGCCTTCGCTATCCCGGGATCGTCCCTGCCTGCTCCTGGGATATCCTGTGTGTCATTTACATGAACAGGGATGACCCTGGGACAATCCCGGGATAAACCTTAGGTCTAGCTAAGGCCACAGACTCTCAAGCCCAGCCTACTTCACAGGGCTGTTGTGTAGAGGGGGAAGATTATGTATGTCATCTTGGGTTCCTTGGAGGAAAAAAGGCAGTATAAAAATCTAATAAATAAAAAAATAAATAAAGTAAACTATAACCAGTTTAAACAAGCCAGCTTCAGTTAACTATACTCTGAAGTTGACTTGTTTGAAATGAAACATAATTAAGAGTAACCACAATTTAACATTCAGACAACATGGAAAGTTATGGTGAATCGGAAGTGGAAGCTTTTTTTAAAAAAACTTGCAGCCGCATTGCGAGGCCAAGGGAGGCTAGGCTCATGCAGGTCTCTCAAAACCATTGTTCTGCATGATGTCCAAATACAGCCATTGACTGGGTTCACAAAACACAATAATTTGAGACATGTTAGTCTCGGTGTGGCTTACTTACTGTGAAATCTGTACCCAGCATGGGTGATTCAGTGTGGGTTGTTTTCCCCCAACAAGCCACCCTAAGAACTCATGACTTTTAGTAGGGTTGTTCTCAGGATGGCTTGTTGTGACATTTGAACCTGGTACTACAGTGTGTGCCAAGTGGTTTACAGAGCTGCTTGGTAAGAGCAGCAAAATGCCACATTCAGTGCCACAGTCAGTCTCCCTTGCCAGTGACTGCCCCTCTACTGGTACCAAATTGGTAGTAGGTGGCCACCTTTTAAAAAACAACAACAGCCTCAGAATTGCACAAATGAGTTTGTTGATTTGTTTGGTTTGGGGTTTTGCTTTGGTTTTGGTCAGTCTTTCGCAAGTGTACAAGAGCGCAGATCTGGTTGTCCACTGTGTGTAGTCTTCCTGGTCAATTTCCTTGTACTTTTCAGCTGTCAAAGGGAATGCCAACATGGAATAGGTAACATATTAGGAAATTGACAAGGAGGAACTGTACTTGGGCTAATTTACACACAATTGCAAAGGACTAGGCGGAAAATAACAGAAATAATAGTAAGAGAAAGGAGGAACCCATTTGCGCAATTCAGAAGCACCGAAAAAGGGGGGAAATGCAAGCCAAGTAAGTGCACCAAAGGGGTGGGGAGGACAATATCTTCCCCTTGGCAATAGCCCTCTCCCTTTTAAAAATTGAACAGACACTTCTCAGCGTCTTCCACCCTTTCAACACTTCCCTGAGACTCCAGCTAGTCCAGAAATGGGAGTTATTGGCTCCCTACTCACTACACGATTTTCTCAGTGGTCCAGGAACCGTTGCAGCCTCTTAAGGACTGGTGAGATGTATTCCCAATGCCTGGTAGGAACTTGCCTGTTTTCTATATCAGAATATCTAAAATGCTGTGTGAAGATACCATTTTTTGAATCAGGAACTCTTCTGCATAGGGCCAGCCCTGCTTTTAGGCACAGTGAGGCCTCCAGTAGCAGATGTTGAGAGGCAGCAGCAAGATGCTGGAGGAGAGAGTTGTTGGCCACACATCCTGCCCTGCACCCCCCCCAAGCTAACCTGCTGCCTACAGATGTGATGGAGGATGCTGGCACACTCCTAGCGTCAAAGAAAGATTAAACTGCCCATACATGTCTTTTGTACATGGAATGGGAGGGGGCGTCATCTTGTCCTTCACCTCAGGCAGCAAAACGTCTTGGGCTGGCCCTGAGCCTGCAGGAGGTCCCTGTCAGAAGCATTGACTTACACTGCTGAGAAAGAAGAACCTGCACACGTTATTTCATTCTTACTGTTGCTGGACTCATGCTGAGGATTGTTAGCTAAACCCCAGAGAGCCATTACCTCTTCCCTCAAGCAGGTTGATATAGCAAGGTTTTCACCTGGGAGCTTCCTTGGGTTAATTTAATAGTCTTGTCTAGGAAAACCCTTCAGAGATTGCTCTGCAAATCCCAGCCAGAAGGCTAACCAAGATTAGCTCCACAATGATCTTCCTGTCTATGATTTTAAATACACTGTTCATATACATGTTCAGAAGCACTAATGACTCTTTTAGAGGGAAGAAGGGATGCTATGGGAATGAAAATAGAAAACACAAAACAGCCATGCTTCCTCTCGGTAGGCTACTCTGAAAGATAAATATTTCATGTTTGTTTCTAATCTGAAACATAATTGACATTCTAGAGCACTGATATGGTGACTCCCCAGATAGCAGGTAACCCACAAAAGAGTGGGAATTTTGCAAATGGGGTCATCAACCTGTCAAAAGGGCATACGGTTGCCAGATTGTGACTCGGCTCTGCAAAATAAACTTTCATTTTTACGTACAACCCTGGGCAGGAAACAGCTTGGCAATCGTAACTTTTCTAATTACATTCACCTGCATGTCTTTCCTCCTCACGGTTTTCCAATGCAGAGCTCCAGCTTTCTGATGAAGTGGGTGTGGAAGACATATGGGTAAGGAAGCCATCTATTCTAAGCACAAATAAAGGCTCTGGTGGTCAGAACATAGCAGCCTAGTAAGGTGAGGCAGGGCACCACTAGAACTGAGGTTGCATTATTAATATAACACTGAAAGCTTGCTTTGGCTCCAGATTTTCTTTTCTTTTTTTTCTTTCTTTTTTTGCTGGCTAGAACGGTGTTCTTTAGTCTCTCCCACAGTGGGATTTGACAAAAGAGACAATTTGAGTCCCAACCTTTTCACCAAGACATGTCCAGAGCACAGTCTGGTTCAGTTTTATTGGATAATAATAATAGTAGTAGTAATAATAATAATAATAATAATAATAATAATAATAATAATAATTTATTTATTACCTGCCTCTCCCTCTGGTTCCATTTCAATCTGGCTTCAGACCTGGTTTTGAAAAGAAACTGCTCTGGTCACTCTGTGGAATGACCTTTGCTGAGAGAGGTACAGGGGGAGTACGATGATTCTCCTGGATTTATCAGTGGCTTTCGATACCATCAACCATGGTAACCTTCTGGATAGGCTATCTGGGGTGGGAGTTGGAGGTACTGCACTCCAGTGGTTCCACTCTTACTTGGATGGACAATTCCAGAAGGTGATGTGGGGGGGGGGATTATTGCTCTGTCCCTTGGCAGTTATGCCATGGGATGCCACAGGGTTCTATTTTACCACCATGCTGTTCAACATGTACATGAAACTGCTGGGGAAGGTTATCTGGATATATGTATTGAGGTGTTCACCAATATGCAGATGACACCCAGCTCTATCTCTCCTTTTCATCAAATCCAGGTCAGGCAATGCATGTTCTGAACCAGTGCCTGGGTCTGGTGACGGACTGGATGAGGGCCAATAAACTGAGACTCAATCCAGACAAGACAGAGGTTCAGTTACTGGGTGGTTTGTCTGCCTGACAAAAATGTCTTGATTTTTTAAACTGTGGATTGTTTCGAATGAGCGAGAGCAAGCAAAGCTACCTCCCAACCACTCGCCTGCTAAACAATCCAGGGATGCTCCGTCCCTCAGTTGAATGGTTTGACATGCAAACCCAGAATTGTGAGTTGTTGGGGACTTAAAATCCAGGGTTTAACCATGCATTCGAAGTTGTGGTTGTTTGTCCTCCAACAACCCACAATTCCAGATTCACACATCACACTAAACAACCCAGGGACAGAGTATAGAACAGCAGGAGTGCAGAAGTGGTCAGGAGCAAGCATGCTTGCTCACTCCCAAACAACACAGTTAACCAAACAGTGAATTGTTGGGTCATCTAAACCAGGCCAAAGAATTTGCATTTTAAACACCTACCATGCAATGATTCACAGGAAAGGAGGATTAACAAAAAATAATAATGAAATATTACAGCCAGGGCATTGCTTTTCTATTTCTGAATTCCAGAAAACTCAGCATCGAACCATATCAGTTAAATTAATAGACAATTAACCTAAGCACTATGAGTCAAGGAAGTACTTCAAGCAAGTTAGTGCTTTGCAAAAACAACATTTTATCATTTCACATCAGTGAGCTTTAGAAATTCAGATTTAAAAAAAGGCATTGCTACATCTTGAAATCTAACTCCGCTGCAATTTCACCTAATTTCTATATAAACCTTCTTATAAGTACAGATTGTTCTCCCCACTCGTTAAAGTGCTTTTTCAAAAACATATGGAAAATTAAAGATAAATAATAGCAATGCCTGTTATATTCAGTGCATTTCTACAGTATGTTAGAAGGAAAGGCTGTTAGTTGTACTGGAGTGAATATTACAACCATTCACATTCTTTCATTTCATAGTAAGTCAAATGAGGGTGCCCATTTCTGCTACTTTTACAACGTTGCAAGGAATCATGCTGCATATGTAATGTTACCACCATCAATGAAACTCTTGACCCATGGCACTTTCTGGTAGCTACGATCAAAATGA
This sequence comes from Elgaria multicarinata webbii, assembly GCF_023053635.1. Taxonomy (NCBI): domain Eukaryota; kingdom Metazoa; phylum Chordata; class Lepidosauria; order Squamata; family Anguidae; genus Elgaria; species Elgaria multicarinata. The sequence goes on along the minus strand of NC_086179.1, from coordinate 66,607,430 downwards.
ACACATGTGATTGCGTTTGAGACAGTTCTGTTTGTATATGACCCTTAATACAATTACTACATGTTAAGTAATGTAATTCTTGCCACAGATTTTTTAAGCATTCGCAAAAACTATTCCTATTTTAAATATTCAAGCTTAGTCCACTTGCCAACAACTACCTCATTCTCCTCCGCATTTCTCTGTTGGGCACTTGAGCTTTCAGTTTCCCTGAGTTTAAAAAGCAGCTTGTGATGTGGCACTCAATATCTGGACTAGACCCACTTCTGAACTCAAGGATCTCTCTGTGGAAAACAAAGAAGGCAACTCACTGCAGAACCAGACCGACAGGGAAGGAACCCTGGAGCTCAGGAACACTGGAGCTTTTCCCCATGCTCTTGATCAATATTAGGTCTTTTCAGTATGATTGATTTATAGTACCACAGTTGTTGGAAGAGATCCAGATATCCTCCATCTAAGATAGTGGTGGGCAATTTGTGTCCCTCCATGTTTTGGCCTACAACTACCATAATCCCTCAACATTGGTCATTCTGGCTGGGCTTTATGGGAGCTGTAATCCAAAAACATCTGGATGGTACTAGGTTGTCTATCCCTGATCTAGGAAGTCCTTCTGTCATGGCGATTTCACATTTTCCCAATATACTCTCATAGCAACCTGCCTATGTTCTTAATTCATATGCCAACGCTGTGTCTTTCCTATCAGAAGTGAAGAAGGTAGCAACGAGAGAGAGAGGACTTTTTCAGATGTGATGCCCCAGCCATGGAATGCCCTCCGTTGGTGCCAATATTGCTTTCTTTTAGGCATCAGGCAAAAGCTTTTATATTTGCTCAGGCTTTTAATGTACGTTTCATCTACTTTGTTAACTGCTCTTTGATGTGCTAGTCTTATTTTTTATTTATGGGCTTTTTATGTATAGATATTTGTATTGTTTTGAACCTTGCAAACTGTCTTGAAATTATTTTTCAATGAAGGACAGTATAAAACACTTTAAATAAAGAAACAATCATTCAGAAAATGTGAGACTTCCCTCTAGTTATCAGGGCAACTACAATTTGAAAAGGTTTGTCCAGAATATGGATGCATGGGAAGGGGGGGAGGGTAGAAAGCATCAATGAAGTTGCTCGAGACAAGTAGCACAGCTTCTCTTTCTACTCTCTGCCCTTGTGAAGCAAACAGCAATGCTCAATCTGCAAACACAAGATTTGTATGGGAGCTAAAATGATGAGTCAAACTGCACACTCTTTTGCTTCTTCCCTACATAATTCCCCCACCCCACCATTCCCTCCAACAGCACCAAGTCCTGGGACTTGAGCCCTGTTAACAGATCAGTGTAGAATGATACCATGAAAGGGTGGGGTGGGGTGGAATCAGGATCTAGTCCTTGGGCATGAACATATATGAGCTCTTACTTGTGTTCTGGGGGTGGAGTGGAGAGTACAGATCTTGGGTACAGAGCCTATGTGCATGCAGTCAGTGCTGAGGCAGGCAGATGCAATCCTAAACTTCCCCTCCTCCTAGCCCCTGTTCTTTCAACACTCATATGCTGACTGAGCAGAACTTCTGCGTAGGGATTAGCTGGATTTGGTACTGATATCTGTGCAGGTACCTGGTGTAACAGACATGGGCCTCTCCATTTTTTATCTTACAATGACTAAGAGTCTTCTGTGAGTTCTTTAAAAGAAGAGCGACACACTTCTTGTGCAGTCAGGAGCACATCATTCAGCCTTTTAAACCAACAGTACAGCTATCTTGCCTCCCCCCAAAAAGGCTACCAACCCAACCCCAGTCCAAATTCTGTTTGGGCTAGATATTATGTCATTGCTGTTGAACCAAGACAAAGGCAAAAACATCCAAGGGGCTGATGTTGAGTTGACTGTCTGAGTAAGCCCTTAGATGTAAAAATAAAAATAAAAAATAGGACACAGAGCAAGAGCTGGTAATAGTTCCTTACACATGTTAGACTAAAGCTATGGAGGTTGTATCGATCATAGAAAAAATATGCAAAATTAAATGGCTCAACCTTAATAACAAAGACCTGACATGGGTGATATGCATCCATCACCCCAATCTCTTCCTATAGCCTCAGGCTGCAACCCTATACCCACTTCCCTAGTAGTAAGCCCCACTGAACTCAATGGGACTTACTTCTGAGTAGAAATGAATAGGGTTGTACTGTCAATCTTCTCGGGAAAAAGAATTTATTTATTTATTTATTTATTTATTACATTTTTATACCGCAAAATAGCCGAAGCTCTCTGGGCGGTTCACAAAAATTAAAACCATGATAAAACAACCAACAGGTTAAAAGCACAAATACAAAATACAGTATAAAAAGCACAAAAAAGAAGATTATTACATATGTCAACAATGTCAATGCAGGATGCCAGTGTGGAAATGCACAGACACACACACACTCCCACAATGACATTATTGCAGTGTAACAGCACAACCTGCATATTCAGCACTGCATCATGGACATAATGAGATATTAAAGAAATTAACTTACAGTGCAACCCTAACAATATTGACTAAGAATTAAGTCCCACTGTGTGCAGTGGAACTTACTTTGAAGTAAGCATGGAAAGGACTTCAACCTCCATTTGCAAAATGAGAGGGCTATGGTAACTTGGGCTGAACAGTTCTTCCTGGACCATGTAAATTGTGGACTGCAGGGAGTACAGCGACATGTTGAGATGCTATCTCACTTTACAAAATGTGTTTTAAGATGGAAATTGCTCCCCTCCAAGAGGATCTTTAACATGGTTCAGAGGCGAACATCTCATACCTAGATCAGCACTCTGCACCAGTTTACCACCAAACATTTTACTGCAAACAGCACCTTTGGGGCAACTAATGGCCAGGAGAGGCAAATTTCAGCAAGAAACCAGTGCAGATCCCCAATCTGGATCAGGAGTATACTCTGGATCAGGGCCAGCAGATGCTTTCTACTCCGAACGAAAGTTTCCAGCTTAAGTGAGCTTATTTTAACAAAACATAGTAGTTCTGCCTGAGATAATCCCATCTATTTGAATAAAGAAAGCCAGAGTGTTGTGTGTGAGTTTTTTCTAGTCGCCCTCACTTGCTGTTTATTAATAGGTCAGTGACAGATCACTCTGCATCTCTATAAAATCATGATCTCCAACCAAGAAAAAACACACCCAATCCTGCTATTGCTTACACAATCACGTTATCCCTCAATATAAAAAGACAAGTGTCAGGAGCCCCTGGTTTTGCCAAAGAATGCTGATTTTTTTTTTTTATCAATTCACTTCAATCTCTGAAACCTAATTGCACTACAACTCTGCTCTAAGTTCCTGACGAAATGCTGGATTTCCAGGCATATTTATAGAAGTGCTTATCTTACTAAACCAAATCTGTTCTGTCTTTTCTCTCCCCCTCCCCCACACTCCCTGTGTCACCCATAGGGAGGAAACTATGCAAACCGGAAGGAAAATAGGATTTGGAAAGCAAATCACTAGCTGGGAAAGCAAATATTACCTTTAGGTGACATATATCATGAGAAAGTTCAACAAGCAACAACAACAACAACAAGATTTCTAGGAAGTATTTCTAGCCTCTTTAGATGTTCGGTGCAATGCAAACAAGTCTGATTTTTAGGAAAAGTCTGGCACATTATGTAAAGTTTGCAATAGTCCCCAAGCGGTGTGGGAAAAGACATCTTGATTCCCCCGCGCTCCTCCCAATACCAGTGCATCAAAAGGCAACCAAGACCACTATTGGAACACCCACCGGCCCCAGCAATATCCATACCTTTAGCACAAAGCCAACCCTTTCAGACATCATAGTGAACGTGAAAACATTATGGGAAGGGGCACACGAATGTTGGGGCAGAGCTATTAGGCTTAGTTCTGCTTCCACCTCCATTGCATTTGGTATATACATGGGTTGGGGGTGGGGGGAGGAAATGAAGATCCCCTTTCTCTTGTGTTGTGTTTGTTTGTTTTTTAGATTGCCAGCCTGCAGGCAGGGAATGTCCTTTTACTGATTATAAATAAGCCACTCCGGGAGTCATTTTGGTTGAGGAAAGGGATAAAAATACTTTAAATAAATAAATAAGTGAAAGGGGCTGTGGTAAGCTGGTGTACACAAACCACTCACCACATAAAGAAACCTGCTATGAGGAAAAGTAGCTTCCACATTGTAGTTATATTGTGTACCAAAGCCTTAGAACATCATTGCTCTGCCATGCATTAGCATTTAACACTTCTCTCTCTCTCTCTCTCTCTCTCTCTCTCTCTGCACATTTGAAGAAATACCTCCTTTCTTCCTTCCCTATTCTTCTCTATACAATGGCCAAAGCTCTGGATCACCTTCAAAGCTTAGCCCCAGAACCTGTTTGAAGAATAAGGCCAGGCCTATAATTACTAAAGTAATACTGTAGAAGTGAGGCCCTGAGTGTGTTGTGAGTGTCTCTCTCACTGCTAAGTACATGCAGCCAAGCCCGTTTTATTTTTGTTGTAAGTTGCTTCGAATAATGCAAAGCTATTGAAAGTGCAGCATATAAGTAAATATGTAAATCCTTTCTATAATTAGGTCTCTGAAGTTTCTCAAAACACTCAGAAAATGGCCATTTTAAAATGTTGCTCATTATAGTCCATAGGAATGGAGGATGGGCATCTTCCATATTAGAATATTTGTTGACAGACAAACAAACAAACCAAGAAAGTTCTCATTTAATCTTGTATGAAATCGAAGTACCTAATAAAAGATTACTTCTATAGACATTGGGTTAGATCCAGACTTAGGCCTTAGCTAGACCTAAGGTTTATCCCGGGATCATCGCGGGATCGTCCCTGTCTGCTCCCGGGATCCCCTGGGTGTCATTTAGATGCACAGAGATGATCCCGGGATAAACCTTTGGTCCAGCTAAGGCCTAAGTCACACTTACAGTTAATGCAATGAAATCAATGGGATAATGCATGACAACTAATTCATTAATTTTTAGGTGTCTTATTTTCCAGAGTTTTTAACAGATTGCTGCCATGGCAGGTTTGATAGCTGTTTGATTTTTGTTTTGTTTTGCTTTTTCTTCTGATATTTCTGCCTTTGTTTCCTTTCTTCCTTGTATTTAGGGTTTTATGGCTGTATGTTTTAATTTAATAGTTTTTCACTTTCATTTTGACCATCTTTTTATTCTGAAAGGTCAGATGTATACATCTTAAAATAATATTTAGGTTTTTATATTGTGTCCCTCAAAAAAAAAAATCTTTCCCAGGTGGCTTAGGCAACATGATAAAACATGAGTTATTTAACTCACCACAGGGGTTGCTGTGTCATGTAAACTTGGTCACCAAGGGTTGTTTGAAGCTTAAACAACCTTCACATAATTCTGCAATAAACCCAGGGTTATGCAAGGGCTATTTAACCCTCCAATAACCCTTGGTGGCTGTGTTCAACAACACAACTACCCCAAGCAAGGGTTGCTTATTCAAAATGTCACCTGCACACACCCAGCACACATGGCATAAACAACTCCCCAATGAGCCCACCATGTTGTGAAAACTAGGTCAGTAGTACAATAATAAAATACAAATAAAAATGAAACTTATAAAATGGAAGCAGTAAACGCAAGATAAATAAAAATTAAAAACTCCTACTTAAAATACCTGGAAAATCAAAAACGGTTTCACCAGGTACCCAAACGACAATAAAGCAGGGGTTAGGTGAACCTCCCTTGTGAGGATAATTGGGGCACTACTACAGGAAGCACCTAATCTCTGGGTGCCACCCACGGCTTCTGTTGTCAGTGGAAGCATCCAAAGGAGAGACCCTTGTTATGTTCTCAGTGAATGGGCAGGCTCATATGGAGGCAGGTGGTCTTTTGGGCACCCCAGTCCCAAGCAGTGAAGTATTTCTGCCACACACAGGTATTTTGTTTTTACTATGATCATCTGATCCAATGTACCCATGGAGTTACAGTGTGCACACACTTGTGAGAGCTTTCACATTCTATTCCCCACCTGTGCACTGTATACCATTCCATTCTTAGGTGCACTGTACACCACTGGAGCTCTAGATGCATTTTGGCACTCGCATGAAGCTTTGAAATGGGATGACTTTTAAAAAATATTTCATTTACAAAATGACAGTTTATTTATCCAAAGAAATAACCTTACATCACTAATAGCTTTTTCCTTTTTTTAGACTATATATAATAATAATAATAATAATAATAATAATAATAATAATAATAATATGCTAAGACACTCATTTAATAAAGCTTCTCATACACTGTATCCAATTCGTCAAGTCTAGGCTTTAGCGGGAGCAAAACATATAAAGACATAGTTCCTCCAAATGACTAGAACTATTCCTTGCAAGCCACTTCTCTGCAAACAGCAATAGAAATGCTCTAAATTCTTCATTTTCTCTAGAACCATGACAGCAAGCAGTAGGATTCAATGATGTGGCAGGCCTAAACTACATCTAAAATGGTAGCAGAATAGGGAAAAAAAAAGGAAAACAGGTTGGGAGTTACAGCAATGCCACCCCTACAGTTTTGTTCAAGCCTGCTGAAACAAGCAAAGGTGCATATGCTAAATTACGTTCCTTACTCCAGTGTTACTTAAAGAAAATGATCAACTGAAAGCACGACAGATATTTCTTGCATCATTAACAGCCTTCAATGATGCTATAAAATTAACTCATGTTAAGTTTATTCAGTGGCTATTGGCTTTCGCTTAGCTCAGCTGTTTGGCAAGTAGGATGAAATACAAAGTATTTTGTTTCAGAAGTAGTCCTTATGCTAGTGGAGTACAAAGAAAATAGGAAGCTGCCTTAGGTCAGAACATTGGTCCATCTAGGGCAGCATTGTCTGTCTGGCAGTGGCTCAGACAGATGCCTTTCATATCACCAGATGTCCTTTTAATTGGAAATGTCAAGGATTCAACCTGGAACCTTCTGCCTGCAAAATGCATGTTCTACCATTGAGCTACAGGCCCTTCCATTAAATATATATATCAATAAATCTATTTTAGATCTGCCAAGCCAGCAAGAGAGAGAAATACTACAGACCATTTGAGCCATAACTCACAGCCTCAGAACTGGCTTCTACTTCCAAAATTCAGCTTCTGAGCAAATAGAGTGGGATATTTAAGCACTGGTATTGGCATGGCATGGCTTAGGGAAGGACAAATACACAGGTCATGCTGGCAGTACTTCAAATCCTACTCATTTCCTTTCCTTTCCGTACATTTTAAAAATAATAATTTTAAAATCAAAAGTACAATCCTCTGAAACAAAGAGGAAATAAAAGCAGAATTGTGAACTCTTCTATGGTTGATACTGGGATAGATCTCGGCAAACACAGTTCTATATTATTAATAATCCAAAGATAACCTCAAACATAATTACAGCATTTACTGAGAACCAGTGTGGGGCTCTGATCACAGGGTTGAACTAGGACTGGAGAGATCCAGGTTCAAATCCCCTTTAAGCTATGAAGCTCACAGGCTGGCCTTGGGACAATCATTGCCTCTCAACTTAACATACCTTGCAGAATTGCTGTGAGAATTAAAACAAAATGGAGGAGGGGAACTATGTACACTGCCTTGAGCTCCTAAGAGCAAGTTTAAATAGAAATGTAATAACATAAATAAAATAATTGTTATTACTATACCTATTGATATAGTAATAACAATGCTATATTTTGATTATTCATGCATTGTGGAAATCCCTGCTCTCTTATTCCTTTCCTTTCTTCCCGATATCACACAAAGTGCATGAGCATCACCATATAGAAAGTGCTCCAAATCCAATTTTTCCTAAAAGGTTGATTACAATCTCACAGTATTTTCTTGGAATGAGAGCATCTATACATCCAAAAAGTTGGGATTGTGAATGAAGACACTTGCCTTAGAGTAATATCTACCTCTTTCCATTAATCTTGAATTCCATCATATTCCACCATCTATGTGTACTGTTCACATTAGCAGTAAAACACTGCCAGCATGTCCCTGAGATATTCTTTATTGTATTTACTCAATCTCTATGGTGTTAGGTACCATTTAAACACAATCTCCTCTCAATCTCCTCTTTTCCTACAGGTTCAAATCTAGACAGGATTGTGTATTCTTTGTCGTTACAAAACAAAGCAACATTCAGCACCAAGGCAGTCCAAATTATGCATCAAGAACAACTGAATTCTGCTACATCTTGAAAAATGTGGCTTGCACATAGCTGCTTGCTTCCAAGCAGCCAAGTCTTAAATATCTTACAAAACCTGGCTCTTTTTTCTTGGGACTACAAGAAATGACTAAGCATAACTGCAGGAATGGTAGAATATATATGTGATAATCAACTTCTTTTCTAGACCTCGGACAGGACAAAAAGAGTTTAAGGGTGCAATCCTATGCATATTTAGACAGAAAAAGGTCCTATAACTCACAGAATTCCCCAGCCTGCTATACTTTGTCTAAACATGCATAGGATTGCACCCTAACACACTGAAATTGTGCTCCAAGCTCTGGACATCTTATTCAGCCATCCCCAAGTGTGATTGACACATCACCAGGCATGACTGACACATTTCATGCCTAAGTTCACATTTTTTATGACTAGTTCCTTGGAGACGAGGGTTCCCCTAACAAAGCTGAAATTCTAAGAAAGCTGGATTCTGCAGCCAGTAGTAATTTCTGAATTTGAATTCTGCCATCTCACCATTATGGAACAAACAGCCCCTAAATAAGAATAGAATTTACTTATGCTATGAACACTTCCTTCTTTATGGGAATATAAAGCTGGAAAGAATCCCATAACTATCTAGTAAAGCCTCCTTTATAGCATTGCTGTCCAATCTTCATCCTATCAGATCCTTCAACTAGGTTTATGTAGGGCAAGTCAAACTACAGCAACAGAAAAACTAGTTTTGGATGGATGAAGACAGAGATAACATTTAAGAAAAGGTTCTTCACCTATGGTGGGGTGGCCACATATCCTACTTTACAGAGGCTATATCTCTACTGTACTCTATTTGAAGGTGTCCTCTGTTTATTTTATTTATTTATTTATTGCATTTATATACCACCCCATAGCTGAAGCTCTCTGGGCGATTCACATAAATAAAACATTTAAAAACAATGTACAAAAATTAAAAACAACAAAAACATACAAAATGCACATACAATTAAAACCACTCTAACAACTGCCCTCTCCAGGTGCAGTTTAAAAATAAAGAACCCTAAGAAAGGAGAACCCTAAGAAAGGAGAACCCTAAGAAAGGGACCTTGAAATTGCCCATCACCAATTAGCACCTGGACAGCAGACTAAGCAGGCACATAAGTCACCTAGAGTAGTGAAGCTTATTTCTATTTAAATTATAGTAATTACTTCTACATTTGCATCTATACACATCGATTAGCATGTATAAATTTTATGGAAAGCTATGTCTTCTTTTTTTGTGTTGGATTTCCTCTTTTTTTTTGGTAATGTGTAAGTGGTCATCCTTACCTATGGTGTGGGCCTGCTTTTCCCCTGGTTATGCAATTTACATGAGATGAACATATCAGCAAATCAACTCCTAGGTCTGTGGTCAGTTTTGCCTCTCTATTCTATGATTCAGGCCGCATATCTTAAAGCATTATTTAGACATGTATTTGCATCTCTCTCATTTTTAATACCACATTTAAAAAGAAGTCTGGAACTGTCTGTGACACTACAGCAACTAATCAGTGATGTCGTCAGCCAGCTTCTTCCCATTCAAAGTGGCCTCTCTGAAAAGCTACAGCAGAGGGTTTTTTTTACCACTTAACCTGAATTGGTGATGCCATTTCCAAACAAAGCCTACTGCTTTACAAACCTTTATATCTGTTTTCATCCAATATGCATTGCTACCAGCTGCATCTGTTGACTATCCAATTCAAGTCATATTCTTTTTAACTTTTCTTTTTTAAACTTAATTGATTTACAAAAAAGACAGCAATATTACGTTCCATTTTCATCGCAGATTCAAGACAATCAGAGAACTTGAGAACAGGTTGTAGGTCATAAAATCAGAATAACGTAATATTCTGTAAATCAACCTATTACCCCCAAAATCAGCTAGACATTGAATAACTAGGCAGGTTTTTTCCCCCTCAAATAGCAAGAATATCTATCTATCTATCTATCTATATCTCACATCACCAAGGAACGAAAGAGACCCTGCTCTCTATATAACTGAATGAATGTTATGGGCATAAATGCATTAGTTGTGCTCATTTGTTCTCTGGGTTTTTTTTTATTTTTCCAGAAAAATAAAGATGCAAATTAAATGGAAATGCCTCGTTTTCACAGTGGCTGAGAATAGCACAACAGCACATGGTGTAGCACAGCTGGTATTCAAGCGTATTGCTACCATCCCAGCTGAATGGCTATCAGTATTAAGTGTCAGCCAGACTAAAACAAAACATCACCCCGCAATTGTTCTTATTACCCCCCTCTGATTCGGCAGTTCCACTCTTTTAAATTCAGATACTAATTTAGTCTGAAGCAATATACAATGCCAATCATATTGTGCAAGTCTCTATGGTGTTGGGTTCATGCCAGTCATTTCCTGCACAGATTGCCAACAGAGGATTGTTCCCAATTTGCAATAAGGGGACCATCTGGGAAGAAGAGGAAAATGCTAGGATATGTAATTGGGGCTTTTAGTTAAATAAATAAGACATCTGAAGATGGCAAAGTCTGTGGAAAATGGAAGCGTGAATGCTGTGGAAAGGAAAGGAGCAAAGAAACAATGATGGACACCAAATTCAATCAGTGGTTTTATCAAAATGAAAATAAACCAATAAACCTCAGCATATATACATCATTATTTTGTCTCCCCTATGTTCTTAATAGATGTCCTGAAAATAATGTACTCCACACTCCCCAAAGCAAACAATAGTGTTGGATTGCCAGGGGACACCACTTAAAGGTTTACTTCATCCTGGCTAGCCTTCTTATAGAAAGGCTATATTCTTTTCTAATAAACACTCACTCCCACAGTTTTATAAAGAACAGCATTCATTCATTTCAGTGTGAAATTGAGTGAGAGAATTTCATATTAGATTGCACATAAAAATCTTCCAGAGTCAGAAGCAAATTTGCTCACAAATGATCCTTTTTTCTTCTTCTTTCCCTACTGTTTTAGTAAAGAATGACTGTTTCATTTGGCATTTGAAGGGGGCTAAATTGTAGCCACCTATCAAGTCAGTAAAAATTATGGAGAAAGAATCCTTAGCCCAACAATACATTGTCAAAAGATTAGGCTTCTTAAGCTATTTCCTTCTTTATCTTTGCAGGCTCCTATTGTGTAATGTTTTTCCTTGCTAATGTAGAAACCGATGGGCAACTGTAGTCTAGATGTTGACAGCATTAACTAGACAACTGGTTAATTGGAAAGTTACTGTCATTGTTTTTAATTCACCACTCATAAATCAGCAGCGGGGCATTCTTTATTTAGTGGAGTCTTCATATTTTGTTCAATTGACTTCTTAGATGCACACACTTTGTTATTAATCAATAAAGTCCAACCTACAATCTGCTGCAATGCTCAATTGCACTCACATGTCAGAAGAGCTTTTGATACCCACCATAATTTATTGCCATTTGAGCCCATCTAAACGTATCTAGCCCTATTCTCCCTTAAAGTAAAGTGTTTAAAGATGTTATCAAATCCATTGTCTTGAAACATGATGACAGGAATAAAACATATACCACTCCATCTAATACTTCACTAATCCCAAGTAGAAGTACCTCCTGTGTGTTACTTGTAATTTCCCAATTAATACAACCCAATAAGGTGTCTGCTTTCATTGTAATTTCACTACATTGCTGATTCAACTGACCCAGATTCTTTTTCATGCCACTAATTGCTACAGACATCCCCCCAAGTTGAGTTTTCAGTTGTTCTTCAGCAACTGCAGGACTTTGCAGTAACTAAATTCCACCCTATTTACTTCCTTGATCTAGTACTTCCAACTCATTGAAATTATATTGAATTATGATCCTATCCTCCAAAGAACTTGCAAAATGGCCAGGTCTGCATACAATGCAGTGACATCACTAAAGCTAAGCATGTCTGAACTGAACCAAGACCTATGTAAGATTGTGGCTAGATCTACACAGGCAGCCAGTAGTCAAGCATCATTTCTCTGAGTCTGATACAAACTTATAACATGGTTCCCTTAAGCTTCCACCAAAAGGCTTTGTCAGTTTTGAAAAACTGGGAAACTGATTGGTGCCCTTTAGCTTCTTTTAGTTCCTACTCTTTAATCAGTTTATGTTTCTTCTTGAAAAATTTGATTTCTAGACAGATCTGGCAGAATGGCATTTACATGTATTAATTAGGCATGAGTTCAAACCTAAAAGACCTCCTATTCCTTCTAGAACCTGTCCAAATACTAAGAGCTTCCTCTGATGCCCTTCTCCAGCTGGCCCCACCTCTACCTTCTGACGCAGAGGGTAGAGATGCCCAACCTGTGGAAGGCCATCTAGTAGAAAATGTTCTATTGTGCCAGGGTCAAGTGAAATAATTATTATTTAACCAGGCCTTTTATAATATTGTTTTAATCCTGCTGTTGTTTTATCCCACATTGCCGCTTTCATGACATTGGGCAGTATCCTATGCTTACAGAACAGAGTTCTGCTGACGTGTCCCAATCCAGAAATGAGTTTCTCCACTCGTCCCCAGAGTTGCTTTCAGAACCACTATTTCCTGTTGCACTAGCAGTGAGTTCTGTGGGCACAGCGGAACTAGTGAGGCACAGCAGCAGTGTAGGGATACTGCCCATTGGTTTTACAGGTGTTTCGAACTGTTTTGAAAGCCATTCTGGCAGTTCTAGAAATGAAGTATGGGGGGTAAGTATTCTAATTGATCAAAAGAAAACTTGGAACATAGGAAGCCACCTTATACTGAGTCAAACCATCGATCTGTCCAGCTACGTGTGGCTCTTGACCTAATTTTATGGCACTTGGGGGGGACCTAAAGGGAGAGAAAGAAGGGTAGGGAAAGCAGAAATGGGGAGCAAAACTGAGGCAGATGGAACAATGGAATAGTGTTCTTTGCCCCAAATGCCTATTGGGCAGAGACATAAAGAGAAAAAAGGGGTAGCACAGAGAGAGAGAGGGGGGGGTATGGAAGAAAGGGAGATGCCTCCACCAACTTTTGACTCAAGGCCCAACCACTGCCAGTTTGTGCCCCCCACCCCAGAGATTACCCTCAACCCACAACAACAACGTTCCTACTACTTAATTGCACTGGCTGACAGCAGTTTTCCAGGGTGCGAGACAGGTGTCTTTCCCAGCCCTACGTGGGAATGCCAGGGACTGAACCTGGGACCTTCTGCATGCAAAGCATGTGTTTTGCCACTGAGCTCCCTCTTCACCATAAGGTTTTGTACCTATTGCTGTACTCATATAGAACTCCCGCCTCCCTTGCTTAACAGGCTATCAGTCCTGATAATATGTAATTTGTTGCATAGTTGGAGAAGGGGTACATTCAACGAAGGCTGGTGCCCAATAGGTTCAGCACCTTTGATAGCTCCTTTAGATTCTGACTGAACCCCAGAACAGATTCACAGCCCCACTAACACCAGAGCCACCAGCCTCCACTGGGTACATTTGGGCTCTCTAATGCCCATTGCCCTCTGCTATCTCATTGAACAGGGGATTATATACCCATAATTCAGAAGCACCATTCACATACCCTGCTAGTGCAGGAATCCCACCTCCTCCCAACACCGTTTTGTGCCTGTGGTAAAAGAGATCCGAAAGTGGTCATCTGTTTTCACTTACGGAACCTTTCACTGGACTAGAACAAAATGACTCAGACCCCAGCCATGCAGTATGTGCGGGCACTTCCTGAGTGATGAGACATCTTCTGACATAGCCTTGCGGAGATCTCTATTTCAGTATGCTTTCCTAACATCCACAAAGTTGTCTGACAAAGCCCCACAAATATGGTTGCCAGTTTGCCATTGGTGAAGAGAAATCTCTTCCTAGAGATTCACATTGTGGTGGGTAAACGTGACATGAGAAACTTCGCCCTTCCAAGTTATCTACATCACAGAAAACTCAGAGCAGGGGTGAAGGGAGCAGTCTCTAGCTTAATTGCAGCCTGGATGTGATAGACAGACCCTGTCCCTACTTTGAATTCTTTGGGTCCTACAGATGTCTCATGGAGGGGGAAGAACAACAGCCCCCACTTTGTCTTAGACTGGAGATGCTCACTGCTTCTGAGCTTCTCCCAGCTGAATGTACATTAAGAGGCTCATCCCTTCCCCAGGTCCTCTGGAAGGACAACGTTGTTTACTCACCTTGCAATGAGCTGAGGGGGAAGCAGCAAAAACCAATCAGTCAATCCCTACCTGTTTGCTTCTTCTAGAAGACTCAGGGCAACACTTGGAAGCAACAAGGAAGACTCTGACTTCTGCGGGTGTCCAAGAGGACTCACGAGAGTAAAGGAAAAAGTCCCTGATTTTTTGTTTTCCAGCCTGGCCTGAAATGAGAAACTGACCCTCCCTCAAGATCACCGCCTATGCGAGAGCATTCAGGAGAGAGGGGTCACAGGGACCACAGGTAATGGCTGGCTACCAGGTCAACCAAATATTGTGGACCCCAATTATCATTTTGTTATTATCTGTATATTCAACTGAAGACGTATTGGAATATTAATAGTCAAGAATTACAGATTCCCATCATAGGGTTCCACAGCTACAGTGCTAGGAATGTCATACAAGAGAAAGTGCACCTGACATTGAGTAGTAACCTGAGATTAAGCCATGAATATGGAAGTCACCAATTCAAATCTCGCCTCTGCTATGAACTCACTAAGCGGCTTAGGCAAGCCAGTCTATATTGGCCTCAGTCCATTCACCAGCAATATGGGGATAATTCTGACCTACTTTACAGGATTGTTGTAAGCATAACAACAACAACAACAACAAATAACAACAACAACAGAAAAATAAAGATAATGTATGTGGAGTTTTTGGAACTATTGTTATAGATTTGTAGTTTAAAAATAAAACCAGTCAGTCTTTCTTTAGAAAAAGCTGACAGCCTCATATCATGAGATTCCTGCTCTGGAAAGTTCACTTCTTTGCTGTATCTTGGGAACAACACATTGTACTGTTACCTGATCTGTACTGGAGTGTGATCTTGAGGAAGGGACTGAGTAAGCTAATAACAATCATTATCTGGAAGTTACTTTATCTTAGAAACAGCTTGGAGACTATGACTTTGAGCTGAGTTTCTTTTCTCTATATTAGCGAATACAAACATCTCTTGATCCCAGTCCTTCCCCATAACCACCATAAAAGCCAAATATGATTATTTTGTTGCTGTTAACCTGACAAAATCACTCAATCTGGGTAATTGATTTGGCTTTTTAAAATAAATTCAGTGTTTATTTGAACTGAACGAGGGCACTTATTTAAGAAAACATTTAAATGTGCCTTTCAAAATTAAAATAAACTTCTTATCAGGCTAACAGGCCAGCTTAAGATTTGCTGCCGCTCCAAGTGGAGTGGGTATAGACAAGGAGTCTCTGGCACAAACTGAAAGTGCAGCCCAAATCCCCAACAGAAGATTCTGGAGCGCAGTCTCTTTTCAGGCCGGGAGCTAAGACTATTTTTCAAGTAGAACAGAAATGTTTTATAGCCACACAGGCATGCGTCGTCCTTGTGCAGGTTTTAGGAAATGTGTGTGTATGTGTGCATCTGTCTCTCTGTGTATGTTTTTGGATATCATCAAAATACCTATTCGAAGCAAAGTTGTGGAAGGATTTTTAAATATATATTTTAAGCAACTCTTCATGCTGTTAACAATAAAGTAACTCACATTATGTGGTTAACTGATGGAAGTCCCTTAGCACAGAACTCCTGAAGGAAATTTTAAGTAGGTAGAGATTTCTTCTCTCCTCGTCCCATATTAGCCAAGATTTAGCTAGACTGAATACCTCTTGGCAGAAGACATTCACCAGCCCACATTTCTTTCCTACCTCATCTGATTTGCAAAGAGCTAAGTACAGAAAAAGCTGAAGAAAGTTGTGTTTAGATGGGCCAGATTTCCTGTTTTATCCTTCTCTAACTCCAGTCCACAGATCACTGCATATGACAACAGAAAACTCTATGCAGTTATGCATGAGAAACTCCATATATTCCCCTCTGGAATGGTGATGGATGGCAGAGGGAGAGGCCACAAAAATCAAAGGCCAAGTTCAGTAAGTCTGTGACAGACTGCTTTAGGGACAAGTTACCATACCATGTTTTTATAGCTGTGCCCCCTTCTATGGGGGCACAGCTATAAAACAACATTGCGTTGTTTTTGACACCTCCTGAAAACATCTTCATTTCAAGAAGCCTTGCTTGACTGAGCAGCCATGGTTTTTAATGGTACTCTGTTTTTAAAAAGTAATCATTTAAATGTTTTATTCTTTTGATCTTTTATTGTTCGCTGCTCCAGAATTTGTCTAGAAGTGGAGTGCTATATAAATGTTGTAAACAAATAAATAAAACAACTAGCAAATAATTTGCCACTTCAAAGCCAGTTACAATATCTCAGAATACTATTGGCAGAAATATACAAGAGAAAGAAAAGATTGGGATGGCTTTAAATGTAAATTTAACAGGCCAGAAGCCCATAGTTTCAAGCATGCATGGTGCACCTCACTATGCATACAGGCACACAACTGAATTGCACGATCTTTAGAACACCATTAAAAGTAACTTACCACTGATTTAACATTCTGTAATGTGTTCCTTTTACATTGGTTTCCCCAAAAATGGGCATTCTAAATGCATGGCTGGTATGCATAATCAAGAAGATAAAGGACAGATAAGGGTCCTCTGTAAGGATGAAAATAAAAAGCTTTTCCAAGCTTCCTCTGATTGGATCATGTGCTAGTTCTCAGCTTGAACGAGCAATTAACCTGTCTAAAATCAGGTGGAGCAGCACAATGTCTTAACTAAGGTTATTCATCTCTTTTCCATGAAATTCCCAACTTTAATGATTTGTTTGGCACTGGTTAATAAAAAGCAAGTAAAATGCATTTAAAAAATTAGTAGTAGTTAGGTTCACTGTGATCACACCACATACTCTTTTAAAAAAACAGAAAATTCATTAATCTGGATGTCATGGAAACAAAAGCTTGCCCAGCTGTTCTCAGACAGGCAGGCAGTTAGACAGCACATTGGTGACTCTACCAACGAGTCTTGTTCAGCAGACAATAAGGAAGCCCTTTATGTTGATGGCTATTTATATAGATGGCTATTTACCAATAACTATAATTATACCATACATCTGTGGTAAAAGTGATGAAATAAGAGTCCTAGTTTCCTTTTCTTTTTAATCTGTTTATAGATTACAAGTTATATTCCCCAGATAATTGGCAAATGCCATTTCACCAGACTAAAAGTGTTCAGCATTATTCTTTCAGTATCTGCTACTAACAGCAGAATCCTATGCATGTTTACTCAGAAGCCCCATATATTCAATGGGACTTATTCTGCAGAAAGCATGCATAGGATTGCAGCCACATACAAGCAAAAATCAACTAAGAGAAGAGGCCACTAATGCAACATTTCTCAAGGGAGAAAAGAAAAAACATGACAATACATAGGCAATGATGCATTTTATTCTGCCTTGACCTTGAATAGGCATTGTGTTAGGAAGAGTGCAAAGCTGAATCAAAAGAACCCATTAACCCTTTGAAACAACAGATTCTTTAAGAAGGTCAGAGGTGTTACCATTCTGAAGGGACTGTGATCTCTGTAATCAAAGCTCCGGATTAACCACTTTGGTAAATAAATTGCATCCCACGTCATGATCACTTAGATCATGAAATATGATTATTTTACTGCAGATGACACTGTATCAAATAAGGTAGCATAATATTTTATTTTCATGTTCATTTTAGTTAATAGCCCCACTGGCAGTATTGATCCCCAGTGGTGCCCTGTGCCTGCACGCTGTCATCAATAGTCTTATCAGGAATAAGGTCCCATTCGCAATCCTCTCTCACTTTTGGTAGGTCCCCGATGATTCTTTAAATTGAAAACAAATCCACCTGGTTCTCAGAGATATGCATCTGCGCAGCTTGCTTTGCACCAGGCAGAGCTTGTAAATTGTTAGATGCCACAAACCACTGACATTGCACTTGAAAATGTCTTCCTCTCAATGCCAGTCCTCACCATCCCATCACAATGACAAGCCAAGCTACAGATACTTTATACAAAATTTGATAGATGCCTATTATTTCACAGTGGCAAGCTGACGCTCCACGGTTAAATCAAATACGTTCTAGCTCTCCAGCACATAATCCTGGAGCATCCTGTCAATCCTTCAAACACCCTCGTTATCACATTGGTGACTCTTAATTACTGCAACTGCAATAACACACACGTGTGAGTGTGTCACCCACACAATGAACGCGCACATTCAAGCAAAGCCACATTTTCTTTTGCATCTTTGAGCGGCCTGCATTCGGCATCGCCAACAGTCGTACGCTGTCTTGCGGCCAGTGTCAAAGATGCACAAAGGGAAGATAGTCAAAACCATCCCCATCATCCTTCATTCCTCAATAAACAAGCTAGAACCAAGGATTATTTTTGTGGTGGTTGCTGCTATTGTTCAGACAAGCCCTGCAGCGCAGCAGATGCAATTCTTGGGCATGGAACGATGCCATAAAGCAAGCCCTGCCCCAAAACAAAAATGCAAGTGAGATAACACGTTTACTTACATGACGATTCAGTGCCAAACATGGCTGGCTCCAGATGCTTGCTATCTCAAAAGAGGGGTTAAAAAGGGAGAAGAGAGATAGAGGGAATGAGTGAGAGAAGAGACGAGGCTGCTACACAGCAGGGATCATGAAGCCAGACAACGCGGTCCCCACAGCTATCCAGCCACCAGATTGTGCTCTCCGCTCCCAAGCTTCACTCTGCAGACTGCCTTTTCCTGCAGCCCTTAAAGCAAAACACGTCTCCTCTGTAGAACCAACAAAACTATCATTTCAAGGGGTGGGGGAAAGGGGGGGACTGTTTAGTTTTAAATCCTGTAGACAAGGGAAGGCCAGTGTCTTTCCTGCTTGATGCAGTGAGGCAGAAATAGGTAGCAGACACCAGATAGTGCAATCCACAGCCCCTGCTCTCAGAAAGACAATAGCATCGCTTATGCATACACTGGATGACGTCAGAACACTGCAAAGACTGACTGCTGTTAACCACAGGCTCAGAGGGAGCCTGAATAGAGCACCGCAATTCAAATGGGAATTCTTTTGTCACAAAATGCAGAAGACAAAGAGCCACACATGTTTCCCCTCCTTGCTGGTGAAAAAGGAGAAGAAACCTTCTCCACACTAAGGGACACCATTGGTCCCTTGGTGAATTTGCTCAGCTACAGCAAGAGCTTCCTTGCAAGTGCATTATCCACCACAACAATAATTTTAAAATACCTTGTCCTGATATGTGATCAGATATTCAGTGTATATATTGCAGCAGATAACTTTTAACATGGACAGGGAGGGACATTAACCCACGGACTATTTTTTACTCAGAAGCCTTTTCTAATAAATTAACAAAAAATCTAGAGATAGAATCCCTAGGTGTGTTGTTGTTGTTGTTGTGTGTGGTCAAACAGCAACTCACTGGCTGGATAGGACCCCAAGCCGATTTTGTCAGACAGCTCTTCAAAACGTTAATGAAGGTGTGGTAAAACATTTGCCAACAGTTTCACTCACAAGGAAAAGAAAATGGCGTTTTCATTTTGTAAGAACGAAAATTAATCTGAACTTGAATGTTACCTCTCTTTTTCAGGCTTCGCATGTAGCATCCTTGCTTTGCTCAAATGCATGTGCTCCATAACTCTGCAGCCCCTTCTTCCACTACCTGGACAATAACAAAGGGCCATCCTTGCCATAGATAAACTAGAGGTGGCCAACATTTGTAAGAAACAGCCATATTGCAAAATCCCCACTGGGATCAATATCCATTGGGACAAATGTTCCGTTTAATGACCTTTTCCCAATTCCCAGCATCTCTCCCCTAAAGTTTCTGTATTTCTCTCTGCCACTGCCAGCTCCAGGTTTTTGTGGGCCCTTGGGCAAGACACCCTCAATGGGCCCTCTCGCTCAGTGAGTCAACCTTCTCACCAGCTGTGATTGTTCCTCATCTTCTTTCTTATCACTGCTAGCATTTGCTTGCTTTACAGGCAGAAAGTCAGGGAACAAGCAGGCCATGGCATCTACTGCTCCTCCTTCTCACCACTACCATTGTCTGCACCACAGCAAGAGGCAGGTGAACAAGTAGGTTGCAACTGTGAAGAGGAGGAGCCAGTCCAGAGAGCTCTGGTCAGTGGGCCTCTGCTGGGGTGCGGGTCCTCAGCAGCAGCTTCCCAACTATGCCCACCTTCGGCACCAGCCGTGCTCTCTTCCTTCTTCCATTCCCTACAACCGTACCCACATCTCCAACTGCTACAGTTTTGTCTTCCCTCACACAGCTTCTCCTTCCCAAAATCAGACCACAGCTTCTTCTTTCCTTCTCCTAGGCTTGCTCCAGCTGCCCCAAGGGAAATTGCAAAGTTGTGTTACTGTAATTTCTACCATTTTCTGCTAGTACCACCTCCACCTCTTCGTCCTCTTTCTATCCTGGGCTCCCTCTTCTCTCTATAGTAAGACCTATAAAGCCTTACACGGCTTGGGACCACAATACCTGACGGAACGCCTCTCCCGAAGTGAATATACCCAGTCACTACGTTCAACATCTAAGGTCCTCCTCTGGGTGCCTACTCCGAGAGAGGCTCGGAGTGTGGCAACGAGGGATAGGGCCTTTTCAGTGGTGGCCCCCAGACTGTGGAATGATCTCCCTGATGAGACTTGCCTGGCACCAACGCTGCTATCTTTCCGGTGCCAGGTTAAAACTTTCCTCTTTGCCCAGGCATATGGCGGTACATCCTAATTACCCACATGTTTAGTTTTTAATCGGCTTTTAATGCTTTATGTGTGTATGTTCTGTGTTTTAGAGTTTTAAATTTTGTATACTTGTTTTTACCTCAATTTTAGAATTTCTGTAAACCGCCCAGAGAGCCCTGGCTATGGGAGCGGTATATAAGTGTAATAAATAAATAAATAAATAAATATTTCTGTGCATCTGAGAATCGGGAGGAGGGAGAAGAACATTTTCTACTGCACCCCCCACAAATGCCAATGGGAATTATTTCAATTCTGTTGCTGTACAATTAAATTAATCTTCTGTACTTGAACTGTTATGAAAAATATCCATAGTTTGTTTACCACTGCAATACAGAAATTCTGTTACTCAAATACAAGAGTTTTATACAAATACAACACGCTAAACCATGCTGCTTAACCACAAAATGGTTAATGGAATGCATTAACCTTAATGTATTCCATTAACCATTTTGTGGTTTAGCGTGTTGTCTGAAAGGGGCCACTATTAAACTGAACTGTATCTGGGATGCAGCTTATGGAAAAAATTCAGTGTCTTATCTAGGAAACTAGAGATATTGCAAAATCTTCCATTGAGAGACTGAGACTCTTGAATCTCACAGCATATCAGTGCTGTCATTTTGAAGCAAAGGGCTACCATTTTTAACATTTTACATTACCATGATGTATATATTTTACAGCCTTTGACGAAGTGTAAGATGTAAAAGATGATGTCATACATATCAATAAGAGGCTAAGGAATGAGGGGAGGGGCAGGGAGAAAAGGCATAAATATTTTAGTTCCAATTGTACAGATACAATTTTGCATATTAACAGTCATTGGTCTATTAGCTGCTAACAAATAGACACCTTTGACTAGATGCAACATAATGCATTCGTCTTTGTACTAGAAGCCTCCCATAATATGCAAAGAAAGCTGACTGATGCTGGGCTAGTCAAGAAATATGAGAGGGCCTTTTGAGGTTCATTTGGCCCCTCCTCTTTTTAGCTTCTGCTGTCAAAGCCAATTTTGTTCTGGTGGGCTTTTTATTAACTCTGGTGTTTGATGCCACTTTTGATGTTTTAATTATCTGCTCTGCTGTTTCTGTGTTGTTGTTTTTAGTTTTCAATTGTTATTTATTTTTTAAAATGTCATCAACTGCCTTGAGCACTAACAAATTATTCCAATATAACAAATAAATTATTCAAATAAATGAATAATAAGTAACTGAAACCTAAATAATATTGAGGATTTCAATCTTACTATGAAAATTCCACCCCAACGTACTAAAAATATGTTACCATTTCATTAAAAAAGGCACCCAAAAGAGGGGGGGGGTCAATCCACCCTTGCCCCGCAAACAATAAACAGGCTTGCTATGGAGTTCAGACACTAAATTAAAATCCCTGTGAATTGCTAACAACCTCATTGCAGCTGTTAAGCTGTATGCTTGAAGCTAGCAAGCATGAGAATTCTTCTGTTAAAAAGGCTATCCAGTAGGAACAAGAATACCTTTCTAACATCTTCCATTGAGATTGAGCAAGGAACTGCAGACACAAAACCTAGAAATTGTTGCAAAAGGAATAAATAATTATAAAACTGGCAACTTGCAGAACCCATTTTGCAAGCTGAAACATTACTAAATAGTCCCATAGCAGTGTGGATTCTCACAGCCTTGAGAAAACTACAAAAATGTTTCTGTGATTTGTAGCTCCAACAACAATGCTCTGGACTTGGAGAAGTTTTCTTCACTGTGGGGCTTGAATCCAGATGCCTGGAAGGTGTCAACATGCAGGATGAAGAAAGACAGGAGTTCCCTGATTTTCTTGAAGTGTCACAAGCTTGTCTATAACTTCATGGTTTGACTGGGCAATGACAATGCTAAAATGGAAGACATATAGTACCAGAGAAGATCCTGGTTCCTGAATGGTGAATAAAATAGACAATATTGAGCTAGATGGTCTCAATCTATCATGGGTGGGCAACTTGTGGCCCTCCAGATGCTTTGGCTTATAACTCCCATTAGTCCTAGCCAGCACAGCCAATGGTGAGTGGTCATGGGAACTTTAGGCCAAAACATCTGGAAGGTCTCAAGTTGCTTACCCCTGATCTAGACGGTCTGACTTTGTATAAGGCATCTTCCTAAGGTTTCAGGCTATACAGACACTAATAGGTTTTAAGCAAAGTATACATGTGTATGTAGCACTTTGCAACTGAAGACTGCAGTATATCCCTCTGTTCCGACTAGGACTAAAAAATCCTGATGCACGCGAACAGCGCTTGCGAGGAGAGGGCAAATAAAGAAAGGAAGGGGCTTCCTTCAAAATATGGGAAAGGGAGGGTGCTTTCAGACAAAGAACTCCTAAGACGAACAATAAAAAAGCACCGCACGACTATTCCATCTTTTCTTTCTTTAGTTATTTTTTTCCTAGAAAGAAAAAAGACAGAAGTCATTGTGGGAAAAGCAGGAAGGCTACAAATTGAAGACAACGTTATCTAGACCCCTTGTAAATTTCCATGAATGAGGCAATGTGATTATACCATAAAAGCCTCATCAGGAAGCACCCAGTGAGTTAAGATAGAAAAGGTGGCATTCCAACATCTAAATGCTTCATCTGCTTCTGAAGAATCAAGTTGGAGCAAAGATCTCTTCTGTTAGCCCTCCTTCAACTGGGTGCCTCTCTCGCCACTCCCTGCCCAGGTCCAAATTCTTTCAAAGGCTTTTTTCGGCATGTCTTCTTCTAGATCTAGGCAGAGGCCAACTTTTGCTTCTCCAAGCTGAGCATTCCACCAAAGCCTTTTTCTGGGAACATTATTGTTGGATTCATAGTGGAGCCCTTTACAGTCTTCTTAGGTATGTTATCTCTTCCACCTCTATGTCCCAGAAATTTCCAACACACCCTAGTTGAATAATAAACTCCCCTAACCAAAAATATATTTCTGAACAAGCTCCTCAAAGCCAGAGTAACATTCAACATCTTGCACAAAAACACCTTCAAATCTACCTTCCAATGCTGCTACAGTGCACTTACTCTCTGTGAAAATGTATTTATCATAATAACATCTCCCAATTGATCGTCTGAGTTGAAGGCAGCTAGACTGCATGCACAAGTTACATATCCTTTCCTGATAATACACAGTGAGGCTCAGATTCCTCACATAAGTTTTCCAAACAGGAAAAGGTCAATGTATTGGCTAGGACTTCTTCGGTTACATTAAATTAACTAATACACACAAAACAAATAACTTTAAAATCACCAGATAGAAAGCAGGGGGAGGAGGAATGAAACCATGGAAATGCACTTTAATAATATATCCAGCAAATTAAAACATGGTTAATCAGCACATTGTAAATATTGCCTTTACCTGGACAATCCATGGCAGCTGTTAGTCAAAGAAGATTCAGTACTGTTTTCTTAGAGAGCTTTCACAGTACCAACAAACTTTAGCAGAAATAGTACCATTGTGTGTTTATTTTAGAACAAGTTTTGCAAGGTATTACAAGAAAACACATTGCAGTGATCCTTATCATTGGGCTCAATCACCAATCCTGGCATTGTTGGACTCACGGAAAGCTGAAGGTGAATATCCCTGTCCTAGCACAACAACCAGGTAAAGCACAGTCACCTTCACATATATAACAGTAGAATCATAGAATCATAGAATAGCAGAGTTGGAAGGGGCCTACAAGGCCATCGAGTCCAACCCCCTGCTCAATGCAGGAATCCACCCTAAAGCATCCCTGACAGATGCTTGTCCAGCTGCCTCTTGAATGCCTCTAGTGTGGGAGAGCCCACAACCTCCCTAGGTAGCTGATTCCACCGTCGCACTGCTCTAACAGTCAGGAAGTTTTTCCTGATGTCCAGCCGGAATCTGGCTTCCTTTAACTTGAGCCCGTTATTCCGTGTCCTGCACTCTGGGAGGATTGAGAAGAGATCCTGGCCCTCCTCTGTGTGACAACCTTTTAAGTATTTGAAGAGTGCTATCATGTCTCCCCTCAATCTTCTCTTCTCCAGGCTAAACATGCCCAGTTCTTTCAGTCTCTCTTCATAGGGCTTTGTTTCTAGACCTCTGATCATCCTGGTTGCCCTCTTCTGAACACTGAATATGCATCTTGTCATAGCTGTGAAAAATACCGGAGCTAGCAAAATCATGCTGGTGGAGGTTTAAAGGAACTTTCAGCTTGTTAAGTACCTTTCCCTACATAATTTCATTCTTATGAGTTTTTGTCAGGACCATTAGAGGAATGTATCTTTTTTTCCGGGGGTGGAGGGTTAGCCATGTTAGTCCGTTGCAGCAAAAACCCACAATGAGTCTTATGGCTAACAAACTTATTATGGCATAAGCTTTAGTCGGATACAGTCCTTTTATCAGATGCATTTAGCGTTATGCTGAGCTGCAGGTTTGGGAGTGGGAGTGAGGAGTAAGGTTAGAGGGAAATAAAATGCAGAAAGTTCAGACATTGACCCAGTTTGCACATAACAACAACCCATGGATTGTTTAACCCAGGGGTTGTCAGGGCCAAGTGGGAGCAAGGAAGCACTACCCCTTTGTTTCTGTTTTTGTAAACAATGGAACATTCCTGGGTTGTACTTCACGGTGTGCAAACCCGGCTCTCTGGAATGCTGAGGGGGAAACAACCCAGAGTATTAACTCAACAACAAACCATGGGTTAGAGCAGTCAGACAATGGGTCCAACTGCCTAGGGAGGTGGTGGGCTCTCTGTCATTGGAGGTATTCAAGCAGAGACCGGACAGCCATCAGTCAGGAATGCTTTAAACTGGATTCTTGCACTGAACAGGGTGTTGGACTAAATGGCCTAAATGCCCTCTTCCAACTCTGATCGTATAAGCTAAATATTGTCATTTGACACTCTTTGCACAGAGGTATTTTGCATTATTGCTAGGCACAATAGCTTATGAATTCCCCACATCACTGTGTTTCCTTTGTTTCTCTGGGAAATCTTTTTTCCACATCATTCTTTTCTTTTACTTTTTAAAATTCCTTTTAGTTACAGTAACAACTTTTCCATCCAGAGTTAGTCTGGAAATTAAACATTCCTTTCATTTTTCATTGCATATATTTTAAAATCTAATGGATGGGAATATAGCATGACATATTTTCAAAACCAATCTGTTGGTTTAGTCATCTTTTCCCTCATTCATCAACTATTCTGCAGGAAGAGAGGTTCAGAAACTAGGAGATGAGTCCAACATAACATTTTTGCCTTGCTTTTGGCTTTTCTCCCTGTAAATTATCAAAACTGTTTTTAAAGTTTGATTGTTTCTGTCATAAAGGAATGACACCTAAAAAGAATAGTGAAGTTTAACAACAGTCTATTTCTTTAGTAGTGTAGCCACTACTGATGATATTCTAAGTCATTATTACTATTTGTTATTAATAGGCTATACTTATTCCTAAAAAATCTGTAGACTAAGCTAGTCAATCAAAGGTGTAAATACAGTTTTGGTTCATTTAAGATAGCAATTTCATTGACAATTCTGTTTTTCTACCTCCAAGCTTCAATTTTCATGGACAGTCCATTGGCCCAATCAAAATCCACCCTGTTCTATGTGCATGTCTGTTGTTCAGTGCATTCTTAGTTGTTGAATTTAATCTAGCACCTGGATGTTGTCATACCTGTGTGGTCATTAAGAGCCTGTTCAGACAACAAGCTAAGCCATGGTTAGGTGCTAACCCTTCTGCAGCAAAGGGCTTGTGAGCATGTTTAAACCATGGTTATGTAACCACCATGGTTAGGAATGGTTCACACGACACGCTAAGTCATGGTTCACATGACATGCTAAGCTCAAAATGCTTAACCACCATGGCGTGGCGTGGCGCAGCGTGTCATCTGAATAGGGTATAAAATTAGGAGGCTGTGTTGTAGGCATACATATTCCAGAAGTAGAAACCAACAACATTCAACCAAAAAGTATATGTTTCAATGTTTTGGAAGGATAATATAATGCAAAATGTAGGCTTCACAACTTCATAGTCACTGGCCCATATATGATTAAATGGCCCATGGCAATATTATGTACCAAAAAAGCTGCTTAATAAATAATTTGCATCTCCCACTTACTTATCAGTCAACACAATTTGTACAAATGAAAGACTAGCACACGTCAGTAGTAGCATCTCTGGCCACTTATCAATTTCCCCTTCTCCCAAAATGTGTAAATTTTGATATACACATACAAACACCGTGGGAACAAGTTCAGCTTATTTTCTTTAATTGTTTAGATTTCCAGATAGTCACATCTCAAGTAAGCATTTAATGTTTAACATCTGCCCTTGTCCATCACTTAATACAGCATTCTTTTCAAAATGTGATGCAAATAATTAAACTGATATTGAACAAACTCTTTACTGATATGTGAAATGAAACTCTATGCACTTCCTGCCAAAAGACATATACACTCTTCCATAACTGCACTGCTCCATCACAGGCCAGTGTAAGCTTGATTATAAAAAAAGTTTAAGTGACCCCACCTACTTTTAGCATCACAATAAACTGTAGCATCTTCAAGCAGTTAACAAAAAACATGATCTACATATGCCAAATTTTAAAATCTGGATCCTTAGTAATATAAACACAAATAACACCTTATAGATGTAATTTTTGGAGCACACACAGAGCACACAAATAATGATTCCAAACATTATCCAGTAATCTTGTTTGCATTTAGGACCAATCTAAAAAGGCAGATTCTCACACTGCTGACAGGATGATTTAACCTTCAACTGGAAGTATAAGGAACAGTTTGCTCAAGATAGAGGTTTAAAAGTGTATGTAGCTTTGCCAAATATCCCCTTGGGAATTGCTGAGTTAGACTATGCCAGCCATACGATGCCACAAATGGCCATCAGGAATACTAGTAATCAAACATACATTGCACTCTCAGTATAGCTGGTGGCCCCTGGTCTGGCCAGTCAGCACACCTAGTACAACCCCCTCCCCAAGTATTTTGGGGAGGTGTTTTTATTGATAACTATCAACACAATTTTCAGTTATTCCATCAATATCTGTATTCAGTAGGATTATGACAGGTTAATGGCTTGGCTTGGCTCATCGAATGTAGAAGGGCCATAGCTCAGTTGTAGAGCACCTGCTCTGCAGGTAGAAGGTTCCAAATTTAATCACCGACATTTCCAGGTAGAGCTGGAAAAACTCCTATCAGAAACCCTGCCAGTCAGTGATGCTGTTCAGATGACACGCTAAGCCACTGAGGTTAAGCATTTTGAGCGAAACATTATGGTTTAGCATGTTGTGTAAACCCTGAATTAGCATGTCATGTGAACAATGGTGGTTATGTAGCCACCTAACAATGGTGGCTACATAACCGCGGTTTAAACATGCGCACTAACCATTTGCTGCAAAAGGGCTAGTGGCCTAACCATGGCTTGACGTGTTGTCTGTAGAGGTCCACTGTTAATGATCTGATAGCACATGAGGATATTACATTAATAAAATGAAGCAGGTGTCAGCCTGGTCACTGCCTGTACAGGAAACCATTTTTTAAAAGGTCTGTTTTCTTATTACTCCTTTTCTACTGACTACTCCAGACCCAAATGACATAACAATTATTATACTACATTTCCCATAGTTCTTCATCAGATACCTTTTCCCAGCTCCAGGGGTCAGTGAAGTTTAATGTTTTTAGTGTTTAAAGGCTGACCTCTAGTGTTTGGTATAAAAGCTTACCCATTCTCAAAAATAAAAATTAAGAGCATTCTTGAAATTTCTTATCCATCTCTCTCATAAAAATAGAAATAAAGGATCTCCTAGGTATTTTAAATTTTTATTGTAAGCAACCCAGAGAACTCTGGTTTTGAGGCAGCATATACATCTGGTTAATAAAATAAAATAAAGTGAATAAGTAAATAAATACTAGATATGTGTGTGAGTTTAAAACAATTAGGATTTTTTAAAAAAATATCAAATTCCCATATTACTCCTCTAACTTCAAACACAACTGATGAGTTTAATTTAAAATTTCAGTCAGAAATCCACAACTGTATACTAGTAGCAAGTAACACAAGACATACAAACTTATCCTGGATTTTAATTAATTTCATAGTTGGCAAAAGCATTTGTGAGATTCTAAGCTATGATTAGTGAGGTTAAATTTGGTGGGGGGGGGTCTTTAGTTATTTTTGGACTGCTTGATTCTAATAGTTATATTCCAAAACATAATGCAGGAATTATATTCATAAATATCATAAATTAATGAATCCCTTATAACATTCATAATTGTCAAGATAAATCTTCTAGTATTAGGTTTAAAACATATGTATACCTAAAATAATTCTTAATTCACTTCCCAGAGAATAATGAAAAGTAGGTCAACTACTTATTCAATATATGACCAAGCAAACTAATTTAGAGAGAGTGGCTCGCACAGGTTGTCAACTGGACTTTATCACAGACACCACCAAAAGCACTCTGAATACTTGTGGTTCCTTCAGTGGTTTACTAGCTCCTCAAAGGCCTCTGGGGAGCTTTTCAACAATGCTTCCAGCTAGCTAGTTTTACAAAACACTACACAGTAGCTTACTGAAGAGAATGAGAACTTTGCCAGCATTGTCATCAAGCTCTGAATCATAACCTGTTTGGGAAACACTAGAAAAGTTATCCAAACTAACATGGAAATGGCACTATACAATGGTAGATATCACGAACAAATTTTATGGGGAAAAAGAACCCAAACAATAGCATCTCTACTTCAGAAATAGTTTACTGGTTTCTAGTTTATTTATTTTATTTATTTATTACATTTATATACTGCCCCATAGCCGAAGCCCCATGACAAACTCCCATAGGAGATGGTTAAATGAGATATACTATATATATATATATCCCTTCTTTTCACTCCAAAGCACCCAAAGCAGCCAACAAAAGTAAATTACAAACAATCCATTAAGAATATAATACATTAAAAATAAAAAACCCACAATGGTAAAAAGAGAGCTGAGGTCATCAAAAACAACTTGGAATACTGTGTACCGTTCTGTTCACCGTACCTAAAAAGGATATTGTAGAGCTGAAGGTGTAGGAAAGGGCAACCAAAATGACTAAAGACTTGGGGCAACTCCCCAATGAGGAAAGGTTACAACGCTTGGGGCTTTTTAGGTTAGGGGTTCTCTCTCTCTCTCTCCTGATGCTAGAACCTGGGGGCATCTAACAAAACTGAATGGTGGAAGGTTCAGGACAGTTCAATTAAACTACATAATTCGCTTCCACAAGATGTAGAAATGACCTCCAACTTGAATTTATGGAGGATAAAGCTGTGAATGGCTACTAGTCATGACGGCTATTTGCTATCTCCATTATCAGAGGCAGTGTGCCTCTGTGTACCAGTTAGGGGGAACGAGCAGGACAGTTGTGCTCACTTCCTGCTTGTGGGCTTCTCATTTGCATTTGGGTGGCCACTGTAGGAACAGATTACACTATTTCTTTGATTCTAAGACACACTTTTCCCCCCATACAAACATCTCTAAAAATGGGGTGCATCTTAGAATCGCGGGTGTGTCTTAGGGTTTTTCTGTTGGTGGTACTGAAATTAGGGTGCGTCTTACAATCGATGGCATCCTACAATCGAAGAAATACGGTACATTAGATAGACTTTTGGTCAATCCAACACGGCTCCCTTTAAGTAGAGAGGCAACATTATGAGGCTCAACACCAAAATAAGGCACACACTATTTCATTGATCTAATTGGTAAAGTTGATGTTCTCATGACACCCAAAATCTGCTCCCTGAGGCAGCCACCTCATTCTACTTAGTGTTAGGGACAGCCCTGGAGTTTGTGAATACTAAGTCTGGAATTTGTTTCAAAGGTCCATTCAGAACCATTGTCATAAATTGCTTGATTTGCCTCATTATTCATTAGCTCACAGAGCTCTTCCTTCATGTGCAAGTAGGCTGGAAAGGAAAACAGAGGTGTTCCCATAAGTATCTCAGTCACTACAGTCAGCCCATCTGATTCTGTAGTCACGAGATAGCCTTCTAGTCATACATGCCACTTAAAATGCTTTTGAGTTTTTCTCCTGCTGTTGGCCTGCATGAGTTAAAGATATAACTGCATTTAAAATGCACATGTATCTCATTTTTAAACCAACCTACGGCCATGTAGGAAGGCAGATTTACAATCGCATTTCAACCTTCTTGTATTGTTTGCATCACCCACAAACAGAAGTGTTCTATTGGAAGCACATTTTTTTGGTCTTCTACAATTGTTTCCCCATAGACTTGTACAAATTTGGGAATGGTGTGTTTTTTGTTTTCTTTTTATTTGAACACATTAATCTCTTCTCCCTGTATTGAAGTGTCCTTCAGTCACCATTAACAGATATTGTATTTTAAGAGTTAAATTCATAGTGGGACAATTTTCTGCATCCCTCCAAAAATGGATTCAACTGTAACAACGCGGGCTTAAGGACAGAGGAGGAGGATGAGTTATAGACAATGACAATACTCTATGTTTAGAAAAGGGAAAAGAAGCGCAGCAGCTGCAGAAGCTGCCGTTCTCCAGTGGTGCTGGCTGCCTTCCTAAAAATATCACACAAAAAACACACGAAAGTTTGTCCTGCTACAAGAATGTACAAACGTGTGTGTGTGCAGTTAATAAGAGCGAATGGCCATCTCATTTATTTCCACGCCCACAACCAGCTGGTAACAGGAACTGGTCATTAGTTTCATGGTTTTTGTTCCTCCCACTTCCTTCCACATCCCCTATGGGCATGTCTAGATGTGGCGATATCCTGGGGATCGCCCCGGGATTGTCCCTGTGTGTCCACATGACGCACAGGGCATCCCGGGGGCAGGGAGGGAGGATCCCTCCCTTTTCCAGGGATATTGCCCTACCCATTAATTTAGATTTTTCCTGCAATCTCCGGATGATCCTGAGATTGCGGGATATGTGGCCCGCCATCGTGGTTTTGTCCCAGCTCCTCGCAGGTAACTGTGAGGAGCCAGGAACCATGCATGGGGCAAGGAGCTCCGTGCCCATCTGGGGTGGGGAGGCGGGAGCACGAGGTTTTTCTCTCTCTTTAAAACACTTACATTTTGCCCATGAGCACTCATGCGCTCTTCTCCAATTTAAAAAAATGGCGGGCGCGATGTCCTCTTCCTTCCAGGACATTGTGCAGCACATGTAGACGAAGGGGATGATCTCGCGATCACAAAATCGTGAGATCATCCCCCTCCACCCCCCTCCCCTAGCCATGCCCTACCTTTAACCACTTTTAAGATTTTGTTTGCTTGAAAAGGCCTAGCATGCACACCAGCAATGCAGCAGAGAATAATTGTTCAGTTATAGAAGAATAATTTGACAGGGCAATGGAGAAGTGAAATGGACAGAAGTGTATGCAAACCAATTGCTCTGTGGTGCTAGCAGCAGGCAAGCAGGAAATGCAGGAAAAGCGGATAACATATACCATTGTGACAGTTCCACAGTCTAATAGCAGGACACTATATACCTGAATGTGGGATAAGCATGTGCAGGTGTCTCATCTCCCACACCACCTGGGAGTGAGGTATAGTGAAATCAGAAAAAGCGTAACTTGTGAAAGATACTAATGTCCATAAACTGAAGTAAGGGAACTATTCCAAGTCATAATTAAGGTACCTTTAAAAGCACATGTCATTTCAGCTTGCAAAGCATGGATTTGGGGATGAAGCGAAATCTATGATCATGCTGTAACAGACCTTCTGTGGAAATCCAAAAGGGCTATGAAGCTTTCTGGATAGTATCAAGTATGTAACTATTTAGCTTTGTTCTAGCAAATTCCATTTTGAGAAGTTCATTTTAAGACAGCAGTTCAATAAAACTAATTAAGTATAGCACCTATAAGGATGATATTGGATTATTATCCCCTGCCCCCAAAACAACCCTACTTCACAAAGATATGGGTATGCTCTATTCCACCTTGGTTCCTTGAGATAAGACGAAAAAGAAACCAAAATAAATAATTATATAATGGTACTATGGATGGATGCTAACACATGGAAGCCTGGAAAACACAACACAAAGGTAAAGAGTTTTCCTCGAACCCAGTGCACTTGGCTAAGAGTAAGAAAGTCCTCTCATTAGTCCAACAGAGGCCAAATTTGCTTCTGCTTGGTCCTCTATGGCAGTCAAGAAATAAAGTGGAATGCAGCCAGGCTAACCTACCCCACATTAGGAATGATAAGGTGGAGATAACAGAGAATTAGGGAAGGCATGCTGACATTCTTTTACATAATTTCCCCCCTTTAAGTCTATTTATCTTTTCCCCTAGGGAAGTTCAGGAGCATTCCCTATAGATGCACTGGTCTTTCCTACTCCAAACAGCTACTGGTAAAACCTGTAAAATAACATGACTAGTTACACAGCAGGTTACATTAAATTTTTCCATTGGTGGAAGTAGATGAGTTTGCGTGTTGTACTGCAGAAAAAGACTAGTTTGATCATTACATATCCACAGTTCTAGGCACTCTACAGCATATAGAAGAGAGGCAGTTCCAGAACCTCTACACACTGTTTATAGCAGTGGTTCCCAAACTTTTTCAGGTCACTGCCCCCTTGGTTCCACAAACTCACGCCCAGCGCCCCCCTACCCTACACTATAACAATCGTTATTCAGAATAGTGGTTTTCAACGACCCACCAAGGAAGATAATAACAATAAAATTCAAAACAGTAACAATTAATTGAATACTTTATTCAAAATCCAATTGGTGTGCCCCGCCACGCTGGCTGCATACAGAGGCATTCGCTCTCTTTTCCCTCCCTCCCTTGGCAAGCCTGGGGCAGGTGCTTCCCATTTAGGGGGAATTCTAGGAGTTGAAGGACTTTTTTCTGTCTAAACATGCATAAAGTTGTGCCTTTAACTTATCATGTCACACTAGCATGAATACAGGAATCAAATAGGATTTCCTTCTTCAGTGGAACACACTTACTTAGGAGTAAGCAACATTTTGTTATAGGAAAGGATAATGTATTTTAATTAAAATTTAAAAATAATTATCTGCCACCTGGTACAGAGTTTTCCTATGGAAAATCTGGCTGGGACTGAAGTAGAGGGGCACGAATTTTACTGTACTTATTGTCTTTAAATATGGTTAAATATCCCACAGTTACCTTGCTATTCTATTTCTACAATTCATTTTCTCCTGTCTTTTCTTCACCCTCTCTTCATTTTCAGGCTGAATCCTATGCACATTTACCTCAGAGTAACTTCTATTGATCTCAGTGGGGCTTACTTCTGAGTAGACATACTTAGGATTGTGTTGCAGCTCTGTTTTTATGGTGACACAAGATGCATACATACCATCTTTACCAAAAGAACACTTGAAAAAAGGGGGTTGAACACCCTGAAATAAGCAAGGGCAGATAGGAATTGTTTCAGCAAGCATTCTGGAAAAGGTGCTGCTGAATCTTCTTTAGCCAGGAAGGACCTGGGGAACTGCAATTCTCTCTCCCTCCCCCTTTTCTTTTCTCTCCCAATCCTGTTGTAGTCCAGATTTTTTTGGGGGGGAGCACACACACAGACACACAGCATCTCTCTCTCTCTCTCTCTCTCTCCAACCCCCCTCCCTCCAAGCCCCCCCTTCTCTCTCTCTCCAACTCCCCCTCCCCCCAAGCCTCACAATAGCTGCCGGGCTGATTAGGACAGGAGGGCAGCAGCTCAGAGGGGAGATGGCCCCAATCTGCAACTCCTGACAGGGGAAGGGAGCCTGGTGATACCTTGCAGCAGCACAAGCAGTCCTGCTCCCCACCCAGCCTGCTGGCTGACTGCTATTCTTAGCAGCTGCTCTGCCGCCCGCCGTCCTCCACATGCTCCTTCCTCTCCGCCACATGGCTGCTGCTCCCGCCTTGTGCAGCAACTATCGCGAGAGGTCTGCCGGGGCAGCTTGTAGGAGGGAGCAGCTCTGGCCGAGGGAGCGAGCGAGTGAGCGAGCAGGCGGTGGTGGCTCCAGCAGGAAAGAAGTCCTGGGCCCTCCTAGGCAGGAGAAGAGTGGGCAGAGCAGCTTAATTCGCCGCTGTTTCCTGCTCTGCTGCCTCCTGTGGGCGCTTCCCCCACCCCCTACTTCTGGTGGGGCTTGAGATAGGAGGAGAGAGAGCGGCTGAGTGAGTGAGAAAGTCCTTCCTGAGCAGGAGCGGTGTGGGGAGAGCAGCTGAATTTGCCGCGCTTTCCTGCTCGGTCCCTGGGTTTTAGGACCTTCTGGAGAGACCACCTCGAGCGCCCCCCTGCTGCCCCTTTGCCTGTTAGTGCCCCCTGCCATCCCTTTGCCTCTTAACGCCCCCTATGCAATCCCGCAGGGGGCAATACTGCCCACTTTGGGAACCACTGGTTTATAGCTTCTCTGTTTGAAGTTGATGAGAAGCCAAAATTACGCCATGCCAGAAATAGTTGGATTTTGGAAACTCAAAAAGATTCCATCTTCTGGAACCTACTTCCCTCAGCAATATCTTTGTGGTGCTACATGATCACTGAAGAAAAAAAGAGAGCCAAGCTCTGGTGCTACAAAACAAACTTTTTCTTTAATCTTTAATGATTTCTTCGATCTGCTCTACATGTTTTGGAAATATATCCTTCATCAGAAGCAGAGGAAAAACGCACTTTACTGTGATTTCACAAACATTAGCACAAACAATGAAACCTAAATGCAAAAGAAAGCAGTTCTTGGCTTGTAGGGCATCCCCATCGAGCTCTGTAGCATCTCAAAACTCTCCTACTCCTACATGATCGTTACCATAGGACAGATCACAGTTAAAGGGAGAGGAATGTTTGATGAAGGAGCAGGGGAAGGGTTTGAGAGTTAACTGGTAGCATAGCTTACAATAGTCAAGTACAGATTGGGAGTTTTGAGGAAGAATTTGAAGGGATGACAGGGGGTTGCAGGAGTAAAGACCACATGGAAATATACCATAATCCTCTCAGAATTAGTATTATCATATTAGTATTACAATACAAATACATCACAGTTTGATTTCCCCTGGGAAGTATTATGCATGCAAGCCAGTCAGATAGCTTAGACCAATATAAACAATGCAGCATGAAACATAGCAGATAATAGGCTTCATTTATGGAGAAGAATACATTCAGAAATGGAAAAAAGGGTGGGAACAAAACAAAGAAAATACGCACATAATTCAAGAAGGTATCTTTCCATTTGCTTCTCCACCCTGTGAGTTTTATACTGAAAAATGGCTTAAACATTTACCAAACAAATAAATAGCTCTCAAGAAAATAAAAGCACAAGAACATCAGAGAGTATTCAAATGCTAAGTTTATTTCTAGAAAGTTTGCTCACATGAGAATATTGTGTATGGTAATTATAAACAGTTTCATTTTTCCTTGTTGCACTAATCCTGCTAATAGCTATATTTAAATGCACTTTAAATCATGTAAGAAGTTAACTGTAGACTAAGCAATAATAAATCTTTGCCCTGTCTTAGAAGCCAGCCAATTTTGATTCAAACTGAATTATATAGTTTTTCCACAGGCTCAACAGTAACATCTTGTTTGTTCTTTCTGGTGAAAGCACAGCACTGCCATTCCCAGTAAATGCGTCAGCCTGCCGTTGCGTGAGCTACATGTCCATTGTATTAAAAATGGGTCTAGGAAGGTAATGCAGTAGCGTGCCAAAACACCTATTTTAAAATACTAACTCTGTCTCTACAGAGTTAGAGTGTTACAAGAGACCATTAGTATTTCTACAGATCCACAAGTATATCCAACATTTGATAAAAATTTACAGAACTATCTAGGAATGTGTGTCTCAATATACTTCATAAAACTGATTTACTGGTCTCAGCTAGACCAGGGGGTTGTTTTGCGATGATCTCGCGATTTTATGATCGCGAGATTGTCGCACTGATCTACACACGGTGCGGGACATCACGGCCACCAATTTTTTGGTTTTGAAGAAGGAGCGCACGAGCACTCATGTGCAGAAGGCAAGTTGTGTTTTTTAAAAAATAACTTTCCCTACTCCTCCCACCCCACCCCCGATGGACGCAGAGCTCCTGAGACACGACGCCCGCACACACAGGATCAGCCCGAGACCACAGAAAAAGCGGGCCCAAAGGTGAGGGCAAGATCCCAGGGCAAGGGAGGGATCTTCCCTCCCTGATCTTGGGAGACCCTGTGCATCATGTGAATGCACAGGGACATTCCCAGGTATCGCCTCGTCTAGCTATGGCCAAAGTAGATCCAAGCTTCAAATAAGCATAATTAAAACAATATATTGAGAAGCAACGTTTGATCAGATATATATCCCGATTTTATAAGAAACACAACACAAATTACTTAATTTTCTATTTTTCAGCAAATGAGTCCCATTTGGGGACAGAATAGAGGGAAGCAAAGAAAACTCCGTCTGTGTTTTAATCTGCATTTTAATATTGTGAACTGCTAAGAGATTTTATTATATTCAGCGGTATATCAATGTCAGAAATAAATGATAAAAATAAATGTGATAATGCTGCAGGGCTGCCTATATCTCTGACCTACAGGGCAGTTCCTACACCATGATCAGCTGTTAGATCACCACTTCCTAGCATACATGATTCACTTGAAAACACAAAATGAAAATGAAACAACTTCTATTCTTTGTTTCCTGGACTGACAGAAAAACAGTGCAGCAGAACGAGTGACCAGACTGCTAGCGCCAAACCTCCTTTCCTTGGAACGAATATAATCAGATTCATGACTTTAACCAATCATGGATGAGGAACGTGAGGATGAGGAAGACCTATTCTTTCCCAGTACTACTTCCTCACCTTGGCTAAGAAGCCTTCTTCTCAAACCTCAGTGTGAAGTCCCAGTGACATCTCTATCATCCTTTTCTTAAAAGAAAAAAAAGCCCCCTAAAAATAACCATGGCATCATTTGGAGAAAGCCACACGAAGATATTTTTGTAAGTATCCATGACCTGCCAGCAACCTGTAAAAATAGACTTGAAAGAGATCCTCTGAATCAACATCTGATACCATTGCCATCATATTAGACAGTCGTTTTTCTTCTTTGTCATCACCAATAGGAGAAAGGATTTCTGGCAGACAAAGGACTCACCCTTTTTTTGATAGGACTAAACTCTGTTTATATTCAGATGTAGGCATGTCACTGTTACCTAAAAATCTAGATCCAGAAATTTTTGATGCATCCTACAGTAAGAGCTCAAAAAGGCAGACTAGGGAGAAGAGAAGAAGGGAACTCTCTTCATCATAAGAACAATGGGGTGATGAAGATGGAGAAGGATGTGGAAGTTACCCCCCCCCCTCCAAGCTTGCCAACTTCCTCTTCCCCTTAATATCCAAACACTTCTTCCGGTTGACTATTTGTGGGCTAGGCAAGGAGCCTTCTTTCAGAAAAGTCTCTAGACGCGTCCCTCAACCTTCCATATCCTGGGCCAAGGCTGATGCAAGTTTCAGCACGTACAACTGAACTGATCCTCTCTGTGAACTCGTCATAGCACATAAGTAGCTTACTATGAGTGCCACTAGACTGCTTTAAAGACGGAAAATACAAATTCATGGAAGATAGAATTATCTATCTATAATAACTAAATGAAACCTCCATTTTCAAAAGCAGGGTGCCAACAACTAATTGTAGCTCTGCCAGCAGCATCTGGAAGCATCCGGTTCACCACTGTTGGAAAAAAATGCTGGACTAGTGGACAGTTGGTCTGATCCAGCTCTTCTTATAGTCTTGTATCCTTTAATGGTGATCCTTGGGTTCTTTTTTGCTTCTGAGGGAGGTAAAAAGCTTGCACTGCTAGTGTTCAAAAGTGGAGCCTACATACACTTTTCCAGGCAAATCATCTGTTACATCAGCATGTTACAAGCATTCTCATGTTTGTATGACATATTCCACTCTAACCCACCGCAGGCCTATAAAGTATTTAAGAAAGACAGAAAATAAAACAAATAAAAGAAAATATTCCTAAAAATAAACCACTTGTTACAATTTAACCTAGTGTGCATCTTTATTTGCCACACTGGGAAGTTTCAACTGAATTCTTGACACATACAGACATACCTCCCCCCTCAACATTTATAGATCAAGCAGTTTTCTATGGTTTTTCAAGCTACATTTAGATATAACAGACATATAGCCAATGAAGGTCTCCCCATAATAATTAATATCACAAGTACAAAGACCCAGTGATATATAAATAGTATACTATATAATATATACACAATAAAACCATATAGTTGTTTAAATATATACAAATCTTAAATTACAAAAGATGCAATTGATACTATCAACCTTCAACTATGGATCACTATTATAAATCTGTTTTCAGTTTTACACACCAATTTGTAATGAATTCAGTAAGCTGAAAATTATAATGTCTATTTCCATATGGAACAATTGGATGGATGTCATTCATGTTTCTTTAAAACTGATGTGTGATGTATAAGATACTGGGCTGGTTCACGTGACACTAATAATAATAATAATAATTCAAGGTTGTGCGAGGCTTGTTTAACCCTCAAATAATCCACGGCGTCCATATTTGCATGACACAATGCAAGCCCCGATTGCCCTGATCAGCAGTTACATATTCAAAACATGCTGCGACTCATCATGGATTATTTAACCCATGATACCCTGCTATGTCATGCGAACCAGTTGCTGTCCATTTAAGGGAGTAGTTGGAATTGTTACAGGTGTTACTAGCTGACAAAAACATTAGGTGTGTTCATTCTTTCCTTAAGCTTGTGAACTGAAGAGAAACTTCTAGACAGCTTGTTTTTGAAATAGAAGCATAATTTATAGCTAAGTGTAATTTGGGTTAGATTTTTTAAACGTTTTCATGTAGCATGGTATCAAGCAGTGAATTATATAAGTCTTTCAGAAAGCATTGTCTATAAAGACCGACATTGCAAGTTCAAAGTATTACACTTATCACAAAACTATTTTGGGAGGACTACTGCTTGTTAATGACTCAAGCTGGAATCTGACAAAAATTACACACACACACACACACACACACACACAC
Source organism: Elgaria multicarinata webbii (assembly GCF_023053635.1). NCBI lineage: Eukaryota > Metazoa > Chordata > Lepidosauria > Squamata > Anguidae > Elgaria > Elgaria multicarinata. Next base: position 66,567,508 of record NC_086179.1, on the reverse strand, counting down.
ACACACACACAGATAGAATCAGATGACATTGTTTACATGTACTTGGGGAAAGCCTTTATATTGAAATGGACTTCTACTGGTGAGCCATAGTTGTAACTTGTATCTATTGTAATTAAATATATGCATGTCTTTAAACATCTCAAGACTAACTTCTCAGTTAAGTCTAGATCTAACACCTTATGTCTAAAACATTTCCATAGGCATTTAACCAATCTTTGCACTGTTCATCTTCTTGCAGCCAACAAAGTGAGGCAACCTTCACACATAGTATAAAGAAATAAAGACTACATATAAATATACATCAAAGAAAATTCTTGTTTTATATATACCACCTGAAACATAAACTCTAATAGAATTAGGGGGTGATCCAATGCATGTTTAGACAGAAAAAAAGTCTTACAACTCCCCAGAGTCTAGCCAGCCAGCCATGCTGGCTGTGGCTGGAGCATGCTGGTAATTGTAGGACTATTTTCTGTAGGACTATTGCATCCTCAAATGGTGTTTGTGGTTTACTCAATAAGAAGCCTTCAAAAGAAATTGCTATTCATTACTCCCTCTGGTTGCATTTTGTCATCTTGCAGCACAGAAGCTCTCAGCTGTGAATCACAACAATACAATAAACATCATACCATGCTTATTTGGTTCGGTTAATGTTTACATGTGCGAGTTCAGGAATTTCTGGTGTTTATACCTACTGTTTTAAAAGAGAGAAAAGGAAAAATCATAGATGCCTTGTCTCTTGGACTCCTAAATTTTCTTTTAGCAGGTAAGAGTTTGGCATACTTCTAAAACTCAGGTGCAGGGCTTTAAAACACTAAGGAATTTGTATGTGCCATCTCTTGGTTACTGTACATTGTTAGCCATTTCCCCATTCTGAAATCTCTTGTAGTACATTCAACATGTTTATGATAAACAATATCATCATGTATATTTTTGAAACATCCAAAAGAGAAGAAACTAAACTTTTCAATTAAGGTAAGTAATAGTGGCCAGCCTTCCCCATACATGCTGATGAGGATGGAAGTTGTAATACAACACATTTGGAAGCAACCAAAATACAAGGGAAGGCTGGTACTGATACCCAAGGTCTGTCTATATGGGCCGGATGGAGGAACCTCAGGATTGGGGGCCAAATTCGGCACTCTAGGGTTCCCCAGTTAGCCCATGCCCTTCTTTCCCAGGGCCCCACCCCAATCCCACAACCACCAATCCTTTGGTGGTTTCCCAGCTTTTGTGAAGTTTTTCACCATTTTAAAAGGTTGAAATGCCTCCTCTAAGGCAGTAAGAGCTTTAAGTTACAATACACTTAATCTGCTTTGTCTTTAACCCCACCCATCAAAGGAATGCAGCCCTCAAGAAGTTCCCCAAAACTGAATTTGGCCCTCAGGCTGAAAGAGGTTCCCCACCCCTGGATTTTGTGGCTCTGTCTATAACTAGTTTGCCTCCTATCTAGCGGGTCGCTCTTTCAGCGTGTTGGCTAATGGCAACTCATCTTCTTCTTTTCCCCTTTCAGTAGGGGTTCCCCAAGGCTCAGTGCTTGGTCCGTTGTTGTTTTCTTTATACATGTTGCCCTTGGGTAATCTTATTCAATCTCATGGCCTCCAATATCATCTGTATGCCGATGATACACAATTATATCTTTCATCTCCGGATCTTTCTCCTGATGTTCACGATCGTATCTCAGCATGTCTTTCAGATATCTCAGCTTGGTTGCTTCATCGTCGTTTGAAACTTAATATGACAAAGACTGAATTGCTTGTTTTTCCTCCTAAACCTTCTCCTCATCTCTCATTCTCTCTTACTGTCAATGATGTTATGCTTACTCCAGTCAAGGAAGCTCGTAGTCTTGGCTTTATATTTGATTCCTAGCTCTCCTTTATTCCTCATATTGAGGCAGTAGCTAAATCCTGTCGTTTTTTCCTGTATAATATTGCCAGGATTTGATCATTTTTGTCTGTCTCTTCTGCCAAGACTCTTGTTCATGCATTGGTTATTTCTCGGTTGGACTACTGCAACCTTCTTCTCACTGGCCTTCCTTCTTCTCACATCAGGCCGTTGGTTTCTGTTCACCACTCTGCTGCTAAGATCATCTTCTTGGCTTGCCGCTCTGACCATGTAACTCCACTTCTGAAATCTCTTCATTGGCTTCCAATTCACTTCAGAATCCAATATAAACTTCTCCTGTTGACCTACAAAGCTTTTCACTATCTAGCTCCTTCCTATCTCTCCTCTCTCATCTCACACTATTGCCCCGCTCGTGCTCTTCGCTCCTCTGATGCCATGTTTCTCGCCTGCCCAAGGGTCTCTACTTCCCTTGCTCAGCTTCGTCCATTTTCTTCTGCTGCCCCTTATGCCTGGAACGCTCTACTAGAACATTTGAGAACTACAAGTTCAACCGCAGCTTTTAAAGCTCAGCTAAAAACTTTTCTTTTTCCTAAAGCTTTTAAAACTTGATTTTGTTCTGACTTTATACTGTTAGTTTTACCCTACCCAGTGCCTGTTTACCCTACCCTGTGCCTGTTTGCTTTCTCTTCCCCTCCTTATTGTTTTATTAGAATGTAAGCCTATGCGGCAGGGTCTTGCTATTTACTGTTTTACTCTGTACAGCACCATGTACATTGATGGTGCTATATAAATAAATAAATAAATAATAATAATAATAATAATAATAATAATAATAATAGACTGGATATATTTATTCACAGCATCCGATGCTGTGGTCACATGTGCCATAAACTTCAACCTATTTTGTCACTTGTCTGTACCTCAGGGATGGTGAAACTGTGGCCTTCAAATGTTGTTGGACTAGAAATCATAAAACTACGTTTTTTACACTTACACTGAATTTTAAAATGACTTGCCACACAGGCTTGCCATTTGGCCTTTACTAATCAGTTAGTTCCCACATACAAACAATTGCTATATATAGCTTGCCATCTCTGCAAACTGGTTGTAAAAGAGGCCAAGATAAATGCTTCAGCTGATTCCAAACTTTCCAGCTTCGCTAAGGTATCTGGGGAGTACTCCATGTAGTACCAGTCCAATTCTCTGCCGGCTTTCCTTTTATGTCCCCCTGCTTCAGTCAACTGAAAGCATTAGCACCAACTTCAAGAATTATAATAATCTGTCTCTCTGTCACACGCACACACAGAGCATTTCATGTTTTCTGCATCTTTCCCCCTCAGCTACCCATTTTATCTGTTCTTGAGCTGTGGGTCTCCTCACAACGCTCTCTCGTCCCGCTCTCCCTGTTCCACACCCCTTCTGCTTGCTTAATGTGGAATGTAAGCCCTCAATGCCAGGTCTGTCTCACTGCTTTCTTTTTTTTTCTTTTCCTGTACAGTGTCTACTGCATTAGCACTAAACAAATTCTGGATAAGAGCAATACAATATAGTCTCACTTCCAGTCATAAAAGGTAGAGAAGAGGTCCTTTCTTCAGTTTTAAAAATAAAATAAAGGGAAGAAAACCAACTGAAACTGTCAAAGTTATTTTTAGGAAGTCACATTTCAGATTTATCAGCTTTCCTGTGAAACAAAAGCTTCTCAGGAGTCTCTTTGTCTGGGTTGTCACAAGCTTGCTGCAGTAAATATGACTTTTATTGCTGTAATAATAATGAAATCCTTAATTTTTATAGAGTTTAGAAAGAAAGGCTACAATCCGACACAGAACCAACTGGGGTTAAGTTCATTGATTTCAATGGGCTTCAGTGTATTTAATTCTGCATTGGATTGTGGCCAATAACTTTACATACTTGATTTCTAACTAATTTAAACAAACAAAAAAGAAATTAATAAAAGGGCAAGATTTTAAAAAGCATATTTTTAAAAGATATACCACATACCACGCCCACACAATATTTGAAAAATCTGCAGCTTTAAGGAAATGTTCAAAGACTATCAAGGCTAAGAACAGGCTCAGGTTATTTTGTACTAAGACAAGAACAAGATTTATCTTCAGATGCTTATTTTAGTTTCTTGCCTGACACACTGAATGTGCTGTTTTCTTTCCTTGCTATGAACAGATATACTAACACAACAATTATTTTACATCACACATTTAGTAATTCTTATCGTCAGACATTTATTTCTGGGAATATTTTCAATTCTCCTCGAGAGATAATTAATTGGGCCATATCATCTCCTGGAGCAGTACCAATTGCCCCCCAAGTTGTCAATCCAGAAGTAAAGGAGGCATCTGGAAGTAACTTTAATAGGAAACTACTTGGTACCCCAGATCCATCACAATGTCTATGGTGGCCTTCCCATAAAAGTAATTCCTGACAATTACTATAGTTATCCTCTTTATAAAATGAATGTAACCCAGGTTTACTTTTCACTGAGTGCTAAACCTGATCTGACAATGCAGTCCTATGTCTGTCTATTTTGATCCTATTAAGGTCAATGGAGATTACTGCCAGGTAACTGGGCACAGGTTTGCAGCCTGAATGTACCACATCAGACTAAGGGTATGAATATTTTCCCCATGCAAAAATATTTCTACCTACAGAAAACTAAAATGTTAGGGAGAAGGCTAATTGCCTCAGTGAGCAGTAGCAGCAGCATTTTAGATTAAAACAAGTATCCTCTAAAATACAAACAACTAAACACCAGTAACAACTATAAATAAATCTAGTGATACATTCAACAATCCATCATATGGGCTAGTCCTGAGGACTATAGTTTTAAGGGTTAAAAAAGAAGAAGAATATTTTGAGATTTTAAATAAGTTTCATTTAAGAGAGGAGCTAAGGTGCTTACAAAATCATTTATGTAAGGAAATGGTAAGTTAGGGCATTCACCTTAACCTCCACGATATGTAAGCAATAAAGAAGCTCTATGGTCTCTGTCTTGCTCACACACACTTTCCCACAGGGTGCTTTTACATTATATTTTATATCATGTTTTTATATTGTTTGTTTTATACTTTGAATGGTTTTAATTTTTGTGAACCGCCCAGGGGCTTTGGCTATTGGGCGGTATAAAATGCAATAAATAAATAAATAATAAATAAATCCTATGCATGTTTAGATAGAATGAAGTCCAGAATGGCTGGCTGTGGAATGCTGGGACTTGTATTTTCTTTCTGTCTATTCATAGGATTGCATTTATAATCTTTCAACCTAATGCCAAGCCATTAGCTACCTTAACATTAAAAATATCCATGGTTATTTCATAATGTTGTTGTGATTATTTTTACACATAATCTATAAATATTCCATATCAAAAGTAATACAAATGCACACAGAAACTATATAAAAAAACAACCAACAAGTATTTGAAAAGCACTGAAGATCAAAATGAATTTCCTGGCAGGCCTATCTATGGAGATGATCAAAAAGTTACAGTACTACCACTAAAAAAGTCCAACTCCGAAGTTCCAAACACAGAGAGAAGTTTCATTACAAAAGAATAAAATCTTAAGCAGAACTTCCTCAGGTCATCTTAAAGAAAGAGGAGGTAAATATATGGGAGAAGGCACTCTAGAAGTTAAATGAGCCCAGAATATTTCAGGTTTGGGCAATAACCTGCACTTTGAATTGGACGTAAAAGCAAACGGGAAGCCAATGTAATTGGGTAACAATAGATTGAATATGCTTCCTAAAGGTGATCCTGTCAAGAGACAGCAGAATTTTGCAGCTTCCAAACTGGCTTGAAGAATAGCCTCACATAGATTATTTTACACTACTCCAGCCTAGAGATGATCAAAGATGTAGAACATTTGCCAAGGTCTCCTCCCATCATTATGTGTAGCTCACCAGCATGGCACATGACACACTCCCTAATGCATTTTGCTCATGCTATTTCAGCCCTTATATCCCGGAATTTCTGAGGTTGCATTTATAACGATTTTTGGGCATCTTACAGTTTACTTATAGACTATGTGCTGTGTGCATGCTACTGTTGCGGTTATTACATATCCTGCAGAGTGCCTTCACTTGCAGACCCTCAGTGATAGTCAATCCCTTGGCAGCTGCGTGGCAGGTGGTATGTGGCTCTGCACAGGAGAAAGTAGGTCTGTCCACCATTTGCTGCTATCCTCAGTGGTGGATCAAATCCACCAATTAATTTTTTGGGAGTGAGGGAGATTATTCTTCCTTCACACCTCCACATCTGCAACAGGAACACCTCAGCCCAATGCTATCTTCCTTTCTCACTTGCTTTCACCCAGCTGCCTAGTAAATTGCCCCCTCATTGCTAGCATCGCCGAGGAAAGAGCAGAGGAGAAAGAGACATAGGGGAGGGGGAAGTGGCAGCAGCAAAGGGGCATTTTGGTGGGTGCTGCCATACAAGAGCAGCCCCCCATCCTTTTCCTCTTCCTCCTCCATAATTTTTCCTCCCACTTCTTCTATGCTCACGTGACTTTTCAATCTCGCCCTACCTCTCCCGCAGTTAGAACACTATGCAATTTTGTGTGGTATGCAATTGCATTATAAACATGGTAGATACTGCACCATATTCAGTAGCATGTACCCCAATGGAACTATTGTGTTTTTTTAGAAACACTACCACACTGCTGACTTGCAAACAGGCTCTATGCAGATCCTCCCCTTGCCATCAAAGAAGAGTCACAGACAGTATATCTGATATAACTGGTAGAATTACTTCACTATTTATTGAGTAGACAGTATGAGTTCATGGTTTATTTGATTGCAAAGCACTTTTCTCAAACTGAGTCATTCTCTGACTCTCACACCTATATAGATCTATACATTTTATTTTTCCTTGAGTTACAAAACATCACATTCAACATTCCCATCTCTATATACAGAGAGTTTCAAGTTCAAATCCATAGTTCTTTGTCCATATCTCATGAAAAATACTCAAGATAGCACCAATAAGAAAATAATTTATCCTTCTTTAGTTTAAAATAATGCATTAAATTTTTACCCTTGTCAACTATTGTCAAATATATCTCTCTGGACCACATATAACGAATAACACAAAATCAGCACCCATAATTATTTTATAATATGCATATACATATTCTGTTTCAGTAAACACAAATTAAAATATTAATTTGTACTAAGTAGCAGTTGATCCTGGCAGCCCATCTCTGAGCCCATTCCATGTGATTGTTTCCACGTACGTCTACTATTCTCGCCTACCTTTCCATTTATAGCTTTGGATGTTGGCTGAGAATATCACTTCCAAATATGCTAACACAAACACAATGAAAGCAGCAAGGTGCACAAAGTAGAATGGCCACAAACCATATACATTGACAGTAGTGACTACACTGAGTAAACGATCCAATAGACATTATATATTTGGAATTTCAAAAAGCTTGGACAAACTCCCTCAACAAAGGGTCTTAAGAAACTTGGTGATCATGCAGTAAGAAAACAAATGTACAAACAGATTGGTTACTGGTTAAAAAATGGAAAACAGAAGGTAGAAATCTATGGTAAGTTTTCCAAATGGAGGGAAATTAAACTGTAACTCTCTACAGGATCTTGTGCAATTTAATATTCATAACTTATTTGCCAAATTTGTAGGTGCCACCAAATTATACAAGTTGTTGAAATGCCAAACAAGCTATCAAAACTCAAAAAGGACCTCCAAAATCCAGGCAAATTGGCCACAAAACAGAAAATAATATAAAGGGTGCTTGCAGACAGAAGACTCTTATTGCTAACAACCAAAAGGCATTCTTCAGCTACTTTGTCTTTTCTTCCACAATGAGTTTGTTTTTGGTAAGAAGAAAAAAACCCAGAAGAAACAGTAGGAAAATAAGCATGTACTACAAACTGAAGATGCCATCATCTGGACCCCCTATAAAATTCCGTGAATAAGGCAGTGTAATTTCACAATAAAAGCCTAGTCTAGAAACACCTTTAGTGTAAGTGCAAATTATGCACATTAGGGCAACCTAATTGGAAATAAGCCTTATGCTTGATTCTCTCATGTATTCGGAGCCAATTAATTACTTCTTGGTTTGGATAAACCACAGTTTCCCATTACATTGGAACCTGCAAATTAAAGTTTGCCCTTGCCCTCCAGCTAATTAGCAACCAACTGGTTCAGCAAAGCTAGAGTTTGTTGTTTCATTCAAACTTGTTTCCAATCCTCATTTAGAAGGTAGGTGCAACCCATAACTTGACCATTGGCATATCAGCAAACTATGGTTTGCTTGAACAAGAAAGCAACTAATTGACTCCGAGCATAGGAAAGGAAAAGGAAGTGTACCACCACAAATCTGACTTCCATCTCCCATGGTGAGGGTACAGAAATGTTACATGTGAATATTGACTACCGTTCCGGTGTCCCATCTCATGAAAGATAATAATAGAGCTAAAAAAGCTCAACTAACAGTGCAACCCTATGCACATCTACTCAAAAGCACATCCCATTGACATCTATGGCACTTACTCCTAGTTACTGAAACCTTAAAATATCAAGGGGTTGGAGCAACTTTCCTACCAGGAAGTAATGAACTGCTTGGAACTATGCCATTTAGAAAAAGAATGACTACTAAGGAGTATCATAACGAAAATTTAGAAAATTATGAACCATGCTGAGGAAATACAGAAAGGTCTCCTCTCTTCTTTTATATCTCTTTACTTTAGGTTCAGGAAAAGGAATCTCACACAGCACGGGGTGGGCAGAAGGTATCTGGGCAAGCCAATCAAATTCCTTTTGTTTTTAAATTAAAGTTGAATATTGAGAATTCCCCCCTCAAGATTTATTTATTTATTTATTTTATTACATTTATATACCGCCCCCCAGCCAAAGCTCTCTGGGCGGTTTACAACAATTAAAAATAGTAGACATTAAAAGTATACAAAAAAATTAAAAAACATAAAAACAGTATAAAAACAACAACAGTATTCATTTAAAACAACAATTCTGGGGTCCATTAAAACAAACTTAACGTTATTAAATGCTGTTAAAATGCCCGGGGGAACAGAAAGGTCTTGACCTGGCGCCGAAAAGATAACAACGTTGGCGCCAGGCGAGCCTTATTGGGAAGATCATTCCACAGTCGGGGGGCAACCACTGAGAAGGCCCTCTCCCTTGTTGCCATCCTCCGAGCTTCCCTCGGAGTAGGCACTCGGAGGAGGACCTTAGATGTTGAGCACAGTGTACGGGTAGGTTCATGTCGGGAGAGGCGTTCCATCAGGTATTGTGGTCCCAAGCCATGTAGGGCTTTATAGGTTAAAACCAGCACCTTGAATTGGGCTCGGAAACATATAGGCAGCCAATGCAAGCGATCCAGAATCGGTGTTATATGCTCAAATCTTCCTGTTCCAGCTATCAATCTGGCCGCCGCATTTTGCACAAGCTGCAGTTTCCAGACCATCATCAAAGGCTGCCCCATGTACAGGGCGTTGCAGTAATCTAATTTGGAAGTTACCAAAGTATGGACAACTGAAGCTAGGTTATCCCTGTCCAGATAGGGGCGTAGCTGGGCCACCAACCGAAGTTGGTAGAAGGCACTCCGTGCCACCGAGGCCACCTGTGCCTCAAGTGACAAAGATGGTTCTAGGAGAACCCCCAAGCTACGAACCTGCTCCTTCAGGGGGAGTGCAACCCCATCCAGAACCGGTTGAACACCCCCCATCCGATCAGAGGAACCACCCACCAGCAGCATCTCAGTCTTGTCTGGACTGAGCTTCAGTTGATTAGCCCTCATCCAGTCCATTGTTGCAGCCAAGCACCGGTTCCGCACCGGTTCGTCTTCTTCACACACAAAATCATTTTATGAAATGTATTGCCACATGTTACAATGCTGGCCACCTGACTAGAGGGCTTTCAGGCAGCATTACACACAGGGCTAAGTGAAGTGATCATCTCAGGCATCAAATATACTGGGGGGCTTTGGTAATTGTTCCCATCCTCCCGAACCGGTGGCTGCAATGCTTGCTCTTTGCTGGCCTGGCCGGCTCTCTCAACCAGTCCACCTTCTCCCAACACCTCACAAACAGCCCCTGACCAAGCGAGCAGGTAGAAAGACAGCCAATCCAGGCTATGTGCTCCAGAAGGCCTCACAAATGCCCCATGTGCTGCTCTGCTAACATATCCTGGAGTGGCAGCAGCTGCATTGCAGCATTTGTTCAATGGCCAGCGAGCGACACTGAGGTCTTAAGGACAGAACTGTATGTGCCCCTGTGTGGCCTGCCATGCGCCCCTGTGTTAGCCTACTGCCCTCAGCTGCAGTGGAAGAGCCTTGTCCCATCGTCAGTGTTTAAGTAAGATACAACTGCCACCAGTCTGGTTGGCTTATGGGTACACCATATCGTGTTTTCACCTCAAGCAGGAAAATGCCAAATTTATGGAGCGTAAGTCTATCAGCAACTATTAGCCACGATTGCTGAATGGAACCTCCATGTATAACCGGGGCTGGGGGGCTGGCTATGGCTAGAGACAGAATTCTGATCTAATCCAGCAAGACGATTTTTAACATATGCTGAAAAGCCTTGGCCAGTATTTCCTGCCCCTTTCTCCCCCCACCCCCAGACTACTGTGTAGGGTCCTCACTTCACCATGGGCTGTTTGCGGCTCCCCCTCCCCCCCTTTTTTTTTTAGCCCCACCATTTCTTCCCAAACTGAATAATTCCCGTGAACAAGTATTGGAGGGTGAGGGCGGCTATTAGGAGAGAAAAGTAAGGAATTCAACTCGAAAAACGTATCTTGCCTTGTGGTGCGTCTCAAGTGTCTGCAAAGCAGCTGGTTTTTTAAAAAACTACCAGCAACAAGAACCCGGGGAGCCTGAGAAGCACACCACTCCCTTGCTTCAGCCCAGACCTAAAACCTTGCGCGTGTGGAAAAATAAGATTAAAAAGGGTGCCACAGCTGCTACTTAAAGCAACGGTGCTTTTCAGCCTGGGGGGAAGGAGAAGGAGGAGGAGGAGGAGGAGGGGGGGGGCAGAGAAAGTTTTCAACACACGACGCCTTCTTCCCTCAGGACCCATCGCCCCCGTAGCCCCTTCCCTTCTCTCCCGCCAAGCCGGGGCTGCAGCCACGTCCGTCCCTCTTTCTTTTCTCTGTCTCTCGCGCATAAAGTTGCCCCTTCGGCGTCAAGTTTTAGCCCAGGAAGGGGAGAGGGGCGCGCTCGCTGGCTGGCTTCGTTTACCTGTGGTCAAGTTGTCACTGATCTTGAGAGGCACCCTCAGGATGTAGACCAGGAAAAGCATGACGAAGAACCACAGGGTCCACAGATAAGTCCACGACCAGACGATGCACGACTTGAGCTGCTCCAGAAAACCGGCCCCAGCTTCAGCCATGTTTTTGAAGACAAGGGGAGCGAGAGAGGGAGAGACTCTGGAGGGAGAGCAAAACCACACGCGCGCTCCAGCCCTGCTCTCTGCTGCCACAACCTCGCACACTGTGCATTTCTGGGATGATTCATGTCTCCCAAAGTAACGTCTCCCCCTTCCACCTCCGCCCCCTCGCCGGGTTTCCATGCAGGCATCTATCGAAGCTACCACTTCAATTGTAAACAAACACAGCGGTAATGAGGACTGCTTGCAACAGCCCACACTTCTGTCCCTTCCTCTGTGTGCACACGCATAGGCAGAAGCCAATGCTCCTCATTGCAAATTGCAATGCAGAAACTTCTGAACTGTCTTGGGGGCGAAGGGGAAGTGGCAGCAAGAAAAGCCTTTCACAAGAAGGCCTTCAGGCACATTAAACTTTGCCTCTTTTTTAGTAGTCTCGGATGCCACCCCCACCCCCCATGGTAACAATTCATAAGGATCCCCTAAAGATCTTGAAGTTTAAAATATATGTGCAGATTTTGCATCTCACTTTGATATGACCTTTGCATATGTTCCAAGTATCCTTATATTGTCTTTATTTTTTAATTTGTAAATCAAAATATGTGTGTGCGCGTTTATGTGTGTGTTGAGGATGTGCTAGTTTACCTTCCCCTCCTATTAACTGCCTATAGTAAATATTGCTAGATATATTTAATTGCAGCTATTCTATTATACAATTAGGTACCATTGTGGATCAGACATTGGGCCACTTCACATGTAATGCTAAACCACCCTGAAAATAAGCTACTGTGGGGTGTTTGCATGCTAATCCACGTTACTCCTTGACAGACCATCAGGTACCAGTTGCAACCCGTCATATCCTAATCTCCACAGCCCAGCCTCCCTCCCCTCTCTGGTCGCTACTCTTTTCGGAGCACTTACTTCATTTGCCACCTTGTTAATGCCTTAATTCGTATTTCCATGCTTTTTGAAAGATTGGTAAATATTAAATCATCTTTACACTTATCTGAAGCCAAAGGGGCTTTTTTCAGGGAGGGGGGGGGAGTTCTGTGTACAATTGCTTTGATTATAAATCAACTTACACACTCACATCATTGATTAGTGATTTTATTAGTTTTATCTTAAAGATCGGTTTGGACAGTAGAAAAAAGGACTTGTCAGTAATGTGCTAGTGGTTGCTAAAATTCTGGTTGTGAAAAAAATAGCACTCTTCATTTAAAAGTGCTAATTACCAAAGATGCCTAAATTTATTGAGTACATTTGCCTCAGAGACAGGAAGCACTACGTTAGTGTTTTGGAGCTTTAGATTTTCTGAAAGATAGATGCAATATTGACATTGATAGATTTCTGCTTTTCTAGTTTAAAATATTTTATTAAGAGTTAACCAGGGAGTTCCAGAAAAACATCTATTTCTGTTTTATTGACTATTCTAAAGCCTTTGACTGTGTGGATCATAACAAACTGTGGCAAGTTCTTGGTGGTATGGGGATACCAAGTCATCTTGTCTGCCTCCTGAGGAATCTGTATAACGAACAAGTAGCAACAGTAAGAACAGACCACGGAACAACGGACTGGTTTAAGATTGGGAAAGGAGTACGGCAGGGCTGTATACTCTCACCTTACCTATTCAACTTGTATGCAGAACACATCATGCGCTTGACGAATCCAAGGCTGGAGTTAAAATTGCAGGAAGAAACATTAACAATCTCAGATATGCAGATGACACCACTTTGATGGCTGAAAGCGAGGAGGAACTGAGGAGCCTTATGACAAAGGTGAAAGAAGAAAGTGCAAAAGTTGGGTTGCAGTTAAACCTCCAAAAAACCAAGATTATGGCAACCAGCTTGATTGATAACTGGCAAATAGAGGGAGAAAACGTGGAGGCAGTGACAGACTTTGTATTTCTGGGCGCAAAGATTACTGCAGACGCTGACTGCAGCCAGGAAATCAGAAGATGTTTACTTCTTGGGAGGAGAGCAATGACAAATCTCGATAAAATAGTTAAGAGCAGAGACACCACACTGACAACAAAGGTCCGCATAGTTAAAGCAATGGTATTCCCCGTAGTAACCTATGGCTGCGAGAGCTGGACCATAAGGAAAGCTGAGCGAAGGAAGATAGATGCTTTTGAACTGTGGTGTTGGAGGAAAATTCTGAGAGTGCCTTGGACTGCAAGAAGATCAAACCAGTCCATACTCCAGGAAATAAAGCCAGACTGCTCACTTGAGGGAATGGTATTAAAGGCAAAACTGAAGTACTTTGGCCACATAATGAGAAGACAGGATACCCTGGAGAAGAGGCTGATGCTAGGGAAAGTGGAAAGCAAAAGGAAGAGGGGCCGACCAAGGGCAAGATGGATGGATGATATTCTGGAGGTGACAGACTTGACCTTGGGGAAGCTAGGGGTGGCGACAGCCGACAGAAAGCTCTGGCGTGGGCTGGTCCATGAAGTCACAAAGAGTCGGAAACAACTGAACGAATAAACAACAAAACATTGTAATCAACACACATCTTGACATATTGTTTTGTACATATTTAAGAATTGTATTTAAAATGTTAAGCATTAGGGCGTGTAGCATAACCTCACTTTTCAAAAGATCTGGTTTTCATACTCACTGCAGCACACTGTGGCTTATTAGCTATGGTGAGTTGGCGCACAGACACCAGGTTGCCAATTCAAGCTGCTACCAGAGTCCAGTTGTTTATGCCACCCCCACATGCCAGTCATGTGATCGGGATTCCCTAATTACCTGTGCAACTTCACAAATTGCTGTGTCATCCAAACGTGGCGCAGGTATAGTGCATTTTCACCCACTCTACAACCCATACTGCAAGCCATAGGGTAGCTAAAAACGCATGATGTCTGTGCTGCACACCAGGTTCAAACAATAATCCCGGACTGGCTCATATGGGGCAGGGCAAACAAACAACACTGTGTTGTTTCCCCCGCAGATCATCTGAACCTAAATGGTGTCTTGTTAATCACCCCAGCAAGCTACCCTCACTGGGTTCGGATGACATGAGAAGCCCTATCTGGCAAGGGATAATTATGCAAATCATTCAGCATGTAACTGGCACATACAGGGTATTTAAGTCACCATGGCTGATTAACCACCCTGTGATCGTACAAACCAGGGCATTGTTCTCCAGAATGATGTTGAAACATGTGCTCAACTGTTTGCTGGTGTTCAATAGATATCTGGGAACTAATATAATAGAGTCTAAGCTCATATACCAACTTTTACTCACATTTGAAATAGAATTTGTATTCTGAACTCAAGAGTTTGTATTTTACTTTGACATATTATCTATTGCGCAACACAATGTATTTAGAGATGCCAAGTGAAAATACTTTTGAGTAGCAGTGTGTGAACTGTTATATTTAGAAAAGGACACTTTATCCCACAATAATGCCGAGTAGGAACACCTTCTAAAACTGAGCCAGTGGCTCAACTTGTTTTTCTTCCACCTAACTACATGGTTTGGCGGGGGAGGGGGGAACTATGGCATATAGAGTTCCCATGAAGGAATTTGCATGGCAGAAACAGGTCAGTGGGAGGAAGAGTTCTACAAAAGTCACTATTGCAATATCCTGCCTTCTGTTTCCTAACTTGTCCAATGCAATGTGAACATGACCTGGGGAAAAGGAATAAATACACACAAACCCTTAAAGGATGTGGGCTGGCTGGTGTTCGATCAAAGCCTCTGGACAACAGACTGACATTTACATGGTTCTTAGGAAAGCCCAGAAACAAGTGGTAAAGCAGAAGTAACTATAGGTGCAGCACAGATGAGCATAGTGGTTATTAGATAGCTTGCTTCATCTCACCATTATCACTTATGAGTAAGCGCTTCCTCTTTCTTCTCTTTCATTATCTTTCTGTTTACTAACTTTCTCGCAGCAACCCCAAGCATGAGAAGGAAGCAGTGTTTCTTCCATCTACAAAAACTGCAAAACTAGACTGGCCAACAAATGCTCACCTTCTTGGTTAGTTTGCCAGGAGTGTGTGAATACTTACACATAGTTGACACTATGCACTGATGTTTCTCCTTGTTTGAAACCTGTCAGGTACTGCACCCCTGAAATGGCTGCCAATTTTTAATGCACATAAAAGCACACTCCAACCATGCAGTATAGAAGTATTTGTGAATGCAATCTTGGTCTTGCATCCCTAGGATGCGAGGAAAGGTAAACATTTAACTCATGCCCATTTCTTCTCTTACTCTGGGGAAATACTCAACAATTTTATTTATTTATTTATTTATTACATTTTTATACCGCCCAATAGCCAAAGCTCTCTGGGTGGTTCACAATAATTCATCCTGCTCGAATAAAAGAGGAAGTAATGGAAAAGTTCATACAGCGAGCACTACTCAATGACCACCACTCCTAGTTACTGCTCAGGTCTAGGTTCCAGAAGGTCTTTAACTCACCCAGTGAAATTTTTCATCTTATTTCTTTGAACACCTGATCTTGAGCTACATCATTTAAAAAAAAATGAAACTTGCCTCAATTTCAGAAGAAGCTTGCCATGTGATACAGGAGACTGGTTCAAGAAAGAGAAGCCCAAAGCCCCCTTTGGTGCATGAAACCTCCTTTTAGTCATGGCCACTATTTGTATATGGAAATGGAGGCTGAAGGTGGATAAGCAAGGACTATCATAAGCAAGGGCCTCTTCTGAACAGGGATAGCTTTGCCACATTGTAACAGGTGTTAGTAACCTCAACAATGGATTACCACAGTGCACTCTATGTGGGGCTGCACTACCTCCAGCTGCTCTGGAAGCTGGAGCTAGTGCAAAAACGCAGCAGGTCGGCTGTTGTCAGGAGCTGCTTCTTTTCAGCGTGTAACTTCTTTGCTGAGGGAACAGCAATGGCTGCCTACTGGCTACTGGGCCAAGTTTAAGGTTTTTATACCTGTGTACAAAGCCCTAAACTTGGGACCAGGATGCCTGAGAGAGCGCCTTCTCCCTTACCAATCTCCCTGGTCACTGAGGTCATTAGAAAGCATGCTCCCGCTGGTTCCACGTGGACCTATGGCCCAATTAGAGTCCACTAGGAGAAAAGACTTAAGTGTTGTAGCCCCTTCTCTTTGGAACTCCCTGCCCCTGGAGGTCAGGCAGGTGCCAACACTGTGCTGCTTCCAGCACCTCTTGAAAACAACTTTTCCAGGAAGCAGTCCTCAACTGACCAGCCGCTGTTTTTATTGGTATTTTGTTTTAGTTTTACTGCTCTCAAATCTATTTTAAATATGGAGCAATATATAAATATTGTAAATAAATAAACCATACTTATTATTAAGAATACATTTGTGCTTCAACTTCTCCCTACCCCTCCTTTCCATTTTTTGGAAATTCTCAGGTGTTTCTACCTAGTGCTCTATTTGAATAAAATATCACAGAAAACCTATGTTATTCCTATGTATTTGTCAACCTAAGGTAGCTTGAAGTAAGGTCAGTGAACATGTAGATATATAAACAGCAAACCTAAAGTCCCAGTAAGTACTGTCTAGTCTTTGCAAAAAACAAACTGCAGGAATTAATGAGATACAACTCAACCCCTTTCCTGTCTGGCTTCTATAAAGCAGAGATTTGGTCAAGTAAGTTGAGAAAGTGACAAATGCTTCCTTAAGAGAGGATGCAGTATCAACAAATGTGAAAGAAAAGTGGCATGATACCTCAATTAAACAAACCCTCCTTGCATCCCACCTGTTTGATAATTTCTGGCCAGACTCTAATATACCATTTTGGAGCAAGTTGTTTGAACATGTTTAGACAACTCTGCTCCAAGGTTTTCTGATATTTATTGTCTATATTCATTTCAATCTGGTTTCTGGCCCACATCTGGGACTTAAACAGTCCAGGTCACCTATTAGATGATTTATACATGGAACTGGACAAAGATCTCAGAAGCTTTTGAAATCATCAACCATGGTATTGTCCTGGGCTGCCTGGCTGGGACAGAACATGAGATAACTTTTTGCAGGGATAAAGTCCTTCCCAAATAGGCTTCTGAAGGTGCTTGGGATTTCTGCTTAGTAATGGGAGTGGGGGTGTTGTGGCATCCCAGAGGATTCCATTGTCCCTATTTTTAACATCTAAGGGACTGTGCAGAGAAGTGTTTTGGAATTCAACACCATCAGTATTACAAATTATACTCATCTCTTTCTCTCTCTCCTTCCCTTCCATCTCAATCTAGGGAAGCTTTGGTATTCCTAAACTGGTGCCCGAGATCAGTACTGAAACACATGGGGTGTACAAACTGAAGCTTAATCCAGAAAAGACAAAGTGCTCTTACTAAATTGGCTAAATGACTGACAGGAATACAGCTCATGCTGGATGGGCTATACTCCCTTTGAAGATCAGGCATGCAGTTTCGGAGTGCTCCTGAACCCAGCATTGATCTGGATTCTCAGATGGCAGTTATGGCTTAGACTGCTTTTGTCCAGCTTAGGCTGCTGAGTCAATTACCCATTTCTGGAAAGGGCAAAGCAGGCCATGGTCATACATGCCTTAGCTATATTGAGATTGGCTTGCTGCAACATGCTGTATGTGGGGCCACCTTTGAAAAGTATCCAGAAACTTCAACTAGCACAAAATCCAATGGCTAACTCTTTTTAAAAAATAAATAAATACCAGCTTCACTAGTCCATTTTGGGACTTCAAAGTGTTTTAAACCCTTAGGACCCCTATATCCACTCTGCACGGAGTTTGCACCCTGTCCCTTCTTCCTAAACCTGATGCCCTGCAGATGTTTTGGCTTTGAGGGGTTTATGACTGCATTTTCTATCTGCTGCTCCTTTTTTTACGTTTACGTTGATTGTTTTAAAACTTGATGCAAACTATGTTGAGTTTCTACCATTGCATAAAAGTGCAATATGTTTTTTAAAATAATAACCATAAGTAAATAGAAAATTTGCATTTTTAATGTCACATTGAATTTTAGTACATTTCAATCCAAGAAAAAAATAAACTGACAGACACAGTAATGAGTACAGGATTATATATATATTACAATATGCCTTGTTATAATACAATTATGGCTGTGTGGTAAAAATAACTTGAAGACTGATGGAATCCAAACTCATCTGAGTAGCTGTCAGGAATAGAGCACTAAATGCATTTTGAAAATAAGCACTACTGTTTAATTTCAACACCTTAAAAACAGCATTAGACCTTGGCCTTAAAAAAAAAAGTTAAGTTAACACCAAGCTAGCTAAGTAACTGAAAAGGGTTGGATATAGAAATGCTTTCCCCATGCTTTCATACAGTGGAGGGATAGATTATTCCTACAATGATACACATGGCTAAAATCCATGCTGAATGTCAAACTGGTGTTGTCCAGTAACAACCTCTTCCAGGAAATTGTGTTCTAGAAGCTGCCATTTTGCATGAATGCAAGCAACATGGGATAATCTTATGCAAAAATATTTTTCAAAATGTTTTTAATTTAACTGAAAACTATAGGCATGTCATCATTATAAAAAAGTCTAAATATATCAGAAGCTCTCAACATTTTCAGCTACACTGATTTTTATAACTGTTTAAAGGAGAAACAAAAGGACAAAGAAAAATGGTCAATTAGCTAAGCCTTGTGATCTAACCAAACTACTTACAGTGATTTTCAATGGCAAATGCCCATGCTGATTGGGTGACTTAATTCTCAATACCTTTGTAATAACTTTATTTTGTATACAAGGACACCAAAATGATCCAGCTTTGCAACCTTCATTTTAGGCATTCTGCATTTCTTTCCCAATCTTGTAGCTAAGAATCTTGTTCCAGTCAATCTTTGTGCGAGTAACTGGCAGTTGTCGGCGTAAGGCCTTGAAAGTAGTGTCCGACATAGTTTGATAATTTTCACTGATAGCAGTCTGTTCATAGAAAAAGGTAGAATAGACGTATTTTAAGAATACATGGTTTAAGAACAACACAGATACAATAGCAACAAACCTCCAACAGCATAGTCTGTCCCCATCTTACAACACTTCTTTGATGTATATATTAGAATCAAGGGTTCTTCAGACGGCAAGATTAAATATGAACGTGATTAGACAAAAATCTTACTTTAACATATTTCAACTATGGCCAAAGAGTGCATTCTGAAATTTGTTAAGATTACTCAACATTTTCATCTCAGAAATCTGATTTAAGACCAACGTTTTCTGCAACCACAGAGTTGTATTTCTTTAAATGTTGTGAGGCTTAAAAAAGGCAAAAGGACCCCATAGTTTCCAAACACATATTAAAGAAGGAATAACATCAAAATGGGCCATTAAGACTCAGAACAGTAGCTAAAATTATATATCACAGACTTATTGTATACCTGGTATTCATTTTCTGCGGCCTCTACAATCTTTACAAATTCCTTTGCCGTTTGGGCTTCATTCTAGGAGAAAGAGGGTGATTTTGAAAATCAGATTACCATACACTGCAACAATGATCTGTTTAAGCCTAAAAGCTATTTCAGACATAATTGTAAACAACTACAGAGGGCGTTTTCAGTGCTCAAAGCATTGTAGAAACATTCTCAGTAAGACTTACAGCAAGCCAGTAGTCAGCATTGTCTGCAAAATAAAAGTCCATCTATGTGTATCTGGGCTGTGGGGAAGGGCAGTGCTAAGGTGAGATTTTTTACTGATGATTTACATGCTCAGTGCTAACTCGCGAGGTTAGGAGGTGCAACTGATTTGTGTTTCTTGTTTCCTGTACTTTCCCATCTTGTCCACATTCATTCTTGCAGCTATCCTCATCAGGGAGTTCTCACAGTTTGTTGATTTTGGACAACTCAGGGAAGTGGGAACAGGAATCGCGTCTACCGCTGTGCTACTTCCCCATCTTATTGTCACAATGAAATGACTGACACATAACATTAATTCAGAGGTTGATTAGGCAGGTCCTATTCCTGGGTTGTTTGATGTAATGCGTAAATCTGGAATTCTGGGTTGTTGAAGAACAAACAACCCAGAGTTTTAATCCAACAACAAACAACCCATGGGCACTGGAAATAGTTCTAAGCCACTTGTCACCTATCTTGCTGAATTTTGTTCTAGGGATCCAGCACTCATTAAAGCCCTGGTTTGTATGTCATAAACGCAGAGCTACCGGCCCATCTGCATCACTCACTAACATGCATACTCTAATGTGTAAGGATGGTGTAGATATTAAGTTCTTACTTTCTAATCAACCAAGTAAAAAAACTATTTTGCACTTTTCTCGCACATGGCACCATGTGCCATTCAGAAAAGATTAATCACAGAAATAAAATTGGTGATCCTCCACATAGACAAGCATCACAGCTAATCACAGTGCTTTAGCATAGCTTCCTAACTTTTTTGGGGGGTGCAATTTATATCCAGCTTCCCAGCATGCCTCCTAAAGCATCTATGACTCAATTAATCAAAATACTAAGGCTGTAGAAGCCGATTTCACTAACTTCACTCCTCCAACCACTATGCTTCCAAAGCAATTGGAGAAGTAGCTCCTTTCATCACAGCCTTCTTGACTTACAGAAGTTGTTTCGTTGTCTAGTTTTGCATCAAAATGAAGCAATTAGAAAAGCCTTTCCCTGTTTTACCCATTTAATCTTCTCAGAATGAGTTCCTGTGCAGAATGTTTGTATACTCTATTGTACTTTGTGTAAGTAGGTGCCATAAAATGCAAATCTAGTTCCACACAAGAAGGCATTAAATTTATGTTTCTTATACAGCAGTACTATACTTGATTGGCAAACTGCTTTTTTTGGGGGGGGGGGAAACGGCTTTCAAAAGCAGATATATGGCATTGGGGGTCTGCTACAATAAAAAAAGAAATCAAAAATCGCATTAGTTCTGCCTTGAACATAGCTAAAGTATTTTTTTATTTAAAACATTTTTATATATACCACATTTCTGGAAAAATCAATCTTTCTAAAGTAGGTCTCTGGAGATTGGATAACGTCTGCTACAATTTGACCAAATGCATCAGAAAATGCAAACATATGCAGATTTCTATGAACTGGGTAACCGTTCAAGGCATCTCCAATGCCAGTACTATAATTTATGTTTTTTAAAAAAGACTAACAGAATTTTTATAGCCAGATGAAAATATTACTAGTTCACAATAAAGCAAGATGACAGCACTAGCTACAGAAAGGCTGCACATCAGTTATTGGTTTGTTCTTTTTTGCTGTCAATTCTAGGTTCTCTTCCTAAGCTAGTGTTGGCAATACTATAATATTGAAGGAGGGGGGAACACAGAGATGAAATGTATCCCAATGTTATTTTCCATCTTGTGCCAGGCTTAGTTTAACCTTCCAAAGCTGCTAAATTACTTATACTATTTCTGCTACTTGTAGAAAAAAAAAGTATTTTTTTAATAAAGGAATTTAAATGAAAATCATGTGTGAAAAAGTTGCATTATTTTAAACTATTAGAGAACATAAAATAGTGAAGCTTACTAAATAGCAGTGACTAGTAATTTTTGCCTATAAGTTTATATATTTTACAACCTATTGTAAAACTAAGGTTCCTGATGTCAATTTTGTAATATACTTGGTAGACATTCACATTTTCATCTTGTGTTAATTGTAGCATGTAGCAATGCACCCCATGCATGAATTACCGGTTATGGAATAATCATAGGTATCAGATGAAATGAAATATCACCTGATATCTCTAACAATACTTTTCAATGCATGCTGTTTGCACATTCAGAAGGAAAAAAATGAGACAAGAACTGATAAACATGCATGCATATATCAGCCTTTGATTGCTGAACAAAAAGCATACATTAATAGCAGAACTGTGATTTTAATCTGCGTGACTATTTAAAAATGTTTCCAACGAAGGCAAGAAAAGATACTCACAGTCACTGTTAGAGAATCCTGAATGTCTTTATGACTCACTAGTTGAACATTTCCATCTTCATAATAATGAACCTATGTACAAATAGTTCATAATGATACAAAATCGCCAAACAGAGAAAATGGCAGTATGTATTAGGAATAGTTAGTGGTGTTACATTCCCCACTCCATGCAAAAAGATAAGCATCCGTACCTGCGGATTGACCTATCCACAGATGACACAGTTTCCAATGCTTTTTGCTCTTAATAGTATATATTTGTACACTGTAGGCTGCACATTTAAATGTTTCTTTGCTTCTTGTTTTCGCTTGGTTTTTAGGGTGGAGAAAGTGAGAAGGGCAGGGGAGGTTACGTCCAAAATGCATCTTTTCAGGTGGGGAATGGGTGAGTGCAAGCGGGAAGGGGGGGATTATCCAGCATTGTTTAATGTATCTTTTGGTACTTTTTGAAAATCAGAAGACTTGTTAACAAACCATAAATAATTAAATAAATGAAGGTAAAATATTTCTTTGAATATTTTTTAAAAAAACTGATTGACAACTGTATACTGGCAATATATATATATATATATATATAGGTAAGCATTCTGTTCTGCATTCTACAGTGCAGACATTGAATTACTGTAAGACTAATAACGAACCTTCTATAAAGCCCTAAATGGTCTGCAGCCAGGGTACATCTTAACGGCCACCTTCTTCCAAATGAACCTGCCTGACAACTGAAATCATTGAAGGCCGTTTCCCTTGGTGGTCTTGATTCTGGTAGTGAGGTAAGGGACTACTAAAGAAAGGCCCTTTTCTGTGGTTGTGCCACATTTATGGAACTCTGACTCCAGGAGGTCTGGCTGGTTGGTTTTGTTTTGGGGATTATGACAACTGGTTTTTTTACTGCTTCTAAGACTTAGGTGATATGAAGTAGTCTTTGATGATTTCTCTTTGTTAATCATTATTAGCTGGCTTGAAGGAATTTTGACTCACTACTTGTTATTCTGTCTATTTTATCAATGTTTTTATAGGGTGTTTTAAAAACAAAACAAAAAACCCTGTAAGTTGCCTTGAATGACAGAAATGAAGGATAGAAACTCTTTTTAAAATCCTACTCTAAAATAATGATAATTATTGAGATTATCTTGGTAAATTAGGGAAAGCCTACCTGAATTTTCAAGATACCAACCACCTGAGTGGTTGAAGGGGTGATTGTAAACTTCCATTCTGATCGCCAACGACCATTCCTTAAAAAGAAAGATACATCCAGGTAAGCAAAAGAAGAAAAAATGGAAGTCATCTTTTAGATTTTTAAAACTATGAAGTATTTTATTAAAAAGGGAGGAAGAGATGCTTTCCAGGAAAAGGATTGTATAAAACGTTAACATCTATAGATTTTGTTTAAACTGGGGTGGAGTGGGGGGAGAATGTTGGAACATAAAAAGCTGCTTTATACCAAGTCAGACCATTGGTCTATCAAGCCCAGTATTGTCAACACTAACTGGCAGTGGCTCTCCAGGGTTTCAAGCAGGAATTTTTGCAGCCCTACCTGGAGATGCTGGGAACTGAACATACGACATTCTGCCTGCAAAGCATGAACTCTGCCAGTGAGCTATGGCTCTTTCCCACTAGTTTGTAATCAACTTGGTCGTTTGGTTTATATAGTTTATTGTTATAAGCTATAGTTTATAGACAAATTAAATAGTCTACAAACAATATGCAGAAGGTTGCAACAGCTCTTCCATATGTATATTGAGTTGGTCCATAAAAGAAACCAGTGCGTTGAGGATACATTTAGTAAAGAGACTAGTACATTAGTACTGCAAATACCTAACACAGCTCTTTTCCATATCTGTATATTTCAAAGGTAACTCTTTCACTAAGCAACAACTGTTTATGTAAAATATTCTTCCAAATACATTCCCATCTTATTTTTTACAGAATGGATATGCACACCCAAATCTCAAAGGTGAGAATAATTCTGTTCAAAACTAAAAGGTGAATACTATGGGACTAATCCAATTGTGTCAGTCCGCCAATGGAATAGCATCCATCAATGGAATCCCGCCCCCTTCCCTGCAGTCCCCTGTGCCCCCTCCAATCTACTCGAGAGACTTGGGGGATGCTCTGGATAAGATTAGAGGGTGTGGCTGCAGGGAGGAGGAGGGGAAGGGGAAATCCCATTGCATGAGCAATAGCAAATAGAATAAAATGGAACCTATTTGCAGCTGACTGATAAGGTAGCTTATACTTACCAAAAGTTTTTTGCTTGAAACTGATGGCTTTCTATGCATGCAATAATTGTTTGATGTCCATCAATTGTTTTTCCATATACCTTAATAACAAATGGAAGACAGTCATGCTAAGTCTTAAAGGAGGACTCTAAAGTCATACAGTACTCTCACTTTATAATTTAATCATACAAAAAGGAAACTAACTTCTAAACATTGTCACTGTGTCTGTGTAAGAAAAACAATTACATTACTAACATACATTTATGTACTTGTCCAAATAGAAAAGAACAGCAAGAGCTAAACACTATCCAATCTATTTTGTCCATGTTAAGTGTCAATAAGAGTAGAGGGCCTATGACAATTTGTGCACAGAGGCCAACACATTTGGGGTGCATTTGTAACCAACAATTGTTTCTAGTAACCAGTATCCCTGGCCTATGTTAGTTTCTGACTGGCTTACAAGCAAAGGCCTTAACAATAAGCATCATGACTCAATCTTGATTCATAGAAAATATGACAATAAGAAACAGGCAGAAATAGAGAATCCAACCAACAGACTAAAGAGTGAATTTATCCCAAGCCTTTCCAGATCCTGTTACACTTACTGTGCAGACACCATTTGGGTAGTGTTCTTTCACATATGCTCTCATGGCAGTTTCTATGGAGTTCCTCCATGACTCTATTGCGTTTTCAACTTCATGAGGTTTTGGATCAGTAGCCTCCTTTCTTAAATGATCAAATTTAAAAGAGATCTTGTTTTTTGGGTCCAAAAATTTTCCATTGCCCAAATCACCATGTTCCGTTATTAAAACCTGCACAAAAGATTGTTAAAAAGTACTTTTGAGATTATATGATAAACAAGAATATAACTGAATAAAAGAATGGAACAGCAGAAAAATAGTAAATCCACTGTTTATTTATTAAAGATATAGCACAGCAAAGTAAACTACATCCTCAAATATAATTGTGGTTTGGAAAGGAACTAATAAATGATTCCATATTCATGAAAAATACAAAATACTTCAATACTATTGTCTCAAATCCTGTGTTTCTTTTCAAAAAGTGGTACCGTTGGAGTCAATTTATGAAATAAAAGTATCATGCTGTAAAATCAAGATGAAGTTGTGGAACTGTCATTGCAAAAGTGTACCAAGTAAGAGTAATCCAAAATATTTAGTCATTCCCTTTCTTTCCAAAATTCAGAGGTGAGTGCATATCTTTACATAGCTAATATGGCACCACACACATACAAGAGAGAATTTTTAGCTGGCCTGAGAGAATCTTAAAGCTAGAAGAGTGACAAAAAATGCAATAAAAAACAACTAAGGTGGGGGGAACCAATGAGAGCCCAATGAGGAGCAAGCATGCTCACTAGCTACAGAATGCTGACCAGGGGTGGTAGTGTTGGGGGAGAAAGGAAGACTGGGAAAGAGGAATGGATTGCCCTGCAAAAAATATTGCTGAATGGAACCCACACTGCAACATTTTGTTCCTGGTCCCAGTGGTAGTTACTTAATTTGAAAATAGTAAGTCAAATAGAAAAGAAAGAAGTCAGCTCAGAACTTCTCAGAACCACAGCAATAGACAGTGTTAAAATATCCATTCTCTTAAAGTAATTACTTGAAGTGGCTCTAAGCGTAAAGCCATGATCTGGAAATGCTTCTTGGAAGAGTGAATTTAAATTACTGTTTTGTTACAGCATGGTTTAATCATTTGTAATGTCAATCAAATGGCTGATTTTGCAAATAGTGCTTATTAAGGTTGTGATACGAAGTTCTGACACGACTATTGTGTCTATTTTGTTATCTGTAATGTTTCCATATGGTGGGAAACATTCAGTTGGTGATCAAATAAATAAAAAATAAATTCTGTAATGCTGATAATACAGCAAGTATTAATTTTAAATTAAATTTCCCTTCCTTGATAGCATTGATAGTGAAACTACTGAACAGAACATAAAAACATATATATTTCAAGTAGAATGAATAGAATTTGCAGTCTCTGTGAAAAATGCAATCCCCCTAGTAGTCAGTTTTCCTTCACTCCTATGATACCAGAGTGAATCCAAATCTACTCCTATATCTGGCAGTGAAATGAAGCTGTGGTGAAGAGAGTGTTACATTCATCTAAAATGGGCCGGCTTGCACAACACGAGGGTGGTTAATAAGCTACAGTGGCTTGTTAACCACCCTGAGTGTGCAAACTGTACACTTGCCTGATCTACATAATTACCCTCACTGGGTAATTCTTCTGTCATTCGGACCTGGCAAGGGTGGCTTGTTGGGATGGTTAACAAACCACATGGAACCCATGGCGAGTTGTAGTCCAGAACACCACAAACCACCCTCACCGGGTTTGGACAAGAGAAAACACGGTGGGGAACTTAAATTGGTAATCTGGTACCTATGGACACAACAACCTACCTTGCATTAAATAAGCTATGGTGGGCTGCAGCGATTGTGTGAACCAGATCAATAAGTGATTCTCAGGTCACAATAGTTAAAAGTGATAGATACATGTAAGGAAGTCAGGAAGTTCATTAAGTATCACTAACACTGATTTATTCAGATAATCAGGTGAAAATATGGTTGTCCAAATCCAGCCTAAGTAAATGCTTATTACCTTAACCAAAGACAAACAAAAATGTGATCCATAATTCCCAACCACTGTTATAAATGTATTTTAATGTTACAGCTTACAGTAAAGATAATTTATTCAAAGTTTACAGGTTCACTTCAAACTTAAATACTCATAGTCATACCTGTTCATCATAACCTTCTATTTTTACTGGGGTAAACTGGTCCAAGTTATACTGTGCAAATGCACTAAAAAGGTAAAAATAAGAGATATCTGTTAAGAATAACAACTTTGCTGCATGCTTTTTTAAACATTAAGAACCATTTTTATCCACTGTTCACTGGCTGCGGGTATCTGTCTTTCACACTATTCATATATCACATACAGAATAAAATCTGAACACTGGCTTAATTCAGGCTACTAAAAGTCCAGTTTGAATAGAAAGTCCTGTCTTACTTCTGAGAGAAGATTGGTTTTGAGTACTGGTGAACTTTTATAGCCCTGATTCAACAAAAACACACTTTGAGAAAGCAGTGGGTAATGTTGCAATGTCCCCCTGGCTCTGTTAAACTGGAGCATTTGTGGACAGCTTCTAAGTATTAGAGCCTCGTGTGGCGCAGAGTGGTAAAGCAGCAGTTTCTGCAGCCGAAACTCTCCCCACGGCCTGAGTTCGATCCCAGCAGAAGCTGGTTTCAGGCAGCCGGCTCGGGTCGACTCAGCCTTCCATCCTCCCGAGGTTGGTAAAATGAGTACCCAGTTAGCTGGGGGGAAAGTAATAAAGGCCAGGGAAGGCAACGGCAAACCACCCTACTATAAGGCCTGCCAAGAAAATGTCAGCGAAAGCTGGCATCCCTCCAATAGTCAGTAATGACTCAGTGCTTGCACGAGAGGTTCCTTTCCTTTCCTCTAAGTATTAACATATCAAAAGAAGTCAGGAATAAAACAAAGGTGGCAATACTTACTGAGCTGCTCCTTCCCTGAGAAGATTATCGTTATTCAGCAGCAATCGAACATCTGAAAAATACTAAGCATTAGTATGTGCCGAATATATTTCATATAGTCCTAGGCAGAAAATACATATTATCCCATAAGAGGAAGTGATCTATTGCAAACCTTGCATACATAAAGGCTAGAAAAACATTATCACTTTTTGAGTACTAGCCACAAAATTGAGTACGAACCTGTTCTTCAGCTTCCTAACTGCAAGGATCTAATTGCTAGATGTGTAAAGGTCCAGTCATGCCCCAAAACTGACCTGTCTCTCTGACCTATTTTGCTGCCAGTCTGTCGTCGACCCCTCCCCCAATATGTGTCTTCACTTGAGTAAGTGGTTGTTTTTCTATATGAGCCCCTTGCCATCTTTGATCCATCTGAATCCACTGCCAGGGGATCAAAGATAGCAAGGGGCACATATAAAAAAAGCAACCCTTGCTCAAGTGAGGACACATGTTGGAGGAGGGGACAACAACAAGAGACCGGCAGCAAAACACCTCCGCCCGACCTGGTGAACTCATGGGGAAGGGAGGAAAATAGGATGGGGCCGATGGCAAGGGAAAAGCGAGTGGCAAACAAACTGGCAGGATTTGGAGAAGGGAGTGTGGAAAATCTTGTTGTAAAGCTACTGCTGCCTTGCTTGGATAATCTCTACCCTTTGTAACAGAGCCTTGATGGACAGATGGCCTGGAATAGCTATACAGAGGACTTCCACTATACAGACCTTTTAGGATAACACCTTCATACTATGTTTTAAGGTGGTGCAAGAGGTTTTGGGTTTTTTACATTTAGCATGGACTGTCCTGAGCCTTCTAGTATTCTTTTAAAGGGGAGGGGTTCTTTTAAGTTTTGGAAACTACAGGCTTCTATACAGTAGAGGCATGGATCATGGTTACATTTGCCCCTACATCAATTTTAAATTCAAGTTCAAGGCTTCCCATAGCAACTACTGCTGTCCATGGTAGTTCCTATTAACCCATCAGTGCTTCATTTGGTCTATTCGTTTGTTCCCCTCTTCCACATCTTAAAAACGGCTAGAATTATTTAACTGCTTTAAAAATCTACTAGTAGGATGCTTCCTCAAGTGTTGAGCTGTTTATACCTGATTTTTCTTCTTTTGTATATAAGGAACCTCTCAATATTTTATGAATTGCCACACTCTTGGGCAACACTTTTTGTAGCCAAACCCACAATACAGTCTCAAAAAGGCTGATATTGCACACGTAAGAAATCATCCACCTATCTCTCAAGATAGTTTGGAAAATGTCAGCTCTGTGAAAGTAATGCCCCCTTGTTTCATTGTCATTTATGGCAACATATTCAAATAATGTATTATGGTCAGGGCTTCCAGACTGCCTTCAAGAAACTGTGCAAAAATCGTCTTTATTGTTATCCCATAACCTCATGCTCAAGTAAGAGCTAGTATGAATAATTAAAATAATGCAGAATTAAAATGATTTACTTTACCCCAAAGGACAGTGTAGCTATCTTGCCTGTGTAGGAAAGGGACCCTGTTC
The DNA here is from genome assembly GCF_023053635.1 of Elgaria multicarinata webbii. Taxonomy (NCBI): domain Eukaryota; kingdom Metazoa; phylum Chordata; class Lepidosauria; order Squamata; family Anguidae; genus Elgaria; species Elgaria multicarinata. The sequence goes on along the minus strand of NC_086179.1, from coordinate 66,538,140 downwards.
TGTATGATTAGTTTCCAAAGGTATATTTTGTCATGTCTACTTGCTAGCATAATCTGGCTAATGTGTGACCAGGACGAAAGGCATGCTTGAATCCCTCTTTCATTGATCCTAAAGCTAATGAGGATTTAACACCCGTTACTTCCATTCCACTCAATTCAAAGGTTGTTGTGAAGACCATAAGCCATAGCAAGTTAAAGGCAGTAGAACGCTTAGTTATCTTTATGACAAACTACTACATTTTAATCTAAACATTTTGATGCAGTCTCGCTGCTGCAAAAGCAAACAACGCTACTTTTACTGTTCTGTATTCTGCCAGCCTCAGGGGTAGGCAAACTGGTGATCTCCAGATGTTGCTGGACTCCCAACTCCTGTCATCTCCAGTCAGTAAGGCCAATGGTCATGGATTATGAAAGTTGCAGTCCAACAACCACCAAAGGTCCAACCAGGTTGCTTAAATACTAAAAACAAAAAAAGTTAAAAATGGGTACAAGCAATTTTGAAGTGCATAAATGTCATGTTGAGTTGCTTAGCACGATTTTTAAAAAATCCTCTGCAAAAGATTATCTGAAATCACAAATATTAGCACGTAAAAGTAGCACAAGCACTCACCATTAAAGACCTCATTGAATTCCCCTGGGGGAGCATGGATAATGAATTTTGCGGCTACACGCACCTGAAATTGAAACAAGTAGAACATCTTTCAGTAACTAGCTTCATTTTTAGCATACTATTTGCAGTATTAAATGCTAATTCCACCATAAAATACAAAACCTCACGGTAAAGAAATATTTGGCTAAGAAAGCAATCCTATGACCCTTAAACAGTGTCTGTATTCCATAGGATAGTTTGGATTCCTGGATCCGAGGTCAGAGCAACCCAGGAGTCCAAGTTCCCCACCCCCTCCCCCTCACAGCTGGAATGGAGAGAACCATGTTGGCTGTTTCTCCAAGGTCACAAAAGTAACCTTGGAGGGGGCATTTCCATGGGCCTCAGTTACATGGGAGAAAACCCCCATCTAGCTAAAAATGCAGAGTGGGAGGAGCACAGAGGTGAAGATCGCCTCTGCTGCTCCTTCCACACTGCATTGGTTGGTCATCCCCATAGGAACATGCCTGAAGTTAACTTACAAGGAGGAGTCTAAAGGTAAAACAGCTAAAGCAAGTGCAAGCAGAACCCAGGCACAGAATGGTGTGGGTGTTGAAGCAATAGTAAAAGTGACATGTCAGTGGGAGATTACCCTGTCCCGAGTTTAAATGGAAGTTTCAGACAATTTATTTATTTATTTGAAATATTTGTATCCCGCCCTATATCATTAAGATCTCAGGGTGCCATACAGATAAAAGCATACAGGATAAAACAATAAATATGCACAGTTAAAAACAAATTAAACCAAGGAATTTTCCTCAGTACTGCACCCTGGGAAGAAATGGTTTAATTCCCTCTAAATATCTGCTGCGATCCAAATAATTTTCAAACAGCCAACGTTATTTTTAATAATCAAATTTAGTGTTCCAGCCAAATATCATCAGAAATACATATTGCAACACATCAATATAGTAATATAAAGGTTAACATGCAGGTTTGAAATGTTAAATGCAAAGATGAATTTAACACTGCATTTAGTTTGACTCTTCAATTAAATTTTCTGATGATGCCTGTATATATAAAGGAGAAGACAAATTCACAAGATACTACATTATATTATTTAAACCAAAACTACCTATACTCCCCTCCTGTCCTTTATTATAACCCTCTGAATATCACTGAGCACAAAAACTCCTGGGGACTTATTAGATACTAAGGACCATCCTCTGGAAAAAGAAAGAGTACACCATAATTAAAAATGTTTCACCTGCAGTCACCGTGTTTGTAAAAACAAACAAAAAACAAGTGCTAAAGTAATGCCAGAACAGCCTGATCAGTAGCATATCTCAAATAGATTGAAAGAATATGCTACTTCTAAGCAGTGAGCTACTTTTGACTGCTGCAAGTAGTATCTGCTGTTATCCATGGAAGTGAGAGAAGGGTGAGAACTACAGCTAAGAGCACAGTAGCAAACATATCCATGCCAACCTGTGCTTCACCCAAGTTGTGGACAGCTTTCTGCTAGGAAGTGGGACTATCCCTCCTGAAACAGTCTTGCCAGCTTCTGGTAATACAGCGGCGTAACGGGGGGGGGGGGGGGGGGTAGCTATAGCCATGACTGACACTTTGCAACGTCAGCTGTTGGCTTTGTTCACTGCTCTCTCACTTCTCCCCTAGACCCTCAATACTATGGGTCAAATAAGCTTCTTTGGAGTTGCAAAGTTTCATTCCTTGTGAACTATTGAGCGTTATAAAATATTTATTCACAAAGACATTCAGAAGACAAGGTTTGGTTTTTTGGCTCATTGTTTCTAAAGTTGTTACTGTGGTTTTAATTGTATGCGCATTTTGTATGTTTTTGTGGTTTTTAATTTTTGTATATTGTTTTTAAATGTTTTAACTTATGTGAATCGCCCAGGGAGCTTTGGCTATGGGGCGGGATACAAATGCAATAAATAAATAAAAATAAAGAAAGAAATGCTTCAAGCCCATTGTATTGTAGTGCCAATATAGTTTTATGTATTATTCATTTGAGGCTGTTTATACAGGTCAGAAACTCAACTGAATTCTGTTTGATCTAATCAATGCTACAATCTTAAGCATTACAAGCTGGGATCAAATCCTACTCAATGAAATGAAACTACTATTGAAATGAAACTTACTTCTAAGTAAACATATTTAGATGCATGATAAAATTAATTCAAATCATAAACAAAATTTAAAAATATGTTCAACTAGTTCTCTATATGTAAGTTCTTTAAACGTAAAAAAAATCTGTTAAAACAGCAGATGGCAATTCTAAAGGACCAAATACAATTCCACCCGGTGCGTTTCCCTCCACAATGATATTCAGACTCAACCACAAATGCATGTATTGCTATCCCACCTCCTCTTGAATATTAAAAGCAGAAAAGGGTGTTTTTTAAAATTCATACATGAGATGAGATGCTCCTCTAAACCACTAGTCTTCCTGTTTTATGACCACAACGGAAATTGATTTGGTTAAAAGTCAACCCCCTTTGGCCTGTTCATGTCTATATAAGGCAATAACAATGTACACACTAACGGCATTATGAGTTCTGGAAGTCAAACGACAGCAATTTAGATATGTATTAACACAAACTGAAATAACCAGACGGTGCACCTGGTTAACTACTTAAGGCCTGATCATCCAAAGTCAGCAAGACAAAATTTCAGGTATAAACAAATTAAAATAACTTTAATCAATACAACTGAAAAAAGGGTTAGTGACAAATATTGTTCAGAGTGACACAACTTGCCTAACAAAACTGAGAGTCTAGACATAATTGCAATATATCCTCATATGCTTTAAAATACAAGGGTCTATCTGATATAAGGAAGGTGCGAGGAAATTTCATGCAGAGAATTTGTGGGGAGGGGCTGCTAAACCCTTCCTTTGCCTGTGCTATGTGCCTATCCCCTGCCACCTCTGGTCTTCTCCTGACCTAGGATCAGAGCCAGAAGCAGCCCCTGCCAGGAAAAATGTGCCTTGTAAAGGTGGTTTCAGGGTGAAGAGTGTAAAAGTAGTGACACTCCCTTCCCATCTGCTGCTTCTTTGCATTAAGCTTCACTCTACCCATTTCCAGCTTTATATGTACATAGACACATGATCTGCATTCTAACATTGAAAACCAGTTAGTATTGTGGTTAGAGTGTTGCACTCTGATGCCAGAGATCTGGGTTCTAGTTCCCACTTGGCCATGGAGCTCACTGGGTGACTTTGGGCCTAACCTACCTCACAGGGTTGTTGTGAGGATAAAAAGAAGAGGAGGTTCATGTAAGCCACCTTGAGTTCCTTGTAAGAGGAAAAAGGCATGATATAAACGTAATAAATAAATACAGTTTAAAAAGATCAGTCATGATCTACTTGGACCATAAGAATCAATGTGATACGGTAAGCATAATGTTTGACTTGAGAGGGCTAGTTTTAAATTTCCACTCAGCGAAGAAGTCACTGGATAGTCTTGGACAAGTCACTAACCTCACACCAACCCTGAGAGACAAGTTGGATGATCATATATGAAACTACAATGCAAGTAAAAGGGAAAGTTCTCCCCCCACCTTTTTTTTTAAGGCAAAGAAACATGCTTTGGGGAGGAAGGGGTCATAGAGATCCCCAACCTGACTTGAGGTTTTAAGATATGCATGAAGACAAGACATTTAGGTAGTAATACATCTTATTTCACCAGTCCCACACTCTATCCTATTTGTGTGACTCCACCTATGAAAGTTCATGTGGAAAAGAATAAATCGTAATTTATTTGATTTATACACCATGCCTGATTTATACACCATGCCAAAAAATGGTGTTCAAGGTAGCTAACAGAAATAAAAACAAAATCAACAGAAATCATAAAAACAAGTTAAAAGCACAATTACAAAACACAAAACGAAAACAGAGTCCAACCCAGAAGAACCTGCTTTAGCAACAGACCAGTTTACATGTCAAAGGCCTGCTTGAATAAAAAAAAGGTCTTTGCTTTCTAGCAGGACAACAGAGAGGGAGCCAACCTAGAGTCATTCGACAGGGAGCACCAGAGCCTGGGAGCAGTCACCAAGAACACTCTCTCACACATTTCCACCAAACATATGTCTGATGGTAACAGGAATGAGAGAAGAGCCTCCCTAGAAGATCTTAAAACTAAGGCAGGCCTTTATGGGATAATATGGCCTTTCAGGTAACCTGATTCCAAGTCATATAAGTCATAACCATCACTTTGAATTGTGCATGGAAACAGATTGATAGTCAATGAAGCTGCTGTAACAAGGGAGTCGCATATTCTCTGTAACCAGCCCCAGTTAACAGTCTAGCTGCACAAACTAGAACAACCTATTCTCCAATACAATACCTTTTAAAAGGTACATATCTAGCATATAAACATTCTCCTTACTATAGACTTCTGCCATAAATCACTATTTTGAGCACCACAGAAGGCAGAGATTGGGAAATCACACTAGAAAAAACACTGGCTGTCAACTGGATCTAGGGTCAATATTACAATAATGTATTATTCAGATAGGTTACTTGAACTTTTAACAATTCCACAATTTCAGCAGGTTTGGTTCCTTTTGATAGAGTGCTACATAGAAACCACAGCTAATGAACTTTTTCATTCTAAAAGCACAAGGTTCTTTTCACAGTGAATCTGGCAACCTTATATTACAGACACCCACACCAGCAATATGGTGGAGGACAACTTGTCTCCAGCAGATTTTTTTCCCCTGTACTGGATTTCTTTCTTTTTTCCTGTAATGCTCACTACAATCCATTTAAAGGATTTAAAGAATAGTGTTAGACAAACAACGAACATACAGAAGGCTTGAAATTTTACCTGTCCTGGTAACCAAATAGTTCAGTCAAGAAATGGACTCTAAAAAGGATTAAATAGCAATGCTTGTAAGGATAAGGAAAATGATGTTTCCAAGGGAAGAATGGCCTCTGGCAGGCAATTAAATTCCTGGGAATCCTGAAACTGACCCTATGATAATTAAACTCTTGCAGACGTTGCACTAGCACAATAGTTATCAAATTATATTCTTAGAAAACCTGGGGTTCCTCAGTGAGGTTAGTAACTAATGGCAAATCAGATTCCCTAGAAGACTGTATTTATGTAGAGCAACAGAGAGAACTAAAAGCCCTGACCAGTGTCTAAAGTGAACTGAAAGTGCACTCTAGAACATGCAACAAAATCTACTGCAGCACACAGTAGTTCTAAACAAAGATATGCAAGGGTTCCTCAGCAGAAATCAATGTGGAATGGATTCACAAAGTGTATAAAGTTTGAAGCCTATTGAAGAAGCAAAAATAGCATCTAAAAATAATAACATGCATGGTTGGCATTTATTTTGGAAACTTGCTTAAGCCACAGTGTAAACCAGGCACCATTTGCCTGATCACCTGCCTGGGAGTGGCTTGCTATGTCATCTGGACCTGGGAATCATGGCTTGTTGGTGGGGGAAACAACTCTCAAACAACCCATGGGGTGCTGTAGGGTTGTTTCCTCCTTTCTTTCCATCAAGGCTACCCTAAACTATTGCTTAATACATTTGCATTTCCCCTTTTAAAGAACAGTATATTTTTCAGTAAAGCTAATAGCTTGGATTCTAATGTAAGTGAACAAAATGAATTTCACAGAAAGGAAGTTGCCCATCCCCTCCTCCTCTCCGCAGTGGCTTCACTCACACATATGCCCCCTACAAAGCTTTAGAGGGTTGGAAGCTTTCTTGAAAAATGTGGGATCAGGCGGTGGATGGGGTGTCTGCTGAGGGAGGGCAAATTCAACAAACTCAGTTGGAAATCCACTCTATTTGGGGCAATTTCCTCCTCTCCCACATGCTCGTTGTTCAGGGTCCCATCCCCCCAACCCCCCAAAGAGGCTTTGAGGGGAGTAGGCAGTTCAGGGGAGAAGGAAAAAGGATGGTAAATGTTCCTTCTGTAACCTTCCTTCCATTTATCTTAGGATCCAAGCAGTACCTCTACACTGATAGAAGTTGGATTTGTCTATTTTGGCCACAAAACTGTAGCTATTATTCTGAATTATCCCTTCATTGTGATAGGTTAAAGAACAAGCGAGCTAGCCTACAACCATGAAAAGGAATGTTCACTGTAAACAAATAGCTAAAAGGAAAATTGCATAGTACCAGAAACTCCAGAGGGAGCTAGAGCCTTTGAGAGAGCTAAATGACTTGTGACAACTATCATAACAGTTTTCAGAATGCCCTGTAAATCTGTTAATTTTGTGAGAAATTGGAAGTCAAAACTTGTTTCTCTAAATTAGCATCTTAATTCCATTTCAGGCTACCAGAGAAAGGGATCCCATATGAACATATCAATATTCTTGATCTACCTTGGTGAAACATTTACCACAGTTCTCTCATTACAGTTTCTGACTCATGCGTATTTCCCTACAGAAATTTTTGAAGAAGTTATAGGCTGGGTGGGTGAAGAGTTGTGTTTATATCGACCACTTTGTCATGTTAATTTTTCATCTTGGTGAGTAATCACAAATTGTTTTTCTTACTACTTCCCTGGGCACCAACCATCACAATCTAGTTGCCACTCAAAGGAGATTTATGTCAATAGTAAATGTCCAACCTTCTAGAGCAAGGTGGAACCAAGGCGTAGGAGGGCATACTGCTGCTCTGAGGTACTTCCTTCTCTGGAACTACTATTAGCTATAGTTTGTTTATACAAGTACATTTCTCCTTAAACTTACCAAAACCATACAAAGTAGTTTAATAATTCATATACACATACACAGAATATGCATTACATTTGTAAGAGTCCTGGGGCATTTTAAAGAGAAACAGATTTATAGTGCAATCCTATACGTATCTACTCAGAAGTTCCATTGAAATTAATGAGGTGTAGTTCCAGGTAATTGGGTATAGTATTGCAGCCTTAATAAGGATATGACATGGATCCAGAAGTTATATATTCTGATGTCCGTATCGTCACTGAAGTTCAAACTTAATAAGTAACATATTTTTGTGTCTAGCTAGAAATTTGTATTGCTGAAAGAAAAGGAATTATTCACAACTGTGCATGGGGCTACAGCCTTACCCTGCTGTCTGTAAAGAGATCTACACAATACAATCGTACCATTAAAAATTTAAAACACAAAATAATGGCTCATTACGCTTGATCCTATGCATGCTTACTCAGAAGTAAGTTTAACTGAGTTCAGTGAGACTTACTCTGAAACATGTGGTAGCACACAAGACTACTATGGAAGATTCTTTGCTGAGTGAAGTTTGCCGAGTTTGCTATTTGATCAAGAACTGAAAACAGAATTTAGTCACAACAAGCTTCATCCGAACAGTATGCATGCAATTATCAACAGGAACTAGAATTAATTATTTGAGTTTTTTATTTAAAAATGTCTTCTAACACATCAGAATTTTCATTGGAGCAAGATGCAATGATGTGCATAGCTTTTTATGAATGCCAAACCTCATTCTAGAAATCCTAAAAATTACCTTTATTATGAGAGTGACAGTGATGATGCAGAGTTTGCATTGTCATGAATTTACATCACCAACCACCAACTCCAAAATCTCTTGCATTTTCAATTACTATTAATCTGAATGCAAACAAAGTACAGGCCAAAGTGAGAGAACTATTTAGGCTTGTGGTGAAGCTATTCCTCAGTCTGGCCTTTTCAAATATAAGCCTCGCACTCCCTCTCAAGTCACCATATAAAGCTAAAGAACACACAAGACCTGATATATCAAAAATAAAAGTGGACTCACATTCAATAAGGCTGTGGAATTCAGTAATAAAAATGAGATATTTATATTAGATGTTATACCTTTAGAAGAAAATGAAGAACAATAATCCTCTCTTATTTAAACCACTGTTAAGCTAATTTAAACTTCTGGGTTTATTAAGAATGACAACTGTGAAGTACAATTACAACTACCTTTCTCAGAAAATATAAAGGAACTTCATATATTTTAAAGAGTAGCTGTAAAGTACCTTCCACGTACACCTAAAAATGTAACGTAAGACTATGACATTGGTTGTAAACACATGCACGTGTTACATGTATATTTGCCTGGAAGATGGGGACAAGGGCATGTTTGGTGGCAAATACTGTGTTTACTGTCATGTAATGTATGGTCCACCCCAAATCACAGTGGACAGTTATTTCTAGAATACTATGATGCATCTCAGTAGGACCGCATGCAATTGGGGGAAGGGAGATCATCTTTCTGATTCTTCAACTACTCAGATTTGGGGAGGGGGCAGAAACAAAATGCACAATAGGCTGAGAGACCTGTCCATCCAACCCTTCCTCAAAACCAAACATAAATGTGGAACCCAACTATTAACAGCACCAGGCCTCAGTACAGAATAGAAAAGGGAAGGCTCTCTTCCTCAAAACAGATATTACGCTATAGACTCAAAATCACACTCTGCCTTAGTTAATTTGAAATAACCGTTCTTATAAAAGATGTAGTTGCCAACGGTGCAATGCTATACATGTCCACTCAAAAGTAACTCAGATTGCTTTCAATAGAGCTTATTCCCAGGTAAGTGTGAACAAGATTGCATCCTAAACCTATTAGAAACCACCCATTAAAAGAAGGGGCGAGGAGAAAAGACAAAATATCCACCCTTTTAAAATCACTCCCCTGCCCTCGAAAAGAAAGAAATCAAACGGTGGCTAATGAGCAACCGACGTTCGTACATTATTAGATTATATTGTTTTCCACCTTCACGCCATCCCCAAGAGATGAGGTGGCGAGATCGCCCTGCCCAATACACAGACCCGGAAGACAGGGGTGGGGCAGGAGGACAGCGGGGCTGACCACGGAGGAGCCTCCCACCCACCCCTCACCCCGCCCTCGTCCCCAATCAACCTGGGCCGCCGGTGGCCTTAAGAGTAAAAGGAGACAGAAAAGAGAGGAGAGAAGAGGGGGGGGGCTCGTTCCTCAGACACCGGATCTGACCCGCCTGCTTCGCTGCAGCCCCAGCCCGGCGCCTGGAGCCTATTTTCAGCGCTCGCACCGTACAAGGAGTGGCGGAGCGGAGTAAAATGGGCCTTGGGCAGTAGGATGCGAGCCTCCTTCCTTCGCCCCGCGACTGACAGGGCCGGACTGGCCCCTATTTCCCCCCTCCCCCCTTCTTCCTTTTCACGGGGGTGGAGGAGAGACAGGAAGCTTTCCTCAGGTTTAGCAGCAGCCTTATCCTCATCTTTATCCCCCTCCTCCTCCTCACACGACCCCCTTCTCTCTCTTTCTCTCTCTCTCTCTCTCTCTCTCTTTGCAGCGAGTGTCCCCCCTCACCTTCTCCTCATCAGAGAGCTGATCCTCTAAATCCGCCATTTTCGTTTTTCTCCCCTGTCTGGCCACGAGAAGAGGCGGCGGCGGCGGCACCCGAATCGGCGGCAGCAGGAGGAAGAGCACCAGCCAAGGCCCAGCCGCCCGCCTCCGCCCCTCACTCAAGCAGGAAGGGCGGGGCTCTTGCGCGGGGCGCGCCCCCGAGACTAGCGACGCGAGGAAAGAGCGCGCGCGCACGCCTCTCCAGGAGGAGGAAGGTTGGGGGGTTGAGAAGCGAGCCAGCGGCGAAGGCGAGCCCTTACGCACGAGCATGCGCAGAGAAGCCGTGAGAAACTCCCCGCTGGGCTGCGGCCTGTGCAGACGTTTTGCTGCCGGAGGCACAGCAGCAGCTGGCAGCTCCATCCGCCCCGCCCCGCCCCAGGTCAAGATGCCTAAGTACTCTAAGCCAGCCAAGGTATTTTGGTTCGCGAGGCAGAGAGATCCCACAAGTACTTTTCCCAACACTACTAACCGTTAGCTTTAGGACATCCAAAATATGCTGCCTGAGGCGGCCTCACTGCCTACTTAGAGCCCTCCCTAAGTACATCAGCCTTTCAGGTGGTTTTTTTTTGTTTCATTTATTATTATTATTATTATTATTATTTATTGCATTTTTATACCGCCCAATAGCCAAACCTCCCTATTCTCTTCACTATTTCCCTTTTGGTAATTTAGTTCTTTGCATTTTCAGTGTTTCCTTCATAGTTCTTTTCTCAAAAGAATTGGGGGAGGAATGCAGAAACTTCAGACTCAGTTGCTCCCTTAGGGGGTTATTTGTTTATATACACATAGGGCCAGTTTACACAATCAAAACAGATTTATTTAAATTGTGCATGTGGAGCAGTTTCCATAATCACTGCCCAGGCACGGCTTGTGTCATCCGATTCTGGGAAACATCGCTTAGGAGGGGGAACCATGCTCAAATAACCCATGGGCTGACCCAATTTAAATGATATGGCAGGCTCATTGAGGATTGATTAACCCATGTTGAGCTGCAGTGCATGCCGGGGGACATTTTGAATATGCCACTCCTGATCTGGATAATGGGGGGGGGGGGGTTGTGTTGTCATGCAGATTTGGCCACTGTGGGTTATTTGAGGTTTAAACAACCCTCACATAACCCAACTGCAAACTGAAGGTTATGTGAGAGTTGTTTAACTGTCACATAATCCATGGTGGCCAGGTTTGCACTATGGCAACACCTTGATCAGGGGCTGCATATTCAAAATGTCACCCGGCATGCACCACAGCTCATCGGGGGCATGTTGTGGAAACAGGGCCACTATGACACCTTCATCACTTTTGTTGACGTCATTTTTGTTTAGTTGTTAAGATGGTAGATTTCAAACTGGTAGCCTGTTTGAGCTTTGTTTTTTGTTTCCATTTTTAGAGGGTTACATACTTCTCACTTCATTGAATGTTAGTAGGCATTTTCAAATTATCATACACTTAAATCTGTTAATTTTCTCTATATCAGCATTATAATTTATTATTTGGTAGAGGTGAAAATGCATCAAGTCATCAATCTTTATGACCCCTCAACAAAGAAATCTGATATGTGTTCACTGATGTGTGAACAATTGAGAAAGGAATTCAAGTTGTCAAAGATCTAATATTTCATTGGTTAGTACATTAAGACTGTTGCAGAGTTTGTCACATAAGTGTGCATGCGTAATTATCCCCTTAAGGCACAATCCTATGCATGTCTAGACAGAAAAAATGGCATCCAACTCCCAATAGAACTGGCCGGATTATGCTGGGAACTGTAGGCCGTTTTCTGTCTCAACATGCATAGCATTGCTCCTTAATGTGTTCAAAATGCTTCACATATGCAGTATTATCTTAGTCGTCTTTGCAATGATTCTGATGGAGGGCTAGGTTGAGGAACAACAAGCTTGCCTAAGGCCACCACGGCTGTCGAAATGTTGTCTTTGCCCCATGGTGGCTGTGAATCGGCACTGCGTCAGTTATGATACAGCTGCCGATTCGCTGCCACTGCAGGGCAAAGGGATGAAGATGTGCATCAGAAAAGTTGGGGATTTACTCCGACTTTTCCTGCTGAAGCAAGGTCAGCATGGCTCTTCTGGCTGTCCTTGCTCAGTGCCGCACTGGGGACATTCCCAGGTGGAACACGACCTCCCATTTGTTGCCGGAAGCAGGGGGAGGGGTTGGGCCCGGGAAGCTGAATGACCATTAGAAAGCCTGCGCTGCCTCCTGCGTTGGGATTACTCACAGCAGAAAAAGCATGTTTTTTAAAAAACAGGTGCAACCCAACGCTGTCAATGGAGCCCCTAGGCGGCCTTGTTCATAAGAATTATCAAGTAAGGTGGTGTTCATTTATTTTATTGATGAGATTATAATCAAAATAAGCAAGTTTTGATGGACATAAGTGAACTATTGAAGATTGGGCAATTTACCACGTGCAGCTGGCCAGCTTCATCTGTGTATCCAGGACATGCCTGATGTGGTTCCTACAGATTCTCACACAGGCCCCGTTCAGACGACACCGTTAACCATGCTGGTTAAGGGCTTTTGGTTAAGCAGCAGGGTTAACGGTGTCTTCTGACATGCATTTTTCTTAACCAGGTGCCTACACTAACCACATTGTGGTCAGCTTCACTAACCTTGTTGTGCAGCAGGGTTAGCAGCACTAGCTTTGGCTTAAAGTGTCGTCTGACATGCACATGTGCTTAAGGGACCGAAATCATAGAGCTAGCAGTATAGAGTGGCCTAAATAGCCTAAATCGCGCAACTGCTGGCTTTCTTAGCACAAGGGCCGATGAGATACGGGGCAGAGCATCCAGAGGACTCAGGCACTCATCTAACTGATTTGTGGTTAGCATGTGTTTAAGGAAACTGGGAACTGTGTGCGAACATACAGCTTCTGGTTAGTGCTAATCTCAGAGAAGCATGGTCAAGCTAACCACAGAGCCCTCAGTGTCGTCTGAATGGGCCCACAAAGTGACCAGAGTCTTCTTGCACAGAACTGGCCACATGAGCTCCACAATATCAGCTGACACGAGGCACCTGTGCTTTTCTGCTATCTCTTCGCACTGTAAACTAGTATATGGCTCATACAAAGAAGACAGAATCTGCCTCTGAAATGGCAGAACTATCAGCGATATATATGGGGTCCACATTGGGGTTAAAGAAAATAGCAGTGCAAATGGAAAAGGGAGAAGTGGCATAATCATTATATGTATACTAGAGGCAACAAATTAAAACCAGGATCAGTCTGATCTGAGAATCAGGAGTGAGCACCAAAATCGATTGCTCCAGTCTGAGTGAATAGTCAGCCAGATGGTACCTGGCTTCGTCAGAGAGAAAGGCAAAACGGTAGCACCCCTTCCATAGGTCTGGCTAAGAGCAACTGTAGTCTTGCTCCTCTTCCCCTCAAAGAACTGTGTCTCTTTGCAGTCATTCCACGTGGCTTCATCAGAGGGAAAGGAAAGTCCGCAAGGCCCTCTCCAGTTCCTCAGCAGCTGCAAGAAGGAGGAGGAGGAAGATCCTCAATTCCCTCCCCCAAGGTTGGAATGCTGTCACCGACCTCGGAACTGGGAATTTGAAGTATCCTGTGGCCCCCTCAGGTGCTATCTAGGAGCCATAGGATTGCTCTCTTAGGTGGCTTTGAAAGGAAAGTAAACAAATTTGTGAATATCAACAGCTATCAACAGCTTTTAACTGTGATGGCTAAATGGAACCTCCAGAGGTATTGACTGGCTGTCTATATGTTTTAAAAGCCCAGCAGTGGCTGCATGGTGGTGCTGTGTCAGTTATACAATGTCACCTCGCAGCCACCGCAGGGCTTTCCGATGAAGCTGCATATTAAAAAAGTCAGGCACTTACCCTGACTTTTTACTCTGGTCACTTTATTTACACTGGAACAAGGTGACCACAGCCCTTCTGCCATCTGACCTCGCTCCGGCATTGAGGCAGAGGCATTTCGAGGCGGATGGCGACTCCTGATTGGTTGCTGGAAGCCCAGGCAGGGGGAGGGTCTGATGAGCTGAATAGCCACCAAAAAGCCCTCACTGCCTCCTGCTTCAGGATTACCTGCTGCCACCCTGCAGAAGCGAAAGGTTGCAAGTGTGAAACAGCTGGAGAAGTCTGATGGTGATAGCTCTTCGTGGTTTTCATCTGCAAGGTGAAAAGGTTTAAAGTTAATGCAAATGCTGCTGTGTTTCAGAATACACACTATCAATATGGCATTTTGCATCCTTCAGAAAATAGCTTCTATGCTGAAGTATAAACAGCATAATATAAAATATATTTATAAAATATAAAATCTGTAAAAGTTATATTGGCAGCTCACCAAGGACACTTTCTGCAGCCTTCCACCCATGCAACTGCAGTGTTTCAATTTCAACATACCAGTTCCTGGAAGTATCTTTCCTTAATACTTTAATTAAGGAACACACAAGAATGTAGCATAGATTCGACACATTCTCCATCCTTAGATTGCCAATGGTGGCTAGATACTCATGGTTAGAACCAAAACAAAGGAGTGATATCCTCAGTTCTGGGCCAGATGTACTTCAGAAAGGATGGTAAACACTTGAGCATTATTTGCCTGTGAGCACAATATTCATGACTAATTTTCTGGGCAAAATAGCTGTTAAAAATATACACACGTTTGTCTTGGAAGATTGTGGTCTCCCCTAACTCCGAGTCCCCAGTGGAATGCAAGCCAATTGAAAGATGCCTGACGTAAACTAAGGGGAAATAAATCTCATTACTGCAATGGTAGGAATGGAGACATTTGTTCACAAGTATAGCTCAGGACAAAAGCCAAAGCCAATGCCCAGCTAAAAGGTCAGATGATGGTTGTTTTGCTTTTGCCAGCTTCAACAGCTGGACAAAGGAATCAAGTGAATACTAAGAGGAGTCATTACAGCAATGCTCCTTGTTTTAGCTTTGTTAAGGTCCTGTGTCAGGGCTGGTTGCGAGCAAAAGCTATCTTGTCTTTTTAGTTTACTCTCCATTGCTGCAAGGGCACACAAGGGTCAGTTTTTATACATTAAAAGATTTTTGGATATGCCCGAGCAACATATAGCAAAACTTTCATTGTATCCTATAGCCCTTCAATTCATGTACACACGCCTGTCACTACAGTAAAGTTACACCAGTCCTAGATCTGGTTCAAGTACTTCAATGGGAGGGGAGTTTTAAAAAGGAGCTGCACATCAATGACCACTCCACCCACATTGCTACAGCAGAACATAGGATATGGTGCAACTCAGCACCCAATCACAGCATACTACAGTATATAGGCATAGTATACAAATCACGCGATATAAATACCTCACAATAATAATAATAATAATAATAATTTCTTACCCGCCTCTCCATTTTGATTGAGGCGGGGAACAACAGTAAATATAAAATACATAAAACTGAATTAAGAACATAATATACATTGTTAAAACATCCTAAAAACATTATAAAAACCTCCTAAAATTACACTGGATAGGCCTGCTGGAAAAGATCAGTCTTGATAGCTTTCTTGAATGCTAATAGACTGTCAAATTGACGAATCTCCTCCGGCAGGCCATTCCACAGTCTGGGAGCAGCAGAAGAGAAGGTCCTCTGGGGAATACCCGGCAGCCTAACTTTGACTGACTGAAGTAGATTCTTCCCAGAGGACCTAAGTGTACGGGGCGGATTGTACCTCCAGGTAGCCTGGACCCAAACCATGTAGGGCTTTAAAGGCGATTACCAACACTTTATACTTCACCCAGAAACTAATTGGCAGCCAGTAAAGAGATTTTAAAACTGGTGTAATGTGTTCCCCCCTAGGTGGTGTAATGTGGTCCCTTCCAGATGATAGGGAGCTCAGCACAGGGCTGTATCTCTTTGGACTCAGTCATGCACACGTAGAGCTCACAAGGAGGAACTTTGGCAATGGGAAACTATGGGGAAGGAGCACATTGAACACAAAGAGAGTTATTTATTTATTTATTTATTTATTTATTTATTTATTACATTTTTATACTGCCCAATAGCCGAAGCTCTCAGGGCGGTTCACAAAAATTAAAATCATGAAGAGCATAAAAACAACCAACAATCTAAAAACACAAATATAAAATACAATATAAAAAGCACAACCAGAATAAAACCACACAGCAAAAATTGAAATAGGTTAAAACATGGAACCAAAACAGCAAGGTTTAAATTTAAGTTAATAGGTGTTAAAATACTGAGAAAATAAAAAGCTCTTCAGCTGGCGATGGAAGGAATACAGTGTAGGCGCCAGCTGAACCTCTCTGGGGAGCTCGTTCCACAGCCGGAGTGCCACAGCAGAGAAAGCCCTTCTCCTAGTAGCCACCTCCTCACTTCCTTTGGCAGGAGCTCACGGAGGAGGACCCCTGTGGATGATCTTAAGGTCCAGGCAGGCACATATGGGAGGAGGTGTTCCTTCAAATAACCTGGCCCCAAACCATTTAGGGCTTTGAATGTTAGTACCAGTATTTTGCGTGAAACAGCTTGGCCTCAGAACACACATTTGAGCACATTGTTAACACTTCTCTGCCTGGAAACGTAACAGGGACCTCACTTGGGGACTCCAGACATAAACACCCAATGCCACCCCACTCCAACAATGGAGCTCCAGAATAGGGCACCCCACATGGAAGAAAGGGAAGGGGAAGCGTTTGCTGCAAAGCATAACCTCTGTGACCACTGCCATTTGTGAATACTGTGTCTTGATTGAACTGCATTGTTTAAACTCATCCTACACCCCACCCCCTGGTCACCCCCAGTAGTGAGAAGTAATGTTTCCCAGACACAAGGCAAGAACATCGGAATATAGAAAGCTGCCTTATAGTGAGTCAGACTCTTGTGTGTTAACTCTGTTTACCGACTTGCTTCTAGGTGTGGGGTTTCTTCAGAGGATACGGCAGACAGCAGAAACCCAGGACTTTTGAAACCATTAATAAGTATACAACAGATAGGCTTGAATCATTCAGGTCTGTCCGTTGTATATTTATTAATCCTGAATCTGTGATAACATATTAAATTTTTTTCTGAACCATCATGTATAAATTGAAACATATCTGAGGTTTTAAACTGTGTTTCATTTTCTTTTCCTCCTCTTCCCGCTCCCCTCCCAATCCCACCAATTCAGCTTGATTTGTTATGGGATCCTAAGCTATTCATCGAGCCGAGCTCCATCACAGCTAAGATTTATCGCACACTCGCCACTGCAGCGCAGTACTCACAGGATGACATTCCTGTCCTGCACTCATCTCGCTCCTCCCCCCCTTTGTTGCGTTTTATTTTGGTGCGGGGAAAGTCTGGATTAGTTTCCCCTCTTGTTTTTTCCTTTGTTGGGTGTGTGTGCTAATGGAGTCTTGATGATGAAAGGGGAGGGTGGGGCGGTTCTCCTCCAGCACAGTCATCTTAGGGACTTGTTAGTTGGTTGAATGGACTTTTTAGTGCTCCAACGCCCCCCCCCCCCCACAATTGCCTGCAGAAATGGAGCCCAGAAGAAACCTTAAAAGTAATTGCTAAATAACAAAGCCAGAACGAGGTGGGGAAAGAGCCCACGCCCATCAGAGTACCAAAACCAATGAACTGGAGGAGGAAGGAGATGAGGCTAGATGGAATAGAAGAGCAAACAAATGAAAACTCACGTGAAAGGGATTGTGTGTGAAGGAGCCCTTGCAGCACTTATGAAACGGAGGTAAAAACAACTCGGAGACAAACCAGAGGGGGGGAAATGGGTGTGATGGTGCCCTAAGCTATTCATCAGTTGTGCTGCGTCCCAATTTGGGTGCCCACACTGGATTTTAGGTAGAAACTCTTACTTGTCAAGCCAATGTAAACTTACAAGCAAACGCCTCTCAGATTAAAAATCTGTTTCTAGTTCAGCATAATGGGACACAGGATGATGGGGCCTGCTGTGACATAATGTTAACTCTGTACAATTCCTTTGGGATGCAACAACTTCACATGCCCGTTGTCTCTTTCATAACACTGTACTTGGCTTGTGGACTTCACCAACCCATCCATTTATGTGCCGTTAATGCAACTGATTTTAAAATCTAATACAAATCAGTCATGCTCGCTATCTTCCAGCCTCTCTTCCTATTAGTTGTGGTTGCAAATTGAACATCAAACACGTTTGGAAGCACCATCTGGAATTTGGAATTGATTGGTGGTTGATAATGATACCGGATAATCAGTAGGGAGCATACAGATACTCTAGGTGGCACTGTTGGTTTTATTTTCGCCCCTGTCTTTTCTGAGAAGGAACCGGGTTTTGAAAGCTTAATTGGTTTCCTTTTGAAAACAAACATGCTGTTTTAACAGAGGGTCAGTGTACATTGTTCTGGGCTCTCGCTTTTATGTTTATAGCCATGTAATCAATATGTTAGAAGAGTAATTAATTTTTAACTTCAATCCAACTGTAGATCAAATGCCACTGGAGTTACTGGGCGGAAGTGTGATTTCTTTTGAAGCAGTGATACATTAGTTGGGGGAAGAAGAAAAAAGAGTAACTGATGGCTGCTAGAGCTATAACTGACAAAAAGGGGAGCACTACAAGGAATGGCCAAAGGCAAAGGGCTAGACAGAAAAGATGTTTTATTCCATGGAAGAAAAAGATGCCTATGTATTTTTAACTGCATGCTGATCCTTCTTCAGGGAAATTTAGTCTAATGCAACAAGGGCTGTTTGCTCTTCAGACGCCAGTCTCCTGCATTGTGTCAGCATAGCATGGAGACGCTGGCGTCTGAAGAGCAAACAACACTTGTAGGTTATAGATAATTGTTGTGAAACACTCAGAGAGCTCTGACTATTGGGTAGTATAGAAATGTAATTAATAAATAGTTGGATGACCTTGTAGTGTGAAACACCAGTCCCAATCTTAAACAAATTGATTCATTTTAATCAACGGATATATTAATAGGTTTTTTTTAAAAGCACACACACTTTAAATCAATATTAATGGTTGGGCTGTTTAAGAGACATTTCTTTCTTTTGGCAAAAGTGCTATGCTCCTCTAATCCGACTTTTCAGATCTGTAATGGCATCCGTTTCCTAGAATTATGTCATTCCTACTAAAGGAAAACCTGCAAAGCAGAACATCATGCTGGTGTTATAAATGTTTGAATTTCTGGTTTTCACTCATTCCCCCACCCCACTTCCTGTTATTTTGAAGTCACCTGACATTTTGTACTTTGGCCTAAAGATGCATTTCTTGTGTCTTTTCTAGGTAAAATACACAAAAACAATTGAAAAATTAATGTGCCTCTACTTCTGTGTGTTTTCTCAAGAAGAGTGGGCACTGAAATGTGGACTTCTCTTTCACAATTGACACGAGGGAGGCACATCTTCTGAGTGCAAATTGAAGTTGCCAACTTTTCTCTCTGCGAAATTTAGAAAAGGGGATGTCCTGCTCTTTTCACATTAACTTCTTCTGAGACTTTGCTGAGAAAAGCAGAAATCTCATATAAAAGAATATCTTTCACAGCAGAAGGAGTGTTCTGTTTGTTTGGGCAACACCCAGGATAAAAAAAAAAAACCTTGAACATGAAACACAGGGTATGCGGCTGTCGCGAAGTCACTGGGGAGATGATTTTAAAGTACATTGTATGTTGAAAGCGCTAAAGGAGTAATGTGTACTTCTATTTTTCATGACATTTGTAAAAGGAAACAGTTTAAAGATGTGTGATAAAGAATGTGTTAACTGGCTGAATTATATTGAAGTATGGATGTGAATGTGCATTTCGCACACTGAAGCCACCTGTTTTTCTTTTTAATAATGTTTTAATTGTTTTAACAACCATTTCAAAAATAGAAAAGGTGGAAACAGTAGAACAAGGCATATATTTGGAACGGCTGAAATTGAGAACTGCATGTAGTAAGTTATGAATTTACTGAAGTGCTTTCATAATAGATCCCAACAATATTCCTTATACAAGGATTAAGATGCACAACTCAAGAGAGGTAATGTAAAGATCAGGATCTCTATTCACAGAAGTAATGTATGAATGTCACTTTCCTTGGAATGTTTCAGATTTAGCCAAGCTCAAGATAACTCAGGGGAGGGAACCCTTTTTTAGCCCAAGGGCCAAATTGTTTAGGGCAACCATGTCAAGGGTTACATGCCCAGCAGCAAGTCGGGCAACACACAATGGCCCCATTCAAAAGACACCTTAAACCACAGCTTTAACCATGGTGGTTAAGCCAGAAAGCCTCGTTCACCATGGTTAAAGCCATGGGTTAAAGTGTCTTCTGAACACGACCTGACTTTCTGTCTTAACCACTGTGGTTAAAGCCATGGTTTAAAGTGTCTTCTGTACAGGGCCACAATGGGCGGGGCTACTGCACTGCTGGTATATGGTTCTGCAATGTGACTGCCGATGCCCCAGTCTCTCTTTCGCTCACTCACAAACACACAGAAATACTACCCCTTCTGAAAATGTCTTCCCCTGCTACAATATTTTTTTTTAAAAAAGGCCTAAATGGAGTGAGGGGAGTGACAACTTTTTCAGGGGGGTGGGGTGTTGCAGCATTGGGAAGGGTTGGGTTAGTCCTCCCTAACAGCGACCACCACCTTTTAAAATACCCTCCTGCTCTGTAATTAGGCTTTTAAGAAGCAAAGGTGTTTGTATTGGGGATGCTGAGGGGGTGGAGCCAGCAGAGAGGGGGTAAAGATAGAGCGAGAAGCTGGCTGGACAGATGTGGACCCCTTGTGAGCCATTATGAGGCCTGTGGCTGAAGGTTCCCCATTCCTGTGATAATGTGTGGGTGTGTAATGTTTCCATGGGCTTCCCATTATTGGATAATTTCATTAGTGCTGTGGTTATAAGTAATGTTATCAACTCTTTATGCAGAGTGTGTTTCAGCTCCCCAGGGGACAAACCACAAAAGGAAATTCTGGTTTGGGAATAAGATTTTGATTTGCTCATCTTGGATGTATGTCTAGAACTGATATGGCCTTACAGACAGGCCCGTGGAAAGCAAAGCAGTTTTGGTGTGTTTCATGGTTACATTCCCCCCACCCCCACCGACTGTCATCAGTCCCTCAATCTGTTGTCCCTCAACCAGGGGTTAAAGGCTCGCTACCCCGGCGCTTTGATGATGACTTTGGATTACAAATCTGTTTTTGGCTGTCAAAAATAGTCATAGCAATGTTTGTGTCGAGATGTTTGTGTCAGGATGTTTGTTCCATTTTTTCACTATTTTTGTGTGGGGTATCTTATACTGTACTCTTAGAACTCCATCAGACGAGTGTTTTATTGTATGCTCGTCACTGTGCACTCACAGATTTTCGCGGGTCCCTCTAATGACATCTGCCTCTCGCCCCTTCTAGCCTTCTTCGCGTGACAAAAAAATCACCCCAGTGAGTCTTACTTATTTTTTGAGACGGAACTGATACTGCTATTCCCTGCTGTGTGCAGGAGAAGCAGCATGATCAAAACGGCCCACTGAATGGGCCACGTGCACATTTACTTCCTGTTTAGAAAGAGGAAGTAATTAGGGACAAACATACAGACGGAGAAGCGACAGTTTCAATTCCCCCCCTCCCCGCATGTGATGACCCTCTTAATGTGGGAGACGGACCTACATTGTTAAAACTGCATCTTTTTAAAGATGCATAGAAATGTAGTATAAAACACTGATCACTTTTTCAAGTAATATGCCTATTGTTCAGACTATCTTCTGGAGTTTTCTTTAATTCAGATTTTCCCAAGGAAATGAAGTGTCTGAAGATGCCTAGCTGCATAGTTTTGGCGTGCATGTTAACACACATCAAAGGAATCAAGCCAAGCAGCCTAAATGCCATCTTGTGATTATGTGCTGCAGAAATAAGCACCTGCGACTGTTCCGACGATGCAACAAATTATGTTATCCAAATCAATGTCCTATTTTTGCTAATAGGGTCATGGTACTAGACCAAAGCTAACAGGGTCATAAATTGCTAACAGCTTGAGGAAGAGTCTCACTCATATTCCGTCCTGAATACACTGAACAATCAGGGGAAATTATCTTTACAAAAATATTTGTGCAATATACAGGTACTCACCCTTAACGTCTTTGGAATAATGCAGGCTGGAATAAACTATAAATCTAACTTCAAACTTTTGAGTGTAGCTGTAAAATAAATCTGTGTAGCTACATCAGTAATGTTTTGAAATATATTGAATTAATCTTTTATCAGTATCAAGTACACAGCACATGTCTATTTAATCTAAGTGATTACTCAATTCTATAAAAATTAACATGGTAAATCTAATTAACTTAAATTTGCACAAAATAATATAAACAGCTAAAAGAGTTTTAAGATCTTTTATACTTTAGGTTGTAATCAATGGTGGCTCATCAGTGACTTGAGTTATTATGTGAGCTATAGAAAGGCTTGCTCTTAAAAGATTCCATAGCCAACAAGATCCAGTTTTATGTACAGGTACCATATCAGTGTAAGTGGAAATAAAAATGTACATTTGTGAAAGGTTACTGTATAATGTTATGCTATAGGAATAAATTAATACACATTTATTTGTGCCTAGGGATATCGTACAGACCTTCTTATTAATTGGAGATCAATTGCATGCAATTTTCTGGTCCTCATCTTGGAGAACAAGTATCTCAGGGCAGACTGGAACACCAATCTTAAATGTTAAGATTCTTCATAACAAATTGAATTGCAAGGGCTGTGAGTAAAAGGAAAATAGACACTAGCACTGTTCCATGAACACTTGTACAAGAGTTCATGTAGTGCTATAGGAAGAGGATTATACAGCTGATCTCTTGTTCTACTGGTGCAAGAGATTGTTCTAGTTTTTGCACCGGAAGGCCTTTTTGGATTTAGTTTCATTTTTGTCATGCAATGCTCTGGTGCAGTGATGGGGAATCAGTGGCTCTTCAGATGTTGTTCAGCTCTCATCATCCTTGTCCATTGGTTGATGGGAGTTTCAGTCCAATATTTGGAGGGCCACAGTTTCTGCAACCTTGTTCTAGTGCAAGGTTTAACACAATCTCTCTACATGTGGAAGAGCTTCTTTGGACCCAACCCACTAACCTGGTTTGCACAACAGGACAGCCCATTGAGGGTTAATTTAGCCTTGAAGAGCTATGGTGTGTGCTGGCTGCCATTATGAATTTGCAACCCCTGACTAGAGGTTGTCGTGTCATGTGAACCTGGCCAGCGGGGGTTATTTGAGGGCAAAAGAACCCTCATATGACTGTACAAAAGACATTGAGCTATATGAGGGCAACTTAGCCCTCAGGAACCCCCAGCCACCTGGTTTTGCACAACATGACAGCAATTCATAGTGGTAGTCGGCACACACCACAGCTCTTCAAGGGTAAACTAACCCTCGATGGGCTGTCCTGTTGTGTGAACTGGCTCATAGTCTTAAGTTACTCATTTCATCTTCAATTCTATTTGTAAAGCATCATTCTCCCCTGACCAGGTTACAGGGTAGGAACCATTTAACGTCCACCCGTCATCTACAGTCCTACTTATTTCACAAATAATATTGAATTCCAGTTTTGGTGGGATCACCTCCACTCTTAGTTAAACATATATATGCATACTTGAAACAAACAGCCAACATACAAATGTTTTACTTTATTTTAATAAGTTTGCTAAGTCATCACAATTATAAAGGTAAGTACCATCCATCTTATTGGCAAGTATATGAATGTACAAACATCAAATCCCTACAAGAATCACACATTATTTACAGGTGTCCCAGCCACGACATTAATCTCGTCTCATAAATAGTATAATTGATTCATTGTCCCCACCCATTCCTCAACACATGTGTACATAGGTTCAGAACAACTGCACTAAACCATAGCATCATAATTTCCCTTAACCCTCAAGATGTTTTTTTCATCTTTTTGCCTGCAGCAGAACCCTTTTGTGCAAAGGCAATTCACAATTAACATTGCTCTTAGCACACACGAAGTATTTGCTGCTGAAATGGATGTGGCAATCCAGTATTATCAGCAAGTAGTTTACTTACCCACTTCAACCTCATCATAAATCTTTCAGTGGAGCATTCTCTCTCAAGAACAATAAATCCCCCTCATATTTGGATCCAACATCCTCCAAGATGTTGAAAGTGTTTTTTGATTCCAGCAATGGGGATTTTAACACTTGGGGTGGAGATGGCATGCAATCAGCTATTTGCGTTGCCCATCATTACAGAATCAGATTTGTAATCTCTTTACAACTTATGATTCAAAGGCTAATAAAGTATTTTTGAAGTGTTCACAGTGCAGTATTTTATGCCCTAACCAAAACTTTATACATATATAAAATTAAAAATAAAAATTTCAATATAAAAATAGAATGCTTTGAAAGGGTTTACACCAAAAAAAAAACCCCACCCACCTAGCTATTAATCCTACACCAGTCTATACAGTAGAATGCACATAATTCCACAGGAACAGAAATGAAATGTGATGCTCAATCTAAAATTAAGAGCACAGTTAAAAAAATCTTTAAATTACTGTCTGTTTTAAAAATCTTTATTTTGGTCATCATGAAGACATATGGCATGTCACAATCTACAGAACCAGCTGAAAGCGTCAAGCAGCTCTGGGTTGCATCACAATCTCTTCTCAGTTCTTATTTGCTTAGATGTGACACACCCAGTTTAGCAACAGTTACACTGTACTGCACTTCATTTGGTTCAGGTTCAGGGCTGTCTGACATCCTTTATTAAGCTCTTCACCTTTCTTCTGCTGCAGCTTCTTCTTTGATTCACATACAGCCACTGTTGCTAAAATCTATAGTTATTAGCTAACTCCTCTCTCAGGTCTTCTACACAGTTTCTTAATCTTCACTCTGGAATGTTGCCCACAAATCTGTTCAATCTACTCTTTGGCCTACTGTTTACAGAAACTTCTAAAATATTTCAGTCCTATTGCAGAATGGGAATGGTTTCTTTAAAGAACTATTATGTTCACTATGTTCCTTGTTTCTGAATGCTGTTGCAATAATTTTATCACATAAATGCAACCAGTGTTCAAAATTGTTTTGAAAACCCAAGTATTGTGGTCCCTTGGACAATGTGGCAAGCACCCATTTGGGCTTTCATTTGGGCAGCTAGTCTACCTGTATGCCTCCATAACAGCCGAATTGCTATAGCAAGCAAAGCAACCCTTTAATAGAGATGAGATGAATTTTTACAATTCTGAAATATTTGTTATTTAGCCTTTCCCTTACACAACAAAAGATTGCTGACCAATAGTGTTAACTCATTCCCTAAGTGCCTGGCACTCTGAATGACTGATGACCTCTGAATTCATCAGTTGCACACAGTGAAATTTATAGCAGCAGCTGGATTACTCACAGATGAGTGATAGCTGGCAGTAGATGAAGTGTTGCAACAGCAACGTTGGTTGTTACAGTCACCCATCACAGTTGAAAATTATATCTGGACAATATATAATCCTGTAGCTTTCAGCAACATGAAATTGTCTCCTCAAAATAGTGCAATTTGTACAACACACACACACAGTGCTTTCACAAAAACCAGCCGGCAAAAGAAGTAGTATTTATGGTTTCCCCCCACTTGATGGTATAGTTAATATGCCCGGTCATGTATCTGCATCCCTGTCTATGTTGTCTTGCGATGACAGAAGAGACGGATAAGGTGCAACACATTTCACATTGACATAAGTGGCATTCACATGAACATAATGCTCCCCAATGAAAGTCGAGAAGATCATCGATATATCTGAAACTAACTCAGAAAATGCTGGCCGTAGTTCAGGTTTCGGATGCCAACATTTGAGCATGACTTCATACCTGCAATGGGAAGATAGGAAAGTGAGTTCTCATCTATAAAACAAAATGACTTAGATCTGGATCTTGTATAAGGTCATACAAGTTATTTTCTTACAGTGGATCTGGGCAATATTCAGGTTGCAAGAGCCTTCTTCCTTGTAGTAAGTAAACAGTAATATCAAAAGAGTTGACGTCAGGGTAGGGCGGCGCTCCTCTTGTCATCAGCTCCCAAAGTAATACTCCAAAGGACCACTAACAAAAGTAAAGGAAAATCAAATCAAAAGACTGCAGTGCTTGGGACTCTGTGCAAGTGTATGGCTGTGTTCAGACAACACAATAGTCAATGGTGGGGTAATAATCAAGTCAACAGTTGTTTAGGGGTACCCCCACACAACAGGATAATAAACAACCATGCTGTGGATTAGGATCAGTGTTGAGTTGACTATTACTTCATGCTGAGTTCACTCACTCATCCCCCGCCCTCTCTCCCCCCTCAGTCCTCTTTCTAGTATCCCATCAGCTATTGCTTCTGAAAATCTATCCTGGCAGCTGGACTAGAGCGGCAGCCACCACTTTTACCGCTCTTGCCTTGCAACTCTGTGGTTGAGGAAATAACCAATTGTGGCTGAGGAAATAACCAATTTGGCGTATTCTCAAATGTGTACAGGATTGTGATCTGACATGTCTATCCTCAGACACTTATGGCACAATTATTTGCATGTTTAGATAGAGAAAAGTCCTACAACTCTCAACATTACCCAGCCAGCATGAATTGTAGGACTTTTTTCCTGTATAAACATGAATAGGATTGTACCCTTATTTATAAATAAGTTCAATTGAAACCAACGCAGCCTCCAAGGCAATTTGACTGGGTTCGCATGACTCGACAACCCACCATGGGCAACCAGCCATGATGGGTTGCTGTGTCATCCAAACCCAGTGCATTTTTGCAAACTAGCCATCTTGAGAACCCATGGCTTGTTTTAGGGTTGTTCATACCCATAGTGGGTTGTTGTGTTGTCCAAACCTGGGAGAGTGATTTTATTGTGGGTTGCCATGATCAGCTACAGAGGCACTTGGCAAGAGACGCAAAAAAACAACAACCATGCCAGTCTTCAAGATATCTCCAGTGCCGCCTCCTTGCCAGTGACTGCTCCTCGACTGATGACAAAACAGCACTTTGGAAGGACTGCCACTCATTCACCACTATTTCCCCCCTTGCTTTGGGAGTATGCAAACGTATTTGTAATTTTTTTCATTTTTATTCTTTCTGATTCTTTTGCAAGTGCACAAGAGCACAGATTTGGCTGTCTGATGTGTAGTCTTGTCTTGCCTGGTCAATTTACTTGTATGTTTCAGCTATCAACAGGAGCACCTTAGTGAGATAGGCAACATGCAAGGGAACTGTCAAGACAAGGCTGCATTTGCACCCAGTTGCAAAGGACAGGTGGGTGGGAGAAATAACAGTAAGAGAAAGGAGGGACCCAATAACACAATTCAGAACCACCAAAAATGGGGGGAAACGCAAATGCAGTAAATGCACCAAAAGGGGGATGGGACAATATCTCACCTTTGGCATTGTAATCCTCTTGCTTTTAAGTGTTGAACTGACACTTAACAGTGTCCTCCACATTTGTAACACTTCCCCAAGTCTCCAGCTAGTCTAAAAATGGGAGTTATTAATTCCTTCCATTTTCCTTTTCGGAGCAGTATCTGCTGTGGTTACTGCACTTCAGTGGATATGTGCAAATCTCTCTGACAATTTAAAAAATCCCTTAGAAGGCAACTGCATGGGACAGAGTGAATGGGGCCCCATTGAGGAGGGTACGATTGTATGCCTTACTGGTGCAGGCACACCATTTGTTCTGTCGCATTCAGCCACTCTCTAAGGTCTTTTGTTTAAACTGTTGGGAATATTGCATGAATTTAAAGGCTGGGAATAAATAGAAGGGAAAATTGTGCAAATGTAAGGTTGGGAAGTAAATGGAGGGGAAACCTGCACAAATTTAAGGGCTGGGAAGTAAATGGAAGAGAAATTTGACTTCCATTTTGACTCCTGCCAAACTCCCTGACACTCCTGTGTGTGTGTTTTAAGATTTATTTTTTTAATTGAACAAAAACAATTTAATTGGGAGGGAGGCAGGCATGCTGCAAAGTGAAACATAAGCCTCCAGCATCATCCTTATTTCCAAGAATGCCTCTGGGGCATAGAGGCATTCTTAGAAAATGAAAATGGGGGGGGGGGTGCAGCCCAGTATTTCATTTTGAAGTGTGCCTTGCTGCCCCCCCCCCCAAAAAAGGGAAAAAACGCTACGCTGGGGGTGGTAGGGAGTGTCTTATGGGCTATTGGAGACTAGAAAGCAAGGAGAGGGGATTTTGTCTAAGCTATGTGTACAATTTGCCTGTTTCTTGTTTTTTTAATGTTTGTTTTTTAAAATGTTGTCTATGTGTCTTAGCTGGTGTGCTTGTTTTGATGTGGTGTGAATGTTTTGCCTGGGGCTGTGTGTATGTTTTGCTTGGGGCATTTTGTGTGTGTGATGTCTATTTGCCTGCTGTGTGCATATCTGTGTTTCTCTGAGCATCACCAGTTTGCCTTTTGTGAAATGGGTATTTTATTGTGTTTGATAGGAGCAAATATGTGATTTGGCATTTGAGGCTTGGACACCACCTCTACCTTGTATTCAGTTTCTTGGTGAAGTTACTAGTCTTTGAGCCTCATCAGTTATCTTCTGTGAGATTGGGGTTCAAAATAGTTGTTTTGTGTTTTGGAACTCACACCGGACCTGTGCCTTGTACTTATTCTTGAGCAACTTATTTTTCTTTTGGCCTCACCAGTTTGCCTTCTGGGAAATGGGTGTTTATGGGAGTTACATGTGTCCATGTCCACTGTGGCAGTTGTTTTGTGAATGCTGAAGCCCCCGTGGCAACCATTTTGTGAGAGTACCCACAACACTCTCAAAATTCCAGATGTGCCAGCCAGCCCCGAAAGGTTGGGGACTCCTGCATTAATTTGTCAGAAATGTATACTTTTTCTTTTCACTGACAGTCTACAGCATTCTTGACAAGGACTGAGAAAGGAAAATAGTGTGACAGGTCTCTCTACTATATGTGAAGCAGACAAGAAGTCTTGAACCTTAGGGAAAAAATGGAGCTGGTTGGATTGAGTTGACCAAACGTTAAAGTCAGACCAATGTGATCATGTTTGTTACAGGTTCTTTCGAGATCAGTACATTTACAACAGGGGACAACAGCCACACAGTCAGGGTATGGTCTAAAATTTTAACATCTTTTGCTGCTATGTTTAAAATTCTGTGGTTAGGGAATGTGGACAGAAAAGCAAAATAGGCATAAACCAGTCATATTTTGCAAGAACTAAAACTTAGTTTTGATTTAGGATTACAAGGTATTTGCATTAATCTACCATATCATTCTTTTACTTTAATATTTCCAGGAATGCCTTGAAATGTGGAGAGTCAGCAAGAGTTACATAAATAATTATAGGCACATTACCACATCTGACTTTGTAGTGAACTTCTGTGTTTGCAAACTTTCTAAAGCCATCCATTTTACTGGCAGCTTGGCTCCTGTTTTATTGTGCACACTGTAGTATTCTTTATCATAGACATCTCTAGCAAGGCCAAAATCAGCAACCTTGACAGTGAATTTTTCATCCAGCCTAGAAAAATGACAAAAAACATTATCTGGAGCTGAGAAGACACAATTTACATTGTCTTATAATGTCTTTGAAACCATTGACTTCAAAGGCTATCTTACATATTTTAACAATATGTAAGAGAACTGGAGTACTAGTGCAATATCAATACACCAAGGGGAGGAATTCTCAATAACTAAGCTACAATAATCCAATATTTGGGTTGAATATTTGGGTCCCTGTGGGCAGTATCCAACGGAATGCTGAACATTCACAAATTCTGTTGCCCCCTCCCGCAACTGCTTCTGTTCCACATGCAAGATCCATTGCTTGTGCAACAAAGATTTAATAGTTCTGGGAGTTATTTTTGCTGTTATTTAAAACATCACCTTGAGAATTTTGGCAATAAAACAGCTTATAAATTGAATAAGCAATAGTAGTGGCAATAATAATAATAATAATAATAATAATAATAATAATAATTTCTCATTATTTTATCTCCTGGTTCATCCACTTTTTGATATAAGTAGATCTAACCTATGACAGGTATGCTGTCTACTAAGTGTGGGTTAAGTTAAATTTTATTTATTTATTATTTACAACATTTATATACCACAATTATCTAACACAGATTCCAGAGCGGTGAACATAGATATAAACAGTAAAAGAAAGAAGATTAAAAAGCAAATTAAAATTATTCAATTTAAAAAGAAAGAAGCCAGAAAAAAAAGTGGTTAGTCAGTTGGGGAAGGCTTCTTGAAACCGAGTTGTTTTCAGAAGGCACCGGAAGCAACCTAGTGTTGGTGCCTGCCTGACCTCCAGGGGCAGAGAGTTCCACAGAGAAGGGCCACTACATTGAAGGCTCTTCTCCTGGTAGATTCCAATCAGGCCACAGGTCCACGTGAAACAACCAGGAGCATGCCCTCCGACGACCTCAGTGATTGGGCAGGTTGGTAAGGGAGAAGGCACTGTCTTAGCTATCCTAGTCGCAAGTTGTTTAGCACCAAACACTAGTACCAAAATCTTAAACTTGGCCCAGTAGCCAGTAGGCAGCCAGTGCTGTTCCCTCAGAAAAGACGTTACATGCTGAAAAGAAGCAGCTCCTGACAACAGCCGACCTGCTGCGTTTTTGCACTAGCTCCAGCTTCCAGAGCAGCTGGAGCTAGTGCAGCCCCACATAGAATGCATTGCAGTAATCCAGTCTTGAGGTTGCTAATGCCATACCACTGTGGCCAAGCTATCCCTGTCCAAAAGAGTCCGCAGCTGGCAAGCCAGGCATAGTTGGTAAAAGGCACTCCGAGCTGCTGCTGCCACTTAGGCTTCCAGAGACAATGATGGATCTAGGAGTACCCCATGGTGAACAAATCACACAGCCATCTCACCAGATGCTATTCATGGCCCAGTGTAACACGTTTCTGGTTAGCAGTTAAGTGGCATCTGACCACCCCCACCAATAAGAATGCTCATTAATTTGTTCCAAGGTACTTTGCTTCTTTGTTACTCTAGCTGTCATCTACTTGCTGTGCTGGTAACTAAAGCTGAATGGTTTGAGATGGCATGAATCTTTTCCCTTTAATGTCTTAGAACCTCATCAATGTAAATATATATATATATATATATATATATATATATATATATATGAGTAATAAACCAGGACAGTAATTCATCTGCAATTTGAATAGCTAATATAGAGCTATTTTATTGATAATACTTATGAACACTTTAAAGAAGTCTGCAACCTCGTGGTCGCCTTTTTATGCTAATGGAACTCAATCACCACATGTCTAGAGCATAAACTCTATTAATTAACGCTGTTAAGCTCATTAATTCATAATGTAGGTGATGAATCAGCATAATGATGCTGACAACTATTGTACCAATCAATCACTGCGTGAACTAAACTGTCTGGTCACCCAGACACTAATAAGGTTCTTTGCATAATGTTTGATTGGTAAAAAAAAATCTTGCATAGTAGAGCTCAGAGAAAAACTAAGGTGAAACTATGAACAACAAGTTCTGCTATCCAACCAGCTCTTTTGTTTGTTTTCATTTAATAATTCCAAAGTGTTTGTTTCAATTAGGCACTGTAGTGAAGACATATAGTTTATCACTAACTTTAAGTGACAGAATAATGAAACCAAAAAGAGCAATTGTTTACAGTAGTTTTCTAAAATCCTTTTGAATATTTTTGACAGATAAATGTCAAATATAATGGTGGCATGAAGCTCATTATTGATTTCATCTGTTAATTCATCTGTAATTATTTTGTGAGGCATTAGTTCACTATGGACTGGTTCACGCGGCTTATTTAAGCCTCAACATGCCACGGCTTGAAGATTTAAAATGGCCATTTTGAATATTCAAGCTTTGGCTTATCATGTCATCTGAACTGGGGACTGTGGGTTATGTGAGGGTTGTTTAATCCTCACATATTCCACAGTCCATAGGTTCAGATGACACAACAAGCCATAGCTTGAATAATCAAGAACTGCCTGGTACACACCATGGCTCATTGTGTCTTAAACAATCCACTATGGGCAGTGGTGATCATGCAAACCAGGCCAATGTTGCATCCAAGTGAACATTTTTTTGAAAACTGCTATGTTATATTACCCAATGAAATAAGTAAAACAAACTGCTGAGTTTTCAGAACCCAATGGCATTTCAGGAAAGAAAGAAGCCTAAAGAAAGCACCAAGAGTATGGAAAGGATGGATTTCAAACGGAAGCCTTGGGAGTTTCTCTTGAGCAGCCCATACAGTACACTTTCTTATCCAGAGAGGATACTGTCTTAAGCAGAGATATTTCAGTGGAGGAATTCTGCACAGAAAATAGCCTTAAGGCTGAATCAATGCATGCTTTCCTGGAAGGAAGCCCAACTGAATGCTGTGGGACTTGCTCCTGAGTAAATATAGATAGGATTGTGCTGCATAAGAGATATAACTCTCTGTGCAAAGCTCAGCAGTTCTGCACATGGTGATTACATCGATGGAAGGCAGACGGAGAATACTATGAACATTGCTATTGGCTCCAGAGTGGAAGGAGCTTCGATTATGGATGCAGCAGCAATGAACCAAACAGGATATATCAGAGTATAAAATACAAATAAAGCTGTGCAGTTTGGAGGGTTCTTTCTTCGAGCATTACTTTACACAGTGCTCTAAGCTACGATGGAATCAGGTTACTGTACTTACATACAATTTCTTGCTGCTAAATCTCTATGGACAAACTTTTTGCTTGCAAGGTATTTCATCCCCTTTGCCACTTGCAGGCCAAATCCAATCAAATCCTTTACTGTTGGGTTCTATAAAATATGGACAATGACATTAAATATGGATAGTTAAATTAAAACAACTTAAAAACAGAGTAATAAATGTCTACTATAAAATATAATTGATTAAATGACCCTTTAGTTTTTGCTTTCTGTGTTTTACCACCATGTTTTTGAAAACTGAGCTTTGCTTAGTAGTAGAAAACACAAATGGACAATCAATACATTAAATAATTAAGTCTATTAAAACATTTGTATGGTGAAATCATACAAAGTATACTCAGAAACAGCAATGAAGGAAATTCATATTCATAGGTACAATACTTTAGTTATATGAACAGCATTCATTAATCAGAAGTAAGTCCTCATGCATTCAATAGGACTCACTTCCAAACAAGTGTGCACATAGTTGCTCACCTAGAATGCAGTGGTCATAATCTTTCTAGGCATGAACAGATATACTAGAAAGCTGTGAGCTAAGTAAAATGCTAGCCCTATTGTACAAAAACTAAGAAGAAATGAATGGCCAGCAATGTTTAGATACACAATGAAAGAGTATTACTTGGTATAGTAACCACTATCTTCAGTTTATTGTAACTAAACTTCAACTTTGTCTTTAGATAACTACCTAGGACAGTAGTGGAAAGGAAAGTCAGGGAGATGAGAGATGTTTGGAACTGACTTTATGCCAATGAAAGCTTAAGAGTAAAAGAAACTATATTTATACAATTTGGGGCTCTTAAAACATTGCTTTTGGTTGACTGATTGTTCTGTCTAAATGACACTAACCCGCTTGGCATGTAGCGATGGTAGATTGTAGGTTCATTAACCAGGTCACAAGTGTGTGTGGGCAGCTGTCTCTTTGAATATGCAACCTCTGATTGGCCTGACCTTAGGCTGCTCTGTGATGTGCAAACCCAAGCACTATGTGTTGTTCAAGGATTAAACAACCCAAAGTTAACTTACAATTAGTTCTTAGATTAGTTTGACCAACAAATAATTCATAGTGTGTGGGTTTGCAAGCCATGTTCAGGCTAATTGGAGATTGCATATTTTAAGTGACAGCAGCATGTGACCTAGCAAATCATTAATTGTTGCTGTGAATGGGCCCTCTGAGCTGGATCCATTTACGCACATACAACTGGGTTGGCGGAAGCATACTTCCTTGTCTCCTCCTTAACACACTAGGTTTCCCAGCCCCCTGAAAAATCAACACAGAGGATCAGGGAACCCTGTTGAATGAGGTAGCTCTGGTGCAGGGGGAGAGGTTTCCCAAAAATGGGCAGTGGCACCTTCTGTGAGCTTTACTCATGGAAGTTTCCAACATTGAAAAGCGAAGGCTGATCAATCAGTTAGTGTTTTTAGAAAGACCAGTAGTCACATACATATTGCCTAACTGCACTATCATTAACTGGCCCCAGAATGTACATACGTGAGACTCATTTCTAATGAAGTTTCGAAGATCTCCATGTTTCATATAAGGAAGCACCACCAGAGGAGATCCTTCACTGGGCAAGCAAATTCCAAGTAGCGATAGGACATTGGGATGAGTGAAATCCTTCATTATGATCCCTTCTTTTAGGAATTGGGCGACTTCATCCAAGTCTGTAATCCCTGAGAAATGCAGTTGCAAAACCAAATAAAAAAATAACCATGTATCTCATTTCTAGTACATTTTAACACATTTGAAACATAATTAAATCAATGTCAAATGTTACTCTTAAAAGTGCTCCCTCCCCCAAGTCAATATAAATTAAAATAAAACTTTGTTGACACCTCCATTAAAATTGAGCCAAGGATTCTCCCTCAAGATTATATCCAGCATGTCTAGTCATAGAAGGAAAGTTACTGGGTTGCAGGACTAGGCATTCCAGATCTACAGCCAACTGAATTGGAAATGTCATCTGTATAACTCAATGAATGTTTCTCATTGCCAGAATGTACTGAATACATTCACAGCATACATTTGTAGTTCCAGAATTCTTTGTTTTTTAATTGCACCTCCCTTCATTTTTTCATAGAGTAGTAACAATAAATAGAAATGTCCCAAGTGCAACACCAGAGGAAGGTCATTACTAGTGTGTGCCAATTTGCTCCTGCTGTTTTCCAACTGTCTCACTCATAAAAAGTGAACATAAAGCAGCCCAGCAGTGTGTAAAACGATACTTCTGCAT
Organism: Elgaria multicarinata webbii; assembly: GCF_023053635.1. Lineage (NCBI taxonomy): Eukaryota > Metazoa > Chordata > Lepidosauria > Squamata > Anguidae > Elgaria > Elgaria multicarinata. The sequence goes on along the minus strand of NC_086179.1, from coordinate 66,503,363 downwards.
TTCTTTCCTTTAATCTTGTATTTATCAAGGGGGGGCAGGAGGAGAGGAGATGAACATTCCTCCACATGGACACGGCGAGACAAATAAGTCCTTAGAAAAGCTTTTTCTGCATGCCATACAAAGACACCCACTGAAAATAGCCTGTATTCAACTAGTACTGTTAGTAGGTGAAAGTGCAGTTCTGTACTACAGTGTGGTATAAGTTGACTCTGCTTGCTTTAAAACTGATTATGGCTTACTGTTAAAAACCATGTGACTCACTATTCAAGGACTTCACAGCACAGTGAATTTTCCTGCCGTCAGTATCCAACAAAGTTCCATGATAAACACATCCAAAGTGTCCTGCATAGAGAACAAGTAAGATTAGCCTTCTCTTATTTCTCACCATAGAGATTATGGGTTTGAAAGTTACTGTAGACTCTTATTTTCCTGCAATATATGGTTAAAACTTAGATTGGTATCTGATTCAGGACAAACAAAAGAAAGTGCATTGCACAATGCATAATTAACTTATCAAATTCACTGTCACAAGAAGTAGTGATAGAACCTGGATTAGATGGCTTTAAAAGGGGATTGGACAAATTCATGGAAGGTAGAGCTATCAATGGCTATTTAGCTAGGATAGCCAAGCCTCTGAATACTAGTTGCTGATGTCAAACAATCAGAGAGGACTCTTATTATTATTATTACTATTAGCATTTATATCCCACCTTTTTCCTCCAAGGAACCCAAGGAGGCATACATAATCCTCCTCTTCTCCATTTTATCCTCACAACAACACTATGAGGTACGTTGGGCTGAGACTGTGACTGGCCCAAAGTCACCCAGTGGGTTTCTATGGCTGAGTGGATCTCCCGACTCCTAGTCCAACACTTTAGCCACTACACCACACTGGCTCTTGCCTTAATACTCCACTTGTGGGCATCTGGATGGTCACTTTGGACAACAGGACGTTTGACTAGATTAGCCTTCCCCAACCAGATACTTTCCAGAAGTTTTGGATTTCAACTCACATCAGCCCCAGCTAGCATGACCAACTGTCAAGAATGCTGAAAGCTGTAGTCCAAAAACTTCATCAGGGCCCCAGATTGGGAAAGGCTGGACTAAATGGACCTTTGGTTCAATAAAACAGGGCTTTTGTTACATTAACCAATACTGAAAATATTTTCAATGTAACTTTCATTGGATCTCACTGGAATATATAGTTCATAGGGCTAGTTCACCAGTATTCTTATAGGCTCATTTGTTAAATCAGGCAAAAGAGAAGAAGCCAATAGAGACAAGGGGACCAAATTTATTCATAAAGGAATAAGGTAGATCAGATATAGCATGAAGGAGATCAGTTCATACAGAAATGTATGATTAGCCAATGTTCTAATGTTAATGTCCTAATCGAGCTGCCAACAATTTTCAGACAATGGTCCTAAAAGCACAGGATACCGCTCACATGCTAAAGATGAAGGGGTCTGGGCTGTGAGCAGTAGCTTGAAGGAAAATGTTCTGGGCATTCTATGTAAGCCACTCTGAGCAGTTTGTAAAAAGAACAAGGGAAGCATATACTTAACACTTCATGATGCTGATGAATAGTTAGCAAATACATTGCATGTTCTACATTCCCCATGAAGCTGGTATCCTCAGATGTGGAAAAAAAACCCAGACTGAAAATAATAATCTTCAACTCCAAACCTATACACACTCACTTGGAAATCATTTAACTTGGTGGAACTTATTTCTAAGCAAACATGTCATAAGACTGGGCAATTCAAAATCCCAAATATGGATTTTAACCAAAGTTTCCCCAGTAAAAGTTGAGTATATTTTATTTTTTTTAGATGCAACCCTCTCAAAAGTTGGACTCTCCAATACATTGCAGTAGATGTTTGCATAATGTAAGATGGCAAATTGAACTACATTGCATTGTTGCATTAATATAGGAACCCAATAATTACCCACTCAGGGTGCAATCCTATGCATGTTAATAGAAAGAAAAATGTCATACAGCTCCCAGCATGCCCAGCCACCTATGCAGGCAGGGGCTTGCTGGGCATTGTAGGACTTTTTTCTGTCTAACTATGCATAGGGTTGTGCCCTTAATTAATAAAAGTGTATGATGCATGACACTGTAGAGGTGTTGATTGGAATGAACGTTTAAATATCTACCTCTTCCTATTACTTCATTAAAATGCACTATCAGGCTATCAGCACCAATAACCACATGCTCCACTTCTTTGACCAAGTCTGGATTTAAGGCACTGATGTCAATGTGGACATTGGTCTGCAACAATGGGCTGGATAAATCAGAGTCTCCAGTAGACATAATGGGAGATAGGTCTGTGTGAGGATACTGGGCTGGTCTGCACGATCCATTCTGAGAGAAAGTTGGAAACTGATCTATAAGAAAAATAAAAATCATTGTGTCAATAGTGAATTCCACTATAGCAGAGCTAATATGACTAATTAATTTAAAATTTCTAACCCCCCTTTCTAAGTAAATTGAAATGTGCCTTACAAAATGAGTAAACATATTAAAAATGCAATAAAACCAACCCCCCAAAATAAAACAGTATCATAGAATAATCCCAAGAGCAAGTTAAAATACTAAACTTTAGAAGTAGGAAAACTACATTAAAAGTTTGGCAGAATGAAAAGGACTTAGCAGCATGCCTCAAGCTTAAAAGAGAGGAATCCAATTGCTCTCTAGGGAATGGGGGGTTCCATCATCTGGGTGTCACAATGGAATATGAGCCAGGCCTGAGCTCCAGAATCTGTTCTGAATACTGGGACTCAAATTTGGAATGCCAAATCTAATAATAAAGATTAACAAGAAGTTCTCCCAGGTCAAAGGATATGATTTGCAAAAAGGCCAGGACATCTCTCTCTGGAAATGAACCATTATATATTTTCTCCTTTATTTACTGGGAGATCAACGCTGACCCTGTTCAGACGACATGCTAAGCCACAGAGGTTAAGCATTTTGAGCTAAACATTATGGCTTAGTGTGTTGTCTGAACAGGCCCGCTGGTTTTTTTTTAATTATTTCAGAACTTTTATATATGTATTTTTTAAACTCCACTGCCTTGTAAAGCTATTATCTTCCTAAGACTCACCAAAGCTATCTTACTCTGAAGGAAGTGAATGGCAAAGCTCCACTTGAATTTCCCAGAGTCCTCCTAATTCAAACCAAGCTAAAATTATATCTGCAGTTATCCGTACTTCTAATATCCTTATGGGAGTGTAAAACTGGGAAATGACACATTAGTGAAAAGGAGGAAATAGCAGACTATGGCTTCTTGTCAGATTATAATTTGGAGGGCAATCAGAGATCTGTGACTATATTTATCCAGTGGTAAATATTCAACTAGGAAAATGGCTTGAGTGATTCATTTCCTGTAGTTTTAAAACACAGTTAAGTATTGCAGATGAAACATTTGCCCATAAATCTTTAAAATACATTAAATTGTATTTCACTTTGCATTGCATTTTAAATGACTGATAGGACATTAATCTTCATAGATTTTTTTCCTTAATTTTTAGTCTGTAAAATGTATTTCAAGCCACCACAGATGTAAGAGAAGGGAATGGCACACTAAAAGCTAGTGAACACTACTCAGCAGGACTGGATTATAAGGGAGACACTGCAGTTCAGAGTCCTCTGTATACAAGGAAGCCCTGCTATTAATTCTGGGAGATGACACTTGGCAAGTTCATGTGTCTCTTTCCCCCTCATAGCAGAAGAAGCCTCAGGTAGGTATCCGAGGGTGGTCTATTCATCTCTATGAACAAGCTTATTTGGATACTATGTTTTTGCAGACACAATGTACCATGCGCACTGCTAATATAAAAGTCTGGTTTACCGAAACATTTGAAATTGCACAACATATTTTGGCCGTGAACTAGCCAAACATGAAAGCCCCAGTGATTTCAATGGGAACATTGAGCATGTGCTTAAATCTCTCTCATTTTAATTAACAAGGCTTAAAAAATCTCAATTTGCTTGGATTGTGCCCATTTAATTGTATTGGTCCTTCAGCAAAGCAGACTTCTCTGTTACCAATTTACACAACACTTGAACCTGCACCTGCAAAATACAATGTAAAAATTGGTCTAGTCATAGACCACAAAATCCATTATATTGTAGCCCAACAACAAACCATTAACTCTGGATTGTTTAACCTCTAAACAACCCAGAGTGTCTGGATTCAGACATTATAACAACCTACAAACGGGATGATTGTAGGTTTTCAATCGTCCCATTTGTAGGTTGTTAACTGAAAGTGGAAGCAATGAGTGCAGCAGAGGCAGTGTGCTCAGTTGCTCCCCTGCTTGTCCTCAATAACCCATGGGCTGTCGTGATGTGTGAACTGGTTCAATATTTTACACCTCATCTCACCAGCAATGTTTCCTACAACACAGGAAGGTAAGTGTCCCAACATTATCGTATGTGGATTACAGTACTCAAACCCAGGCCTCGGAAGAGCTAACAACTAAACATACTAATGGCGCACAGACTAGGATGTTATCTGACTACATGCTCTCTACCTATTAAACTTTTTCCTTTTAACTGTTTCACAAGTCAGTTATAAACTGACTTCAATTAAAATTGAAAAAATTACACTGCCACAATAACTGATGACATGAAAAATAATACTTTGCTAATTAAATAACCTAGACAAATAATTTATTTGAAAAATGCCTTGCATCACAAGGACAACAGAGGAATTCTATGTATGTTTAATCAGAAACAAGTCTCACTGTGTTCAGAGTGCCTTCTAGGTAAATAAGTGATTCTGTAACAATGTCTTCAGAACTCTGAACAGTTATAGGGCATAGTTCAAATGGATTTCTACACTGCTTTACACTCACATAAATGTAGTTAACTTCACTCATTGCCTTCTATGGCTGATGACTGCAAGTTTTGGTGTGTCCTTGGTACGTGACTATTGTGTAAACATAAAATACTATATGAGATATAAAGTTGCTTAGCCCCTTAAGTTCAAAACAAAGCATGATCTCTGACTCATGCATCACTGGTTATTATAAAAGCAGGATGTAGATTGTCATAGTTCAGAGGAAGGGCACTGACACCTTTTACTACTGGTTGCAGTGTACCTGAATGAATGCACAGTTACAGGCAATGATGCATAAATACTGTAGTCTCAAGAACACATTTTGACTTTTAAATCTCTGGTAGATTCTCAGTTTAGGGCAGATACTTTTTTAGTTGGTGAAGACAGTTAATTTAGTGATCTTTGAGAGTAAATTCAGATGAGAAATGTTGTGTGTAAAAGCACTCAATAGCTTTCAGACGTGTAATTGCACTGTACACACGAGCTTTATTAAGTTTTTTTTACATGGGGTAGGTAAAAAATTGCAGGAAACAAACATTTATGAAGCAGCTCTTGGAACCCCTTTGTATTGCTTTCAGGCTTTTGAGAATGTGTAGCGCTGCTGGTGTGAATTAGCAGGCTGACACAGCTCCTGCAATCTGTGTGATCACAGCAGCTTAGACGTGGGCTGCTGTGATTTCACAAATTGCAGCGGCTGCATTTCCAACCCTTCTGCCAGACTGCAGATGGTCATGCAAGGGTCATGAGCCCACCAGCGGCCCCATGCATCATGCGGGAGGCCACTGGTTGTATGAACTGGTCCGGACACACTCTTTCCATAAACCTTCTCTTTAGGAGAGGGTCCTACAGGCCTGCAAGAGTGAAATGAACCAGAATATACTTTATCCTTTATTTACTGGGAAATCAACACTGTTTTTTAAAAATTATTTCAGTCCTTTTATATATGGATTGCACCAGATGCATTGACAAGAGAGCAGCAGGAAAAAATGAGCTTAGGATGGGTCAGGCAAGGCTTAGTTGAAGAAGGAGGTCATGGATGATGGACCTGAAAAGGAGAGGGGGGAAGCTGCTCAAGGCATATATAGCAGCATGACTAAAAGTACAGAAACAACAATGGATGGTAGTTATACTAAGGCAATAACAGGAGATCAGCTAAAGCAGAGTAGGGGGGAAAGGAAGAGGTATAAGGGAAAATGAGGGAGGAGACAGAGAGCACAGGTTATGCTCACCACAGGAATGCCAGTGACCACCTCCAAGGCAAATCCATTTTCATCCTTCACCCCAACCAGATGTGATGCTTAAAATGGCTTGCTGCACAGACTGGTGCCATGTCATATAGAGTTTCTATGCTCTGGCTTATTATGCACTAGTAATATGAACTGGGCTATGGAGTCAACCTGCGTGTTGTTAGGAATCGACTAGGTGGTAAGCGGTTCTAAAATGTTACAGCCACATTACAGAAAATGTGCAAAAGGAATGCTGTCATGGGCAGCATTCTCATGGCAACTGTAATGCTTTGGCTCACCATCAGCTCTACCAGAACCTTGAAACTGACTGAGTCAGTACAGGGGCCTAAGGGGAGGAGTACCCTCATTGCCATAATGGTGGAGCATAATGGATAGGACTTCCGGTTTTATAATGGACTCAAGATGTAACCATTTTGAGAAAAGTGTAAGAGAAATCAAATTAGTTTAATACAACATAAGAGCAGTATCTTATTATAACTTCTCCAATACCTTTAACAGGCTGTAATCTATATCACATTGCCAAGTATATAAGGTAAGTAAAACTAACGGCTGCTTAAAATATGGCAACCCTTCTGTTTTTACGAATCAGAAAAACAATACCTTCTAGAAAAGTTGATCTGTAGTCTACAGATTCACTTGACACCATTTCTGTTGTAGGGCTCACACTCCTTGCACTGACAAGCCTGTCCAAGTGAGGAGTGTGCACTCTTCCATCATAGCGAACAATCTCTCGGCCTAAATCTTAACATGAAAAAAAGCAAAAAGAGTGCCAGTTTTAAAATTAAGAGATTTATTTTTCTCTTGTTCAAAGAGTTGGGAGTAGCAGAGTGAGTTTTACAATGGATCTGTACAAACTTGCATTGTCTTAGAAGACTCATTTGTCCAAAGTAGTCCTAAGTTGGGGCAAGCAGCTAATGTTCTGCAGGTATGATACTGCAAAATCTATTTCTCTTCCTCCATATAGCAAAAGAGAAATATATTTTGTTGGTTTGCTGTCAGCCAGATACTGGGAAATTGCTACTGGCTAAATCTGCATATTATTCCAGAGTGCAGCATGATATTCCATGTAATTGATGTGAAGGTAATTCTGTAGCAGGGCAGGTAGCCTTGCTGCACTGGGGGAGAGATGGCCATGCTTCAGGAGGAGAGCAGCCAAGCTGATCAAAGACTTCTCAGGTTTGACAACTATGTATTTAGCCACACAAGAAATCATCATGCAGAAAAGACTCCATAATCCCAACCAAACTGCTTACATTTATAATCACCCTTGGCTTAGACTAGAGGAAAGGCATGTGCCAGCTATGGCTTCCAGCTAATGGCTTCCAAGCTCTTCACTGTTTAAAGTGAACTTCGAATGCCACCTTTTTAAAAAATAAATAAATCTATTGGTAGTAAATAATGCACCTTTACTGCCCTTAAGAATGGAGTGCCTTCCCCAAAATACCTATGGAGTGCTAGCTTTTCCTCTCTCTTCCTTCCAATCCCTCTTCAACACTTCTGCTAGATGCCGCAGCTTGACTTCCTAGTCTTTAATACCAAATGAGAACAAGTGTGGTTTAGTGGTTAGTGTTGTACTGGGACTTGGGAGAACCAGTTCGTAGTCCTCACTTGGCCATGAAGCTCACTGGGTGACTTGTGGGGATAAAATGGGGAGGAGGAAGAGGAGGACTATGTAAGCCACTTCAGTTTCCTCACAAGGGGGAAAAGGGGGGATATAAATATAAAAAATAAATTAACTGTAACAATAAGTAAACATCTGGATTTGCATGCATTCATCCCTTGCTACCCTTGCTCCTTCATCATGCTTTTTCTTCCTGTATAAGCTTCTTGGGGTCTAGAATTGTCTTTTTGCTGAATAAAAGTGTAGTATGAAAGATAATGACCACCACCTTTGATTTGCTTTCTCTTTTTTCTCCACAGGAAAAGTCCAAACAGCAACAATGAGAGAAAAATCGTCACTGACACAACTCCTGCAATAAGTCCTGTGTAATTCTGTTCAGGTTGAATCATTACTTTCCCAATAACTGTAGATGAAACTTCTTTCTTCCACTGAAAGAAAGGGGAAAACACAAAAACTTACTCTCTCTCTCTCTCACACACATTAAGAAAAAGTAATTGTCCACATAAACATGCCATTCATGCTTATAAGTCCTTTTCCTTGCCTTTTCCTATTTTTTTCTTAGTCTTGTTTCCATGGGCATAGGATGGCACTGATCCCACCCACCCAAGGTTGTAAACACTGTTACAACCTCCATGACAGTGGGTGGGTGAGTGAAATCTGATTAGAGATGCCACACCCCTTCCAGCAGCCACAGAAAGCTCAGGAGCAGCTCCTCTGAGGTGGAAGGAAGAAAGGTGGCATGACGATGGTAGAGAGGGGAAAGGAGGCCCATCGAGCTGAAAATGATTCTTAATGTGGAACAGGAGATGGAAATGCTTTTGTCATTCCATCGTCCATGCCTGGCTCTTGCCAACAAGGCTTTGGGGTGGCAGAGAGCTTCGAACCTGGAGCCCTCTGTCTAAAGAGCATCAACCCTCTATTATGATAGCAGGAATTCTAGTTTACAGGTACACTTTTGTAATATTGTCCCATCTATTTTTACTAATATTTTGTTCTGGTTGTGTAAGTAATTACCAAGCACTTGGTGTAATGTCAGCATCCCATTGTTAAAGAAAAACTAATCCCGAGTTGTTTCATCAGGAAATCTAGCATTGTCCATCTTTCTAGAGATCTTCAAATATCTAGTATTATTATTATTATCATTATTCTCGCTCATGGCGGTTTTCTAGATGCACGTGACGGGCATTGCCAAGTCATGCTGTCTTTTATAGATTCAGGAATTTCCTGAGAATTGAGCATGTTTTAAGTATGACTGCTTTCTGGATGTTAGCGTGGATGTATTTCGGTAGGCCCAGTTCCTGAAGGTTTTCTGTATAGTTTTTTGATGTGATGCTAGGGACTGTTGTGACTAATGCAATAATTGTGATACTTTCCTGTTGCCATAGTTCTATTATTATTATTATTATTATTATTATTATTATTATTATTACTATTATTATCATCATCATCATCATTATCATCATTTATAGACCACCCCATAGCTGAAGCTTTCTGGGTGGTTTACAAATATCTAGGGCTCTATAATGGTGTCTTTTCCAGTTTTGTTTTTTGTTTATTGACTTTAAGTAAGAACTTTAGAACAAGCAACACTGATCAACAAGGGAAACCAAAGTATTTTATGTCACATGGCAGTATCTCAATCAGTAGGAATGGACTTGGCAGTCCTTATTCAGCCTACTCTGGTATTCAATTCACAACATTTTTATAAAGAATAGATTTTCACATCAGATATTTTATGTTTTCCATTCTTGCTGGGTGCATAAACAATTTGTAGGTAAGCAGAAATGCAACAAGAGTATAGTAAATAAAAACTAACTCCTCTTATTCTTGCAATACTGCATGCAAATTGACTCCCTTGATTTCTGAGAAATGCAGCAAGAAGATGTCCTGTGCGAACATGCCAATATCTGAATCCTTTGAACATGCTGTAAGAATATTATGTAACAAAGGGATAGATTTTGAATTCCTCTAGAATATATAATTTTCTATAGTGATATAAGATATTATAGGACAACAACAAAATGCTGTGGCATTTAAATTGAATGCTGTTTGTTGCTGCTGCAAAGGACGTATCAATGTTTGGATTTATCTTATCTATGTGATGACATCACAGCAGCCTATATTATATGTGTTCAAATGTTAATCATGTTCTTTAAAATACTGCACTTAGCCTTTCTGGTATAGGAAAGGCCACAACCCAGAAGACAAACCCAGATGTTAATCCCATAGCACCCAATAGATCATCTTTTGTATGAGTAATGTGTTTACAGATATAAATGATTTTCCAGATATAAATGATCTCCCCAAAGCTGTTATTAATTCCACTGGGGCAAGAAAAAATAGGCATTCCCCCCAAAAAGTGGAGGGAGAGCAAAGGGACATAGAAGGGCCTGGTTAATATGGAAGGATCTGTGATGAAAAGGCTTAGGTCACTCCACCATCACACTGCTGCAGATGCTGCCACCAGATAAACATATAAATTGGAGCCAGGATGAAACACAGTGCATGAACACACAAAACAGGACTGGAGCTTCAACTCTGCAAGTACTGTAAATACAGGAATGACATTTCAAATTCATGAAGTATATCATGCCAAGGTAGATATCCTACCACTATATTTAGTTCATGGTTGGATTTCAGCAGCTCTTTAGGAATGGTACATGAAACAGACTGCAACTTTAAGGTGATATTCTCACAGCTCTTGTTTCCAACTTTTAGCACTTCACCTTTAACAGCTTCTGAGTCAATGTTATTTCCCTAGAAAAAGACACAAAAATAATTAGAAAACAGGACAAAATTACAACAAAGACAATAAGGACACTTTACCAGTCTAGGTTCATTTTTCTTTGCTTAGCTTGTTTATTGGAGAAACAGGCTAAAACAAATTACAGAATGAGCATTGGAATATATTAGCTCTTTCCCCAGTCAGAGAAATGCATTGAATTTCTGAATGGCTATTAAAATGCATTAAACCAAGGGTGATTGGTTGCTTAAACACTGGGTTTCTTTTTCTCTTCTGCTTTCATATAGCATGGTGCCAACATCCTCCTTGACTGAAATAATGTATGCCAAGTATTATCAAAATGAAGAGAGATGGAATGAGTGGGGGCCCATGTATATCTGTGACTGATAGTGGGGCTTACACATATCATAATTCAGTCTCTCACAGACATCTCAATGGATTCCTGTTGGAACTCTGCTACTTGGTTCTATGACATGGCAGGCAGCAAAGCCTGCAGGCTATTTCGCATGATCCAAGTTATCAGTGCATTCCTATTTTTGTTGTTTATTCGTTCAGTCGTCTCCGACTCTTCGTGACTTCATGGACCAGCCCACGCCAGAGCTTTCTGTCGGCTGTCGCCACCCCCAGCTTCCCCAAGGTCAAGTCTGTCACCTCCAGAATATCATCCATCCATCTTGCCCTTGGTCGGCCCCTCTTCCTTTTGCCTTCCACTTTCCCTAGCATCAGCCTCTTCTCCAGGGTATCCTGTCTTCTCATTATAGCCATTTGCAAATTCAATTTTTTACATAGATAAGGTAGAAATAATGGGTTGAGGGTCAATTCAACCAGATAGAGGCTACACTGATATGTTGCAATGGGCACTTGGAAGGGCCATACTTTTCTGATTGGCCATTTGAAGACAAGTGTGCAAGCAACCCATCACCCTTGGTTTATTGCAGGGATGCACAGCGTTTTTGGCTCTAAAGGCCATATCTGCAGTGGTTGTCTAGGGCCAGACTGCCGGGCAGAGGTCCAGGGCCCTGCAGCATTGAGGGCCCTCAAATGCAGCCTCTCACCCTGCCCCCATGTGACCCAGCTCTCCACCCCACCTGGCTTTTATCTTACTCTTCTCCCCACCACTCTGCTTGCTGTCCTGCAGAAAAGTAATTAGGCAAATTGTCAGGAAATCAGCATGATGTTGGGGGGTGGGAGGAATTCAGCAGCAGGGGATCTGGGGGCTGCACTTTAATCCTTGGGGAGGGGGGATATGTGGCCTACAAGCCATGTATCCCTGGTTTACTACATTTCAATGTCCATTCTCTGCTATTTGTTTTTGTATGTCATTTCATTATGTTGTTCCTGTAACCTGGAGCTGGCACAGTGAGTGTAACAATTAGAAACATAAATTTAAGTTTTACCCTCAGTTATTGTATGCAGCTCACACGGGGGCTTAAAGTGTGCACTGGTGGGAGGCCATGCATGCTGCCATCCCCACCCCCATCCCATGTTGAATCAGCAAGGTCTGAAAAGGAGTTCCACTTGTGATCACAGACCTTGTTCATTCAACACAACAATGTCTGAACTGAGGGAGATGGGGCCAGTGTGCCAGACACTTCCCAGTACATACTTTTAAGCCTTCACACGTTCTCTTGAACACCTGAACAGAGTTATGGATTTCTGTAAAATGCTAAATATGCAACACGTATTTTTTTGTTTCTGGTTATTCTGTTTAAATGAAGCATTATTGGTTTCTATTTATATAAACAGGCATTCTGCCATCTGCAATTTTCTGGGACACTTAAACATGTATTATCTCGGTTTGGAAGGTACGACCTACACATGGGCAGAAAAGCTGAAAGACAGAACATTATGTACTCTTTCTTTGAGAAAAAAATGACTAAAAGAAACACAATAGAGGTTTGTTCTTTCTTAGTGCCCAAGGCATCTCCACATTGTTACTAGTTTGATTACCATTTATAAAACTGAACTAAAACGTTATTCAAGGAAACTAAAATTGACCTCATGTTTCAGATTGAAGCACATTTGTACTGTTTGAACACTCTATAATTCTTTATATCATTGCCTCGTTCCTTAAATAAAAGAATAAAAAGTGTTCCCCCCGCCCCTGTAAACCCAAGGACTCCAGAACTTGACAGACAAATCCACTGATTGGATGGAGCTCCTCTCTATACATAAGTCCTTTCATGTTTCAATACCTTTTATTACCTTAGCTGCCCTGGCAGTTTTATTGATGGGAGGAATACAAGATGGTTTGGAAGCTTCAATTGGTGCAAAATGTGGTGGCCCAGATGGTTTGGCCCCAGGTTTCCTGAAGGATTCAGAAAACCTTGTCCTATGAACCTGCCTCTGTGTTAAGATCAACTTTGGAGAACCAGCTCGTTTGCCCACCTGGTTGGCAGGTACAAGTGACAAGGCCTTCTTGGTGGTGTCCCCCCATTATGGAACTTCTTTTCAACTGAATATTGTTTGATCCCTACAATAACAGGCTTCTGATGAGTCTTGAAACTCATTTGTTTTGGATGGGCTTCTCTTTAGAGTTTTAGCGGTTGTGTATTTTTGTGAAATTGCTTAGCTACTTAACTTGTTTTTTGAAAATATCATGAGATGTCTTTGGCCTATGTTTTTTAAGATTCTGCTTTCTAATTGTTTGACATTTTTAATGTTTTTTATATTTTTGGTTATAAGTTGCCTTGTGTGGACTATGCCTTACAAGGCGGCTTAAAAGTATTTAAAATAAATGAAATGGCTGCATAAATATGTGTTGTTTTTCTTAAGTGCTATTATTATAAAGAACCTTGTTGTCTTTTGAGCTAGATAAAAATAATCTTTTGGTTTATATATATTCATTTGCTGGAAGCACAATGTGCCACATTGGATTAGTTTTTACTGAAAAACCAAGTGATAAAGGCTCTTTCGTTCTTCTGAAACTAATTAAGAAAGTAGATAAAAGAATTTTGGTTCGGCAAGAACTGTTTGTTCACTGAACCAACTGGCCATTTAATTTCATGCTGTGCTTGCTTAATTACTGGACAACAAAATATGATCAAGAGGCATGTAAACTTGCTTCTGTTTTTGTGTGCACATAATCTCACAGTGCTGCCAACCCGGCCCACAGTGACCTTTTGACTGAAGGAACACAAGTTCTCAAAAGCTGTCCAATAGTTTATGAGTGCCTCTCAATTTGAGTTTAACTTGTGGGGGAGAATGCTGAATAATCATCCTAGTTTACCCTATGATGTACTTCTCATTTTAAATGGGAGCTACTCGGTGATCTTATTTAAACATACAGCCAACTGAGGTATAAGGGCTTAGTGTAGAATACATACATACTGACAATTTACAGTCCAGTCCTAGTAGAGGCTGGTGGCTCCAGTTTCAAAGGGGCTGTGAATCTATTCTGGGTTTCAGGCAAAATCAGCTAGAACTCAAAAGGAGCTACACAAGGTGCTGAACCCTATCCCCAAAATGGGTTCAGAACCTTGGAAAGCTCCTTTAGAGTTCTGGCTGGTTCTGCCTGAAATCCAGAATGGATTCACTGCCTGACTAAAATTGGAGCCACCAATCTCCCTTGGATTCTGTATTAGCTCACCTAATAGAGATGACTAAGGCCTTAGCAAGACCTACCTGTTATTGCGCGACGGAGGGATGACGCTCTCACAATGTTTTTATTACGAGACACACACACCCTCTGTTTACACGCGGAAAGAGAGGAAGTCACGCCTGCCATTTTGCACATTTCGTGTGCAAAAGGTAAGGTTTTTTTAATTTTCCCAAACTGTGACACCTGCACACACGTTCCGAAAACAGGCCTAAAGTGTAGGGCGAGATCCTGGGGCAAGGGAGGGATCATCTTTCCCTGATCCTGGGATCCCCTGTGCATCATGTGAACGCACAGGGACGATCCCGAGGATTGCCCCGGGATTTCACCCCATCTAGCTATGGCCTAAGGGATGGGAGCAGGGGTATAGACTCCTTTTTAAAAAGTATATGCAGCCACTTTTATTGCTCAATTTCCATTGAATAAGTGAAAAGAAGTGGTGTTAAAGCATATACTTACAGCCACAGAGAATAACTATTCACATGAACATAGACCAAAGTGAATGGATCGCTGAACAGGGAAGGAGGGAAGGTTATTCCCGACAAATTTCATGTTTCCAAAATGCCCAGGTTGTTGTTGGTGGAAACTAATCTGTGCCATTTAAAACTGCATAACATCTTACCTTTATCACTATATTTTGCTTTCCATTGGAAATCAGCACTGGTTTTTCAGAAATTGTAAAGTCAGGGTCATTCACATAATCAAAGTTAAAACGAGATGAGGTAACACCATCAAAAATGAAAAAAACTTTTGTCGCCAAAGGCAGTGTCAGGTTATAGAAATTCAGTGAGGGAGTTGTACAGCAAATTATCTCAGAATTTGACCGATGGTTACAGGCCTGTAAAAAGAAAAGGAAACCAAGTAAGTACAAGAATGTTTGAGTATCATAAATGAACTTGTAACGTTTTATATGAAAGGTTGCTTGTGGACTTTTGCTATATTCTCCTCTTGCTATATTGTGCTTTAAAATTTTTTTGCCATTATAGTTTGATATTTTCCTTTCAACAGGATAGCAATATAGATTATCCATTATAAAATGTTGCACTCCTTAAAAAGAAATGAATGAAATTCAACTCTTGGGCATGCTTTTCCTTACCTACCTGGAACAATATCAACGTTACATAAACCCATTTTAACCAAGATATATTAGAAGCATTGCTGTATGTAAGCAAGAATCTGGGTGTGGGTCTTGGAGAGACACCCCCAACTTCAAATATTGTTTTCTATTTTTATGTCTAATTGAGTACACAGTGTCCAGTACTCCCTACATCTTGTGGAATGCTGTTTATGCTAAAAAATAATACGTGGAGGTTATAAATTCTGTTCCTGCTTACTTCTGAAGATTTGTTTATACATCAACCCATTGGCCACACTGGCTGGTGATGTTGTGAGTTGTCACCAACATATCTGGAAGGCACCCAGTTTGGGAAAGCTGTCTTACATAGAGTTCCATGGAAATGAATGAGACACTTTGTTCCTGCACTCATAGGAAATTGCTCAACTATCTGAGGCTGCAAAGTACTGAGAGGGTACTTCTTTCACTTTTTTTTTAATTAAATACAGCTGAAAGGATAGTGGTGCGCTAATTAGATCAGGTGAAGTGGCATTACATTATTACATTTATATTCTGCCTGGTGGTTTAACCCTTTTTGCCCTCATGCAGACACATCAAGCTACTGTTTGCAACCTGTGTGAGAGTTATTTACATCAGGAAAATAGAGGGAAAGGGTTAAATGCCTTCATATTCTTCACCACTTCATCTAATAGGATTAGCAGCTACTCCTACAGTTACTAAGAACAAAAAACATTTAAGTTAAAAATAAAAAATAAGTCAAGAGATCAGCCATGGATCTACCAGTATGTGTAGCTTGTATCACATAAATTCTGAATAAAGAAGCCTCCTCCCTGTCATCTTTATCAAAACCCATTGGTACACAAAAATTCCCTAAAATTAATTTGAGGTTGTTGGTTCATATACCCATGCAAAATTCTGCTCTACTTGTACATTTTTTCATCTGAGAGAACAGTATGAATAGTACATAGCAGAGGACTGTGGTATTTTATTCAACTGGAACAACAAGAGAAATAGACCAGCAATGGAATTTAGTTAAGACAATGGGAGAAAAATATTCTCAACTACTGCCAAAAACTCTATGGGGCACCTCAACCTCAAAACTGGCAGAGATTTGGAATGTTTTTTCTAGTGAACTGCTTAAATTATTGTAAAATTACTGAAACCTACATTAAGAAAATGTAGTGGGGGAAAACACAGAAAGACCTTATTTCTGCTCAGTGCCTGGATAGCTGAAGAGAACCATTATATCTTATGCCAGAAATTCTAAATCTCATGTTCTCTGTCAATAATTTTCAGTCCAAAATAAACCACATAATTTATGCAACATAGTTTATTTTACACAAATGTAAAGGCCAATTTACACATGTGATCAGCTGTTCGCATACTGTGCAGAGGCATTCGGTAACAACATTGTGTTTTAGGTACTTCAAAACACATCCGTGTGGAGGCTGTTCCATATGGAAACCAGTTTGTGTGAAGCAGCTTTGCATGTGATTCCATCATTTTTTTTTTTGCCATCTGTAGCACAAACTCATTTTCTTGCAGTTTGCAAACTACCACAGCTCTGGTTTCAATCTGTTGAAATGAATATAGTGCAAGTTCTGAGGATGCCCAATTAAAACCTTCACAATTCTGAAGTGAGGGGGGGGAGTAAGCAGTGAGTTCAAATGCTGACAGTTAAGAGTGTCAGGTAGCATCTGATGGGGGGGGGCGGGAGGCTGCCTCTCTAAAGACCCTTGTCGAAGTAGCTGTGAGGAGGAAAAGCATTCTAAACAGCACTTTACCATACAACACACAGGTGATGGGGATAGGCTTAGGACAGCAGCCATGTTACGAAGCAGAAACCAAATTTCCCCTGCACAATGTTTTCTTTTGCAAGCTTCAACTCATCTAAATGCTTCAACTGATCTAGCTCAGCCCTCACCAGCACCAGAATCAGTGGGTGAAAATGGCAGGAAGCAGATTTTGGCTAAATATTAGGACGAATTTATTAATCGAATGAGGTATTTGATGGGCTGTCTCTGGAAGGTAGTGGGCTCTTCTTCGCTGGACATCTGTTGGGGTGTGTGTGTGCTGTGGTTGCATCTTGCATTGCAGAACATCCATTGACCTTCCAAAGTCCCTTACAACTCATTATTATTATTATTATTATTATTATTATTATTATTATTATTTACTTAACATACATGATCCCAAATCTGCAGGACAAAATTTATTTCACCAGCTCCTTCCACAAGATAACCCACACTCAAGTCGGAGTATGGAGTTGAGCGTAGCTTGTAGATTAACTGTGGGTTGCTGTTGAAATATGGATTATCATGCTGTTTGAACCCAGCTGTACTAACAAACCATGGTTTGTAAACCATGAACAACCCATGAAGTGAACCCAAGGTTTGTTGTTGCATTGTGAACTATGGGTTGTTCATGGTTTATAAGCAATGGTTTCTTAGCGTGGCTAGGTTCAGATAACACAATAGCCCACATTTCAATGACAACCCACACGCAACGACAACGCACACTAAGCCCTTTAGTGTTGGCTATAGCATTGTCTGAACCGAGCCAATGTGCAGACCAAGCCTTATGAGCCATTAGATAATATATTGGTATGAAAGAAAATATCATATCTTATACTAGGTACATTTCAAAGGATCCACTGTGCAAATCCAAAATGATATGCACCCAGGACTCTAAACCCAGGATGATGCAGATTTTGGCCCAGGCAACCACACTGCAGTCTATTCCATAATCTTTCACATTTCCCTTGTATTGTTATGTGTGCATGTCTCAAGGCAACAAATGTAAATTGCAGGCACCAGCAACAATTCAGAGAAAGTTAGATCTATTTAAGTTAATGGTACTTAAGTGTTTCTGGCTATAATCCTAAACATTACCTAGGAAGTAAATGCTTCTAAAGATAGTGGGGCTTAACTCTAAGTAGACATGCACAGGACTGTGCTATTCATGCAATTTGGTCAGTAGGGCAGAGAATCTGGCAAAGAGATTTCCTTGGAAGTGGTTGAATCCAGATTTAGTAATACTTAGCGCAGACCTACTTCATTGTGTCCCAGAATTAAATAATAGCAAGACATAGGCTAAACATGTAAATAACTACCATGTTTACTGCAGTGGCCTCAAGCAATTCTTTCACTGTTCTTTAATAAGCCTATTTAAAAATATACCTATATCCAATTTTAAGGTAGCTAGAATGTAGATGATTATACACAGAAACATTTGTATACATCAAAACAGATCCCTGGTAATCATTACACTGATTTCATTAGTATAAATTCATTGTGCCTCTTATCTACTGCAGAGTACCAATGTCTTTTAAATTAATAACAGTGGCATTCATAACCTAGTTTGTGGGTATCTATTAGAATAGGGTCTATAGCTCTTTACTTTATCAGGGTAGTTTCTGAAAAGGATGCTTTCAGAGAATGATAAAAAAAAATCTAATAATACTCTTTAGTGGTGATGCAATGTGACTGATTGGGAAGGTCAAGCAAAATTGCATTTGTAGTGCCCTTATTGTTATATAATTTGACATGACATTTTTTACTTTGAAATTGGTTTTAGCAATTGAAAAATGTGATGCTTTTCATGAAATACTGGATTGATAATCTATACGAAAAAACCAATTCAATCTATCCAAGACTATATTAAGATACTGCCTTTTCAATTTGGCTTTAAATACATTTATTTTTGATGTTGGGGTTTTGATTTTTTAAAGAATGCAAGTGGAAGTATTTGCCCAAAAGTAAAATATTGCTGAAGTATTTAATTGGAGCACAGGGAAGAAGAAAGATTTCTTCACAAAATGCATGTGACTTACAACATGGCATAGTATCCATGCCTCAACACTAATTGTAGACCCATGAGACAAAGAATGCAAACATGACCCATAAAACTTGAACTCTAGAATCTAACTTGATTCTTCTTTAACTTGTGCAGCAACTGGATAAATGTAGAAGAAGATCTGTGTGCTTAGGGCATCACCTAATAGCTGACCCAGATAAAACAAGGAGTAAAAGGGTGGTTTGTGATAGAATTTGGGCCATCATAACAGCGCTCAGGATAAAAGGCCTTTGACACAGGAACTGAAAGAGTCATGTTTTAGAATGCAGAATGGAAAGATTAAACAGATCAATATCAGGCACTTGGAAAAAAATGGTGGATATAAAAAAAGTTTGTGACTGAACGAATGCATTTACCCAACTGCAAGACTTATAAGCTAAGATTTCTCATGTGAAATCCTGCCCTTGTCTATTTCACCAGAGATGAGGGGCAGTGAACAAAATGAAAGTGGGGGGCACATTGGTAGGTAATGCAGAAATTGGGGTGTTATACAACTTTTCAGACATAATGATCCTGGCTTGTTAAACCATGGTTTAGGAAGCGGAGAGCTAGTGTCAGGTCCATGTATGCTCCTCCCTTACCCTCCCCTTTCATGTGTCAGCTTTAGTGCTTCTGTCTGGTCTGTCTAAACTAGAATTCCCTCTGGGTTAGTGTCAGTTTACTAGCCAGAATCTTAAACAATGGTTTGATCCTGGCTTAAGATTCTGGTTAGTGAATTGATACTAATCCATAATTTTGGACTCTAGGGAATTCTAGTTTAAACAGACGAGGATTGAAGTACTGAAGCTAGTGCATGAAAGGAGGGAGGGGCAAGGGGAGAGTGCATAGGCCTGACATTAATTCCCACATGGTATTATGTCCAAACTGTCACATACTGACACCAGTCTTATCATGATGAGCTTGCATCTGTGTTTCAATCACAGGGCAGTTTGAGTGTGTATGCTGATCTGCAAATATGCAGTTTTTATAGCCACGGTCCACCTTAAACAGACTTTATACCAGTGATGGGTTGAAAGGTTCCACTTCACCACTTCTTCTTGCCCAGGCATCATCTATTGCTGCACAAGTCTGAAAGCCTAGTATCGCTTTCCAGATGACAAAGGACTTTTTCTTTCTCTTATTTGTGAATCTTCCTGAGTGACAATCATGCAAACATATGCTTGGATGGATTAAAAATGCGTTTGTGCAAATTCCTAGCATAGATGCCATCACCCATGTCATTATTTCATAGCTGAAATGCTCCATGTTATCTTTGTATCCCCAGAATTCTCAAACGTCTTCATGGCACTGAATTCTTTTCCTCAGAATTCACCTTAAAATGGCTCTCAAACCATGGCAATCTGGATAAAAAGATTTCTGTCTGTGATGGTTTTGCTTTCTCCGTGATGGCTTCTCCAGAATAAGAAAGGACATTTCTCTGACAAGGCCAAATGCAACCCCGTGTGACAGAGGATTTATCATCATGCTTGGCTAGGCTTAATATGTTTTGTGGTATTTGGAAATTATGCTGGCATAGAAGTTTGCACTGTGCTGCTTTTGAATTTGACTGAGCATACTATCAAACCTTTTCAGAGACCTTAAGAAAACCAAACCTCGAATGTTTTCCTTGCTCCCATCCTTGATGCAACAAAACAAAACCCTCATCTTGGTTTATTTTGTCAATGTATCAGAAATTAGTAGATGCACAGAGAAATACAGAATAAAAATTAATCTCTGAAACTACTCAAAATTTTAAATGCTTGTTTATTCAGATCATATTTGCATCTACTATAACCAAAATAAATAAGAATAGCTTTCGTATCCTTCATATGTACATTTCATAATCCAATGTAATTATTCCCAGTTTTCACAGATCTGGTATTTCAATTGTAAGATTAAATAAAAAGAGGAGTTGCACTTTGGAAGTTTCCCAACTACATGTCCTTGTCACATTTACCTAATATTTGCATGGTTACGTTCGAGGACATTGAGTTCAGATACTTTGCAATAGAAACCAGCTTTGGCAGCCTTGAAGAACTGATTTTCCACCTCCATCCTAGAGCAGTTTTGTAACATTTAAGACATTGATACTATTTTTTAAAAGGATTGTTGAACTAGGTGCAGAACTTCAGGCCCAGTGATCATATCTGGCCCTCTGGGATGCCCTAGAAGGCCATGCCACCTTTCCTGACCTTACTCCCTTCCCCCAACCACCAATCGTTCGGTGGTTTCCTGGCTATGATGCAGTTTCTCCCCATTCTAACGAGTTGAAAAGCTAAAATAAGTTGGTATGTTTAGTATTTTGGTCCTGCACGCTTTGCACTTAGCCCTATTTGCCACTGGAATGCAGTCTTTGAGAGCTTCTCCTCAATGGAAATTGGGACCTCGAGCTGAAAGGGTTCCGCACCCATGGTATAAATCCATAAATGAACTTTGAAGAATAAAGACAGCAGACAGTCTGCCTACCTGAAGCATGGGGAAAGGGAAATGTAAGACTGATAATAGAAACAGCAGTAGTACTCTTGGTAATTATGTCTGCCCAACTTGTTTTAAAGGTGGAACGAGCAGGCAAGCCTGTAATCATATGAACACCTTGGAATAGGCCCCAGTGAACACAGTGGGACTTCTTTTCAGTAAACAAGCACAAGATTATGCTGCACATTCACTTGAAGGCATGTATATATGCACCTAAAATTTGCACTCCTGCTACAAACTTACCACAGTAAAGTTTCTGCCTAGCTTACGGACTTCTACCACCATCCTGGGAGAGATTGCTGAATTCAAATTGATCCCCTGTGCCGTAATTGTGCTTCCGCCACTGATGAAAAGTAAGAAATTGAAATAATCATATAAATAACAATTCAGAAAACTAATTAGTATTTGAATTTTCATAAATATCAATGTGTTCTTAGGATTCTACAGGTTATCATTTCTGAATGTTCCCTGAAGAATAAGTAATGTAATCTCTATATGCAA
Organism: Elgaria multicarinata webbii; assembly: GCF_023053635.1. NCBI lineage: Eukaryota > Metazoa > Chordata > Lepidosauria > Squamata > Anguidae > Elgaria > Elgaria multicarinata. The sequence goes on along the minus strand of NC_086179.1, from coordinate 66,481,422 downwards.
CCTACCAAAATATTTAACCTGGAAAAATGACTTCTTCCTCTAAAATGGACCAGCCCATATATAGGTAAGCATCCAATGGTGTCCACCCATTAGTACTACTGATATTGCACTTGGAGAAACCAATGCAAGCACTTGCTAGCAGGATGGATTTCCTGGAAAACCTGTCACACTAGCAAGTGTCACAAACGTTGCACAAACACTGATTTCCACTAGCGCAACGTCAAGAGCACTAGCAGACAAACACCACTGGATCCTTTCCATATACTGTATTTTAATAGTATTCTAAATGGATTGCACTAAAATCTTGCCAACCCTTAGGGAAAAGACACTAGATAGTCAGACTATTGGACTGGCCCAGAGTAATTCTTTTTAAGCAAAGCCAGATCCTACCCCAGCATAATCCATGGAATATTGAACAAGGAATACCACATGTCAACACAGGAATTGTCTGTCATGTGTTATTTTTCAAGGACAACAAGCCCACCTTAACACACACATACCCCCAAGTACAGTATGTGAGGGGGGTCATATCATGGGCAAGTGACTCCTACAAGAGAAAATGATAAAGAAACACAGTGCCGCCACTCTGTGGGGAGGGCAGAGAGGGGGTGGGGAGGGGGAGGGATCATCAATACTCAGCCATGTGTTAATAGTCAACTCCACAGATGACTATTATCATGTCATGTGGGGAGTACCCCCTAAATCAGTGGTTCCCAAAGTGGGCGGTACTGCCCCCTTGGGGGTGGTGAGATTGCACATAGGGGCACTAAGAGGGAAGGGGGCGGCAGGGGGGGCACTAAGAAGCAAAGGGGCGGCAGGGGGGTGCTTGAGGTGGTCTTTTCCAAGAAGCGCCTCTCCAGAAGGTCTTAAAATCCAGGGACATTTTTATGGGAGAAGGTAGTTTGGTCCCTAGCCATATAGGGGAAGAATCCACACATGATGTATTAATACCATTTAAGAAGAGTCCTTTTAACAGTGAATTGAAATGTTTCAAAAGCACCAAAACGCTAATGAAGAGACATACCCTGCTTGGTGTGCCCTGCCACGCCGGCTGCAAAACAGATTACTAAACATGGTGATTTAAGACTCATGTTAAGTGACTTTAAATCAGACATTGGGAAATTGGTATCACTTCATCAAGCCCATCCATCACATTAAGAATTTACAGAATAGTGAGGTACTCTACCCTAGTTACGAAATGTGATATCTAATATTCTTGCTAAATGACTATCAGACTTTGAAAATATTATATCACTTGGTGAAGTTCATCAATTATGTTTAATTGAATAAACTAAAAAAAAGTAATTGGATTTTGAATAAATATTCAATTAATTGTTACTGTTTTGAATTTTATTGTTATTATCTTATCTTCCTTAGTGGGTCGTTGAAAACTGCTATTCTGAATAATGATTTTTATAGTGTAGGGTAGGGGGCACTGGGCATGAGTTTGTTGAACCAAGGGGGTGGTTACCTGAAAAAGTTTAGGAACCACTGCCCTAGTCATCCGTGGAGTTAACTATTAACAAATGGTTAACTATTGCGTCATCTGAACATGTCCAGAGAGACAGTATGTATGTGTGTGTAAGAGAAAGAGGGAATGAGAGAGAGAAACGGTGCCTAAGCGGCCATGAATTCAATAACATTCCTAAATTAACAGTAGAAATCCTGTCACTTTTGGGGAAGGCATTGTCTCCTTATGGATTCCAGATCATAAAATAATCACTTGGCATTGCTGCTAGAGGTAAAAAAATGCTATTTCACTTGGGGCTAGGAAATGCTGGGAGTTGTAGACGTTTTTCAGTCTAAACATGCATAGGATTGTGCCCTTTGTAGATTATTTTGTAGCAGTGCTGTTCTTCTCTCATTTGTTATTCAATGAGAAAATGTCACTCACCTAAGAAAGGATTTGGCTGGATAAATTTTAGAAACAGCAGGATCTTCTTTGTATGTAAAATGACCCGCTGGCCGATAGACTGAGTCAATTTTCATTTTAACACGATACTCTGACGCTTCTCTTTGCAGAGCGGTGTAACACACTATGGTATTATCAGACACACTGGACAAGAAAAAACCAATAAATTTAAAAGGAATGTTTACTATAACCATTATTACAACATACATACAGCATGTTTTCTCAAACAGTCTCTGACTCAGGTGGAAAATCCATTCAATAGGGGAAAATGCCAGGAACAAAGTAAAAAGTTTTCCATCTGGAATACATTTGATAGGAAACAAAACATGTCCTTCATCTCAGACAGAAGGTACATCAAGTACAAGATGTATGTTTATTCCCCCCACTAGTATTGCAAAGTGCACCCCTTTACTTTGATCCAAATAAATGCATGGCTGTTATTCACTTCTATAAGATATTTTTTCAATGGCATTCTAAAAACAACATTGTAGTAAGGGCAAGACCTGTCCATCACCCTTGACAGTGTGTATGTCTGGGTATCCATTAGCCCCCCCCCCCAAAAAAAAATGGGGAGGGATGCATAGATATGCACTCTATTGCAGTCTCTGTAATATATAGACCTTTCTTACATACACAAATTGTCTATATTTGGTCTAATTACCTTTTCTGCTGAAAAAATTGCACTATTTAATTTATTCTTCTTTTTTTGGATATACAAAGTACAATTGTTAAGACCTTCAGCCAGCCTGTACATTAATAACAGTGAATAAGTCTATGTTTAGATGGCATTGTTCCAGCAGTGATAAATAAAAAAATATCTGCCTACTTATTGGAAATGCATTAAAAGAGAGAGAGAGAGAGAGAAAGAGGGAGGAGGAGGAGGAGGAGATTGGAGATTTTTATCAGTTATGGTGCGAATGCCCTTTGGCCAAAAAACATTGAACAATAATCAGGTTTATAATAGAAAAGATCTTAAGACATGGGATTCTAGAAGACCAGCATTCAATTAAGTATCTAGTACCTAAGGAATTGGTATCTTGTATGGTCACTGCAGATAGATTGCTTTTGGCAAAGAATTAGAAATCTCAAAATTTACTTTAACTGAAAGAACGTTGAGATAAAATGCAGGATTTGGCCATTATGACCAAATTCACACTAAAGACAAATGAGTAATTAAAAAAAAAGAAACCGAAATAGAATAAGATCTGTTTTGAGAAAATTAATTTAAAAATATAAAAGAGTTTAAACGTTATTTCTCACATTATACCTGGTTAAGTTGCATTGCTCTGTACCGATATAAATCTCTTGAGAATTCCCACTGCTGAGGTATTCTCCAGTCAATGTCAGCAATGTTCCACCTGATCTTGGACCATAGTTGGGATAGATACTCCTTATTATGGGATCCTGCACAGTAAAAGTAATTTGGCTAGTTACATTTTAAAAAAAGTGCTCAAAATCAAATTAAAAAGAATAAGAAACATGTATAATTAGGTCCAAATGAGCACTCATGTTACCTAATCAAATTGAAACTTTCACCTTTCAACACTTACCACATAAGAGAATGTACTGAAGGAAGAATTAGCTTGTCCATTTGAAACAGTGCTTGAAACATTAAAAGTTGCATTCTTTACGGCACCAAGTGTGCACTCCAATCTTTGACAAAAACAAAGATATTAATCCTAATTATGTTATAACTAAAATAGAATTTCACAAACTTATAATAATAAATTGAATCCAAACAAACTAACAACAAAAAAGGATATCAGCCAACTGACGGCTTTTTGGTGCATAACATTGATTTCATTTGTCTTCTTTTTTAAATTAGTGAGTGTAGATAGCACATTAGAGCTTTCATGTTAAAGATACATTGCCAATAATTGGTTGAAATACTTTGACTGCAATATATGTGCGCACACACACACACACACACACACTGTGATCATCATATGACACAATAACTCGTGATGGGTTAAATAACCCACTCTGCAGACTGTGGCCAAATAAGCCATTGTGGGTTAAAAAAACCTCCAGACAACACGATAACCCATGATGGCTTAATTAAACTATCATGGATTATCGTGTTGTCCGAACCCAGTCAGAGGTAGAGCAGCAAAGCTCTTTCCACAGCCCCCTCATAACAGAGATTACAGTAGTAAGAAAAGTATCTACAACCTTGGATCTTCCAAGGGTGTCACAAAATGAAGAGAACATGTTAGGGCAGCTTGATCAGAAATACATCTAAAGGCTGATGCTATGAGGCTTTTTTTAGCCAGTCACAGAAAAGCAAATGGTTCGTTGACATCATGCTTACTGCCGCACCAGCACATGATGCTTCCACCCAAAGCAGCGAACAAAATGCAAGTATAAAAATATAGTATCATAAAACTTCACAATTAAAAATATAAATACATAAAACCAACAATACCTTAAAATATAATTCAGCCAGTATAAATGTATAAAGTCAAACTTCAATGACAGACTTCCAAAGAATGAAAGACTCAGATTGCTTGGTTTCTGAACACCGAATCAGGGACTGACCTTAATGGTAGCCAAGCATAATAAGGGTGATAACATTCAATCACCATTAACACAGCAGGGGGAAATGCAAAGTTTCCAGAAGCTCCGGAAAGTGCATTTCCCTCCACCCTTGCTCCAATGGGGCCTTAAAACCCCTCTTTTTTAATATATATATATATATATATATATATATATATATATATTATTGAAACAACAAACACAAATCAAAATCACTTAATACAAAAACATTATAATACCTTACTATCATATATTCGATGTTAACCTATTAAACATAATATAATAAACATAACAGTGCTCCCCCCACCTCGGGATCTCATTCTTGTTTCCAAAAACTCATAGTTTCATCTGTTGGTGGATCCCCCCTTCCTTTAGAAAATACAAACTCCAGGAACTTTTGCCATATACTCTCAAAATCATTCGTTTTTACTATGCCTCTTTTCATTTTTATATTACATGTCAATTTATCATTTATAGCAATGTCCCACACTTCTTTATACCATTCTTCAATACAATAATCTCCTGTAATTTTCCAATTCCTAGTTACTATCAATTAAATTTCCTGAAAATTTAAAGAAGAGGTTAAGCAAAGTTTTAAAATAAATAAATAAAATGAAATTAGGAGAGTGGTTAAGGGGGATGAATACAAGAGAGAGGTTGGAAGAAGTTTTGAGAGATTTGGAATTAACGTGGTTAAATTATTTTCAATTAGAACAATGGACTAAAAATTGGGTAAGAGAAAATGGAGAATGTAGAGAGAGGATGAAATTTGAGGAATTAATTGAACAAAAAGAAATAGATAAGGGACAAAATATAGGGATAAAGGGGTTAGTGAGTCAACTATATAATATATTAGTTGAGAAAGGAGGGCTGGATAGTGCTGGGAAAATGGTTTGGGAGACTGATTTGAAGATACAAATAGGACAACAGAGGTGGGATGGACTATGGAGACAGAGAGTGTTGAGAAATATGTCAGTAAGAATAAAGGAGAATTACTATAAACTTGTATGGAGGTGGTATTTAACTCCGGTTAGATTAAATAAGATTAATAAACAGCTTTCAGCAGATTGTTGGAGGGGTTGTGGTGAAAAGAGAACGCATTTACATATGTGGTGGGATTGTATACATGTGCAAAAGTTATGGAAGATGGTGTTTTATGAGATTGAACAGATTGTGGGATTTAAAGTAGAAGTTACACCAAGGATTGCATTACTCTCACTGCATGATGATCTTAAATGTAATAAAGAAATGAAAGAATTGATAACGAACCTGCTGACAGCTTAAAACCCCTCTTAAGGCAAGGGTAAAGGGCCCCACTGGAGCAGAGGAGGGGAACGCGTGCTTTCCGGAGTCTCCGGAAAGCACATTGTTACCCCCTCCTGCTCCAATGGGGGTCTTAAAGGCCCGCTTAGAACATGGTACCCTTGCATTAAGAGGGCCTTTAAGGCCCCCATTGGAGCAGGGGAGGCAGGGAAATAAATGTGCTTTTCAGAGCCTCCGGAAAGTGAACATTTCCCTCCATTACATTAATGGCAGCTGCCATTAATGCAGCAGGCCGACTCGACAGGGGCTTGCGCGGCCCAATTCACTGGGGCAGGCTAAAGCGGCAGCGGGGTGATCTCACCGAGTTCGGCCACCCCTAGCAACAATGCAGGGCGACTGGAGAGCAAAAGCAAAGATCGCCTCCACCTCCGACGGCCCTTCATTGGATATGTGGCAGGCTCTGAGTTTGGAGGCTGGTGACTATCCTCATAGGACTGTGCCTGCAAGGTTGTTTGTGGAGGTTTCCATTGCCTACATGCATCACAATAATTGCTTAGACCGTATTGATAGCTTACTTGTTTTTATCACTCGCTTTGCCATCCAGAATGCATCGTTGTCCGCCAATAATCACTGATATCTTTTTTGAACTGAACTTGTTGTTTTTGCTGAACCCAAAGTCCCACCCGCATAGCGTCAGTCTTGTTACACCATCAAAAGCTGCACTGCTTGGAAGTACCTGAAAAAAAGAGGAAAAAGTAACGCACTTAGGATTTCTGGTCAGCTTTGAAGATTTTTATTTTTTATTTTTTTAAGGGAAAACAATAATGGCAGAAAATAATTTCTTTTGCTGGAGAGTACCATACCCTTTATCTTAATTGTTCTTCACCTTTCATTCATCACAGTATGAGCCTCCTCAGACAGTAGCAATAAATAATCCAGCCACTGCAAGAAAGCTCTGAATTATTATAGTTAGGGGCTCTGAACAAGCTCTGCATTGTAATAGTTTTTTTAATACCCCTTTAGCTTGTCTTTTATGTCTTTCTTGTGGTATGTAGAAGAATACAATGTACTTATTTTATTAGAAGCATGATACTGAATAAAAGAATATCAAACTGGCGATGTAACTTATTTCACCAACCTGATGAAAAGGCAAGAATTCACGGTGATGATAGCTTCAAAGACATCTAAATCAAATGTTGCCTTGGGAGCCACAAATTTAATATGGCTTCTACAATGCTTTGGCTGAGTTGCTATCATTTGGTTACTTCTAAATTTCAAGTTAAAAATAAACTACCTTGCAGCAACATAGTGACAATCTAGAAAGGAAATGGTCTTCCCCCCCCACCCTGCCCCCAACAGCTTTCTATATTGTAAATTGTGCTGTAAATGTAACAATGGTGGGAAAAATGTATGAATACTATAGAAGTCGTACAAATTTCAGAAAAGGGGATTCGGCATGGCACTGTCAATAAAAACCTGACAATGCTTTAGAACTTACGTAGATTTTTAACAATGCCATCTAATTTTGCAAACATTCAAGTCCTGGCCAGAGAACAAAAGACTTGACTTAAGCGTGTGATGAAACCTACTAAAGTGTCTTTAGCATAATCTTTTATAGTAACAGTTATTTTATTCTTAATAAGCAACACAATTGGCCTTTCATCATGAACTCTGCTTTTTCATGCAGCCTCTGAAAAGAACATTTCTAGTAAAATGCTCAGGTTACTGTTCTCTTTGAACATCCAATAAAACTGGCACTTTTTAAAAAAAATTCATCTACTTAGCTTAATACTAGAAGGATTTAAGAAATGAAATGCTACAGGAGGGGGGAGTAGGTATTCGGAACACACTGCACAAATTAAACCATATAATGGTGAAATAATTGCTCCTGGGGAAAAGGGGATGAAGAATCAAATCCAAAGCTTAATAAAGCCCATTTGGAATCTTCTTCAGAGTCATCTTTGTGCATTCCTCAATGTTTTACATTATGCAAGTGCTGCAAATTGGAATTCTCTCTCACATGGTTGCTTTTAAATATTTCAAACAAGACTGAATACCAAACAACGCACACTCTACATCCATGCACAACACATGTACAGATGTCTGGCTGAGCTGGCCATTGCTGGGAACCCTACATATGCTGTGCCAGGGACTATAGAGAGTCCTTTACACCTAGGAGCAGGTTGGAAGAGTGTGTGTGCATGCTTGCAATACTAAATCAAGTGTACCACATGGGTTCCACACAAAATGGATGGTAGAATTATTTATTTATTATTTATTTCTTAATTACATTTTTATACTGTCCAATAGCTGAAGCTCTCTGGGCAGCCCACAATTAAAACCATAAAATACAGCAAATCAAAACATAATATAAAGCTTAAAAGTTTAAAAATGCCATGCAAAACCAAAATAAACTCAGCAGCAGTTGCAGCCCAGGGAAAGTCTGTCCAAAACATGTGTTTTCAGGAGGCGTTTAAAGGATGTTACATTTTTCATCTCCTGAACCACACGAGGGAGGGTTTTCCAGATAGTAGGTGCCACTACAGAGAAGGCCTGCTCTTAAGGTTCTTCATGGTGACATTCCATTTGTTTTTGAAAGAGCACCCTAGTGGCTGCATTCTGCACTAGCTACAACTTCTGAACTATGCAGAAGGGCAGTCCAACATAAAGTGCATTCCCAGGGTTATGAATCCACGGGCCATTCCTGAACAATACTGATTACTTACTTATCGCTTTATACTATTTATATGCCACCACAAAAGTTATTTTACTTACAATAAAATAAAACAAATGCATACAAAATTTAAATCATAATAACTAGATGCAAGCATAAAAACAGCAACAGAGGATAAAACAATACAACTTGCAGAAACACTAAACATTTCACAGATCTTAAAATTGCAGAATTATTAACTCTATAAATTGCAAACTGATTTTAAAATTCAAAAAACCCAGGATTTTTATTTTTTAAAAGCCTTCACCTGGAGGTAAAAAGACCAGAATCATGGTGCTACCACTGAAAAGGCCCCTTTCCTAAGTAGTTAGCCAACACACTTTGTTCTGAAGACAAACTTATGGTCCAAGTAGGTAACTGTGGGTAGATGTAATCCTTTAGAAAACACACAGTCTTAAGCTGTTCAGCCTGTTAATAAACTTGCTTCCCTTTGTGCCAACTGAAGTTACTGGACCATTTTCAGAGACAGCCCCACATACATGCTCTGCAGTAATCCAGTTGAGAAGGTTACCGTGGTAACTGTGGATAACTGTGGCAAGGCTATCTTTGTCAAGAGAGCGTGTCAGCTGGTAAACTCATAAAAATGCCCCCAGACAACACTCTGGACAGCTAGACTAACACAACCACATTAAGTGTGAAGTCAAAGTTGAAATGGGTGGAAAAGACTTTGACTGTAAAGTGTCTTGCACATTTCTCACAACATGCTAACCTTACACCAAATCTCTCTCTGGACTAGATTGCAACAGGCCTTGAACCATTAGTGGTGTCAAACATGTTTTTTTAAATGGTGTAATACAATATAAATGACTGGAAATTTATTTCATGAGGTTAGGACTCCCCCATATTATAAAAAGTCCCTTTTTGGCATCACAAGTGTTTTGGGAAACTCTTTACTATATGCGGGTGGAGAAAGGGATAAAATAGGTGCTTGTTCACTTGATACCCTGGGAATAGAGTTGTTGCCCAACTGAACAAGGGACTCTGCTATACAGATACATAATAATGTTTTTTTGTTTGTTTTTTTTAAAAGAGGAAGCTTGAAACTGACTACAAAACCAGATAACAGCCCCTTCTCAAACCTCACACAGAGGGAATTTTATTTGTGTGTGTTCACATTTTTAAACTGACCTGAATTCCACAACTAAAACATTTTGTTGTTGTTCTATTACTAGGTTTTCTCTCGGGTGATACTCATCCAAGTTTCTCAGCCGGCTTTCAACAAAGAATCACATCTTTTTTCCCCACTGGCATAAGCAATAATTGCAAGGCATTTCAACAGAGTTCTCAAGCCAAACAAACATAGCTGCTCAATGCCAAATAAATAGGCATTACATTAGAATTTCCAGGGTAAATAAGTTTTAGTCCAAAATGTCTTCAATAATTGTACATTTCTATATGTAAAGAGAAATCCCAGTTGTTTCGATGGGTTGGGCTTTTCTCCTTTTTCTTTTTGGAAAAGAAATGTTGGGAAATAAAACCCTTGCAACCATTGCCAAGGTAATCATGGCCTTAGCTAGACCTACCTGTTAGTCCGTGACGGAGGGGTGAAGATCTCACAATGTTTTTATTGTGAGATTCTCCCTCTGTTTACAAGTGGCGCACAACGACCTCAGAGGGAGAGGCGTTGTGCCCGCCATTTTTTGTTTTCTTAAAGGTGCGTGATGACATCAGAAGGAGAGGCCCGCCAATTTTTTAAAAAATAATTACTTTCCCCGCTCACCCCACCCTACCCCACCCCAATGGGTGTAGTGCTCCTGAGGAGCTCTGCGCCCCGTGCGTGGGTCCCGGCTCCTTATGAGGAGACTGAGACCACGGAAAAAGCGGGCCTAAAGGGGAGGGCGAGATCCCGGATCCAGGGAGGGATCATCTCTCCCTGATCTCAGGATCCCCTATGCGTCATATGCACAGGGGCAATCCCAGGGGTCGCCCCAGGATTTCGCCCTGTCTAGCTATGGCCCATGTGTCTGGGCATTAAGACAGATACAGAATGACGAAAACTTGTCTTATCACATTAAGGAGGCAATCCTATGCATGTTTAAACAGAAAAAGTCCTACAATTTCCAGCATTCCCCAGATGGTTGTGCTGACTGGGGAATGCTGGAAATAGTAGGGCTGTTTCTGTCAAAACATTCATAGGATTGCAACCTAAGGGCACAAGAGAGCATTAGCACTGACTCAAACCTGTGCAACTACTACTTTATATTTGGCTTTAGCATAAGAGTATAATTTTAACATGTTTTAAATCACACTGTTTCTCTGAAAACCTTTTATATATTAAGGGATTTTCAGATTCTATTGCAAAAGCCACACAACACAGGTTATCTTCCATTTGATAGTAACAGCAAAAAAAAAAAAAAAAAAAAAAGAGGAGAAGAAGCCAAACCCTTGGTTCTCTGCAAGATTTAATGTGCATGGGTTTAAAGCATTAGGCCAAAGATGAATAATCTTTTTTTTATTTTTAGTAGTAATGCCAAGCGTCATGGTCCAGCAAAGCATGAAATCTGTCTTAGCAGCTAGCAACCATAAAGATTTAGGTACTCAGCTGCATTATATTTCTTCCTCTTAGAAACAAGTTTCACAAACTCGCACATGCTGTGGTGCAAGCTATTAGGATATTTCATCATTTATCTCTGCCAGAGAATAATATTCATTGCATATATTCAGCAAATGAACTCGGGCTTTAAATCAATCCAATGGCACTCTGTGAAATACTCCCCCCCTTTCACTAACTTTGCACGCAAATTCCTTATCAGTAACCACAAAAACTGTACTCAGTGGTCTTGATTTAAAGGACTGCCATAGTCATGTCAACAGAAATTGGATGAGGTGAGGTTGGTGCCTCCCCCAAAACAGAACCTTAAGGTTATTTCATGTGGGTGAAAATACAACTGTAAGATGCTTTCGTTTTGTCACAAACATGCTATGCAGGATGGCTTTGAACAATTTCATGCTAACCTCGAAGACTCATCAAAGCATGACATCTCAGCCACACTAAGGACTCTTACCCTTGCCCTGCCAGGGGCAAGGGGCTTTAATGTAGTTTTAAATATGATTTACATTCACTCTAAGGCCCTTTTACACTACATGAACTACATAAGAGGCCTAATGTAACTATGAATCAGACTTCATAATTTAAAAGTTATTTAGGGCCTGCCTTCTACCCCCATTTAAGATGTGTTTGCTTAAAATGAAAGCAAATGCTCCCTTTCAGAGGAGATAGATCTCCCGTCATGCTGTGCATCTGTACATAACTTTAGAGTACATGACAGTGAAAGGACTGTTCACTAATCATTCCTGAATTCACAACTGAGTTATAATCCATTACAGTAGATATATTTACCATTATTCTGTTATGTGAACCGCCCAGAGAGCTTCGGCTATTGGGCGGTATAGAAATGTAATTAATTAATTAATTAATTAATAAAATAAAATAAAATAAAATAAATGTCCTGTCACCATGTGCTTTTCCTCTTTTACTCTGATGTAGTTCACAATAGTTTTATAAGTTACATGTGTACCACAGATTTATTTTCTTCATCAGGTTTGCAGCTGAGACAAATACATTGTAGTCCACGTGGCTGGTGCATGTATTTGTGGGGCTGCATGGTCATTCTGTAAAACTAGACCTTCATAATTACGTCACACTTAATGCAAAATGATTTGGTTAAATGCAGAGGCAGCCTTTACAAATCTTCCAATGACCATAGCTAAATGAAAACAGCAATAGGCTACTAGGATCTTTACTCATTTATGTAATTTTATTTTTGTTCACGTTTTATATTTATGAACTTTTTCTAACTGAACGCCTCTTCTAGTTGTCCCCTTTCCCAAGGGCATAGCTGAAAGCTCTTTCTTTAGTTACTGGGCAACAATAAAGGAAATCGTGTTTTTTATTTTTTAAAAACAACAACAACATTCGACTCAGTCATGACTCCAGAATTGACAACTCTATTATAGAGGTCCCATGAGGGAAAACTACATTTAGCCAAACAACTGGCTTTTACTTGCATTTTTTACCATTTCTTTTTTAAAAATAGCCTCACAATATAGGAAAGAAAGCCATTTTACACAAATGTTTTTATCAAGAATGAACAAGTCACTCCATGGTGAGATTTCTAAGTGAAAAAGATTTGGGTGTGTTCACACACTGGTATGCCAAAAGCTTGGGAGCCATTCAACATATTTACACCTGACTTATTCCCATATTTATGACTTGTTAGTTCACAGGAATGAAAAACATAACAAGGTAAATCGGCGCGCCTGAACACTTTCCCAGTTTTACCTTGGTAGCAAATCTCAAGACAAAGCACGGAAAAGCATTCTATCAGCTTTTTGCCAGTTTCCTGGGATTCTTATTCAGGTGAGACACAACAAAGGCTTTCTTCTAGACTTACGTATTTTTATGTATTTGTGGGGCAAATAGCTTTGCGAGGGGTGGGATTCCAAGTGGAAAAATGGGTAGGGTAGGGCACAGGGTTCACACATGCACACACGTGCACGCACGCACGCGCGCACACACACACACACACACACACACACTCACTGCTGCAGCCCCAAACTGGTTTGGGGGATGTCACTGATGTTTTTACTTGCAGGATAAAAAACCACACAAAGGAGACTGAATTAGGGATTGCCCAATGTCATGTTTACTTTGGCCCTCCATTTCATGTTGCATTGGTGTTCCACAGTGTGAAAGCATGCAGCTTCCAAATAACTGGAGGTGGGGGGAAGCTTAATTAGTGAAAAGGAAGTTTACAACAGGGACAGCCAGTTGGCAGCCCATGGACTACATCTGGCCCGTTGCAATCACTTTCTCTGGCTCCCTCCAGCCCTTAAACCATGCTGAACTGGCAAGCGACTTCTTCTTTTATGGCAATGTCCCTCCAGGGAGGACATGAGAGTTTTCCTAGGATTGTACACACGTGATGCTATACCAACCCATCACTATATTTGGAAATAATACAGATATTCCTTACACAAAGGTTCATTTAATTCAAGAAAAAGATTGCTTTACCTCAGAGATTTTGGGCGAGCATGTCTCCTGTGTCCACTCTCCTGTGCTGCACTCCCATGACCACACACACCGATTGCCACACCAGCCACAGTTCATGAAGGAAGGCGATAGAAGACATTGGCTGCAGGTACTAAAGTGAGAACACCCGGGTCCACTTAGGGGTATCTTGGTTACCTAGTGGTAGGAACATTACACAAACATCATTTATTTATTTTATTTATTTATTTATTTATTTATTACATTTTTATACCGCCCAATAGCCGAAGCTCTCTGGGCGGTTCACAAAAATTAAAATCATCATAAAACAACCAACAAGTTAAAAATACAAATACAAAATACAATATAAAAAGCACAACCAGGATAAAACCACGCAGCAAAATTGATATAAGGTTAAAATACAGAGTTAAAACAGTATAATTTAAATTTAAGTTAAAATTAAGTGTTAAAATACTGAGTGAATAAAAAGGTCTTCAGCTGGCGACGAAAGGAGTACAGTGTAGGCGCCAGGCGGACCTCTCTGGGGAGCTCATTCCACAACCGGGGTGCCACAGCGGAGAAAGCCCTCCTCCTAGTAGCCACCTGCCTCACTTCCTTTGGCAGGGGCTCACGGAGCCCCTGCCAAACATTTGTTGGGTTAACAGGCAATTTGCACACATATGAGGTGCCAGTAACACTTTCAAGCTAGTCTCAATGATATAGCTACTAACTTTTACAGTCCCATAAAGCTCATATTCATTGATGAACGTAGAAAGCACAATCCAGCAGGAGGGTCTCTTCTGCAAGCCCCATCTAAATGAATGAGTGCATCCCAAGAAATTACAGCTCTTTGGTAATGGTGCAGGAAAATCTCTGGGTGAATTATACAAAGTTCAACTGTTTGATTACATTCATACAGTATGCTCTACATTTTCTCATACCAAATGTGTAATAAGGTAGATACTATATAGTTTAGGATTACAACCTGTGTCCTTTAAACATAGGTGGCATCTCTTATCTTCAACCTCTAATTCATTTACAAGCTTGGAAGAATCAATTCAGCGAGAAGGCCGGATATGCTTATCCAATTTTCAACCCTATGTGTGGTGAGGAAGGTGTGCCCTCCTTCTCTCCCTGTCTGTCTGGCATTTCAGGCCAGCCTGTGACACCACTCAACATCCATGCGTGAGTGTAATATTCTTCAGGTTCCATGCAACATCATGCAAGTGCATTGCACTCATGCAACAAGATTGCACACGACAAAATGTCCCCCAAATCTGCTCTGGAGAGCCCATCGGCCATCCACAACAGATATGGGTGTGGCATGCAATTCATTCTGCTGCTGAATCAATAGCATTGAATACAACCCTTAAAGACCTATCTGTGCAAAATTCTATGTGTAAAGACCCAGAAGGCTCAGTCAATATCCCAAATGAAATTTGGGAAATGACTGTGTGATTTGCTTCTAAGTGCCTATACTTTTAAGAACAATACACCTCCAAATGGATGCTTGGTGGCATCAGAGACAGGACAGATGCAACAGGTGTACCAGAAAATAAAAGGTTCCTCTTGCTCCCCACCTTATGACTGGATTCGGACGACTGCACAGGGAGAAGAAGCCATCATGTCTTCTCCACCTGCCCCCACATGAGTGACTGCAATTTGCGTAATCCACTGCAGTGCAGCATGGGTTGGCATGTCATCCTAATCTGGTGCAGGGCGCAGCGGGAATGGCTTTGTACCCACCCTCCAACTCATGACATGCCAAGCTGAACATTGGGTTTGGATGACACGCCAACCTGTGCTGCATCATGGGGGATTATGCAAACGGTGGCCAAGTGCACAGCATACATGGGGGCAGGAGAGAAGCCATGATGGCTTCATCCCTCTGCATGATTATCCAAAAACACCCTATGTAGAGCTGAGCTGCTTAACCAAGTAAAGATATCAGCAAATCTCCACCACAGCAAATTAGAACTGTTAAATACACACACACACACACACACACACACGGATTATTATTATTTTGTAAAGTCTTAATTTACTTTTCTTTCACCTTCAGATTAATTGGCCTTGCAAACAGCTGAAGTCATATAGATGTGGATGAAATACAGGGTTGTTTGAAAGCAGTAGTGACTTACTCATTTCCAAAGATAATGAGCAAGGGAGTTTAAAATCATCCTGGATTCATTGCCTGTGCTAACACGCTGATGATTTAAAAACCTGAATCAACAACATCCCTTCAGTTATCATATCTCTGATTACCCAAGCCAGCCCCTCGTTTGATTTTATATGGCTAATGATGATGTTCCTAAAAGGATGGGGCAAAACTTTTTGCATTTCCACATTTATATTCAAATGTAAAGAAATTTTTGTTGGCTACAGTTGTCAACAACTACTAATTACACTAATATATCTTAGCTTTGCTTTAAGCTCCATTTCCAAGCATAAGACACGCTTGATGCCATTTAAGACTCATACAAATCAACAAAGGCCAGGAAATGCTGAACACCATTTTTTTACTTAAGTCATTGTGCATTTTTGTTCTCAACAGCTTGCTCTGAAGAAAAAGAAAAGGTGTCAGCCCTACGTTTGCATTTCCTCCCTTTTGCTGGTTTATATCACAGTTCTCCTGTTCAAACAATTCTCAATATTCATTGACTTGTTTCCTTAGAACTAAAACAAGCACAAAAAACATTTCAGGAAACAAATAACATACATGAGAGTCTGGAAAGGCTGCAAAGGAAATATCATTGGAACATGAGAGAGTGCATCAAACAATTTGAAGTAGCACAGTCTAGTAGTCACTGGACCAGTGCAGAGAGTTTTAGGTCATTTTCACAAGTAGCAGATCAGTTTTGCATTTCCACATTTATATTCAAATGTAAAGAAAAGGGTTATGTTGGCTACATTGTAGATAGACCTGATTGTTCCCTTAATAATCCAAAATATAAAGTGTAAGTGTGCTTATTGTTGGTTGAATAAAGCATTCTTTAGACTTTGACCTAATGGGTTGGGGTTCGCAACCCACTCAGCCTTATGAAAACCTGATGAACAACCATTAGTCAGACTCTTTTAGTCTCAGTTCTCCATTTATAAAACTGAGAAATTATTGACCTACCTTCACACCTCACCCTGTGAAAGTGAAGATAACAACAAAAATGCACTTTACACAATTGAAGCATTGTAAAATGGTGGATAATAGGAGCAATCCTTATATAAGACTGGTTCAACAAGTGCATATTCTCAAGCAAAACAAAGGATTATGAATCATTTACCTTCTTCCCAGTGACCACCAGGACATAACCATCGTTGCCTGGTGAATTCTCAATTATAACTTCTGGGGAAACAGGATGGAGATCAAGGTGGAAATTCACATATGGTATTGTGCGTTCTGAACGAGAAATCACTACCTAAAAAAAGGAACATTTTAAACAAATAATTACATTCATATTACCCACTGCTCTTGATCTTCAGGTATTGGTCCACAAATTGTTACACTGGTACAAACAGATTTAATGTTTGCTCTCTTAATGAAGTGCAGCCACAGGAGATTGGAGGGGCATTTAGTCTTGAATCCTGTACCGCTTATCTGAAAGTAAGCTCCACTGAAATCAGTGGGGCTTACTTGTGAGTAGTCATATCTAGGATTGCACAGTTCGCCCTTTTTCTTCTGGGTCATTTTTTCTGATCAAGCTCTCCACCTTGGCTGCTGTTTAGTCTTTGGCAGGGAGCTTTGTATGTATTTTTCCATCCAGAGGATGAAAGAGCAGCTTGTTAGGTGGGGCATAGATAATCTGATTGAGAAGATGGCACAAGAGGAAAAGGGATACCCACCGAGCCAATGCTCCAAATAAATTGGTGGGCTCCCTGCAGCTGTGTTTCATTAAAACAGAAAATGGTGAGTGATCCCATCCTGAATATTTCTCATTGGTATCTTGCAGTTTGGTTCTCAAATACAAGAAGGATATTGGGCCTTAAATCCTCATGGCATGATTTTAGTAGTGGCAATGCCATAGAATACATTTATCAAAAGATATTGTATATAAGCTAAAGCTGCAATTCAGTACAACATTATCTGTGGGTAAGTCACACTGATTTTAACATTTCATATCATATTTTTGTAGGCTCTAGATTGCATTATTACAATGTTCTTTATACAGGGGTTGCCTTTGAATGTTTTTCAAAAGCTCCAAGTAGTGCAGAACATTGCTGTCAATTAAAAATGGTTGATTATTATCTTTAAAGCATTAAATAGCTTTGGCCCAGGATACCCTGGGAAGACCTCTTGTATAAGTTTCCCCAGGCCTAAAATATCCAGGAGCAGCTCTGATCTGGGTGTCTCCTATTTGTGAAGTAAAATAGATCTCCCTATGGATACTGATCAGGCTTTGTCACTAAATGTTCTTTACCAGATAACATCTATCTATCTATCTACTTCCAAAGGCATTTAGCTACTTGTACTGCTGCTTTTAAAACCCTCTTGGGAATACTGTGTTTGGTTTTACATGTCCAAATCCCAAATTTAAAAATCAAATTTTCTTTGAATTTTGCATGTTGCTATGAGCAGTCTCTAGAAAGGCAACAAACAATTTATATCAGCAAAACAAAGTTGAGGAGTAAGGTTACAATCCTATACACACTTTCTTAGGAGTAATCCCCAGTAAACTCAGTGGGACTTACTTCTGAATAAATATACATAGGATTACACAGTAAATATATTTTCTACTAAACCTATATAAAAACAGTTTCATCAATGGTTCAGAGCAGCATTCCCGAAGCTGGTGTTGTCCGTATGTTTTGGACTACAACTCCCAGTATTCCTGACCATTGGAGCCAATGAAAGTTGAAGTTCAAAACATCTGGTGGGCACCAGATTGGGAAGGCTGGTTTGAAGAGAATTTCAGATAGATATTTTGAGAACTATATTTACTCTATTAAAATGTATGGCACAATTGAGTCTGTATAAAAACGTTTTAATGACGATTAGGTTAACCACAATTATTATGTGAAAGGTTTATTTTTAGGTAAATGTTAATTACTGTTACAATGTGCAATCATGTTTTGTTAACTGTGGCAAGGCTGAATTCCACAGATTACGAATTCTGTAAAATCTCAGTGAAGCCCATTGAAGTTACTCTAAAATACACTTTTTAAAAGACTCTGTTGCTATTGCCACAGGTGTGGAATCTAGTGCCCAAGGTTTTTAGCCTCAGTGGCATGTTTATGAGCAAATCGTGGTAGAAGCTTGCACTGCAGTCATTGTCTGATAATGTAGAGGGGGGAAATGAACCAAGATGCATAATTTTAAGGGGCATGCAACTTAGATATGTATTTCAGATGTGTTTGGTTTTGTGGCCAGGAGAGTTAAAGAAGAAAGAGGAGGAATAAATTGCAAAGCTGCATAAAAAAACAGATTAATGTTGGCATTAGGGAGAGGTAAATCCACAGCTGCAAATACCTTTATCGTGGATCATTAGCTGTGTTTTCTCTTGAATGCCCACTGTTACAAAATGCCAAGAATGCTTTTCTATCACTCATTTGGGCTTCCTTTTATTGCCAAATGTTATTTCTTGACTGAGAAACAGTGTTAACCCTTTGAGTGCTTCTAGGAGGCATCCACAAAATAATGCCAGAAGCATTTGGTCCTGTTTCCATGGTTCCAGAGAGCTGTCTAGAGCTTCAACAAAGATTCACTTTTGTTGTAGCTGGAATTCATAGCAAATAAACAAGATTTGCCCTGGCAATACAGACAATGGAATTCTTTACTGCTGGTGAAAAGTACAGCTGACACACACTTATCACTCTGGAACTTATGTTGAGGCCATTACCACATACCCTGAAATGCAATATATGGGAGGCAAAACAATCAGAAGTTTGTAAGCTTTCTTTGAAAACCCTTCATCGTTATCACTATCTGATACTTGGAAGCATCATCTCCTTGATGGAAACCATCTTTGTTGTTGCTTTGTACCAACATTCCTTCTAAGTGAAACTAAGGCATTTAAATTCTGGTGAATTTCTTGGACCATAAAGCAGCCTTATACGAAGTCAGGCTGTTGGTCCATCTAGCTCGGTATTGTCTACTCCAGCGTTCCCCAACCTGGTACTCTTCAGATGTTTTGAACAACAACTCCCAACATTCCTGATTATTGGCTTGGTTGGCTGGGGATGATGGAAGTTAGGTCTAAAACATCTGGAGGGCATGAGGTTGGGGAAGACTGGTCTACTCTGACATACAGTAGTCTTCCATAGTTTCTGGCAGATGTCTTTTCTAATCCTGCTACCTTATACTCTTTTACTGGAGATACAAAGAATTCAGCATTGGACCACATACATGTAGTACACATGCTCTATCACTGAGCAATGGGAATTTAGAGTAGCCAAAATAATCATCTATCCTTATTCTTTACTAAGTGATATGTATGTGTGGTCTTCTTGAATACTACAACAGGAATTCAATAGCATTGTAAATGTCCTGCAGCACCATACTGTAAAATGTTGATCACCTCCTCCATATCCCAGTAGAATCTCTTTGAAAACAGGTAAGGGAGGAACTGGCCACATATCTGAGTGATGCCTATCACCTCAACCAGGACATTTTACATTTGGGTTTCATTTGATTGTTACATATGCATCCTGTACTTCCTTCCTAGAAGTTTGGGGGTAATACATGGGGGTTCTCAAGTGCTGGCCAGGCCCAGATGTGCTTCAGATAAACATAAACAGAGTGGAGAGAATGCATTGGAGATCCAAAGAAGTGGCAGCATTGATGTTACAAATAAGAACTAGCTAAATATCCAGCTGAGACAGTTCAGGTTGATTCTGTTTTCCTCACAGTAAAACAGAAGTTGGAGTTGGGGCCAAGCAATATATACCAAACTTTCCTGATTAAATGGCTGAGTAAGATTTATAACGCTGGCACTGCTGACAGATGCATTCTGACACTAAAATATAATCACAGATGAGTATGTTGAGGCTTTCCACAGCAACTCAGAATATTTCAATAATTGCGGTCTATGGAGATGGCAAATACTGAAGACACAAGATCAGGAGATTAATGTCTCATTTATACTGGAAGTGAGTAATCAGCTTGAAGTGCATGGCTACCAGATAAATTCTTTCCAGCATTTTTATTGCTATCAATTGATACTAATATATAATCAGAAGTCTCGACTATCAGTGAAACTACACATAAGTCTGCATATTAAGACTATAATTATTTCACTAAAAATGCATGCAGTAACTTTTATCACAGTGGGGATCAGCACTGACTATAAGAACTGTGCTATTCTGTATACATCTCAAGATGATTTCTACAAAAACAAGAGACTTGGTTGAAACTAAACCAAGCTTTGCCTTGTTATTTTTCCACGGTTCTCTGGCAGGTGTAAGCCATTATCCAGAACAGATATGCCAAAAGCCAACTTTATTGTATTTCACAGCATTTTCACCATATCCTTGTAAAAAGGGCACATACATAGATCTCTTTAAAAATACTATATATATCATTCTAATCCATTCAATATAATAGATCTACATTGAGGACCTTAACCTTTCCCATTTGAAGAGAATGCTAGAATAAGGAATTCTTTCAAAATAGTCAGTTGGTTCCAGCTATTAATTTCCTTTAAATGTTTTCTGCATCACACCCCTCAAACTTATTTGTTTGCTCAAACTCCCTGGAATGAGCTTGACTGTCAGGGAATGACATTTATCTGAACCATGTTTGCTACCATTATTTTCACAGTGTACAGAGCTAAGACCACTAAAATTAAATTAAAATAACTAAAATTCAAACTAGCAATAAATTTATGGACATGTACAAAGCTTGGGATCTAGTCAAGAAATTGTATAATAATCTAAATGCAGCTATTGTTTCCAACTATTTATATAAACTCTGTTTTGATTCTAGCCCTGTTCCCACAAACAATAACTTGTTCTTTTTCTTCTTCTTCCTCCTCCTCCTCCTTCTTCACAGTCAGTACACTACAGTTCTTACAGGCATGATTAGCTCTGATTTTCCCATACTTTTATCTCTTATATTAATACTGAAGTATGGAAAGCTATCTCATGCATCCCTGAAGAGCAAGGAGCAATCAAGACAAAAGACAAAGTGGAAACTTATGTCTATAAGACTTCTGCTCTGGTTGGTTGAACTCATTGGTCCCTTCTGCAGGACTATCTGTACTGGTTTTGTAGAATTGCCGTGTTTCAGAA
Organism: Elgaria multicarinata webbii; assembly: GCF_023053635.1. NCBI lineage: Eukaryota > Metazoa > Chordata > Lepidosauria > Squamata > Anguidae > Elgaria > Elgaria multicarinata. The sequence continues at coordinate 66,459,768 of NC_086179.1, read as the reverse complement.
GTAATTAAATGTTAGATTTAGAATCAGGTATGATATTGTAGCACATTTGATATTTCCAGTAGAGGAAAGGGAAGCCCATATTGTCCTCCTGCACACTATCTATTCAGTTTGCAGGGCTACAGGAAAGCCAGCACTTTGGGCAATCAACCTGGCAGGCTTCCCATAAGAAACTACTTCCCACAAACCATCTCTATGGTGCCAAGAACCAATCATGAGCATGGGTAGCTGCTGCAGGGTGCACCCCTTGTTAAAATACTTCCAGGCTTTAATTTAAAAACTGATTGTGTGTGAACTTTCTAGGACTAGGAATATAAAAGGAAACAATGCACTCTAGCTTGTATAAGACAAAGCATTGAAAAGTTGTAGTCCCATAACAATTTCAATGAACAAAATGTTATGGGAACAAACAGTCCAAAAAGGGGATGTGCTTTTTTGTATCTTTGGTACAGAAGAAAGTCTGGCAATGCTGTGCTTTCTAATTATGAGGTATATACCTAGCAAAAGGATAGGTTGATCTACCATATATCACCTTGGATTTGGAAAGTTTAAGATTACATACGTAAGAACATAAGAAGTGCCATGCTTGGTCAGACCAAAGGTCCATCTAGTCCTACACTCTGTTCACAAAGTGGCCAACCAGCTGTCAGTCAGGGACCAACAAATCAGGACATGGTGCAACAGCACCTTCCCACCCATGTTCCCCAGCAACTGGTGCACACAGACTTACTGCCTCAGATACTGGAGGTGGCACATAACCATCAGGGATAGTAGCCATTGATAGCCTTCTCCTCCAGGAGTTTATCCAGCCTCCTTTTATTTATTTATTTAGAATATTTATATACCGCTCCCCATTGAAAAATTTCGGAGCGGTGTATAAAAAAGCCATCCGAATTGGTGGCCATCACTACATCTTGTGATAGTGAATTCCATAATTTAACTATGTGCTGTGTGAAGAAATACTTCCTTTTATCTGTCCTGAATCTCCCACCAATCAGCTTTATGGGATGACCCCAGGGTAGGGTGACCATATGACCGGATTTGCCCGGATTTGTCTGGGTTTTTGATGACAAATCCGGGAGGGGAAATCCGGATTTTTCCAAAGAGCAGCTCTAATGGGAATTAACAAAAACTCTGTCAGTTTTTAAGATAAAGATATGAAACTTGGCACAATGGTAGCTCTTAGGAAGGGCTTTAGTCATACCAAATTTGAAACAGATCCGTTAATCCATTGATTTTTTAGGAATTTTTTAATAATTAAGGTTTTAAAATTATTTTAAATCATCATTTTTAAAGATAAAGAGATGAAACTTTGCACAATGAAAGGATTTAGGTAGAGCTTTAGTCACACCAAATTTGAAACAGATTCGCTCATCCATTGATTTTTTGGGAATTTTTTAAAAATTGAGGTTTTAAAATTATTATTTTTTAAACTGTCATTTTTAAAGATAAAGAGCTGAAAGTTGGCACCATGATAGCTTTTAGGTAGAGCTTTAGCCATACCAAATTTGAAACAGATCTGTTCATCCATTGATTTTTTAGGATTTTTTTAAAATTTGAGGATTTAATTTTTTTCAAAAAAATATTTTTTAAAGATAAAGAGATGAAACTTGGCACCATGATTGCTCTTAACAAGGACTTTAGTTCTGCCAAGTTTGAAACAGATCTGTCCATCCATTGAGTTTTAGGATTTTTTTTAAGTTTGAGGTTTTAAAATTATTTTTTAAAAATGACATTTTTAAAAGATAAAGGGCTGAAAGTTGGCACCATGATAGCTCTTAAGGAGAGATTTAGCCATGCCAGGTTTGAATCAGATCTGTTAATCTATTTTTTTAGGATTTTTTTAAAAGTTCAAAGTTTTAAAATTATTGTGTTTTAAAACTGCTGGAGCCATATCCTTCAAACTCAGGTTGTCAAACCTCCTCTTTGGGGTTTTGCATATTGAGCAGTTTCAGCCCTTGGCATTAAGGGGATCTCCAGTCTTTAGGTAAACTGCCACAACACCCACCCTAATGTTAGAGTAGAGACACTTGTGACAATTATACACAAGCTTTTTTAAAAAATTGAAATTAAAAAAAGCCAGCCATCCGGCCGGCCAGTAGCAAACCCTGTTAACAAAAACAGCAGCTTGCAATGAGTGAAGACACAGTCAAAAAAGATATTTGAGGGAAGGGGAGACTGTATCACGCAAAGCATAGCAAAAGCTTCAAAGTACAGCAAAACCTACAAAAGTAGGAGTGAGTGAAGTTAATTTCAGTTACATTGAATCTCTCACTTGTTCTTTATTTCAGTGATTTTAACATTAAGATGCTATGTAGAACAGATTTGTCTTAAATGTGTGCTGTAAAATCAGACATGTGACCAAGGCTATGTTCGGGTGGGCACGCCCCCTTGGTACTGGACACGCGCCCTTGGGGGTGACCATGTTGTCCTTCTTTTTGGTTTCCAAAATATGGTCACCCTACCCCAGGGTCTAGTAGTATGGGAGAGGGAGAAAAATGTCTCTCTACCCACGTTCTCCACACCATGTGTAAGTTTGTACACCTCCTTTTTTCCAAGCTAAGCAATCCCAGCTGTTGTAACCATCACTTACATAGGTGTACATCAGCCAACAATATAATTTAATTTTCTTTTATCAACATTCTGAGGTCAAGCACTCGATCATTCTGTATATTGTAGAAACAAGTAAAAACCTGATTCTGTAAAAACCTGATTCTGTTGAGAAGACAAAGCTGCCTCTTTTCATTGATAAGGTGAGGCAGATGAAAGCAAGTCTGTACAGGAGGGATGAAATGTTATACATACATTTGGCTTCAGAACATACTTCTGCTGTAGTTCTCTCTACAGTTCAAGACAGCCATATATGCATTACCATCTTCCTAAAGAAATTTATATTGACAGGTATGACCCTATACAATAATGGGCTACTATTTATCCACTAATTACCTAGCAGTCATATTCTTTATGCTGCACAATCCTTACATAACTCTGTAATACATTTGGGGATTTTGGCGAATTCAGAGATTTCTCATACTGATAGCAGTCAGATTATCCACATTATGGCCCAACTCAGAAGACACCTTAAACCATGGCTTTAACCACGGAGAATAAGGATTGTTGCCTTAGTCACCATGGTTAAAGCCATGGTTTAAGATGTCTTCTGAATGGGGCCAAAGTGATAATAGATGCCTACAGATCTCTATGAAGCCACAGTTGAGTTCCATGTCTGTGCACTCATCCCACACCTCTCCCCATCCCTTCTCCCAATGCACACTGGGTTTGGCATGGAAATCCTGGCTTGTATTAAGCCAAGGTTTTCTGTTACATCTGAACCAGAGAAGTCTGGCTTAGTGTTAGTTAACAAACCAGGTTAATAAGCCAGGATCTAGTTTATGAAGTGAGGACAGATATCCAAACATGGCCAATGAGACTACAGCCATATTTATTATAGTATTGTTTATGATAGAATAACCAATAGACAATAGAATTATATAATGAAACTCTGAAGCAACTCAGCAGAGCTTCCAAAAATTCAATAGACCATTCCCAGTTTTCACCCACTGAAAATGTAGCTTTATACCCATAATGTTACTAGTTGTGACAGCATTATTCTTTCTGAACAAACCACCACTGAGAAATACCCAATTCACTTAGCACCTAACAGCTGGACTTAGAGACTTTGTTCCCAGCCACACACCAAAAACAGACACAATAGTAAGAGGCAGAAACAGCTGCAAACTCTTGGGAGAGGAGGGGGGAGGTTGAAGAACTTGCAGAGAGCTTGTCATACAGCCTAGGGAGGAAGTAATACCATTTTTCTTTTCTTTCTCATGCAAGGCAGCTGTCTTAGTAAAAATTATTAGCAGTCTTGTTTTGTAACAGAAACTCAATAATATTTAATGAACGCTGAAGTCAAGGATATTCAGGGCCTAACACAAAGTTTAACACTTTTGGCATAGCCAAAACAATGATGTATCGGACTGGGCTGCAAGTGCTCCAATAGGCCAAAGTGTATTCCCTCGTCCACATACATACTATTACTCACTTTAGACCAGAAGAAGATTACAATCTGCACTCTAAAGGCTAAACCTATTTCCAAGTCTTATATTTAATTGCCTGCTGCAGTTGGTGTAGAGTTTATCATTCTTCTCTTCCCAGTTGATAAAGTAGTTTGATCTTCAAACTAAAATAAAGGGTAGGAATTGAAAAAGGATACCTTTTCAGTAGCTCAATATGTGTTACATTACCACATACAAGTCTTAAAGACCAGGATAGTTTTCCTATTTTTTTCCTCTTACAAAAACTAGAACCAGAATCCAAATTACCTTCTCTTATTTCAAATAGACACATTCATCTTTGTTTGATCTACCTGACCTTATTGAGACCTCTTGTGGGTAAGTAATATTCACCGGAGTTGTGGCCAAAGCCACTTATTCTGACATGGTTTGATTGACTTCCCATGACTGCATGCTGTCTAACTTTCTATAAGAATATTTGGGGTGGGCAAGGGGGAGTGATTTTTTTAAAAGGAAAAACATTCGAGATACTCTGTTGGAACAAACAAAGTGTAAATTAGAGTCTAAATGTTTTTGGAGCATTGTTGTGACCCAATGGGCTAGCAAAGGTTTGTTTAGTCAGTAAACCATATGCTATTTGGACTATTCAAAATAAAATGACTGCCAACTTTAAAGCGGCTCAAGATCACTGTTTCTTGCTTGCTACCTGTTGCTATACATTAACTCTGCAATACAACTGCTAGTCTCTTTCCTAGCAGGACTCCAGGGATTTTAGCAGTTACATGACATGCAGAAATTCTGCCAATGAAGATTTCCTGGTTTGTGGATACTATCATGTCCTGCCTGGTCCTTGTGGTCCTCTGAAGGAGCACTTCTGGCAGTGCTGTATGCTCCAGAAGTTTACCTCAGGAGGACCTGTAACAGAGCTTTTAGTGTTGCAGTATTTCCCCTCTTGAATGCTCTTCCTATTCATTTTAGGCAGATGCCTTCAATTTTGATCTTTAGAAGTACGCTTAAGACACACCTCTTCCTGCAGGATTTTCCTGAGGTGACCCAACTTGTAGAGTTTTATTACTAAGTAGTGATTATTTTATTGTATTTTATTGTTATATTATTATTGTTATAAACACTAGAATGCAGATGTAAAGCATCTGGATTCACTGATGTAAAGCATCTGGACTCACTATTGACCTGAACAAATCCTTACATTATCAGCTGTAGTTATTTGTTTGGGAGAGGTGTGGGGAATTAGGGAAATGGTCACAGAGGGTAATTTGAGGTCTCATTTGTGAGTCTGACTCATAAAATATGTGTGATAAAGATCGCCATAGCTGATTTGGATTGCAATTCTATGCATGCTTACCCGAGAATAAGCCTACTGAACACAGACGGACTTATTTCTGAGGAAATGCATAGGTTTGTGCATAGGCCTGTCGGTATATAGTTAAATACATCTAAGCCTTCATGTTTAAAGCCCTTCTGGTTCTAATGAAAGTTAAAACACTAAGGCCCATGAATTTGGGCTAGGCTTAGTAGACATCCATTGGCTGGATTTACACAACACACTAACTCATACTCAGTAGCCGAGCATGGGTTGTTGTTGAAGCATGGGTTATGGTTGTACCATGGATTATCGTATTGGCTGAGTTTGGATGACATGCTAATCAACTGGAGGGGGAGTAATAGAAACAGAATTAGTGTGTTGTCCAAACACAGCCATTGTCTGCAGGATGGTTTGTTAACCATACATGTGGCTTATCTTTCTTGAAAAAGCCACCTTGAGAACCCTTAGTTTGTTGATGGGTTGTTC